>NC_060129.1:180276635-181476635 GCF_021461395.2 Schistocerca americana | reverse complement strand
AAGATGGGTGCAAACCCGAAACGCATATTAGCATAAATAAAACGCATTAAAAATTGTCTGGTTGCTGTATTTTTACAGTGAAATATCATTATCCACGGCCACGGAGCTCAACAGTCCAAATATAATGGACAAATTGTTATTGTAATTACTTCTGTTTTACTCGATGACTTCCCGTCTATTGCTGCGAACTGTGACCTTTCTGACGGGAAATCACGAATCCATTCGTACAACTGAGCCGATATTCCATAGGCAGGATTCAACAGATACGAACACCTAAATCTGGCAAGGAGACATAACTCACGCACTTACCAGGTGCACAAAATAAGTGCGTCGATAAGAGATTCCTGTCATACAACGCACGCACTGTCAACAATGCCGTGTATGACACACCAGAGCCGGCCGGAGTGGCCGTGCGGTTCTAGGCGCTAGAGTCTAGAGCCGAGCGACCGCTTCGGTCGCAGGTTCGGATCCTGCCTCGGGCATGGATGTGTGTGATGTCCTTAGGTTAGTTAGCTTTAATTAGTTCTAAGTCGCATAGTGCTCAGAGCCACTTGAGCCATTTGACACACCAGACCTGTTTTCCAGTGTAAGATTCGGTTGACTTGTCGCCGTGTCATTAGACGTTTGCTGTTCCCATTCAAAAGCCATTTCCATTCGGCTGCTAATAAAGTAGTTGTGCAGAATCAACTTTCATTGTAGGACCCTTCCGTACACCTCGCTGTTGCAAACGGACGTTACGCTACGACAAATTTGAATACAGCGAACAAAAAAACTTTGCACTTCAACTCCGTGACCAGCCTACCACGACCGCCCCGATACGTCCGCCGTCGGTTGTTGTTGTTGTGGTCTTCAGTCCTGAGACTAGTTTGATGCAGCTCTCCATGCTACTCTATCCTGTGCAAGCTTCTTCATACCCCAGTACCTACTGCAACCTACATCCTTCTGAATCTGCTTAGTGTATTCATCTCTTGGTCTCCCTTTACGATTTTTACCCTCCACGCTGCCCTCCAATGCTAAATTGGTGATCCCTTGATGCCTCAGAACATGTCCTACCAACCGATCCCTTCTTCTAGTCAAATTGTGCCACAAACTCCTCTTCTCCCCAATTCTATTCAATACCTCCTCATTAGTTATGTGATCTACCCATCTAATCTTCAGCATTCTTCTGTAGCACCACATTTCGAAAGCTTCTATTCTCTTCTTGTCCAAACTAGTTATCGTCCAGGTTTCACTTCATACATGTCTATGCTCCATACAAATACTTTCAGAAACGGCTTCCTGACACTTAAATCTATACTCGATGTTAACAAATTTCTCTTCTTCAGAAACGCATTCCTTGCCATTGCCAGTCTACATTTTATATCTTCCCTACTTCGACCATCATCAGTTATTTTGCTCCCCAAATAGCAGAACTCCTGTACTACTTTAAGTGCCTCATTTCCTAATTTAATTACCTCAGCATCACCCGATTTAATTCGACTACATTCCATTATCCTCGTTTTGCTTTTGTTGATGTTCATCTTATATCCTCCTTTCCAGACACTGTCCATTCCATTCAACTGCCCTTCCAAGTCCTTTGCTGTCTCTGACAGAATTACAATGTCATCGGCGAACCTCAAAGTTTTTATTTCTTCTCCATGGATTTTAATACGTACTCCGAAGTTTTCTTTTGTTTCCTTTACTGCTTGCTCAATATACAGATTGAATAACATTGGGGATAGGCTACAACCCTGTCTCACTCCCTTCCCAACCACTGCCCTCGGTAGATGAGTGAAAAAAAAAGTGTGTGAAATCTTATGGGACTTAACTGCTAAGGTCATCAGTCCCTAAGCTTACACACTACTTAACCTAAATCATCCTAAGGACAAACACACACACCCATGCCCGAGGGAGGACTCGAACCTCCGCCAGGACCAGCTGCACAGTCCATGACTGCAGCTCCCGAGACCGCTCGGCTAATCCCGCGCGGCAGCTGAGTGCACTTTTCTCGTTGAGTACAGTTATATCTCATCGAGGCTCCCAGAACAGCAGTTGACGAAAGTAAAGGACATCTGTATATATTTGATGGAAGCTAAGGAAGGTAATATTATTGAAAGAAAATACCCCAATAACGACTGGTCTGCAATTTGGAAAAATATCCAGGATCGGAACTTACCCTCTAAGGTGAAAGCAGCTTGGTATTGTGGTGAACGTAGGATTGATCTGAGAGGTTGTTATTCTGCGCAACGGATTAATCTGAGATGTACCCTTTACCCTGCGGCTCCTGCAAGATGCAAATTCCACCCCCACACTACTACAGAAGTCAGACTGACGCTCCTAACGTTCTAAAGAGAAATGCCTGAAAAACTTTGAGCAACAAATATCTTCTGTAGTCGTCCGCTGTAAGGAAATGACACAAAAATTCGCAAATATCTTACGTAACTAGTGGGATACTTGGATACTGGAGTAGTGCTAATTAGTGTAAGAAAAACATGAAACTAACGAAATTATTATTTATTTTGCAAAAATTCTGAGAAATCACTATGGCACTTTTAGTTATGAATTGAACAAGTTATATCCTGGTTCTTTTCGGAATGTGAAGTTACCTCTCAAGGACAGGATTTGCTAATGAAATTTCTATACAGTCCGCCCCCAGTAGCTGAGTGGTCAGTGCGACAGACTGTCAATCCAAAGGGCCCGGGTTCGATTCCCGGCTGGGTCGGAGATTTTCTCCACTCAGGGGCTGGGTGCCGTGTTGTCCTAATCATCATCATTTCATCCCCAGCGACGCGCAAGTCGCTGAAGTGGCGTCAAATCGAAAGACCTGCACCAGGCGAACGGTCTACCCGACGGGAGGCCCTCTCGTCACACGACATTTCATTTCATTTCTATACAAAGTTTAAGATGGTTGTTGACTTGGCAGAATGGCTGAGAGGCGCGTCTACTCAACTTGAATAATTATCCTTTAGAATGTTGCTAGGTACGGTCGAGGCTGTCGCATGTGAAATGCAGTGAAGTGTACTGTTGTGGAGGAAATATGGGGCTCGCAATAGCTGTAGCGCACAATACCGTAAGCTGCGATGACTGCTGTCTGCGCCGCTCGCTGCTGACAAATAAGATAACTCTCGTTCTATCTGGATTGACCTTCGCCAATCAAACTCTCCCCACGCCTCGATGAAGTCGAGGATACCTATTCGCCCCTAGTCTAACTACTGGCGTGGTACACCAGTCAGATAACCAGTCCACCGCGATGCTACTCAGAAAGTCGCTCACATGCGTTTAACTATAACTCTGTCCGTTCACACCGCACAATAAGTGTGTCGGCCAACACAGTGAACGACACTTAATCGCAAGGACTCAATATAGAGTAGCACTTCGATTCGCTGTCGACAGAGGTGCTCTCCCAGTGAAGCACTGAGGAGAGACTTGTTCCTTGCTCCAAGAGCGACAACAGAATGGCGCCTCTCCATTCCAGACGTGAAGGGGTATATCTGTCAGTCTCTTCCATTATTCCTTCAGCTCAACGCGTCAGAAATATCGTCTGCCAATCAGCATTGCTCTTCTAAAACGGGAGAATGATGTTTCGTTTAAGGCGACCAATCCGGAAATCCGTAGCATTGGCGTTTGGCGTTTGCTGTCTCCCTGTAAAAATCTCTGAAACTGCATGCTATGAGTAAAGAATGCATAGGCTGAGCGCTGCCACACAAAGTAGCGGAATTTGCTTTTAAGCCGAACATAGGGTTGTTCCCCCCTTTCACTCGGACACACGCTGTCCGCTCCATGGGCGGCCGAGGTTGACTCGTCCTCTGATGGGACCAGTCTCCCGGCGTGCGGTTTGTGTCTCCCGAACTAAAAGCTTCTGTGACCGTCTTGTATGTGCGCAATATGATTGTGAGGGCGGAATATGTAAGCAATGAAGGTCAGGAGACCACGACGTCTTACAGTATAACGCAGTCAACAGGAAAATATCAACTAATTCCAAATTGCATGCTATACATCTCGCCCTTGTGCGCGTCATGCAACCTCCTTGACACTGACGAACACCGATTCGTCTGTGAAAGAGTAAGAGACATATGGCATATAGTTAAGCAGCAATTAGCGACCGTCCACCGCGAAATGCAGGAAGACCTGCAGCGGATAGGCACTTGGTGCAGGGAGTGGCAACTGACCCTTAACATAGACAAATGTAATGTATTGCGAATACATAGAAAGAGGAATCCTTTATTGTATGATAGCGGAACAAACACTGGTAGCAGTTACTTCTGTAAAATATTTGGGAGTATGCGTACAGAACGATTTGAAGTGGAATGATCATATAAAATTAATTTTTGGTAAGGCGGGTGCCAGGTTGAGATTCATTGGGAGAGTCCTTAGAAAATGTAGTCCATCGACAAAGGAGGAGGCTTACAAAACACTTGTTCGACCAATATTTGAGTATTGCTCATCAGTGTGGGATCCGTACCAGATCGGTCTGACGGAGGAGATAGAGAAGATCCAAAGAAGAGCGGCGCGTTTCGTCACAGGATTATTTGGTAAGCGTGATAGCGTTACGGAGATGTTTAATAAACTCAAGTGGCAGACTCTGCAAGAGAGGCGCTCTGCATCGTGGTGTAGCTTGCTCGCCAGGTTTCGAGAGGGTGCGTTTCTGGATGAGGTATCGAATATATTGCTTCCCCCTACTTATACCTCCCGAGGAGATTACGAATGTAAAATCAGAGAGATTCGAGCGCGCACGGAGGCTTTGCGGCAGTCGTTCTTCCCGCGAACCGTATGCGACTGGAACAGGAAAAGGGAAATAATGACAGTGGCACGTAAAGTGCCCTCCGCCACACCCCGTTGGGTGGCTTGCGGAGTATAAATGTAGATGTAACAGAACATCTCCAACCGTTTTCATCGCCGCAGATTTTCTGACTCCAGACGCACTGCCATATCCTAAAACGAAAAGAAATGCTGCTAACTGGCTAAAACGGCACACGCTGCACTATATCTTGAAGGCAGAAAATAAAAGCGAAGAAGATTACTGTGTGTATCTTACGACTCAGCACCATTATCTCATGCGGACAAAAGACTATAAGAAAAAATGACGCATGCTTCCTAAATAGAATCATGGAATACAATCATACAGAGAACAATAATAGGACTGATGGTTCAAATGGCTCTGAGCACTATGGGACTCAACTGCTGTGGTCATTAGTCCCCTAGAACTTAGAACTACTTAAACCTAACTAACCTAAGGACATCACACACACCCATGCCCGAGGCAGGATTCGAACCTGCGACCGTAGCAGCAGCGCAGCTCCGGACTGGAGCGCCTAGAACCGCACGGCCACCACGGCCGGCAATAGGACTGATGACCATAGATGTTAAGTCCCATAGTGCTCAGAGCCATTTGAGAACAATAATAGATTACGATTGGTTCGGAATTCAGAGTGTCAGCCTAGCACGACTACAGGTAACTGGAACCGGACTACATCCTCATGAAGAAATTAGACATCAAATTTTACGTATTTTACTTTTTTCAATCATCTTATGCCATAAGCAGAGACGTTTTGAGTACTAAAAATCGTTTTTCAAGGCGATACAAGATTTTAAGTTTTCCTTATGCAGATGAGAGAAATGGCTCTGAGCACTATGCGACTTAACTGCTGAGGTCATCAGTCCCCTGCAACTTAGAACTACTTAAACCTAACTAACCTAAGGACATCACACACACCCATGCCCGAGGCAGGATTCGAACCTGCGACGGTAGCAGCAGCGCGGTTCCAGACTGTAGCGCCTAGAACCGCTCGGCCACTCCGGCCGGCGCAGATCAGAGACTTCACGTTCAGTTTTATTTTAATATACTTGTCTTTCCATTATCAAGAGGAACATTCACTTCCTTCAATTAATAATAAGAAGAAATATTTATTCTCGTTTATGTTGTTGTTGTTGTGGTCTTCAGTCCTGAGACTGGTTTGATGCAGCTCTCCATGCTGATCTATCCTGTGGAAGCTTCTTCATCTCCCAGTACCTACTGCAACCTACATCCTTCTGAATCTGCTTAGTGTATTCATCTCTGGGCCTCCCTCTACGATTTTTACCCTCCACACTGCTCTCCAGTACTAAATTGGTGATCCCTCGACGCCTCAGAACATGTCCTACCAACCGATCCCTTCTTCTAGTCAAGTTGTGCCACAAACTCCTCTCCTCCCCAATCTTATTCAGTACTTCCTCATTAGTTATGTGATCTACCCATCTAATCTTAAGCATTCTTCTGTAGCATCACATTTCGAAAGCTTCTGTTCTCTTCTTGTCCAAACTATTTATCGTCCATGTTTCACTTCCATACATGGCTACACTCCATACAAATACTTCCAGAAACGACTTCTTGACACTTAAATCTATACTCGATGTTAACAAATTTCTCTTCTTCAGAAATGCTTTCCTTGCCATTGCCAGTCTTCATTTTATATCCTCTCTACTGCGACCATCATCAGTTATTTTGCTCCCGAAATAGCAAAATTCCTTTACTACTTTAAGTGTCTCATTTCCTAATCTAATTCCCTCAGCATCACCCGACTTAATTCGACTACATTCCATTATCCTCGTTTTGCTTTTGTTGAAGTTCATCTTATATTCTCCTTTCAAGACACTGTCTATTCCGTTCAACTGCTCTTCCAAGTCCTCTGTTGTCTCTGACAGAATTACAATGTCATCGGCAAACCTGAAAGTTTTTATTTCTTCTCCATGGATTTTAATACCTACTCCGAATTTTTCTTTTGTTTCCTTTACTGCTTGCTCAATATACAGATTGAACAACATCGGGGAGTGGTTACAACCCTGTCTCACTCGCTTCCCAACCGCTGCTTCCCTTTCGTGTCCCTCGACTCTTATAACTGCCATCTGGTTTCTGTTCAAATTGTAAATAGCCTTTCGCTCCCTGTATTTTACCCCTGCCAGCTTTAGAATTTGAAAGAGAGTATTCCAGTCAACATTATCAAAAGCTTTCTCTAAGTCTACAAATGCTAGAAACATAGGTTTGCCTTTCCTTAATCTTTCTTCTAAGATAAGTCGTAAGGTCAGTATTGCCTCACGTGTTCCAACATTTCTACGGAATCAAACTGATCTTCCCCGAGGTCGGCTTCTACCAGTTTTTCCATTCGTCTGTAAATAATTCGCGTTAGTATTTTGCAGCTGTGGCTTATTAAACTGATAGTTCGGTGATTTTGACATCTGTCAACACCTGCTTTCTTTGGGATTGGAATTATTATACTCAAGTCTGAGGGTATTTCGCCTGTCTCATACATCTTGCTCACCAGATGGTAGAGTTTTGACAGGTCTGGCTCTCCCACGGCTGTCAGTAGTTCTAGTGGAATGTTATCTACTCCCAGGGCCTTGTTTCGACTTTGGTCTTTCAGTGCTCTATCAAATTCTTCACGTAGTATCATATCTCCCATTTCATCTTCATCTACATCCTCTTCCCTTTCTATAACATTGCCCTCAAGTACATCGCCCTTGTATAGTCCCTCTATATACTCCTTCCACCTTTCTGCTTTCCCCTCTTTGCTTAGAACTGGGTTTCCATCTGAGCTCTTGATATTCGTACGAGTGGCTCTCTTTTCTCCAAAGGTCTCTTTAATGTTCCTAGAGGCTGTATCTATCTTACCCCTAGTGAGATGAGCCTCTACATCCTTACATTTGTCTTCTAGCCATCACTGCTTAGCCATTTTCCACTTCCTGTCGATCTCATTTTTGAGACGTTTGTATTCCTTTTTGCCTGCTTCATTTACTGCATTTTTGTATTTTCTCCTTTCATCAATTAAATTCCATATTTCTTCTGTTACCCAAGGATTTCTACTAGCCCTCGTCTTTTTGCCTACTTGATCCTCTGCTGCCTTCACTACTTCATCCCTCAGAGCTACCTATTCGTCTTCTACTGTATTTCTTTATCCCACTCCTGTCAATTGTTCCCTTATGCTGTCCCTGAAACTCTGTACAACCTCTGGTTTAGTTAGTTTACCCAGGTCCCATTTCCTTAAATTCCCACTTTTTGCAATTTCTTCAGTTTTAATCTGCAGTTCATCACCAATAGATTGTGGTCAGAGTCCACGTCTGCCCCTGGAAATGTCTTACAATTTAAAACCTGGTTCCTAAATCTCTGTCTTACCATTATATAATCTATCTTATACCTTTTAGTATCTTCAGGATTCTTCCATGTATACAACCTTCTTTTATGATTCTTGAACCAGGTGTTTGCTATGATTACGTTACGCACTGTGCAAAATTGTAACAGACGGCTTCCTCTTTCATTTCTTAGACCCAATCCATATTCACCTACTATGTTTTCTTCTCTCCCTTTCCATACTGTCGCATTCCAGTCACCCATAGCTATTAAATTTTCGTCTCCCTTCACTACCTGAATAATTTCTTTTATCTCATCACACATTTCTTCAATTTCTTCGTCATCTGCAGAGCTAGTTGGCACATAAACTTGTACTACTGTAGTAGGCATGTGCTTCGTGTCTATCTTGGTCACTATAATACGTTCACTATGCTGTTTGTAGTAGCTTACCCGCACTCCTATTTTTTTATTCATTATTAAACGTACTCCTGCATTACCTGTATTTGATTTTGTATTTATAATCCTGTATTCACCTGACCAGAAGTCTTGTTCCTCCTGCCACCGAACTTCACTAATTCCCACTATATCTAACTTTAACCTATCCATTTTCCTTTTTATTTTTTCTAACCTACCTGCCCGATTAAGGGATCTGACATTCCACGCTCTGATCCGTAGAACGCCAGTTTTGTTTCTCCTGATAACGACGTCCTCCTGGGTAGTCCCCACCCGGAGATCCGAATGGGGGACTATTTTACGTCTGGAATATTTTACCCAAGGGGACGCCATCATCATTTAACTATACAGTAAAGCTGCATGCCCTCGGGAAAAATTACGGCTGTAGTTTCCCCTTGCTTTCAGCCGTTCGCAGTACCAGCACAGCAAGGCCGTTTTGGTTAGTGCTACAAGGCCAGATCAGTCAATCATCCAGACTGTTGCCCCTGCAACTATTTAAAAGGCTGCTGCCCCTCTTCAGGAACCACACGTTTGTCTGGCCTCTCAACAGATACCCCTCCGTTGTGGTTGCACCTACGGTACGGCTATCTGTATCGTTGAGGCACGCAAGCTTCTCCACCAACGTCAAGGTCCATGGTTCATGTTAGCAAAGGTAATTAAGGCATCCGGATTACAGAGAAAAAACAGGAAGACGAGAAAAGAAAAGTAAATAAAAAATTCAAAAAAATATAAATAGAGGTGGCCGAGCACTTGCAAAAAAGCAAGAAAAATGAGGATTTGGCTTCAAAAACATAAAAAAAACTACATAAAATAAAAAACTAAAAAAAGTTGGTTGAAGGATGGACTCTTAATAATAATAATAACGACGACAAAAGCATAGAAGCTAGCCGAAGAATGGAAAATAAGGTGAGCGTTTGGAAGGACTGTGAGGGGAAGGGAGGCCCTAAGAAAATTTTTTTTAAAGAAAGTGGTCAGCGCGACAGAATATCAATCGTAAGGCCCGGGTTCGATTCCAGGCTGGGTCGGAGATTTTCTTCGCTCAGGGACTGGGTGTTGTGTTGTCCTAATCATCACCATTTTGGCCGGCACGGTAGCTCAGTGTGTTCGGTCAGAGGGTTAGCAGCCCTCTGTAATAAAAAAAACTGAGCTAATCGATCAACAACGAACTTAAACGGATGTCTTACGACGTCCGCCCCGAGCAGATGCAACGAACAAAAGCGAACAAAATGAGATTTAAAAAAAAAAAAAAAAAAAAAAAAAAAGTGGTCAGCGTGACGGACTGCCGTCCTAACGGGCCCGGGTTCGATTCCCGGCTGGGTCGGGGATTTTCTCCGCTCAGGGACTGGGTGTTGTGCTGTCTTCATCATCATTTCATCCCCATCCGGCGCGCAGGTCGCCCAATGTGGCGTCGAATGTAATAAGACCTGCACCAAGGCGGCCGGACCTGCCCCGCAAGGGGCCCCCCGGCCAATGAACTCAAACGCTCATTTCCATTTCACGAGCCTACCACGAAGCTTGAAGCTTGAACACTTGTTAAGCTTGGACCGTTCACTGTTTTTCTTTTGCTTCTTTTCACAATTCTGTACACCTTCGTCCTGTTCTCATGCTTGATCTATGTCCAGTTTTTGACCAGCTATCCGTTTGGACCCTATTACCACAAAGTCTGAGGGGGGGGGGGGGGGGGGTTCGATGGGGGTTTCCCTTGTGAGCACCCAGAGCCCCCCCCCCCTCCTCGCACCTAAACCGCGATATGCTGGCGCGGCCTCCCCAAACATATTTGTAACGATAGAAACGAGAGCGTTTCAGTAAGCATGGGTCGGAAAATGAGGCGTTTGCGAGAGAAATGGAGATGTGTGGTTAAGTGGTGCTAATGAGTGTACAATGGCGTACTGCCCAAGTTAATGTGCATGTATTTGAAACCAAGTCCTCGCGTAATTAGGCTCAAATTACAACGATGTCCTGCCTTAACAAGAAATGCAATACCGCTTTAGCACGTCACATATTGTAATTCGCTGCTTGTTTGGGCTCATGTTCGCTGGAACGTTTTGTTTCCTTTTATCATCGTACACTTCCACCCGTGTCAGCTTTTGGCGTTAATTAGAGGGACTGAAACCGCCATTTGCAGTGGTACTCTGTTTCAGTAGACATATTTCTTACAAAGGCTTTATTCTTTAGTTCCCATTTTCTATAATTTTTAAAAAGATATTTGTCAGGTGCACGACTGCAAGAAATTAAGCTTTTAAGACCTTTGTGAAAAGTGTCACTAAGAACTCCCCTCTCGAATGAGCGCCATCCGTCGTTTTGGCAGGTACGGTCGAGCGAACAATTTCACAGAATGAGATTTTCGCTCTGCAGCGGAGTGTGTGCTCATATAAAACTTCATGGCAGATTAAAACTGTGTGCATGTGAGATTGCGAATTGCATTGCAAATAAAATATTGGTAGTTCGTAGAAGAACCGTTGGCTCATCTCCACACAGTAGAATAACAGTTGAAACTTCCTGGCAGATTAAAACTGTGTGCCGGACCGAGACTCGAACTCGGGACATTTGCCTTTCGCCGGCAAGTGCTCTATCAACTGAGCTACCCGAGCACGACTCACGGCCGGTACTCACAGCTCACAGTTTGGAAGGTAGGAGACGAGGTACCGGCAAAAGTAAAGCTGTGAGGACGGGGCGTGAGTCGTGCTTGGGTAGCTCAGTTGGTAGAGCACTTGCCCGCGAAAGGCAAAGGTCCCGAGTTCGAGTCTTAGTCCGGCACACAGTTTTAATCTGCCAGGAAGCTTCAATTTCACAGAAGTTTTACGGTTTATACGTTTTGATGAAAAGGACACACGTTTCCAAAGATTAAGGATAGATCAGCTTGCATCTGCTATCCCTGTGTGGAAAAACTTCCACTGTCAGCTCGTTGCAGCGTTAAGTTCGATGTGAAAATATCACAGTGCATGGGCAACTATTTCCATGCAAGTCTACATGCTCTTTCACTCAATATACGAGTAATAAACCAAAAAATAAATTGAATAAAGTTTTGGGTAGCATATCTTCTGGTAAACCTTCCGGGATGTCGGCAAGACTCACCGGAGGAGAAACACCCCTCTGAAGATGTCCAGCGCAGCTCTGGACGAAACGTTAGGAGCTGAAGAGTTTCATGGACCACGACCTTACATCCCGGAAGGTTTACCAGAAGATATGTCATCCGGTCGTGAAAGCTTTCATACTATTTTGGGTAGCGGTTGTTACAAATTCTAGGTATCTGATGAATGGTTTTCCTTCCTTAGGCAAAGATGAACAGCGCTTCAAAGATATTTCTCTTCCAGTGCATGTTGTAACAAGTGTTACTCACCTCTTTGTTTCTGTAGGGAGAAATACTGCATGTCATAGTACTCTCACAGCAAAATGTGTAAGGCTTTGGAACACAAGAGTACGGTATCGTAGGCACAGTGAAGAAATCTTGAGGGGAAATCCCTTCATCGAAAACATTTGTTGCAGTCTCTTTGCACACAACTATACTTAAGTCAGGTGACATGATTTTAAAATGCTGTCAGGAGAAAAGAAGGAAGATATGATGATCCTGTTGAGGTCGTTGCGCGGCACAGTTACTATCAATGAACGATATCCTATAAAGCTAGCGGACTCTGTGGTGTACTACAATAACACTAAATGGAGCGTTGACGTCACTGGGCAAATTGCTCCTACTTTACAGTGCGAAGTTGGGGGTGTCCCAGATGGCCGATGCATGTTGTTTTCTGTGTATTGGACTTGGCAGCTATTGATGCATGGCTGCTCTGCAACAAAGTAATGGGTAAAAAGTAAGCAAACGTCAGATTTCGCACAAGTTGGCAGAAGAGTTGGCTTCAACACATAAGGCCACGAGGTTACACTTCCTAATACAGTACCGCAACATAGCAACATTCGCAAGACTTATCAAAATGGACGATGCGCGCGGAAGAATATGAGCAAACATTTGTGTACAAGATGCATCAGGTATGTTTGTAGACCATGCTTAGACAACGCTGAATAAATAGAGAAGTCAAGGTTATAAATGTTTTCTGTACAATGTACTGAGCTATTCAAAATTTTATGTTAAAATACCTATTTTTGCTAAACGAAGTTCTCCATTTCACATTTTATTGTTATACAGGGTGGTCCATTGATCGTAACCGGGCCAAAATAAGCGTCAAACGAAAAAACTACAAAGAACGAAACTTGTCTAGCTTGAAGGGGGAAACCAGATAGCGCTATGGTTGGCCCGCTAGATGGCGCTGCCATAGGTCAAACGGATTTCAACTGCGTTGTTTTAAATAGGAACCCCCATTTTTATTACATATTCGTGTAGTACGTAAAGAAATATGAATGTTTTAGTTGGACCACTTTTTTCGCTTTGTGACAGATGGCGCTGTAATAGTCACAAACATATGGATCACAATTTTACATGAACAGTTGGTAACAGGTAGGTTTTTTAAATTAAAATACAGAACGTAGGTACGTTTCAACATTTTATTTCGGTTGTTCCAATGTGATACATGTACCTTTCTGAACTTATCATTTCTGAGAACGCATGCTGTTACAGCGTGATTACCTGTAAATACCACATTAATGCAATAAATGCTCAAAATGATGTCCGTCAACCTCAATGCATTTCACAATACATCTAACGACATTCCTCTCAACAGCGAGTAGTTCGCCTTCCGTAATGTTCGCACATGCATTGACAATGCGCTGACGCATGTTGTCAGGCGTTGTCGGTGGATCACGATAGCAAATATCCTTCAACTTTCCCCACAGAAAGAAATTCGGGGACGTCAGATCCGGTGAACGTGCGGGCCACGGTATGGTGCTTCGACGACCAATCCACCTGTCACGAAATATGCTATTCAATACCGCTTCAACCGCACGCGAGCTATGTGCCGGACATCGATCATGTTGGAAGTACATCGCCATTCTGTCATGCATTGAAACATCTTGTAGTAACATCGGTAGAACATTACGTAGGAAATCAGCATACATTGCTCCATTTAGATTGACATCGATAAAATGGGTGCCAATTATCCTTCCTCCCATAATGCCGCACCATACATTAACCCGCCAACGACGCTGATGGTGGTGAGTTGTGGGATTAAAGGGACCAGACTGCTACGGACATGGGTCGCCAAGGTCGCTGATGTTCCACTTGTCGCAGCCATCGTGGATTTTCCGTTGCCCAATGGTGCATATTATGCCGGTTTACGTTATCGCTGTTGGTCAATGACGCTTCGTCGCTAAATAGGACGCGTGCAAAAAATCTGTCATCGTCCCGTAATTTCTCTTATGCCCAGTGGCAGAACTGTACACGACGTTCAAAGTCGTTGCCATGCAATTCCTGGTGCATAGAAATATGGTACGGGTGCAATCCATTTTGATGTAGCATTCTCAACACCGACGTTTTTGTGATTCCCGATTCTCGCGCAGTTTGTGTGCTACTGATGTGCGGATTAGCCGCGACAGCAGCTAAAACACCTACTTGGCCATTATCATTTGTTGCAGGTGGTGGTTGACGTTTCACATGTGGCTGAACACTTCCTGTTTCCTTAAATAACGTAACTATCCGGCGAACGGTCCGGACACTTGGATGTCGTCGTCCAGGACACCGAGCAGCATACATACCACACGCCCGTTGGGCATTTTGATCACGATAGCCATACATCAACACGAAAAAAAGTGGCTCTGAGCACTATGGGACTCAACTGCTGAGGTCATTAGTCCCCTAGAACTTACAACTAGTTAAACCTAACTAACCTAAGGACATCACAAACATCCATGCCCGAGGCAGGATTCGAACCTGCGACCGTAGCGGTCTTGCGGTTCCAGACTGCAGCGCCTTTAACCGCACGGCCACTTCGGCCGGCTCATCAACACGATATCGACCTTTTCCGCAATTGGTAAACGGTCCATTTTAATACGGGTAATGTATCACGAAGCAAATACCGTCCGCACTGGCGGAATGTTACGTGATACCACGTACTTACACGTTTGTGACTATTGCAGCGCCATCTATGACAAAGCGAAAAAAGTGGTCCATCTAAAACATTCATATTTCTTTATGTACTACACGAATATGTAATAAAACAATGGGGCTTCCTATTTGAAAAAAAACGCAGTTGATATCCGTTTGACCTACGGCAGCGCCATCTAGCGGGCCAACCATAGCGCCATCTGGTTTCCCCCTTCAAGCTAGACAAGTTTCGTTCTTTGTAGTTTTTTCATTTGACGATTATTTCGTGAGATATTTGACCCGGTCACTATCAATGGCGTTTCCGTAAGAGCGTGCAAAAATGTAACAGGACATAGAGAATGCTCCACGGAATAATTTGAGGCAGGGAACCTGGGGACGGAGAAGCCTGCTTATAAGGTATGGAAGTAAACTTGTCTTTCGCTTTGTCTAGCATTACTATTTTTTCAGCTTATTTACAACTAACGTGCGTGCGAGTTTACACGTACTGAAGACCACAGTGTGCCACTCCATCTCCCAAGCGATGCTCTGATGGCACCAGTCAAGACGTGTACACAGACACTGTGGCGTGTGTGGAACACGGGTTAGAGGTGTGTGTGGCCGAAGTCGCACAGCTAACAAGCGGTTCGCAACAGTCCGCGTTGTGTCACCTGGACTCACAAGCCCTCTTATCTGTGCTGTGGAAGCTGCACGATCTGCCACCACAGCCCATACGATAGACCGGGCCTGGCGAGCGTCTGTGCTGGGTGGACGTCCAGAACCTTGTCTACAGGTGTGAGAATGTTCTCATCACTACTGACACCAGCATCGCTGCACAGCTGACGCAGTATGTCCAGTTTGAGTGGCAATTCTCTGAAAAGACTACCCCACAAGTCAGAAGGCCACAACTTGGCCCCTTACAAACACGTGCAGTTCGCTGTAGGAAGCACGAGTGCTTCTCTGTGGCAGGTTTGTCTGATTGCTTCTTATTAAGGGGAATACTAACGCGAATTCTTTACAGAAGAATGGAAAAACTGGTAGAAGCCGACCTCGGGGAAGATCAGTTTGGATTCCGTAGAAATATTGGGACACGTGAGGCAATACTGACCTAACGACTTATCTTAGAAGAAAGATTAAGGCAAGGCAAACCTACGTTTCTAGCGTTTGTAGACTTAGAGAAAGCTTTCGACAATGTTGACTGGAATACTCTCTTTCAAATTCTGAAGGTGGCAGGGGTAGAATACAGGGAGCGAAAGGCTATTTACAATTTGTACAAAAACCAAATTGCAGTTATAAGAGTTGAGGGACACGAAAGGGAAGCAGTGGTTGGGAAGGGAGTGAGACTGGGTTGCAGCCTCTCCCTGATGTTATTCAATCTGCATATTGAGCAAGCAAAATCGGACTAGGTATTAAAATCGATGGAGAAGAAATAAAAACTTTGAAGTTTGCCGATGACATTGTAATTCTGTCAGAGACGGCAAAGGACTTGGAAGAGCAGTTGAACGGAATGGACAGTGTCTTGAAAGGAGGATATAATTTTGCAAAAACAGACATAATGTCTTATGGGATAACAGCAATCAGTGATTTTATAAAGTTACTTAAAATCCGTCTTGATTTCAATTTTTTTTTATTCATATTACCGGTTTCGGTTCATTCAGAACCATCTTAAGATCTGATATTTCAGTTACAGCAGTAACCCGTCCAAATCCAGCAACTTTCACATGCTACGTACCATGTGACGTAGCATGTGAAAGTTGCTGGATTTGGACGGGTTACTGCTGTAACTGAAATATCAGATCTTAAGATGGTTCTGAATGAACCGAAACCGGTAATATGAATAAAAAAAATTTGCAATCAAGACGGATTTTCAGTAACTTTATAGGAGGATATAAGATGAACATCAACAAAAGCAAAACTAGGATAATGGAGTTGAATCGATTTAAGTCTGGTGATGCTGAGGGAATTAGATTAGGAAATGAGACACTTAAAGTAGTAAATGAGTTTTGCTATTTGGGGAGCAAAATAACTGATGATGGTCGAAGTAGAGAGGATATAAAATGTAGACTGGCAATGGCAAGGAAAGCGTTTCTGAAGAGGAGAAATTTGTTAACATCGAGTATAGATTTAAGTGTCAGGAAGTCATTTCTAAAAGTATTTGTATGGAGTGTAGCCATGTATTGAAGTGAAACATGGACGATAAATAGTTTGGACAAGAAGAGAATAGAAGCTTTCGAAATGTGGTGCTACAGAAGAATGCTGAAGATTAGATGGGTATATCACATAACTAATGAGGAGGTACTGAATAGAATTGGGGATAAGAGGAGCTTGTGGCACAACTTGACTAGAAGAAGGGATCGGTTGGTAGGACATGTTCTGAGGCATCAAGGCATCTCAAATTTAGTATTGGAGGGCAGTGTGGAGGGTAAAAATCGTAGAAGGAGACCAAGAGATGAATAAACTAAGCAGATTCACGAGGATGTTGGTTGCAGTAAGTACTGGGAGATGAAGCAGCTTGCACAGGATAGAGTAGCATGGAGAGCTGCATCAAACCAGTCTCAGGACTGAAGACCACAACAACAACAACTAAGGGGTAGACACAGATGGCGCTCAGGTTGCTATGCCACTACACTGTTGGTGGACGACGCTGAAACCATTATCAGCACATCTACTATTCGCTAGATGGTCGTCATTGGATCAATTTTTTTTTTGATCCTGCGTTGTATTAAGCGGCTCTGTTGTATTCTCCTCATAGTGCAGATGGAGCAACGGAATGAAAGAAGAGACTAGAGAAACAGCAAAGTGTAATCTCTAACCCTTCCCTCCTTTCGCCTGGTCGAGACAGGGGCTGGGCAAACCTGACGTGAGAAGAGATCTGCTTTAATTAGGAAACTTGCAAATGAACAGCTGAAAGTTGATAACTGCTCGGAAAACTCTGAGCGTAATGTATTCGCACTTTCCCACCTACACCCCAAACTTCAGTAATTACACGGTCTGCCACTCAACCGTAACGCACCGCCTCAATATTCATAAGCAGCAGCTACTGCAATCGCCTCTACCCTATATTTAGCTCTCAACTGGACCCCTGGCTTGCTCTATACTGCACTGTGCAGGCCAGCCGGAGTGGCCGAGTGGTTCTAGGCGCTTCAGTCTGGAACGGCGCGACTGCTACGGTCGCAGGTTCGAATCCTGCCTCGGGTATGGATGTCTGTGATGTCTTTAGGTTAGTTAGGTTTAAGTAGTTCTAAGTTCTAGGGAACTGATGACCTCAGATCTTAAGCCACTTACTACTCAGAGCCATTTTTTTCCACTGTGCAATACAATTTCGAAACCTCGTATTTATTTCCCATTACGACGTATAAATTTGATATTCGGCTCAAACGTGTCTACAACCTTCTTCTCTAATCGTCCAAACGCACGGTTCCCTGTGACAACACCCTCGGGTTCGGCGACACTTCAAACAGAAAGGTGTCGACATATCCGATAAAAACGCCACAGTTCAGAAGCTCATGTGAGGTGCGTTAATGACGTCATATTGGCACCGAAACAAGCGTAACTTCAGGTGTGCCCCAGGGCAGCGTAATATGTCCGCTGCTTTTTACGATTTACATAAACGATCTGGATGATGGTATTGACAGCTGCATTAGACTGTTTGCCGTTGATGCTGTAGCCTACAGGGAAGTAGTATCACACGAAAGTTGTGAACAAATCAATGAGGATTTGCAGAAAATAAATGTGTGGTGTAATGACTGGCAGTTATCTCTCAATATTAGTAAGTGTAACCTACTGCGTATAACAAGGCAAAAATCCCCATTAATGTACGAGTACAAAATAAGTGCCCAGTCTTTGGAAGCGGTAACATCGGTCAAGTATCTGGGTGTGACCGAAATGATCTCAAATGGAATGATCAGATTACACAAGTAACGGGCAAGGCGAATTCTAGACTGCCGTTTATTGATAGAATCCTGAAGCGATGCAGTCCTTCAACAAAGGAAATTGCTTCCAATACGTTAGTTCGTCCAGGCTTGGAGTATTGTTCGTCTGTGTAGAGGGTCTATACAAGGGCGATGTTCTTGAGGACAATATTATGGAAATGGAAGAGGATGTAGATGAAGATGAAATGGGAGATAGGATACTGCGTGAAGAGTTTGACACAGCACTGAAAGACCTGAGTCGAAACAAGGCCCCCGGAGTAGACAACATTCCGTTAGAACTACTGATAGCCTTGAGAGAGCCAGTCCTGACAAAACTCTACCATCTGGTGAGCAAGACGTATGAGACTGGCGAAATACCCTCAGACTTCAAGAAGAATATAATAATTCCAATCCCAAAGAAAGCAGGTGTTGACAGATGTGAAAATTACCGAACTATCAGTTTAATAAGTCACAGCTGCAAAATACTAATGCGAATTCTTTACAGACGAATGGAAAAACTGATAGAAGCCGACCTCGGGGAAGATCAGTTTTGATTCCATAGAAATGATGGAACACATGAGGCAATACTGACCTTATGCCTTACCTTAGAAGAAAGATTAAGGAAAGGCAAACCTACGTTTCTAGCATTTGTAGACTTAGAGAAAGCTCTTGACAATGTTGACTGGAATACTCTCTTTCAAATTGTGAAGGGGGTAGGGGTAAAATATAGGGAGCGAAACACTATTTACAATTTGTGCAGAAACCAGATGGCAGGAGTCGAGGGGTATGAAAGGGAAGCAGTGGTTGGGAAGGGAGTGAGACACGGCTGTAGCCTCTCCCCGATGTTATTCAATCTGTATATTGAGCAAGCAGTAAAGGAAACAAAAGAAAACTTGGGCGTAGGAATTAAAATCCATGGAGAAGAAATAAAAACTTTGAGGTTTGCCGATGACATTGTAATTCTGTCAGAAACAGCAAAGGACTTGGAAGAGCAGTTGAACGGAATGGACAGTCTCTTGAAAGGAGGATATAAGATGAACACCAACAGAAGCAAACCGAGGATAATGGAATGTAGTCGAATTAAATCGGGTGATGCTGCGGAAATTAGACTAGGAAATGAGAGGCTTAAAGTAGTAAATGAGTTTTGCTATTTGGGGAGCAAAATAACTGATGATGGTAGAAGTAGAGAAGAGATCAAATGTAAACTGGCAATGGCAAGGAAAGCGTATCTGAAGAAGAAAATTTGTTAACATCGAGTATGGATTTAAATGTCAGGAAGCCGTTTCTGAAAGTACTGTATTTGTATGGAGTGTAGCCATGTATGGAAGTGAAACATGGACGATAAATAGTTTGGAGAAGAAGACAATAGAAGCTTTCGAAATGTGGTGCTACAGAAGAATTCTGAAGATTAGATGGGTAGATCACATAACTAATGAGGAGTTATTGAATACTATTGGGGAGAAGAGAAGTTTGTGGCACAACTTGACTGGAAGAACGGATCGGTTGGTAGGACATGTTCTGAGGCATCAAGGGATCACCAGTTTAGTATTGGAGGGCAGCGTGGAGGGTAAAAATCGTAGAGGGAGACCAAGAGGTGAATACACTAAGCAGATTCAGAAGGATGTAGGTTGCAGTAGGTACTGGGAGATGAAGAAGCTTGCACAGGATAGAGTAGCATGGAGAGCTGCTTCAAACCAGTCTCAGGACTGAAGACCACAACAACAACAACAACAACAACATGCGACCCTTACCAGTTGGGTCTGATTCAAGAGATTGAGAAGGTCCAAAGAAGAGCGGTAAGATTCGTGACTGGTACATTTAGCCATCGCGAGAGCGTTGCAAATCTCGTTGAAAGTTTGAAGTGGGAAACACTTGCAGATAGACGACGGGCTAAACGGAAGGGGCTGCTCACTAAATTCCGAAATCCGATCTCCACCGAGGATGTAGAGCATATATTATTAACACCAACTTTCAAATCGCACAATGATCACCATTCGGAGATAAGGGAAGTCAGAGCTCGTACTGAGGCGATCAGTCGTTCTTTCTCTCGCGCGATTAGCGAGAGGAACAGAGGTGGTGGGGTAATATGACTTTGGGGCGAATTGTGCCATCCGCCACACACCGCTTCGTGGCTAGCGGAGTGTAGAGGTGGATGTAGATGTAGAATTTCACCACAATTCTGCCCGTGTCGCAGGACGGAAGATAGTCGCATCTAGAGAGCCTGTATAGGGAGAGAGTGGCCAACCGGACGATTCGGCGGCCATTTTTCTGCCAAACTGCGGGCGGGACTTTTGAATGGCCAGTAGTGGAGTATACACTCACCGAATCAAAAGCACAAGACAACATGACGAAATCATTCGTTAAATGCCTTTCTTTACAGCTACAATATACTCATAGTAGCCTACTACGCACAGCACAGGAAAATTTGATACAGTGGCTGTAAAAATTATTCGTTACTTGCATTTTTCTCCTTTAAAGTTCGTTTACTAGACATATTGGAATGAAAGTAACGTAAATAAAAAAAAATGTGTATAGCACTAGTTTTGTATCGGAAGTGCACAACGCTAAAGATTTAACGTACCTGTATTAGCGTCAGATGAATGAACGTCGTAAGCAGTTGTTTACTTGCGACATGCAAAAAGTGTGAGACGTACTAGTACTTCTTGTCACGTCTTCAAACCTTTTTGCATGTCACAAGTAAACAACTGCTTACGACTTTCTTTCGTATACTGAATACCTCTCGTAGATAACAAACGAAAAAGATTACAAAAATCAGGTAATGTTAAATGTAGGCTACTGTAATAACGACCAAATATAACAAGAAAACTACCTTATCCCTTCTACCCCACAGTAAGTAGGCCTATTAAAAACTGTCTTCAAGAGTACCTACAATTATTGACTACGAATAACGTTTCACCAACCACGACAAGTGCGGAAAACGTGCTTACAACTTGCCTGCGTCAACAGTCAGGCAATAATACTGAAACCAAAATAATGCCTAGTGTTCTGATTCGGAACGAAATAAAGTTTGGCGCTATAAAGTCGAATGAGCATGCCACAACAATTACAGGAACTTTCCGTTTCCAGCAAGGACTGTCAGATGTTGCCTTCAGAAAAGCTTGTGATGCTACCAGTATGCACAAACAGCTAATGAAATAAGAGCTTAAAAAACGATATACAACTAAATCTAACATGCATGCACAACACATAACAAGTCTCTCAATAATTCAAATACCTTTTAATCGTTTCCAAAAGTCCTCTGAACTTCAATTCGCCCGCCTCTCGTGGTCGTGCGGTAGCGTTCTCGCTTCCCACGCCCGGGTTCCCGGGTTCGATTCCCGGCGGGGTCAGGGATTTTCTCTGCCTCGTGATGGCTGGGTGTTGTGTGCTGTCCTTAGGTTAGTTAGGTTTAAGTAGTTCTAAGTTCTAGGGGACTTATGACCACAGCAGTTGAGTCCCATAGTGCTCAGAGCCAACTTCAATTCAACTCAAAAGCACGGCGAACGTAGGAAGCGCGAGAGACGTTTGGCGCCATTTTTCTGCCAAAGCTAATCAACCAATCACGGGCAACTTCACCTATGGCCACTCTCTCTGTATACACAGGCTCTCTAGTCGCACCCACTCTTACCCGCATCTGACGGGTTCTTTTGACACTTCTGCGATGTAGGTCAGAACCGCGGTACTCGGCGTTGGAATCACGCGGTTTTCTTATGTGTGACTCAGGAATGAATTTCAGGCACACCGCCGCTCAGAGACACGAAAAGGCCTTAACGGTTGGCGACAAGGGCGTCAACGACGCCATCCCTTCCCATGAAGCGTCGTTTCTCACATTTTTTGCAGGCGAAACTGATAATTCACAGTGCAGTGAGCGAAAGGAAGACGTTCTCGACGATCTTTCACGCTACTGACACTTCACGAAAGCTTCAACCCGTCCCTAACATCGTCGTGGGCCAGAAACTTCACCGAAGTAATCGTACCCTTTCGAGTGTAGAGCGACCGCGACTTTTCCTCCGGTGTACAGTGTGGAACCGCTAAGAACAAGGGCTGTTGAAAAATTCCGCTATATCGATATTTTTCCAAAAAATGTCGATATACCAGGGTAATCCCAAAAGTAAGGTCTCCTATTGTTTTGTAAGCACATGTTGTTGTTGAGGTCTTCAGTCCTGAGACTGGTTTGATGCAGCTCTCCATGCTACTCTATCCTGTGCAAGCTTCATCATCTCCCAGTACCTACTGCAGCCTACATCCTTCTGAATCTGCTTAGTGTATTCATCTCTTGGTATCCCTATACGATTTTTACCCTCCACGCTGCCCTCCAATACTAAACTGGTGATCCCTTGATGCCTCAGAATATGTCCCTACCAACCGATCCCTTCTTCTAGTAAAGTTGTGCCACAAACTTCTCTTCTCCCCAATCCTATTCAATACTGCCTCATTAGTTATATGATCTACCCATCTAATCTTCAGCATTCTTCTGTAGCACCACATTTCGAAAGCTTCTATTCTCTTCTTGTCCAAACTATTTATCGTCCATGTTTCACTTCCATACATGGCTACGCTCCAAACAAATACTTTCAGAAACGACTTCCTGACACTTAAATCTATACTCGATGTTAACAAATTTCTCTTCTTCAGAAACTCTTTCCTTGCCATTGCCAGTCTACATTTTATATCCTCTCTACTACGACCATAATCAGTTATTTTGTTCCCCAAATAGCAAAACTCCTTTACTACTTTAAGTGTCTCATTTCCTAATCTAATTCTCTCAGCATCACCCGAATTAGCTCGACTACATTCCATTATACTCGATTTGCTTTTGTTGATGTTCATCTTATACCCTCTTTTCATGACACTGTCAATTCCGTTCAACTGCTCTTCCAAGTCCTTTGCTGTCTCTGACAGAATTACAATGTCATCGGCGAACCTCAAAGTTTTTATTTCTTCTCCATGGATTTTAATACTACTCCGAATTTTTCTTTTGTTTCCATCACTGCTTGCTCAATATACAGATTGAATAACATCGGGGATAGGCTACAACCCTGTCTCAGTCCCTTCCCAACCACTGCTTCCCTTTCATGTCCCTCGACTCGTATAACTGCCATCTGGTTTCTGTACAAACTGTAAATAGCCTTTCGCTCCCTGTATTTTACCCCTGTCACCTTCAGAATTTGAAAGAGAGTATTCCAGTCAACATTGTCAAAAGCTTTCTCTAAGTCTACAAATGCTAGAAACATAGGTTTGCCTTTCCTTAATCTTTCTTCTAAGATAAGTCGTAGGGTCAGTATTGCCTCACGTGTTCCAACATTTCTACGGAATCCAAACTGATCTTCCCCGAGGTCGGCTTCTATCAGTTTTTCCATTCGTCTGTAAAGAATTCGCATTAGTATTTTGCAGCTGTGACTTATTAAACTGATTGTTCGGTAATTTTCACATCTGTCTACACCTGCTTTCTTTGGGATCGGAATTATTATATTCTTCTTGAAGTCTGAGGGTATTTCGCCTGTCTCATACATCTTGCTCACCAGATGGTAGAGTTTTGTCAGGACTGACTCTCTCAAGGCTGTCAGTAGTTCTAACGGAATGTTGTCTACTCCGGGGGCCTTGTTTCGAGTCAGGTCTTTCAGTGCTCTGTCAAACTCCTCACATTGCACATTAACCAAAATAATTCCAGAAATGTGTGAAGCGATTTATAAAGCTTTGAAGGGAGAATATGTAAATGTAAATAAGTATATGGTACACTTTATGGGAAGCGCTTTTTAACTCGTGGCATACAGAGTTCAAAAATAGATAAAGTAGGATGGAAAGCTAAGAAAGAACGTATTTGTGTGAACACATCCTCTATTCCGGCTGCTTGGATGTTTCCAGACCTATAGGTGGATGGCTGTCGTTGTGGTTGTGGACATATGTCACCTTGAGCATGTTCCAACACACAATTAACAGCATGCGCTGTAAGGGTTCTTCACCCCAAACCCCTCCCCCAACCTAGTCGAAGAAAGTTTATTAAAAAAAAAAAAAAAAGAGGAAAAGGAACACACCAACTTTGAAGCCATGTTTACAGAGACATCTATATCTACGTGATTACTCTGCTATTCACAATAACGTGCCTGGCAGAGGGTTCAATCAACCACTTTCATGCTGTCTCTCTACCGTTCCACGCTCTAACGGCACGCGGTAAAAACGAGCCCTTAAATTTTTCTGTGCCAGCCCTGATCTCTCTTATTATATCATGATGATCATTTCTCCCTATGTAGGTGGGTGCCAACAGAATGTTTTCGCAATCGGAGAAGAAAACTAGTAATTGAAATTTCATGAGAAGATCCCGTCGCAACGAAAAACGCCTTTGTTTTAATGAATGATTGCCACTCCAAGTCACGTATCATGTCTGTGACACTATCTCCCCTATTTCACGATAGTACAAAACGATCTGCTCTTCTTTGTACTTTTTCGACGTCATCCGTCAGTCCCACATGATCCGGATCCCACACCACACAGCAGTACTCCAGAATAGGGCGGACAAGCGTGTAAGCAGCCTCTTTAGTAGACATGTTGCACCTTCTAAGTGTTCTGGCAATGAATCGCAGCTTTGGTTTGCTCTCCCCACAATATTATCTATGTGATCGTTCCAATTTAGGTTATTTGTAATTGTAATCCCTAAGTATTTAGCTGAATTTAAAGCCGTCAGATTTGTGTGACTTATGGCGTAATCGAAATTTAGCTGATTTCTTTTAGTACTCATGTGAATAACTTCACACTTTTCCAAATTCAGGGTCAATTGCCACTTTTCGCACCATACAGGTATCTTATCTAAATCTATCTGCAAGTCGTTTTAATCATCTGATGACTTTACAAGATACTAGAGAGACGTCAAATAGCTCTAGCGACGCCAGCGCTCCGAGCGGCTACAGTTCGCATTGCACTTAACAAAAGACGAACGACTTTTGTGATCAAATCAACGGCGAGGCCCTATATTTGATCATACTTATTTGCCGACAGACGCGATTTGACGAAGTTCCCTATTACACCATCAAATTTCTTTGACATAAATATTTGACACATCAGCTTTGACAACGAAATATGATAGTGTAATATCAGTCTTACAAAAATGCAGCAAAAACAACAAAACAAAGGTTAAGAAGAGACAAAAGCAGAAAATCCATTAGTAGAATGGGCATGAGCTATGCGTGACTTGGCTAACTTGCAATGTTAGCAGACGACGCCACAGATTCCCTGTTTCTCTGCACATGTGCAGTCTGCAGCATACTCATGATTTTAGAACTCCGCACTCAGCAATGTCAATTGTTCATTGATGACGCTGTAGCACTCGCGACACGGTTGGCTGCAAGTAATATGTATGAACGTGACGCGCAGCTAGACCTAGCATTCGATTTTGAACAGGAAGTCGCTCTTGTGAAACGGAGTTAAAAACTCGATGTCGAGCATCTGAGTGTGCCAGCTGTGACGTCGTTGGCATAAGTTATTCGTTATATACAAAAGAAATATATATATATATATATATATATATATATATATATATATATATATATATATATATATAGGGTGATTCAAAAAGAATACCACAACTTTAGGAATTTAAAACTCTGCAATGACAAAAGGCAGAGCTAAGCACTATCTGTCGGCGAATTAAGGGAGCTATAAAGTTTCATTTAGTTGTACATTTGTTCGCTTGAGGCGCTGTTGACTAGGCGTCAGCGTCAGTTGATGCTAAGATGGCGACCGCTCAACAGAAAGCTTTTTGTGTTATTGAGTACGGCAGAAGTGCATCGACGACAGTTGTTCAGCGTGCATTTCGAACGAAGTATGGTGTTAAACCTCCTGATACGTGGTGTATTAAATGTTGGTATAAACAGTTTACAGAGAATGGGTGTTTGTGCAAAGGGAAAAGTTCTGGACGGCCGAGAACGAGTGATGAAAATGTAGCACGCATCCAGCAAGCATTTGTTCGCAGCCCAGGAAAATCGACTCGCAGAGCTAGCAGAGAGCTGCAAATTCCACAATCAACTGTATGGAGAGTCCTACGAAAAAGGTTAGTTATGAAACTACCCGAGGCGATGGATCGGCCGCCAGGCGACCCGTGACAGAGCACTTCATCACTGGCCTCCAAGAAGCCCTGATCTTACCCCCTGCGATTTTTTCTTATGGGGGTATGTTAAGGATATGGTGTTTCGGCCACCTCTCCCAGCCACCATTGATGATTTGAAACGAGAAATAACAGCAGCTATCCAAACTGTTACGCCTGATATGCTACAGAGAGTGTGGAACGAGTTGGAGTATCGGGTTGATATTGCTCGAGTGTCTGGAGGGGTCCATATTGAACATCTCTGAACTTATTTTTGAGTGAAAAAAAAACCTTTTTAAATACTCTTTGTAATGATGTATAACAGAAGGTTATATTATGTTTCTTTCATTAAATACACATTTTTAAAGTTGTGGTATTCTTTTTGAATCGCCCTGTATATATATATATATATATATATATATATATATATATATATATATATATATATATGTATATTTATTTATTTATTTATTTTTAATTTATCAGCATGATTCCGTCTCTCAGGGGTATTGTCTTCTCTTATCACTTCTACTTACGTGCGTAAGTAAGTATGAAACGGGTTCTTGAAGGGCCTCAGTTATTCATGTACCAACTTTAGATTCTGAACGTGATGACTAAAATATAGTTGCCGTTAACTGAATTGAATGTAATTTTGTTAATTTCTATTTATTGACTGCAAAGCAAGGCTCGAGAAAATTTCGTTTGTTGCTGTGGAGCGGCCAAGATAAAACTTACTGAATTCGTGGAATCTGTATAATTTAAAAACATGAATTTCAACGTAAATTAATTATCTGTTGCAATTTTAAAAAGGTTCTTATAACGAAATCTCTCGCATTTACAGTTACTATTAACACTGAAAAATAAATTAATACTTGGGCGCGTAATGGCCGACCAGAGGTTGCATCGGAAGATGAGCTTCTCGCAGCGCAGATTACTGAAAAATGCTTATTAAAAATAATTAGCCACTGCGAGCATTTGAGGTGACAACTGTTGCAAAGAAATTCATTTTCTAATAATAATAACAAGTTTATTTAAGCAGAAATATGAATAACTTACATAAAATATTAGTAGCCGCTCAATGGCTGCCTTCCGTATAGCGAAACAAAACAGTGTGTGTGCCACGAAATACGTCCTTCCGCCTCGGCCGTACAATCGCGTCTCTTTTGATCCTTTTTTATTTTCATAGACATTAAGTAACTATGCTACTCTTTAATTATCGCTGCATATCAGTTGTTTCAAGAACATTAACTATATCTTTTACACTAATTATATTGATAAAATACTTAATTACGGTTTACAACCGATAAAAATGTCAATGTTTATGTGACGTACCGTCACACATCCAAAGATTCTCATAACTGGTTTCGTGGCTAGCTGTAGCTAACAACATGGCGGCCTAGAACTGCGCCTACTACAGCTCTAGCTTCATCCACAAACAGCATTAACCGTTGTGGTTAGGTCGATCACTAATGTACTAGCTTTTCACATTTGCAATGGATTTTCTCATGCTTGCATTATGCTGTGAATTTGCAACGTTAACCACTTAAATACGTTACCTAGGCAAATGTGTTCCCGAAATTTCATTACACTACATTAGTTATTCCTTGGTGCTGGGAACTTTTTTCCGTCAGTGTATTCACAGGAGAGCTGATCATTTTATTCCTCGCAGTCAGCTTTGAAATTTTTATACGGAGCTCTAAAGGACATTCATATGGACACAGGCTACATATTTTTTTTTAAACAACAATCTACAGGCCCGTCCACATGCAACGACCTGTCTGCGCAAATGTCTGCGCACATCACATCTGCGCAGACAGATCGTTGCGTGTGGACAGAAGATTTGCACCAACCTGAGGTGTGTGCAAACCTGGAAGTTGCAGTTGGAGATTTGAGCGAAACCTCTCAAATCTGTGGGTTCAAACCACATCGGCGCAGACAAGTTGGAGCGTGTGGACAGGAGATCGCCGCAAATCTGGCGCGGAACAACTGTTTGCTCAGTCTAGTGTTTGTATTTGTGCGCACAGGGCATTAAAATGGCTGATACTCGTCAGTGTCCTCGAGAGTTTGTAAGTGAATTCATTGAAATATATAGAAAAAAATGGTTCAAATGGCTCTGAGCACTATGGGACTCAACTGCTGAGGTCATCAGTCCCCTAGAACTTAGAACTACTTAAACCTAACTAACCTAAGGACATCTCACACATCCATGCCCGAGGCAGGATTCGAACCTGCAACCGTAGCGGTCGCGTGATTCCAGACTGTAGCGCCTAGAACCGCTCTGCCACTTCGGCCGGCGAAATATATAGAAACCACTCATGTTTGTGGAAGATTAAAAGTAAAGAATATAATGACCCGAGACAAAAAGACAGCAGCTTACAATGATCTAATTGAAAAATTGCGGGCAGTTGACGCCTCGGCAAACAGAGAAACGGTAATAAAAAAAAATCGTTGCGAACTGGCGAAATTATTTGCAGATGGATGTCGAAACTTAGAATTATCTCTTAAAGCTTGTAACCCCTCATATTATGAGAAAAAAATACTTGTATGAGAAGGGCGATTTCTCCTCATAAACGGCTGGCGTAACATTAAGATTCCTAGCAACAGGAAGGAGCTACAAGGATTTGGAATTTTCAACTGCAGTATCGAAACAAGCGTTGAGTGAAATAATACCAGACACATGTGAAGCTATTTACGCTGTCTTGAAGGATGAGTTCATGAAGGCAAGCCAAGTAAATTAAATCTGTCAGCGAACTGTTTACCGAAAACAGTTATCCAAAGTTCAGAAATATAGAAGATCTGGTGTAAGAGTATATCAAGTATACCAGCCAACGTTATGGTATTTTGATCTGCTTGGCTTTCTTAGTGATCAAGAAACGCCGAGACCAAGCAGGAGTACAATTGAAGATGAAATTGGAGTGCCAATGTGCGAGGAAATGGAGCACGATGTAATGTAAAAGAAAACAGGTTCGCCCTGCAACTCTCTCAGTAAATTTACGTGAGAAAACTGCTTTCGCTTTAGCAGCCACTGTCTACACCATTTTGACCGCTTTCTCTGTTTCCTGCGGTTGGTCTGAATGTTTTTTTGCAACACAAGTTGCGAACACAGACCACCGCAGAACTTCCTCTATTTCTGTATTTCAAAATAACTGAATTAAGTTTTTGACGTTTACGGGGAGCGTAGTCGCTTGCCACTGATATTTCTTTTTTACACCGACAGATGGCGGGCGAGTAGTAAACTGGGGTTTGTGTCGTGTGAACACACCATATTTGCAGCGATATTTTGCATGTACAGACATCTGTGCCAATGTCTGCGCAGACAAATCGTTGCGTGTGGACCGGGCTTTAGAGCTTCGTATAAACATTTGTTGCAAATCGGTCAAGTATTTTCCGAGATTTTTGATAAAACCCCAACAATTGCTTTTCTTTGTATAGCAGTGTAGATTATTTATTTTTGAAGTGAAAACATTTATTCGCCGGTCTGTCGAACTTTGTTGTGTGACAAAAGATAGATTAGAATCGCTAATATTTATGAAGCTAATATCACATAAAGAATGGTTGTGTACGCATTAGATAGGTCATGTCTCAAAGTGTAGGTCCCGAAGTATGTGTTTTGCCTATGCTGTCATTCTATGAGAGTAAGCGCATCCGTACAATTGTGTAGGAAGAAACTTCATGTTCAGTTAGACATAAATTCGTGTACTGTGGAAATGCGTTTAGCTAGGATATCGACTCAGATGTCATCGTGAAGACATTGTAGATAACTACTGCGACTCAATAAGCGGCAGGAAAATATTCAATTAATGTAGGTTGACTCATACAAAGAAGAAGACAGCAAGCAGCTACTATTAATACTGCTACTTATTTAAGTAAATAGCGCCTTAACCGATTTCGAACTGGCAAGTTCATCATCAGACGGCTGTACACGAGATTTCCAAGATACACTTTACATAATCGTCAGTTTTCGATTTTTATTCTTCCACTGTGGCGAAATATTCTTCGTGTGTTGGTGCCATCGAAAATTCCGCGCGATTTGTTGCGAATTTGCAGGATTGTATTTTTCAAATATTCCAATATATATGCAGCACTTACATGATTTGCGCATCACCATATTGTGCAAAGCACCACACACACACACACACACACACACACACACACACACACACACACACACACACACACCAAAAAGTATTTGCCACGTGTGAAGCAGACACAAAGATTTCAATTTTATAAATTTTGCAAATCTCGTGAACAGCCGTCTGATGATGAACGTGTAAGTTCGAAACCGGCTACGGCGTTATTTACTTAAATAAATAGCAGTATTAATAGTGGCTGATTGCTGTCTTCTTCTTTGTAAGAATCAACCTATATTAATTGTACACAGCCACGGTCTCACCATGTCAGTTTTAGACAAAATAGCATTAGGAAAATATTCGCTAGAACAAATGTGAAAATCGGTATTACATTGAAAATTACAAAATAATGAAAGATGGCTTGTTACATGTTTTACAAATGTGCTCAGAATTATAGAAAACGCAAGGCAGTGCAAAGGTCTCTTCGAAAGGAATCCAGAAGGCCTCAGAAATGTCCCGTGACAAGCGAATGTTAGAGCTGCGACAACGGCGAATGGGAAATAAAAAAGCGGTGCAAAGCGCCCATCGCCCATACAGCAGGCAGCAACAGTTCAAAATTGTGATTTATCTTTTCTGCAACCATTGCACTACTATGTGTAACCGGTGCTTTAAAGAGAGTGATAATTCCATTAGAATCTGCGGCGCGGGCCTGAACCGTACAAACAGAGCGTTGTATTTCTATTTTTTTAATTTTTTGTTTGTTTATTTCTTTTTTAGTCATAAATCTCGTGACTGGTTTGATGCGGTCTGCTAAGCCTTACTCTCCTTTTCCAGCCTCTTCATCTCAGATGAAAATTAGAAAATAATGAATGATGGCTTCTTATATGTTTCATAAATGTGCTCAGAATTACAGAGAACGCAAGTCAGTGGAGAGCTCAGGTTTAAGGGAATCCAGAAATCCCGAAAAGTCCCGTGACAAGCAGAGTCTGGTGATCAGCAACCTATGTCCTGAGTTATTTGCCGGACGTATCCCAGTCTCTGTCTTCCTCTACAGTTTTTACTCTCTACAGGTCCGTCTAGCACAACGCAGAAAGTTCTTTGACTGCTGTGATGACCGAGCGTGAGTCGTGCTTCGGTAGCTCAGTTGGTAGAGCACTTGCCCGCAAAAGGCAAAGATCCCGAGTTCGAGTCTCGGTCGGGCACACAGTTTTAATCTGCCAGGAAGCTTCATATCAGCGCACACTCCGCTGCAGAATGAAAATCTCATTTCGAAACATCCCACAGGCTGTGGCTAAGCCACGTCTCCGCAGTATCCTTTCTTTCAGGAGCGCTAGTTGTGCAAGGTTCGCAGGAGAGCTTCTGTAAAGTTTGGAAGGTAGGAGACGAGGTACTGGCAGAAGTAAAGCTGTGAGTACCGGGCGTGAGTCGTGCTTCGGTAGCTCAGATGGTAGAGCACTTGCCCGCGAAAGGCAAAGATCCCGAGTTCGAGTCTCAATTGGGCACACAGTTTTAATCTGCCAGGAAGTTTCATGTTCCTTGACAGCTTAACACATGTCGTTATCATCTTGTCCCATCCTCTTGTGTGCGTTTTCCACATACTTCTATCCTCACCGATTCTGCGGAGAACCTTCTCGCTTATCGTCAGTCCACCTAGTTTTCAGCATTTTTCTATAGCATCTCATCTCAAATGCTTCAAGTCATCTTCTCAACTCCTCTCACAGCCCATGATTCGCTCCTGTACTGTTCTGCACACCATATTCACGCTGTAATAAATTTCTCCCTCAAATTAAAGCCGACGTTTGATACCGGATGATTTGTCTTGGCCAGAAATGCCCTCTTTGCTTCTGTCTCATCTATATATCGTCCTCGCATCGTCCATTATGTGTTATTTGGCTCCTAAGGTAGCGGAATTCTTTCAGTTCTTGGTCAGAAGTTACAATGTCAAGTTTATCACAAATTCACCACTTCCGTTTCCAGCTTTCACACAGTCCATTGGATGTGCTCATTTGACTGTTCACTGTGTTTAATAAATATTGCAACACTTCCTCGGTTTCACTGAAAATAGCAGTGTCCACACCGAATCCCATCGTTCATATCCGTTCACCCTGAATTTCAATTCCATCCCTGAATCTTTCTTTTTTTCCCATCTCTGCTTCTTCGCTGTATGGATAAACATGTGAAGATACCGGATCAGTAGCATGGCAAAATGTAGCAGTATTATCCGAAACAGTACCTCCTCGAACGCCCAATGAGCTAGAACCGACTGTGTTGCGCTACTCAGACATTCACAGCTACATCTACATGGATACTCTCCAAACCACACTTAAATGCCTGGCAGAGTGTTCATGGAATCATTTTCACAATAATTCTCTATTACTACACACTCGAGCAGCACGCGGAAAAAATGAACATTATATCTTTCCGTGCGAGTTCTGATTTCTCTTATTTTACTATGATGATCGTTTCTCCCAATGTAGATCGGCGTCATGAAAATATTTTCGCACGTCGAGAAGAAGGCTGGCGATTGAAATTTCATTAGAAGATTCTGCCATAACGAAAAACGCCTTTGTTTTAATGATGTCCACCCCAAATGCTGTATAGGTCTTTCCCCTTGTCTCGCATAGTACAAAACGTGCTGCTCTCCTTTGAACTTTCTCGACATACTCCGTTAATCGTATCTGGTAAGGATCCCAGGCGGCGGAGCAGTATTGTAAAAGAGGACGGACAAGCGTAGTGTGGGCAGTATCTTTATTAGATCTGTTACATTCTCTAAGTGCTCTGCCAACAAAACTCAGTCTTTGGTTGCCCTCGTCTACAACATTTTTTTGGGTGTTCTTTGCAGTTTAAGTTGTTCATAATTGTAATTCCCAGATATTTAGTTGAAGTTATGGCCTTTAGATTTGACCGAAGTTAACGGATTCCTTTTAGCACTTGTGTCGATGACCTCACACTTTTCATTGTTGAGGGTCAATTGCCAATTTTTTGGCACCATACAGCTGCCTTTTCTAAATCATTTTGCAATTTGTTTTGGTCTTCTGATGACTTTACTAGACGATAGACGATAGCACCATCAGCGAAGATCCTAAGACGATCCGTCTCCGCTAATTCCTCGTGCCTGGAAATTTTAATCTCAATGACACGAACAATACTGTTTCCTTGGTTTAACTGAACATTACACTCACGGATGCCAATAATTACCTAAAAGCTGTAAGATAACGGGTAATCAACATTAGCCCAAATTAAACAGGTTACCACTGATCGGATGTTCCCCTAAACAAACTGAACATCTAGTGCCGTGCTACTGCCTGCTAATTAGGTGGCGCGCGAACTCCATCGGCACATCACAACAATCCACACGATATTAAATGCAAAACAATAAAACGTGAAAACGCAGAGAAACAGTACAAACTACATAAATAAAGCAGCGGTGGAATGGAACAGCGAATGAAGAGAGTCAAAACAGTTTAACTTTTATCTCATTAGTGCTGGTAGCAATTATTTGCAATAATGACAGTGTTGGAAATTAATGGCTTTGCAAAGCTACTATGATTATGCAAAGAAGCAATTTAATGAACGAAGCCAAGATATAAGTGTTATTTTGGATGTTGTTATTGAAAAGAAATCAAAATAACATTGCAACATGACAATTTACAATCACGCAATATTAATAACCAAGAAAAATTACTGTTGCTTATGCATAATGACTTTTTACATCACTGATTAGGACAACGTAATTCACAGTACCTCTTTGCCAATGTCTCGACTTTCCTGATGCTGCCAGCGAGTCGTCGACGTCCGCATCGTTGGTCAGTGATCCTTGAGCGTGCATACCAACAATCTTGCAGATCTCCTTGATTTTGGCTATCTGTTGAATACAACACGAACGATCGATGTCTGCAGAGAAATTTCCGATTTCCGTATCTGCGTGCTACGACGAATCCAAGACACGCTGCTTTCCGTTAACGCGTGACGTAACCCGACGTCATAATGTTTTTCTTAGAGAATAGTTTTCAGATTTACACATCACTAATAGATCACGGCGCAGCACTTTTGACAGCATATCCGCCCGCAATACGAAAGTGTATCAACTAAATTGCAGAGTGAATCATTATCCCGCAGTTTAGACCAAACAATCCGTGCCTTGCAGAACTACCTACATAATCATTTCAATACCTCGCTGATCGGCACATCGTACACAAGTTCCTTGTGTCAGTATACTGTGGCGTTTATACCATATCTCCGCCCCCGTTTATTACATTTTTGTTGCTATGTTTTAGAACGTATGACTATTGACGTTGGCGTGTAGAACGTATGCGGCGGGCGATATATCATCTGATATTCCGTAGAAATGTTGGAACACGTGAGGCAATACTGACCTTACGACTTATCTTAGGAGAAAGATTAAGGAAAGGCAAACATACATTTCTAGCATTTGTAGACTTAGAGAAATCTTTTGACAATGTTGAGTGGAATATTCTCTTTCAAATTCTGAAGGTGGCAGGGGTAAAATGCAGGGAGCGAAAGGCTATTTACAATTTGTACAGGAACCAGATGGCAGCTATAAGAGTCGAGGGGCACGAAAGGGAAGCAGTGGTTGGGAAGGGAGTGAGACAGGGTTGTAGCCTCTCCCTGATGGTTCAAATGGCTCTGAGCACTATGGGACTTAACTTCTGAGGTCATCAGTCGCCTAGAACTTAGAACTACTTAAACCTAACTAACCTAAGGACATCACATACACCCATGCCCGAGGCAGGATTCGAACCTGCGACCATAGTGGTTGCACGGTTCCAGACTGAAGTGCCTAGAACCGCTCGGCCACTGCGGCTTGCCCCTCCAATTTCGAGCAGAGCTTTATGACGTCAACTAGCCTCAGTTTAAAGTTGACCAATCATGCCTCTGCTATTTAGCTGAGGGCACTGAGCTTGCCATTTGAGTGGCTACGAAAAGAACCTGCCTAGACCACTGGCCATGCCGTGCCAGACAGTCGCATCCAGCAGGGCACGGTCCACAAGTATTCTCAAAATCAGGAGGAAAATGCAGTTAGTCGGTGCCAGGAGTCTTCGTTCCGGACGCGTCGGAACAGTAAAGACACGAACTGCGGCGACACTCAGACGTCTCGCAGGTCGCTTCACCCTGCATAGAAGAGGCGAAACTCGTCCGACGTCAGTCGTTCAGCCAGGCACTTAAGCCCATTGTGCGAACCCCTCAGAATTCGGGGAAGTGCAGCCCCTAATTGGAAACGCAGTGTGCCGCATCCCCCGATGCTCGCCTCGCACAGGCCACACAGGGAAGTAACCCAACACTCATAGGAATCAAGTGAAAAGTATTTTTGAGCTCTCAGTACAAATACTGTTATTACGATAACCTTATTTGGTCTGTTACCACCGTGAATGACATAGAACAATAATAAAATTGATGGAAATGAGAGGCGACATGCAAAAGAGGGCATGGAACCTCTCAAGCTCTTGGTACAATTGTCGGAAAATCGGCGGCGGGACTGATCGGTAACACGTGTCAGAAGCTTACAGAATAACAGCTTCGGATAGAGAACCGAAAATGACGTCACTACCGAGGCTAGCCTACAGCACCGATCGGTACAAAGGATGGAAACAGTGACCATGGCCGACCCACATTCGCACCTAGCGCCATCTGTCCGCAGTCCATGTCCATACTCGGTCCTTCGAAATTCCCACAGAAGATCAAACATGATTGTTCATCCGCGATGAAGATGGTGGATTCATTGCCCATCGATGCGAATCAGTTACATGAATGTTTGTACTGTCCTTGGGTCTCCAGCTGGGTGCAGTCGTTTTCAAACCACGATATTTCGACAGCGTTCCTTGCCGTCATCTTCAGGTGATACCTGGAGACTGTCTCTGCTGAATCACCTTCCCTTCGCTCCCCACCCCTCCCCCCCCCCCCCCCCCGTGCGGCAGGATGCGGGGGAAGGGGTGGGGAGCGATGAGAGTATAAAGGGGAGGAGATTCAGCAGAGACAGTCCGCAGGTATCACCTGAAGATGACAGCAAGGAATGCTGTCGAAATATAGTGGTTTCAAAACGACTGCACCCGTCTGGAGACCCAAGGACAGTACAAACAGTTAATTCGCCGGGAAAGCTAAGATCACACAGTTATATGAATGATCGTCTACACGTGCGGTCTCGACGGCCGCAGCTGGCTCAGCCCCATTGGACGAGCGTCAAATGCGGCAGGCGGGGTTCCCCCCCCCCCTCCCCCGTCACACGGTCGGTTAAGCCCCACGCTTGCCCCGCTGACTGCAGTGCCCGTCAGCCGCGCTGCTCAGGCGTAACGGTGCGACCCTAATGGCGGCGCCGCTTCCCGCCGGCAAACTCCGTTTCCAGTCATTTCCGGCGCCAATCGATCGGTAGGCGTCGTCGCCAGAGTGTCGGTTTCCATTAGGCTGGCGTGCGCTGCTGAAACTCACACCTCTTCCCGGAGGCGAAGCGCGACCAAACGCGTTCTCACTATCCTACATCTACATTCAAATAACGTACGGGAATGCAGCCGGTTGACATCGTCGACAACCGCCTGTGACACGAGCACACCATGCCATATCCCAGGCAAAACTGCTGCAAGTAGGAGCTGTGCAAGGGAATCCGGAGCCTCAGTTTTCAGAGATAGCAGGCCGGTTTTGCAGAGCGGTTCTAGGCGGTTCAGTCTGGAACCGAGTGACCGCTACGGTCGCAGGTTCGAATCCTGCCTCGGCCATGGATGTGTGTGATGTTCAAATGGTTCAAATGGCTCTGAGCACTATGGGACTTAACCTCTGAGGTCATCAATCCCCTAGAAATTACAGTACTTAAACTTAACTAACCTAAGGACATCACACACAGCCATGCCCGAGGCAGCATTTGAACCTGCGACTGTAGCAGTATGCAGTTCCACACTGTAGCGTCTAGAACCGCTCGGCAACACCAGCCAGAGCATGTGTCTGATGTCCTTAGGTTAGTTAGGTGTAAGTAGTTCTAAGTTCTAGAGGACTGATGACCTCTGATGTTAAGTCCCATAGTGCTCAGACCCATTTGAACCTTTTTTTTTTTCAGACATACTCCGGTAAGACAACAGTCATACACACACTGTAAACACTAGCACCATCACGAACCAAAGATGACCTACGTTAGAAGTTATCGATAGTGAAATTAATAATCAACAGTTAAGGTACACTACTGGCCATCAAAATTGCTACACCACGAAGATGACGTGCTACAGACGCGAAATTTAAGCGACAGGAAGTAGATGCTGTGATATGCAAATGATTAGCTTTTCAGAGCATTCACACAGGGTTGGCGCCGGTGGCGACACCTACAACGTGCTGACATGTGGAAAATTTCCAACCGATTTCTCATACACAAACAGCAGTTGACCGGCATTGCCTGGTGAAACGTTGCTGTGATGCCTCGTGTAAGGAGGAGAAATGCGTACCATCACGTTTCCGACTTTGATAAAGGTCGGATTGTAGCCTGTCGCGATTGCGGTTTATCGTATCGCGACATTGCTGCTAGCGTTGGTCGAGATCCAATGACTGTTAGCAGAATATGGAATCGGTGGGTTCAGGAGGGTAATACGGAACGCCGTGCTGGATCCCAACGGCCTCGTATCACTAGCAGTCGAGATGACAGGCATCTTATCCGCACGGCTGTAACGGATCGTGCAGCCACGTCTCGATCCCTGAGTCAACAGACGGGGACGTTTGCAAGACAACAACCATCTTCACGAACAGTTCGAAGACCTTTGCAGCACCATGGACTATCAGCTCGGAGACCGTGGCTGCGGTTACCCTTGATGCTGCATCACAGACAGGAGTGCCTGCGATGGTATACTCGACGACGAACCTGGTTGCACGAATGGCAAAACGTCATTTTTTCGGATGAATCCAGGTTCTGTTTACAGCATCATGATGGTCGCATCCATGTTTGGCAACATCACGGCGAACGCACACTGGAAGCGTATATTCGTCATCGCCTTACTGGTGTATCACCCGGCGTGATGGTATGGGGTGCCACTGGTTACACGTCTCGGTCACATCTTGTTCACAATGACGGCACTTTGAACAGTGGATATTACATTTCAGATGTGTTACGACCCGTGGCTCTACCCTTCATTCGATTCCTGCGAAACCCTACATTTCAGCAGGTTAATGCACGACCGCATGTTGCAGGTCCTGTACGGGCCTTTCTGGAAACAGAAAATGTTCGACTGTTGCCCTAGCCAGCACATTCTCCAGATCTCTCACCAACTGAGAACGTCTGGTCAATGGCGGCCGAGCAACTGGCTCATCACAATACGCCAGTCACCACTCTCGATGAACTGTGGTATCGTGTTGAAGCTGCATGGGTAGCTGTACCTGTACACGCCATCCTAGCTCTGTTTCACTCAATGTCCAGGCATATCAAGGCCGTTATTACGGCCAGAGATGGTTGTTCTGGGTACTGATTTCTCAGGATCTATGCACACAAATTACGTAAAAATGTAATCACATGCCAGTTCTAGTGTAATATATTTGTCCAATGAATACCCGTATATCATCTTCATTTCTCCTTGGTGTAGCGATTTTAATGGCCAGTAGTGTAGCATTAACTCAGTGGCTCTGTTCCTTGAGAATGGAGACTGCAGGTTCCATGTAGAATTTAATAAAAAAATTAAGACAATGAAATTTTCACTCTGCAGCGGAGTGTACGCTCATATGAAACTTCCTGGCACATTAAAACTGTGTGCCTCACCGAGACTCGAACCCGGGTCTTTCCTTTCGCAAGCAAGTCGTCTACCATCTTTCCTGCTTATTAGGCAGTTGCGTTAACCACTTTTTTTATTTTTTTAAGGAAGATAGGAGAAAAAGAAACCTTTAATATTCACAAAACCATAGTAGTCCTTATACGTTATAACTGTCCTGGAAGGAACCTCGCTACCGTTCTACCATGCAGCATGAAATAACAACAAAGTGGGGCCACCTCTGGAACCAAAAAAAGAAAGTATTTATAGATATTAAAACAAAATTCGAAGAAACATTCCATTGCTGACTTTGCGTGTATTAATTCTTCCTGGGTCGCATACTCGCGTAGTTTTCCTTAGCTGATGATCACTTTTTATTAGCTCTTCACACCTATTACGGAGAGGCTCTTCTCTTTCAGGAGAGTGCCGAATGTGGCTGGATTATTCTGACATGTTTCTTAAAACTTGCGTTGTAATATCTCCTTATTTGCCCAGTATAAAACTTGTCACTCTCCACAATTTAGCATATTTACAGAGCTTTGCACTGCTTGACAAAAGAAGCACCAAGACGGGAACCAGGGAAAGAAATGAAACTTAATGGATGGCTGGGCATGTGATGTTATTTCATTTATTATAAAGTCGAATGAGATTTACGAGGAACTTGGGCTGTATGAACTCATTTACCAGTATGACGTTGCACCCCATCCAGCCTGCGCTGATTATGTTGGGAAGGGTGTCTTAAAGTCCCTGTTTGCTATCCCGAGGCAGGCTGTTTCAGCTGGTCGTTGATGTCCTGCATCCTGGCCTTGGGACAGAGACGACATCCCAGCTAGCTCTAAGCGTGCTTTATGGAGGATTGATCTGTGGATCTTGGTTGTCAATAGGGTACCTCTACATCATGGGGAGAAGTCATACAGACACGTTATGTTTGTATCAGCATTATCCTGTTGAAAAATGACAGCACGATGATGATGATGATGATGATGTTTGGTCATCAGCGCCTGTACAAAGTCCCAATTTTTACACAGCCCAATGTTTTACACAGTCCAATCTAGCCAAAGCAACGAATGACGATGACGATGATGACGATGATGATGATGATGATGATGATGAAATGATGAGAACAACACAAACACCCAGTCCCTAGGCACAGAAAATCCCCAACTCGGCCGGGAATCGAACCCGGACCCCATCGCATGAGAGATAAAACGTGAGGATGGAGTGAAACGTAGTGTTCAGCATGTCACTTTTAAGCCATGATTAGGAGTGATGTCCTATGATACCCACGCCACGCACTGTGGCAAATCATGGGAAAGCGATATGCACGAAGTGTTGAGTGCTCTCGACAAGGGGTTTCAGATCGATTCCGTATTTTTGGATTTCCAGAGGGCTTTTGACACTGTACCACACATGTGGCTCGTAGTGAAATTCCGTGCTTATGGAATATCGTCTCAGTTATGTGGTTCAAATGGTTCAAATGGCTCTGAGCACTATGGGACTTAACATCTGAGGTCATCAGTCCCCTATAACTTAGAACTACTTAAACCTAACTAACCTAAGGACACCACACACATCCATGCCCGAGGCAGGATTTGAACCTGCGACCGTAGCGGTAGCGCGGTCCCAAACTGAAGCGCCTAGAACCGCTCGGCCTCGGTTATGTGACTGGATTCTGTAACACCTCCGTTTTTATCCCGACTTGATCTGATCGAATAGCATTATTAACATGACGGTGAACCTAACGGGGCTGGTAACTGGAATTGACTGCTACGGAAGTTGTTACTTTCCAATTCATCCTGTTCAATACTATAGTACTGAATGTCTGGTAATAAGGAACACCAACACAGTTTTACTAATTACGAACTTATATCCTTCTCAAAACACAAAAAGGAGACAGCCACTGCCTTCGCTATACATATCTAATTACGGCTAATCTCAGGACAGGCTTTCTTCATTCTCCATTATCGTCACACGCTAATCCATCACTACATCCAGCACTGCAATCCAAGGTTAGGCCGGCGCGACAGACGCGAAACTCAATATCGGCACTGGTAACGTCACTGATCACTTTTCACTTTTACAAAGATCCTTCATCACTTTCCCGGTATTCATTTATTATTTAGGGGTCTAACCACGGCGATGGTGACAACCTTCTCGGTTAAAAACCCTGTATTCCAATAATGGCCTCCACACACACCATTCCCTCCAGCCACTCTGGCGCATCTCGACACTCGCTCTCGCAACACGTCACAATCGATTGTTCGCCCTATCGACCTGTGCCGAGTGCAAAGTCATAGTAAGAACCTACGGACGCCTTACAATTCGTGATTTCCTGTCAGAGAGGTCACAGTTCATAGTGACTGACGGAAAGTCATCGAGTAAAATAGAAGTGATTTCTGGCGTTCCCCAAGGAACCTTTGCTTTTCCTCATCTACATAGACGATTTGGGAGACAATCTGAGCACCGTCTTCGGTTGTTTGCAGATGAAGCTGTCGTTTATCGACTAATAAAGTCATCACAAGATCAAAACAAACTGCAAACCGATTTAGAAAAAATATCTGAATGGTGCGAAAAATGGCAGTCGACCCTAAATAACGAAAAGTGTGAAGTCATCCACATGAGTGCTAAAAGGAACACGTTAAACTTCGGTTACTCGATAAATCACTCAAATCTAAAGACCGTAAATTGAACTAAACACGTAGCAATTACAATTACGACCAATTTAAATTAGAAAGAAGACACAGAAAATGATGTGAGGACGGCTAACCAAATCCTGTGCTTTATTGGCAGGACACTTGGAAAATGTGACAGACCTACTAAGGAGACTGCCTACACTACGCTTGTCCGTCCTATTTAGAATACTGCTGCGCGGTGTGGGATCCTTACCAGATACGACTGACGGAGTACATCGAAAAAGTTCAAATAAGGGCAGCACGTTTTGTATTATCACGAAATAGGGGAGAGAGTGTCACCGAAATGATAAAGGACTTGGGCTGGACATCATTACAAAAAGGCGTTTTTTGTTGCGGTGGAATGTTCTCACGAAATTTTAATCTACATGTCTACATCTACATCCATACTCCGCAAGCCACCTGACGGTGTGTTGCGGAGGGTACCTTGAGTACCTCTACCGGTTCTCCCTTCTACTCCAGTCTCGTAATGATCGTGGAAATAAGGATTGTCGGTATGGTTCTGCGTGGGCTCTAATCTCTCTGATTTTATCCTCATGGTCTCTTCGCGAGATATACGTAGGAGGGAGCAATATACTGCTTGACTCTTCGGTGAAGGTATGTTCTCGAAACTTTAACAAAATCCCGTACCGAGCTACTGAGCGTCTCTCCTGCAGAGTCTTTCACTGGAGTTTATCTATCATCTCCGTAAAGCTTTCGCGATTACTAAATGATCCTGCAACGAAGCGCGCTGCTCTCCGTTGGATCTTCTCTATCTCTTCTATCAACCCTATCTGGTACGGATCCCACACTGCTGAGCAGTATTCGAGCAGTGGGCGAACAAGCGTACTGTAACCTGCTTCCTTTGTTTTCGGAATGCATTTCATTAGGATCCTTCCAATGAATCTCAGTCTGGCATCTGCTTTACCGACTATTAATTTTATATGGTCATTCTAGTTTAAATCACTCCTAATGCCTACTCCCAGACAATTTATGGAATTAACTGCTTCCACTTGCTGACCTGCTATATTGTAGTTGAATGATAAAGGATCTTTCTTTCTGTGTATTCGCAGCACATTACACTTGTCTACATTGAGATTCAATTGCCATTCCCTGCACCATGCGTTAATTCGCTGCAGATCCTCCTGCATTTCAGTACAATTTTCCATTGTTACAACCTCTCGATATACCACAGCATCATCCGCAAAAAGCCTCAGTGAACTTCCGATGTCATCCACAAGGTCATTTATGTATATTGTGAATAGCAACGGTCCTATGACACTCCCCTGCGGCACACCTGAAATCACTCTTACTTCGGAAGACTTCTCTCCATTGAAAATGACATGCTGCGTTCTGTTATCTAGGAACTCTTCAATCCAATCACACAATTGGTCTGATAGTCCATATGCTCTTCCTTTGTTCATTAAACGACTGTGGTGAACTGTATCGAACGCCTTGCGGAAGTCAAGAAACACGGCATCTACCTGAGAACCCGTGTCTATGGCCCTCTTGAGTCTCGTGGACGAATAGCGGGAGCTGGGTTTCACACGATTGTCTATTTCGAAACCCATGCTGATTCCTACAGCGTCGATTTCTAGTCTCCAGAAAAGTCATTATACTCCAACATAATACGTGTTCCAAAATTGTACAACTGATCGACGTTGGAGATATAGGTCTATAGTTCTGCACATCTGTTCGACGTCCCTTCTTGAAAACGGGGATGACCTGTGCCCTTTTCCAATCCTTTGGAACGCTACACTCCTCTAGAGACCGACGGTACACCGCTGCCAGAAGGGGGGCAAGTTCCTTCGCGTACTCTGTGTAAAATCGAACTGGTATCCCATCAGGTCCAGCGGCCTTTCCTCTTTTGTGCGGTTTTAATTGTTTTCTATCCTTCTGTCATCTATTTCGATTACGATTTCGTCATCTGTGCGACACTCTGGATAAGGAACTACGATGCAGTCTTCCTCTGTTCCAGTTCACGAATAAAAAATTTTAGAGCCTACGGTGGACTTTTTAATAGTTTTAGCGAGCAGAAATTGCACCACGCCTGTGAACAAACACGTGGAGAGACTAATGGCGCCGCCTGTTGCTGCTTGCAGAAGTGCCTGACGACGCTGGACCTGACCTCCCTGGGAGTGGGGTCCTGCGTGGGCACCGGCATGTACCTGGTGGCCGGCATGGTCGCCAAGTCCGTGGCCGGGCCCGGGGTCATCTTCTCCTTCATCATAGCCGCCATCGCCTCCATCTTCTCTGGTGAGTACCATAGTCAGTGCCCGCGTCCCGTGCTCCCGTGCTTACCGCTCTGGAGGGTGGAAAGCAGGTGTGTCCTCTTCAGTGTTAACAAAGAGGGAGTAAATTTGAATTTATACTGGTACATGGAAGTGGGAAGTGCCACAGGGTACTGTTCTAGGTCCGTTGCTTCTTTTTTTTTTATTATTAAATCTGTTTCACAATTTCTATTACTGGTTTCTACGGGTTGTGAGCGGACTTACAAGGGAACATCCCCATCGCACCCCCCTCAGATTTAGTTATAAGTTGGCACAGTGGATAGGCCTTGAAAAACTGAACACAGATCAATCGAGAAAAAAGGAAGAAGTTGTGTGCAACTATGAAAACAATAAGAAAAATATACAAATTGAGTAGTCCATGTGCAAGATAGGCAACATCAAGTACAATCTGAGCTCAGGAGTGCCGTGGTTAGCGTGAGCAGCTGTGCAACGAGAGCTCCTAGGTTCAAGTCTTCCCTCAGATGAAAATTTTACTTTCTTTATTTTCGCAACGTTATGATGCGTCCGTTCGTCCATTGACGTCTCTGTTCACTGTAGTAAGTTCAGTGTCTGTATTTTGCGACCGCACCGCAAAACCGTCCGATTAGTAGACGAAAGGACGTGCCTCTCGAATGGGAACCGAAAACATTTGATCGCAAGGTCATAGGTCAACCGATTCCTCCACAGGAAAACACGTCTGATATATTCTACACCACACTGGCGACGGCATGTGCGTCACATGACAGGAATATGTTGTCGACCCTCCTAACTTGTATACTTGGCGAATGGGTAAAAAGATTCTTCTACCTTGCCCGATTTAGGTTTTCTTGTGGATGTGGTAATCACTCCCAAAAAAGTGATGAAAACGTAAGAGTTTATCACATAAACTGAAAATAAAAAATCAAACTCTTCGCTCAAGGAAAGACTTGAACCAAGGATATTTTGCTCCGCAACTACTCACGCTAACCACGGGACCACGGCGCTCCTAGGCTCATATTGTTCTTGATGTTGCTTATCTTGTACATGGATTACTCAGTTTGTATATTTTGCTTATTTTTTCCATAGTTCCACACAACTTCTTCCTGTTTTTCGATTGATCTGTGTTCAGTTTTTCAAGGCCTATCCACTGTGCCAACTTATAACTGAATCTGAGGGGGGTGCGATCGGGAGGTTCCCTTGTTTGTCTGGAAATATTCGGTTTGGATGAGAAATGAGTTTCGAGATTGGATTGTAACCTCCCCCTGACCTATCGACCTTAATGACAGTGAAAAATTAAACCACGTGTACCTAAAGTGTTGTGTACAGAGTTCCGCGTAGTCAGCGCGTACACAAATTTCCCACTAGAGCGCGCCCCGCTACGCACGAAAGCGCAGCCGCAGCGCTCGTCCATCTCCGCACTACGAGATGGCGCTGCCTTAGAGACAGACCAAATTCTGCTTCCGCTGATCCGCGTACTAATATGTCACGCAGCCAATGAGATTGCTGCAAACGTAGAACCTTTTCTCCTCGCAGATCACATTCGCACGGTGATACCTGAACGCTCGAGGTATTATAACGAGTGTACAGACCTCTGATTAGTCAGTCTGCATTAGCCTGTAGTCAAGTTTCAGTCTGCGCCTAATAAGATTACCATATTCCTGTACATAGCCATGAAGAGAAATGTATAGACACTTTGTCAAGTATGAGAGATATGTGAGAATAAGATTAACGTATCAAGACCAAAGGAACTTTGGATTGTCAATTGTAAATAGCATCCAGAATCAAGTTAAGTAATTTTATGATTGTTAGTATTTTAGTAAATGTGTGTGAAAATTAATCAAGTTCTGTTTAAAGTTGGTCACCGTCAATCTGCTACTCTAAGCGTGCAAGTGGCATTTCTATCATCTGACCTAACGGCAGAAGATAAACACGCCACGATAAGACCACGAGACGTATTGCTGACACTCGCCTACTTCGTTAGAGCGACAAGTCAAATAATCTGATGGTGTGTGTACCGAAGGTCTTGCAGTACGCACTCCACATAAAGGAAATTTGGGAAAAGCAATCGTCACCGAAGTTAATTTGTCAGTAAAGAGGAAGGAAGGGTTACATCTAAATGAAAGGAAAAATGCAAATGAAATTGGTGGAAATTAATTTTGAAAATGTTTAAAGTTAATAAAGAAAGTAAATGTGTGGTCGTTACATTAACAATTAACTGGCGTTAATTAGATATTTGAGATTTGGGGAAAATTACGGTCGCCAGTCCTATGGACAACTACTATAATAACAGAAAAAGAAAGGTTAATGCACATATAATTAGCACTAGAGGCGTGGCAACTGAAGGTTGACACGTATTGTGTGAAAACTCAATGTTTGTCAGAAGGAATAAATTTCGCTACGCTCTGACTTAATTTAGCAAAAGAATTAATAAAACCAGAAAGTTGAAAGTTAATTTAGTGACACAAATTAATAGTGAACTTTGTTTCTGAAGCACTACGAAATAAAATAAAATAAGGTTAGTCTTGGGCTACCTCAACAATCATCTAAAAAGCAACTTGAATCTACGCAATTTGGAAACAAGAGATTTAACTGAGCTTGAATTAAATGGTTTTGAACAATTAACAATGGTGAAATTTAGTACATACCAAGCTGAGCTGCAGTTACAGGTAAGCTAAAATATGGTAACAAAACTTGCACTCTTAATTTGTTTAATGCTGGCATTTGAATTTCAATGACACTCTACTTCATTTCGGAAAAGGAAGGGACCCTGCTTGGTAGTGCACTTGGGACAATGAGCAACAAAGATTCATGCTAAGTTGCTGAATTTGAATGATGGAAATGGAACAGTTTGAAAAGCTGAGGTTTGCCATACAGTTCTAAAACTTTCACGTGCTTTCAGTCTTCCTTGTTGGTTGACTGAAGCTTTGATGTTCAAATGTGTGTGAAATCTTATGGGATTTAACTGCTAAGGTCATCAGTCCCTAAGCTTACACAGTACTTAGACTAAATTATCCTAAGGACAAACACACACACCCACGCCCGAGGGAGGACTCGAACCTCCGCCGAGACCAGCCACACAGTCCATGACTGTGGCGCCTAAGACCCCTCAGCTAATCCCGCGTGGCGAAGGTTTGTAGTCGTCGATCGAGGACGTGGCGACAATCAGTTATTGTCGGCCGTCGCTGTTGCAGAAGCTGGATGTTGGGGCGCCTTCTTCTCGACACGGTCACCAGGCGAAACGGGCTCTTGATGTGCGCCAGCTAATGCTTCCCGTCCGCGACACCATGTCAGAAACTATCATAGTAAGTCGCGCGTAGTTGCATGCTGCCAAACCCCTGAAAGCGCGGCAACTCGCGGGAGCGTCACTCAACACACCTGCTCCACCGCCCTACTCCAGCCAGACTCTGCTCTGCCCGTGCTGGAAGCGGCAGAGTTAATACTACCAAAGATCCTAAACACTTTGGTTCTCCACACGACTTATCGATGTAATCGTTTGATAACATAGTTTTGTAAAACAATTACAGTATATAAAGACGCAGAAATGTCATATCTTCAGGTAACAAAATAAGGAATAAATTTATAGAACAATAGATGGAAAGCCGGCCGAAGTGGCCGAGCGGTTCTAGGCGCTACAGTCTGGAACCGCACGACCGCTGCGGTCGCAGGTTCGAATCCTGCCTCAGGCATGGATGTGTGTGATGTCCTGAGGTTGGTTAGGTTTAAGTAGTTCTGAGTTCTAGGGGACTGATGACCTCAGAAGTTAAGTCCCATAGCGCTCGGAGTCATTTTTTTGAATAGATGGAAATAGGAGAATGTGCATTTCCGGCGTTACAGGATCATTTTCAAATCTCTCATTTCACATTATGGGGGATAAGGCGTCTGTGTTCCAAGGAATATTCTGAAACACAACAAGCTGCAAATGTACAAAGGTCCAAACAACACAGAACCTGAACAGTGACTCACTGGAGAGGTGTAGTTTGGTCCAGCGAGTCACCATCTCGCCTCTCCTCAAATGACGCAAGGTGTCGAGTCGAAGCGACTACCCAGTTAGTAGTTCAGAGGGCTCTGAGCACTGTGGGACTTAACATCTATGGTCATCAGTTCCCTAGAACTTAGAACTACTTAAACCTAACTAACCTAAGGACATCACACACATCCATGCCCGAGGCAGCATTCGAACCTGCGACCGTAGCGTTCGCGTGGCTCCGGACTGAGCGCCTAGAACCGCTAGACCACCGCGGCCGGCCCAGTTAGTAGTCTAACCGGCTTCGTGTGGAAGCTGTAGTTCAGATCACAAGGGGCTCTGGGCCGTTTTGGGGATATTTTTAGTCCCATGATCCGGGCCCATTCGCTATGGTTACTGTGAACGTTAACGTCGATGTTTATTTCAACATTCTGCGTGACGAAACATTGCCCTTCCTTCTACACCTCCATGCTGAGTGTGCCGTAGACGCTCTACTTTTCCAAGACGACAACAGCCGTGATGACAGGGCTGCACTGATACGCTGTCGGTTTGTCGGACCTATCGCACGCCAACTGGCCTCCCAAACCACCCGATCTGAATCCTCTAGTCATTGTCTGGGACTATTTGGAACAGCGGGCAATCAGCATCAGTACCTGTATGTGACATAATCATCACTGAATCTCTTCACGTCTGTTCAACATCCCTGGACAAACTTGTGGACTCCAATCCTCGATGAATTCAGTCCATTATCGATTCTAGAGTCTTTGTTAGGCGGTGGTAGTGTGACATCTCCTATGGGTGATTTATTTCTTGTCCTCTCTGCTTTAACACTGACCTGCTACCAAACATTGAAAATCACTCAAAAAGCTTTCTGTTTTTCACACGATGCAAGTGTTATTGTGAGTGGCGTGGAACATGATACATGCGAGGGGCTTTCAATATGTGATGCAACACATACCTTTTTTCTCGACAAATTTCGGTTAAAAAAAAGCAAAATTTTGTTGTAGGACATTGTGGATTACTTACCCTTCAGCCCCTATAGTTTCATGAAGATGAAATAAGTAGCCACACTATATGTAGCCTTCAGAATGGTATCTGTAACAGAAGTGCGTTCCAAGCACAGAGCTGTCACTGATTTTCTTTTGCCAGAAAATACACCATCGCAAATATTTATGGGCATTGAAGAATGCCTATGGAAACCACGCTGTGAACAAAAGCACGATGAGTCATAGGGCGAGGTGTGTGTCATCAACGCGACAAGGTCGCGCAAACCTGTCGCATCTCCTGCGTGCCGGCCGGCCAGCAACACACAGCCGTGACTCTTCAATGGTGGAACGTGCGGACACTCTCATTCGAGTTGATTGACAGACCAGAGTCAAATTCTCTGCTGGCAGCACTCACACCCTCATCCACCAGCTGGGGTACTCACAGCTGCGTCCCCACACACACACACACACACACACACACACACACACACACACACACACTCTGAAATACACTAGCACCCATTAAAATTGCAACACCAAGAAGTAATGCAGATAATAAATGTGTGTTCATTGGACAAATATATTATACTACAACTGACATGTGATTACATTTTCACGCAATTTGGGTGCATAGATCCTGAGAAATCAGTACCCAGAACAACCACCTCTGGCCGTAACAACGGCTTTAATACGTCTGAGCATTGAGTCAAACAGATCTCTGATGGCGTGTACAGGTACAGCTGCCCATGCAGCTTCAACACAATACCACAGTTCATCAAGAGTAGTGACTGGCATATTGTGACGAGCCAGTTGCTCGGTCACAATTGACCAGACGTTTTCAATTGGTGAGAGATGTGGAGAATGTGCTGAACAAGGCAGCAGTAGAACATTTTCTGTATCTAGAAAGGCCCGTACAGGTCCTGCAACATGCGGTAGTGTAGTATCCTACTGAAATGTAGGGTTTTGCACGGATCGAATGAAGGGTAGAGCCACGGGTCGTAACGCATCTGAAATTTAACGTCCACTGTTCAAAGTGCCGTCAATGCGAATAAGAGGTGACAGAGACATGTAACCAAAGGCACGCCATACCATCACGCCGGGAGATACGCCAGTATGGCGATGACGAATACACGCTTCCAATGTGCGTTCACCGCGATGTCGCCAAACGCGGATGCGACCATCATGATGCTGTAAGCAGAACCTGGATTCATCCGAAAAAATGACGGTTTGCCATTCGTACACCCAGGTTCGTCGTGGAATACACGATCGCAGGCGCTCCTGTCTGTAATGCAGCGTCAAGGGTAACCGCAGCCACGGTCTCCGAGCTGATAGTCTGTGCTGCTGCAAACGTCGTCGAACTGTTCGTGCAGATGGTTGTTGTCTTGCAAACGTGCCCATCTGTCGACTCAGGGATCGAGACGTGGCTGCACGATCCGTTACAGCCCTGCGGATAAGATGCTTGTCATCTCGACTGCTAGTGATACGAGGCCGTTGGGATCCAGCACGGCGTCCCGTATTACCCTCCTGAACCCACTGATTCAGTATTCTGCTAACAGTCATGGGATCTCGACCAACGCGAGCAGCAATGTCACGATACGATAAACCGCAATCGCGATAGGCTACAATCCCACCTTTATCAAAGTCGGAAACGTGATGGTACGCATTTCTCCTCCTTACACGAGGCATCACAACAACGTTTCACCAGGCAACGCCGGTCAACTGCCGTATGTGTATGAGAAATCGGTTGGAAACTTTCCTCGTGTCCGCACGTTGTAGGTGTCGCCACCGGCGCCAACCATGTGTGAATGCTCTGAAAAGGTAATCCTTTGCGTATCACAGCATCTTCTTCCGTCCTGTCGGTTAAATTTCGCGTCTGTAACACGTCATCTTCGTGGTGTAGCAATTTTAATGGCCAGTAGTGTAATTTTAGGTCTATAGCTTTTTATGAGTGTGAGTATCAAAATATGCAATGTACAGGATGTTCCATTTACCTGATGGCCGCCTGTACGGCGCAGTAGGTGGCTGGCAGCGAGCGTTCCGTTGCTGGGCGACGACACGCCACGTCGCCCATCTTCTGCTGCAGTACGACATGACTACATTTAAAATATAAGCAAATAAACTGTGTACTCACCCATGTCACGCAAGCAGACGCTGGAACTACCTACTATTATTTTCCACGCATTTCTGACATTTGTTCAACAAATTATTAATCGCACGATGTAATTCTCTGTGAGATACTGAATTAATCGATTCACGGATGTTGTTCTTGAGTTCCTCTATCGTGTGGGGGTTTATTGTGTAGACTTTGTCCTTCAGTGTACCCCACAAATAAAAATCGCACAGAGATAAATCAGGACTTCTAGCGGGCCTGATATCGTTATTAATCACTCTTTCATCGAACACATCGTCAACTGCGTGCAAAGGAACATACACTTATGTAGGCTTTCACGGCCGGCGTCTTCATCAGTAAACCCTTCTGGGCTAAGTTGCCGTGGTCGATCTGTAGAACTTCTTCTCCCTGACGTTTCGTTCTCAACTACGGAGAACATCTTCCGAGGAAGTTTGGTCGTCGACTCACCTCGGAAGATGTTCTCCGTAGTTGAGAACGAAACGTCAGGGAGAAGAAGTTTTACGGATCGACCACGGCAACTTAGCCCGGAAGTGTTTACTCATGGAGCGTACGCTGTTTGAGCTGTTGCTGAATCCTGTTGACAAAAATGCTGAACTTCGAAAGTTCCTGGCAGATTAAAACTGTGTGCTGGACCGAGGCTCGAACTCGGGACCTTTGGCTTTTGCGGGCAAGTGCTCTGCCAACTGAGCTACCCGAGCACGACTCACGATCCATCCTCACAGCTCACAGTTTGGAAGGTAGGAGACGAGGTACTAGCAGATGTAAAGCTGTGACGATGGGACGTGAGTCGTGCTTGGGTAGCTCAGTTGGTAGAGCACTTGCCCGCAAAAGGCAAAGGTCCCGAGTTCGTGTCTCGGCCTGGCACACAGTTTTAATCTGCCAGGAAGTTTCATATCAGCGCACAATCCGCTGCAGAGTGAAAATCTCATTACGCTGAACCTCGTTCTCTTTCACTCAGTTCATTAAAAACCTGTCACAAAATATTTTGCACATATATTTCACCTGTAACTGTGTCATTAAAAAAAAAATGCGCCTGCTACTCTGTCACCAGTAACTTGTAACGATTCATGTTAAATGCTACTTAAGTTTCTTCTGCCTGGTGCATTGATGAATTAATGCAAAATTTTCATGATTCACAAAATTTGTACACATTAATGACATCAGAACTGCACACTCGTCATATAAACAAAACACGGACAGACTTAACTGACCTCTTTGACTTCGAAAAGTAACTTGAGAACTGACCGACTTGCAGCATTGCAGCATCGCTTTATATAGAATTTTAACAATAGCTTCCAAAATAATCCATTATTAATTTTGTACAATTTTGATGTTACAATTAAAATTTGCAAAACGTAAAGAAACTGATGACACAGCCGAATGAGGTATAAAATTCAATATTCTGTGTCAATATTTTATAGTAATATCTTTAGTTTTCCGTAAGAAAATCATTCTGAACTTTAATTAGAGTAATGTCTCTCATATTATTTTAGTTACGGTACGTAATTAATTACAGTTTCGATTTGGTAGTACAGAGCTCGTGCTTTATCCGATTACATACATAAAATGCACAAATAAGCCCTCAAATTCAGGAAATTGGAAAAGTGGGAGATGTAAACAATTAGACAGTTAATTAGATATCTAATTACAAAGAATATTAATTACAGAAGAAGACATAAAAATAAATAACAAATGAAAATACATCGCTTGGTAACAACTTTTAAGCTGTTTCACAAGATAGGGAGGTCTTCTGTTACTGGATTTTTAGATTACCATTTTGCTAATTAGAAGCATTGATTTTTCATGCTAACATCCCTGCAGTCTCGAGTTATTTATTGCTAAGGACTTATTACTTCAGTTTCGTGATTAGTTACTTAATTTAGTGTATGTACATAATTTTATCAATGACAACAATCCACCAATAATTACGACAACGCACGTCTTTCTAGAACATTCCACATTCCTTTGCAATGAATATCAAGTCTTTTATCAAATAGGACAGAATCATACATATAAAGACACGCATACAAGGCCTTAGAAAGCATTGACTTGTCCGATAGCTATCCTGATGCATACAAAAAAAGGTGGTATCGAACATTTCATATGAGATCTGGGGGGGGGGGGGGGGGGAGCGGGCGTGGCTGAACCGTGATAAACTGCGCACCGCACCCCTATTTTCTGTTCACGAAGGTGTTCCTCATGAAGCACAAGCTCCTGTGTCGACAGTTTTATGAATTAACGTACCTGTGTAAACGGAACTGAGCCTCGTCTGAAAGCACAATGAGGTAAGGATCCATTTCATCGTCATGTACTCGTTTTAAAACCCGGTGACAAAACTTAACCCTGTGCGCAGGATCACCAGGTCGAAGTTCCTGTACTACTGATACCTTATAGGGCCTTAGACCAAGCAGCCTCGCACCTCTCTATACACACAATATTTGTGTTTGCTTCAAAATATGTCTAAGACACTTTTTAGGGAATTATCCCGGTGGTGTGCAATGTTATCGAGACGAGCTTCAATGAGCACTGTACATCGTCGTTTACGCTTCGTGTCTTCAGAACACTTCCCGTTTGCCGCGCGGAGTGGCCATGCGGTTTGAGGCGTCATGTCACGAACTGCATGGCCGCTCCCACCAGAGGTTCGAGTCCTCCCTCGGGCATGGGTGTGTGTGTTTGTCCTTAGGATAAGTTGGTTTAAGTAATGTCTATGTCTAAGGATCGATGGCCTATGCAGTTTGTTCCCTTAGAAATTCACACAAATTTGAACATGTTTGAACACTTCCCGTTTGACGAAATTTACTAACTACGAGGTGCATTCAAGTTCTAAGGCCTCCGACTTTTTTTCTAATTAACTACTCACCCGAAATCGATGAAACTGGCGTTACTTCTCGACGTAATCGCCCTGCAGACGTACACATTTTTCACAACGCTGACGCTATGATTCCATGACAGCGGCGAAGGGTTTTTTATGAGTCTGTTTTGACCACTGGAAAATCGCTGAGGCAATAGCAGCACGGCTGGTGAATGTGCGGCCAAAGAGAGTGTCTTTCATTGTTGGAAAAAGCCAAAAGTCACTAGGAGCCAGGTCAGGTGAGTAGGGAGCATGAGGAATCACTTCAAAGTTGTTATCACGAAGAAACTGTTGCGTAACTTTAGCTCGATGTGCAGGTGCGTTGTCTCGGTGAAACAGCACACGCGCCGTCCTTCCCGGACGTTTTTGTTGCAGTGCAGGAAGGAATTTGTTCTTCAAAACATTTTCGTAGGATGCACCTGTTACCGTAGTGCCCTTTGGAACGCAATGGGTAAGGATTACGCCCTCGCTGTCCCAGAACATGGACACCATCATTTTTTCAGCACTGGCAGTTACCCGAAATATTTTTGGTGGCGGTGAATCTGTGTGCTTCCATTGAGCTGACTGGCGCTTTGATTCTGGATTGAAATATGGCATCCACGTCTCATCCATTGTCACAACCGACGAAAAGAAAGTCCCATTCGTGCTGTCGTTGCGCGTCAACATTGCTCGGCAACGTGCCACACGGGCAGCCGTGTGGTCGTCCGTCAGCATTCGTGGCACCCACCTGGATGACACTTTTCGCATTTTCAGGTCGTCATGCAGGATTGTGTGCACAGAACCCACAGAAATGCCAACTCTGGAGGCGATCTGTTCAACAGTCATTCGGCGATCCCCCAAAACAATTCTCTCCACTTTCTCGATCATGTCGTCAGACCGGCTTGTGCGAGCCCGAGGTTGTTTCGGTTTGTTGTCACACGATGTTCTGCCTTCATTAAACTGTCGCACCCACGAACGCACTTTCGACACATCCGTAACTCCGTCACCACATGTCTGCTTCAACTGTTGATGAATTTCAGTTGGTTTCACACCATGCAAATTCAGAAAACGAATGATTGCACGCTGTTCAAGTAAGGAAAACGTCGCCATTTTAAGCATTTAAAACCGTTCTCATTCTCGCCGCTGGCGGTAAAATTCCATCTGCCGTATGGTGCTGCCACCTCTGGGACGTATTGACTATGAACGCGGCCTCATTTTAAAACAATGCATATGTTTCTATCTCTTTCCAGTCTGAAGAAAAAAAATCGGAGGCGTTAGAACTTGAATGCACCTCGTACTTTGCGAACTGCATCACGGCTCGGAACTCGAAGACCTAACAACTTCTGTTCAAGCAATCTCTGAACAGCACGAGCAGACTTTGTATGCACACACGAATCGTAAATGAACACTTGTTGTGGAACTGAATAATTCACTGTTGCCATTGTTGCATTCGCAAACTTCACCGTTATACTCGTGATGCTTGTTACACTGCTCGAATGAAACTGGTGACCGACAAGGGCGTATGTCTGTACGGCTGTCAGGCAAAAACCCACAAAAGGCAGGGTGGTGGGGGTGGGGGGGGGGGGGCTAGTGCCCTCCCGCGGGACCCATTCGACCGGCAGACATGGCTTCCCTGGCGAGTCTCCAATACCCTGGGCAGCCGGCCATCAGATAAATGGAACACCCTATATACATGGTCCTACTTTCTCATCCCATTCACTTTGAAGCAGCAAATTTTTACACACTCAAGGGACGGTAGGTCTTCATATGTCACGTAAATTTCAGCATGATATGTCTACCTACACCGAGAAAGAGGGTTTTTAACAGATGGACAGACACACGTTCAGCCAGACAATCAAGTGATCCCGTAAGGGTTGTGTTTTTTCCGGATGAGTTATGGAACCCTACAAAAAGGAAGTTCTTTCTGTTCCCATCCATTCGTGAACCGTGAATTCGTGTACATTTTTTGGTGACTACGCCTGTAACTTTTTTTCTGTTTTGATGTAGGCTTCCTTGTTGCATCTCTTTTTCTATTTTGACGGATACCATTCTTGTAATTGTATCCCATGATTGTCCTAGTGTTTCTGCGCTAGTCTCTTTTTTATTTTTTATTTAATTTATTTTTTTTGTCCAGTTCTTCAGCGAGGCATTTGTTTACATTTAGGAATAGGGTTTCAGCTGCCTACCTCACTACTGGCCTTCAGAATCGTTGCGCAGTGATATAGCGTTTAGTATATTGTGAAGGGCACTTTTTGATATAGATCGTGCGCGAACTGTGATAGATTGGCTTCAGGATAATTCATTCTTTCCTTAAGTTCTCCCTTGTCCTGTTTGTCTTAGGGTTCCAACCTCAGTCGTTAAAAACAGAACTCTTAGAGGATCACCTTTACTGTTCCTCTGCCTGAATGTGTGTATGTCCGTTTGTTAACGCCGATTTTTCTCAGGAATGGGTAGACATACAAAAATAAAATTAATGTGAGACACTACACTCTATGGTCCCTTGGCGGTGGAACAAACATTAGGTTCTAAATGTAATGAAAATGTATGACCATGTGTTATTGTTGCAGTTTTCAGTCCAGAGACTGGTTTGATGCAGCTCACCATTCTACTCTACCCTGTGCAAGCTTCTTCATCTCCCAGTACCTACTGCAACCTACATCCTTCTGAATCTGCTTGGTGTATTCAACTCTTGGTCTCCCTCTACGAATTTTAAACTCCACACTTCCCTCCAATACTAAACTGGTGATCCCATGATGCCCCAGAACATGTCCTACCAACCGATCCCTTCTTCTAGTCAAGTTGTGTCACAAATTTCTCTTCTCTCCAATTCTGTTCAATACCTCCTCATTAGTTATGTGATCTACCCATCTAATCTTCAGCATTATTCTGTAGCACCACATTTCGAAAGCTTCTATTCTGTTCTTGTCTAAACTATTTATCGTCCACGTTTCACTTCCATACATAACTACACTCCATACAAATACTTTCAGAAATGGCTTCCTGACACTTAAATCCATACTCGATGTTCTCTTCTTCAGAAACGCTTTCCTTTCCATTGCCAGTCTACATTTTATATCCTCTCTACTTGACCATCATCAGTTATTTTTCTCCCCAAATAGCAAAACTCATTTACTACTTTAAGTGTCTCATTTCCTAATCTAATTCCCTCAGCATCAGCTGATTCTATTAGACTACATTCCATTATCCTATAGTTTTGCTTTTGCTGTTGTTCATCTTGTATCCTCCTTTCAAGACACTGTCCAATCCGTTCAAATGCTCTTCCAGGTTCTTTGCTGTCTCTGACAAAATTACAATGTCCTTCGGCAAACCTCGAAGTTTTTATTTCTTCTCCCTGGATTTTAATTCCTACTCCGAATTTTTCCTTTGCTTCCTTTACTGTTTGCTCAATATACAGACTGAATAATATCGGGGATAGGCTACAACCCTGTCTCACTCCCTTCCCAACCACTGCTTCCCTTTCATGCCCCTCGACTCTTATAACTGCCATCTGGTTTCTGTACAAATTGTAAATAGCCTTTCACTCCCTGTATTTTACCCCTGCCACCTTCAGAATTTGAAAGAGAGTATTCCAGTCAACATTGTCAATAGCTTTCTCTAAGTCTACAAATGCTAGATACGTAGCTTTACCTTCCCTTAACCTATCTACGATCATATATATATTCTGATATTGACACTCGTCAAAGCAAATGGTTCAAAAGGCTCTGAGCACTATGGGACTTAACATCTGAGGTCATCAGTCCCCCAGAACTTAGAACTACTTCAACTACTTAAACCATGCCCGAGGCAGCATTCGAACCTGGGACCGTAGCAGTCGCGCGGTTCCGGACTGAAGCGCCTAGAACCGCTCGGCCACCGCGGCCGGCCTCTTGTCAAAGCCTGTAGAGTACTTCCCACTGAACTAGAATCGTAAAAAGTTACGAAAGGGAATGTTTCACAATAAAACCAAAAGAAATAAATTCGAAAATTGTGAATTTGTAATTACATGGCGAGAAAAATATTTTTTTTTCCTCATTTGCTATCCGACTGTTTGTGTGTCTGTCCGCCTGTTAAGACCTGTTTCTCTCAGGAAGGGAAGACGTATCAACTACGATCCCTTGGTGATGTAATAAATGGAAGCTTCTGAGTTACTGCTATAAAAAGGTATGGCCATTTATGTCACATATTTTTGTACTCGTAAACTCATTCAATACTTATAGCATACTTCTTGAACCAGAATCATGAAATTTGGTAAGAAGCAAGGTTTCACTTTACAAGAAAAGAAAAAAATCCGAAAAACGTGAATTTGCCGTTATACAAATACTCCTCTTTCTGAAACTTCCTGGCAGATTAAAACTGTGTGCCCGACCGAGTCTCGGTCGGGCACACAGTTTTAATCTGCCAGGAAGTTTCATATCAGCGCACACTCCGCTGCAGAGTGAAAATCTCATTCTGGAAACATCCCCCAGGCTGTGGCTAAGCCATGTCTCCGCAATATCCTTTCTTTCAGGAGTGCTAGTTCTGCAAGGTTCGCAGGAGAGCTTCTGTAAAGTTTGGAAGGTAGGAGACGAGGTACTGGCAGAAGTAAAGCTGTGAGTACCGGGCGTGAGTCGTGCTTCGGTAGCTCAGTTGGTAGAGCACTTGCCCGCGGAAGGCATAGGTCCCGAGTTCGAGTCTCGGTCGGGCACACAGTTTTAATCTGCCAGGAAGTTTCATATCAGCGCACACTCCGCTGCAGAGTGAAAATCTCATTCTGGAAACATCCCCCAGGCTGTGGCTAAGCCATGTCTCCGCAATATCCTTTCTTTCAGGAGTGCTAGTTCTGCAAGGTTCGCAGGAGAGCTTCTGTAAAGTTTGGAAGGTAGGAGACGAGGTACTGGCAGAAGTAAAGCTGTGAGTACCGGGCGTGAGTCGTGTTTCGGTAGCTCAGTTGGTAGAGCACTTGCCCGCGAAAGGCAAAGGTCCCGAGTTCGAGTCTCGGTCGGGCACACAGTTTTAATCTGCCAGGAAGTTTCATATCAGCGCACACTCCGCTGCAGAGTGAAAATCTCATTCTGGACTCCTCTTTCTGCTTCCTGTCCGACTGCCTGTCTTTACGTCTATTAAGATCCATGTATTTCTCAGCAATGGAAGCACGTATTAAGTTGAAATTCATATCACCTACTTGGATGTATGGTTCCTTCGTGGTGTAAAAACGTGAAAATGCTAAGTCAATGTAATCAGAAGTTACTTCCATCCACGTCACATAATTTGATACTAGCAGACTTACTCATTACAACCCATAGGATACTTCCAATTGACCTAAAATCATGAAATTTGGCTTGAAGCGAGGTTTCGTAGTACAAGTAACGGAAGAAAAAATCAGAAATATGTTAATTTATCATTGTAATTCACGAAAAAGCATTTCTTTCGTTGTTTTCATCCTAGTTAAAAATTAAAATATTCTCGAAAGTCTTGTGATTCCCAGGTCCGGTATCTAGCAAGGAACAACGTCTTTAACAGGCAAAAATTGCTGAGAATCTCTAAACGAGTGAACTGTCTATAGATAATTAAGTTTGCACAGGACCGTCAGTGCGTCCACAGTTCAGAGTCTAGAGTTTTGTCTACGATGTTAGTCACTACGAGGGGCGTTTCAAAAGTCGGTGCAAAAATGAAATCTACTTACGTGTTTGGAGTAAACCTTTTTTATTTTTCGCCAATTTCTCCTTTTAGACTTACACACTTCCTCCAACGCTGTTCTAATTTGTTGATCCCTTCCGAATAATAGGAATGGTCCAAGTGTGCATAATAGCTATTAGTTGCTGCAATCACCTCCTCGTTTGAATAAAATCTTTGTCCTGCCAGCTATTTCTTGAAATTGGGGAACAAATAGTAGTCCGAGGGAGCCAAGTCTGGAGAATAGGGGGGATGTGAAACGAGTTGGAATCCTATTTCCATTTATTTTGCGACCACAACTGCTGAGGTGTGTGCTGGTGCATTGTCACGATGGAAAAGGACTTTTTTGCGGTCCAATCGCGAGCGTTTTTCTTGAAGCTCGGTTTTCAGACGGTCCAATAACGATAAATAATATGCACCTGTAACAGTTTTACCCTTTTCCAGATAGTCGATGAGGATTATCCCTTGCAGGTCCCAAAAGACAGTCGCCATTAATTTTCCAGCTGAAGGAATGGTCTTCGCCTTTTTTGGTGCATATTCTGCCTCAAGAACCCATTGTTTAGATTGTTGTTTGGTCTCAGGAGTGTAGTAATGTATTCATGTTTCATCAACAGTGACGAAACGACGCTTAAATTCCTGCAGACCTGAACAGCTGCAAACCATCCTTGCAATACTTCACACAATTCCGTTTATGGTCAAGCATGAGCAGTCGTGGAACCCATCTTGCGAATAGCTTTCTCATGACCAAATGTTTATGCAAAATATTATGTACCCGTTCATTCGAGACAGCACTAGCAATCTCATGCACGTTATGTATTCTGTCACCCATCACCATATCATGGATTTTATCAATGATTTCTGGAGTCGCAACCTCCACAGGGCGTCCAGAACGTTCAGCATCACTTGTGCCGCCACGGTGGCCGTGCGGTTCTAGGCGCTGCAGTCCGGAGCCGCGCTGCTGCTACGGTCGCAGGTTCGAATCCTGCCTCGGGCATGGGTGTGTGTGATGTCCTTAGGTTAGTTAGGTTTAAGTAGTTCTAAGTTCTAGGGGACTAATGACCACAGCAGTTGAGTCCCATAGTGCTCAGAGCCATTTGAACCATTTTCACTTGTGCCCATATGGCCACTCCGAAAATTTTGAAACCACTTGTAAACTGTTCTAATCGAGTCACCGTAACGTCTATCAAGCTTCTCTTTAGTCTCCTGAGGCGTTTTGCCTTTCATAAAGTAATGTTTAATCGCCACACGAAATTCTTTTTCGTCCAGTTTTTGACAATCACTCCATTTCCTTGATTCACACGAATGCCAAACACAAAGAAATAGACCAATATGGTTGAAACTTGGTGTGCGTTCTTTCCAAAGATGCTACTAACTAAACATGACCTCGATACGCGCTGGTGGAGCCATCTCTCGGACTTTGCACGGACTTTTCAAACGCCCTCGTACTTCTGTTATTTTCAAACGATATCTGCAGGTCATTTGTACCGAGATGGCGTTGGAAGGTGGGGTTGGAACACAAGCAGCTGCGCGTACATCTGCAGACCTCCACTACAGCAATGCATGTGAAATCGCTGGTGTTGATGCTGAAGCTTACTGACATCCACAATATTTGCGTGCTTGTTGTGTAACGGCATAACTCTGAATAACCACTCTCGAGAATTAGTTATTGTCGTACAGGCGAGGAAATAATCGAAGTGTTTGCCTTGTCCCTCGGGACTGTGCAAATAACTCCGCAGCGATGACGTATGCAGTGCAAATACGCATTCCGCGCAGCGGTAAATACGAGTATATTACCCGCCATTCGGAGAGATTATTAACGCAGTTCGACTGAAGCTGCTTTTTAATCACCCCGAAATGTTTGTCCTCTGCAGCGATACCGTCGCATATTGGACAACAATCGGCCGAGAACAATTTCTCACAGCACTCGAAAGCGGCGTGTTTGGCTCAGCTCACGTATGTGAGATTGCTAACTGCATTGCAGCTTAAATGTTGGTAGTTCGTAGAAGAACCGTTGGCTCATCTCCACACAGTAGAATAACAGTTGAAACTTCCTGGCAGATTCAAACTGTGTGCCGGACCGAGACTCGAACTCGGGACCTTTGCCTTTCGCGGGCAAGTGCTCTACCAACTGAGCTACCCAAGCACGACTCACGCCCCGTCCTCACAGCTTTACTTCTGCCAGTATCTCGTCTCCTACGTTCCAAACTTTACAGAAGCTCTCCTGCGAACCCTGCAGAACTAGCACTCCTCAAAGAAAGCATATAGCGGAGACATGTTTAGCCACAGCCTAAGGGATGTTTCCAGAATTCTGGAGAATAACAGTTGCTTTTACAAAATTATTACTGAATGGAGGACTCTCACTGTCGATCTACAGAGGGTGACAAAAATATGCAAGCACCACACACAGCGTGCATAATACGGTGTAGAAAACTCGTTGTCATTCAAAACCGCTTCCAGTCCTCTCGGAATCGACAAATAACATGTTATGAATGGTTTTCAAGATGATCGTATAGCGTTCTTCCTGAAAATTAGTGAATCAATTTGGTTTCCATCTGACAAGGGGAGACCCACTGCCGCGCGGAGTGGCCGCGCGGTTTGAGTCGTCATGTTATGGATTGCGCGGCCCCTCCCGTCGGAGGTTCGACTCCTCCTTCGGGCGTGGGTGTGTGTGTGTTGTTCTTACAAGGAAACCTCCCCATCGCACCCCCCTCAGATTTAGTTATAAGTTGGCACAGTGGATAGGCCTTGAAAAACTCAACACAGATCAATCGAGAAAACAGGAAGAAGTTGTGTGGAATTATGAAAAAAATAAGCAAAATATACAAACTGAGTAGTCCATGTGCAAGATAGGCAACATCAAGTACAATCTGAGCTCAGGAGCGCCGTGGTCCCGTGGATTACTTGAGCAGTTGTGCAACGAGAGCTCCTAGGTTCAAGTCTTCCCTCGGATGAAAATTTTACTTTCTTTATTTTCGCAACGTTATGATGTGTCCGTTCGTTCATTGACGTCTCTGTTCACTGTAATTAGTTTAGTGTCTGTGTTTTGCAACCGCACCGCAAAACCGTGCGATTAGTAGACGAAAGGACGTGCCTCTTAAATGGGAACCGAAAACATTTGATCGCAAGGTCATAGATCAACCGATTCCTCTATACGACACTGGTGACGGCATGTGCGTCACATGACAGGAATATGTTGTCGACGCACCTAACGTGTACACTTGGCGAATGGGTAAAAAGATTCTTCTGCCTTGCCCGATTTAGGTTTTCTTGTGGATGTGATAATCACTCCCAAAAAAGTGATGAAAACATAAGAGTTTGTCACATAAACAGCAATAAATGAATGCAACAGTTTCACAGTCGCACAGTTCTTCCTGTGCTCTGTCAAAACATGTTTTTTTACGTTTTCATACAACGTCCCCATACTACGGCGCAGTTACCTCGCATCGGACGGACGGACGGACGGACAGATAATAATTGTCTGAAAATAAAAAATTAAACTTTTCACTCGAGGGAAGACTTGAACCAAGGACCTCTTGTTCCTCAACTGCTCACGCGAACCACGGGACCACGGCTCTCCTGAGTTCATAATATCCTAGATATTGATGGTTGGTTCAAATGGCTCTGAGCACTATGGGACTCAACATCTTAGGTCATAAGTCCCCTAGAACTTAGAACTACTTAAACCGAACTAACCTAAGGACATCACACACACCCATGCCCGAGGCAGTATTCGAACCTGCGACCGTAGCAGTCCTGCGGTTCCGGACTGCAGCGCCAGAACCGCTAGACCACCGCGGCCGGCCTCCTAGATATTGAGTATGTTGCATATGGACTACTCAGATTGTATATTTTGCTTATTTTTTCACAGTTCCACACAACTTCTTCCTGTTTTCTCGATTGATCTGTGTTGAGTTTTTCAAGGCCTATCCACTGTGCCAACTTATAACTAAATCTGAGGGGGGTGCGATGGGAGGTTCCCTTGTTAGCATAAGTTAGTTTAACTAGTGTGTAAGTCTAGTGACCGATGACCTCAGCAGTGTGGTCCCTTAGGAATTCACGCACATTTGGGCTCTTTTTAGCCCCTCTGTAACAAAACAAAAAAAAATGAGTGAATGGATGAACGATGAACTTGAACAAGCGTCATGGGACGTCCCCCCCGAACAAATACAACGACCAATAACGAACAAAATGAGATTAAAAAGAAAAAAAGTTGTTAGCGTTCGAGCCTCGTTAGATGAAAGTGTATAAGGCGACTGCTAGATTCCTGCTCAAGCTTAACTTTTTAATCTATATCTTTTTCATCACAGGTCATACTATTTAATTTATACACTAACTAACCCTTAAATGCATGATTTTTTACTTCAAGCTGTAAAAATTACCACGTTTAGTTTATGGTGCCTACATTACGAAAAAAAAAATTGAAAATTTTTTGTAATGAAATAAGCAAAGCATTATTGTTGACAATCGCTACAAACACAAAAACAGACCTAATTTCAAATCTATCGTAAGGGCACTCGAATTAACTGTCTATACCATATCAACTTACGTTTTCAAAATAAAAAAGTAATTTTCAAACCCACAAATCAGTGCAGAAACACCAAAAACAAAAGCCAAAACACACGCGCGTCAGTACACCCACACAGCTGATTGTCAAACTGTTTTCAGTTCATCCTGCCATTTACGATCGATATGATGAACTACTAGGAGCTTAGCAGCTGCAGTAGAAGGTATACACTTAACTACATAACGAATTTGTTACAAGATGTTGCTCAGTATAGGATACATTGAACAAATGAAGTCTGTAGCTGGTATACATAAAAGGGTTAAAAACCACACGTGTTTGCATGAAGTTTTTGTGAATTTCGTGTTATTTGACTACTTACTATTTTTAATTAAATTTAATCATTAGAACAAACATGGTTATAACTGAATAAAATGTTCTCGGGTTTCCAACCGCGTCATTTGCTTAAAACTACACGAGCTTTCGGCCAAGCACTCCTTCGCCATTGTCAAGTGTTAGGACTGCCAGTGGGCTGTTGGTGCGCGCTTATACACGCTAGCTGCCGGCTGTGACCAGAGGTGTACATGTCCCGCTTTTAACCCGTCCATGCCTGCCCGGTGGCCAGGCGGGCAGGCCGCCGCGCGTTGTCAACAGAACGGGCAGGCTGCTTCACTCCCAGCCAAGCCAAGCAGAACCCAACCCGGGCAGGCTGCGGGAAACTTGCTTGCCTGCCCATATTACTGCTGAGCTGCGCTACGCAGCCGTTTAGTCTGCGCGCTTCATTGTCATACTATGAACGTTAATTAAAAGTTTTTATTTTACCTGAGCACCAAAAGACAAACTCTAACATTTATATATTAATTTCAGATCAAAAAATATTGGGTTTTATTTGTACGTTCTTCCTTTACGCGTATATTTCGGGCTTATTATCTATACAAATAAAAATGAATTGCCAAATGCGTTGATAAGCGTAAAACTCGAGAACGGCTGGGCCAATTCGTCAATTTTTTTTTTTTTTTTGCTGTGTTCGTAATTCTCAGGACAAGGTTTTTATGAAATAAAATTTTTCGAAAATCGACCGAAAAATTGGAAAATTTGAGAAAAACTGAAAGTGTGTTTGTATTGCATATAATCTTGATGAAATTTTGCACACTATACCTTGAAACCAAGAGGAAGGTCACAGTCTACTTAAAATTTCGTAGGGTGCATGGCAGAGGTTACTTTACCGAACGGAATTCGACAAATTGTACGTTTTTATTCCGATCTTGATGAAATTTGGCATACTTGATACTCAAAGCAGGATGAAGGGCGCTGTCTGCTTAAAATTCTTAATGGTGCATGGCGGAGGGTACTTTACTTACACACTTCTACACCAACCTACAGTTTTATTCCGATCTTGAAGAAATTTTGCACACTTGACCATCAAGAGGAACATTACTGTCTACATAATATTTCGGACAGTGCATGGAATAGAGTACCTTACAAAAGATTTTGACATCGTTTGCGGGTTACCATGAAATCCTTCTCCCTCTATACTGCTAAATGGTCTCAGGTCCTTAGCACACGTTTCAACGCCCTTTTCGGCCACTTAATCTTTGTCCTCTTTCAAGATATTTACGGAGTAAGGGAACTGCTTGTCAAATTCGCACACATGTCGTAACATACTCGAGGTTCCTGAATAAGTACTTAAGAGCTTTTTACATAGTTTGCATTGAGACACACCTACCGATTTATTTGAAGCGGCCTCATAAACACACGAAAACGTTTCCTATGGGGCACTTGTGCTCTGTTTCGTTACCAGCATGTATTCGCCAGTTGTGAATTTTTTTTCAATCTCACTAAAGTCCGACCTATTCATTGTGCTCCCCCACCGTTGCGATAAATGAATTGTGGGCTAACTACCTGGCTACTCTAGTCATGGTAGCTTGACAGCGCAACCTGTTGTCAGGCGTAGCAAGCTGAGCGGGTCCCATGAAGCTTGGCAGGCCTGCGGGAACCCAGGTAGCCCGGGAGTGCGGGAGCCCAAGTCGGTCGCATTACCCACAATGCCTCAGTACACGCGCACTCTTGTGTTTACGTCGCGGCAGGCTGACCTGCATGAATGGTTGCAGAGGAGCTAGGGGCAAGCAGGCTGCAACGGGAATCTGTACACCTCTAGCTGTGACGTCACTGGTGCCCGTGAGATTGCCATATATGGACATGTTTTGAGTCGGCGTTCGACGTGCCCTCTTCAACCGCGCGATCGCTGGATCCCACGCAGCGCTGAGCTGTAAGCCACCGTCTCTATTCAGGGTGTTTGCGGTAATTTTTATTTCAATAGCTTCCTCTATTAAACTGTGCCAGAAGCCGTTAGTGCTAGCCACGACAGAGGTATCGTCATCTTTTATGTGGTGACCGTTTTCTAACGCATGCTCTGCTAACACAGATTTCTCTGGATAGCGTAGGCGATAATACCTCTCATGTTCTTTCCTGGGTTGTTCCACAGTGCGCACTGTTTGGACAAACAGTACCTCTGGCCACACTCACGAGGTCTTTCGTAGACTCCAGGTGTTCTGAGACCTACGGCGTCTTTAACTGGTCTCAGTAATTGACGGATTTTCGTTGGAGGCCTGATGATCGATTTGATCTTGTGTCTTTTCAACAGGCGGCTTATCTTGCCCGACACAGAGCCACAGAATGGCAGCAAAGCAAGTCTCTTTTCCTGCTCTTCGTCGGTGGTCTTACTCTGATACTTCAAATGGTTCAAATGGCTCTGAGCACTATGCGACTTAAGTTCTGAGGTCATCAGTCGCCTAGAACTTAGAACTACTTAAGCCTAACTAACCTAAGCACAGCACACACATCCATGCCCGAGGCAGGATTCGAACCTGCGACCGTAGCGGTCGCTCGGCTTCAGACTGTAGCGCCTAGAACCGCACGGCCACTCCGGCCGGCTCTGATATTTCCCAGAAATCACTTCTTTCACTTGATGGACGCTGTAGCCGTTATTCCTGAACACCTTGCGTAGGTGGCGCAGTTCGTGGGGCAGGTTATCGTCGTCTGATATTACTCCTGCACGATGCACCGATGTTTGTAATACTGTACGCTTCTGTGCTGGATGATGATGGCCGGTGGCGTGCAGGTACAGCTCTGTGTGGGTGGGTTTTCTGTAGACGCTGTGGCCAAGGCACCCATTTCCTTTACGGTGGACAAGGACGTCGAGGAAGTGCAATGCGTTACATTTTTCCACCTCCATGGTGAACTAGATATTACTGTTGATGCAATTGAGGTGTTCCAAAAACTCGTCTAGTTTCTCGCGTCCTCGCCGAACTTGTCGCCAACGTATCGAAAGCTGCGTAACATCCAGCGATCGCGCGGTTGAAGAGGGCACATCGAACGCCGACTCAAAACACGTCTATATATGGCAATCTCACGAGCACCAGTGACGTCACAGCCGGCAGCTAGCGTATATAAGGGCGCACCAACAGCTCACTGGCAGTCATAACGCTTGACAATGGCCAAGGAGTGCTTCGCCGAAAGCTCGTGTAGTTTTAAGCAACTGACGCGGTTGGAAACCCGAGAACGTTTTATTCAAAGTTATCGCCCCGAGAATCTGCATTCATACATGTTTATAACCGTCGATGAGTAACTGAAGAAATGCATAGAGTTTTCCTGAAAATGTATGCCTGCCATGATCTGCGGAATCTCTTAGACACGCAGTCTGGTAAGGTACACGGAACTGCTTTGCATGTCGACGCTTCGAGCTGCAGACACAGAGGCAGGCTCCATTTGGCAGTAAATCTGCGTTGTGCAAGCCGCGACAGTTGGCTGCGACTGCGACGCTGCCCCCTCCTCTTTCCCCACCCTGGCAGACGGCGACACGGCCGCAACACGACAGGAGTCGTCGCTGTTTCCCGAGCTCCGGTCGGCGGCGGCGGGTTCAAATACATAAGAAAAATAACAATTCCGATTTTCTTGCTGTAAAAAAATACTGTATGTTAATGGAACAAAGTTACATCGGCTCCCAGAGTTAGTTTTTCGATACAGGTTCTCCTTTTACTTTAAAAAATTGAAAAGTATCTCTTCCGGTTTTGCGTGCTTTTTTCGCTGTATATTACTTCTCTATCGATTGTGAGGAAAGTAAAAGGCACAAAAAATTGATGTTTGCGTATCTTACAGTTTCACATCACAGCTTGATAATGAGGTGTCTATTTTTCCGATATTCGTCACAGCTATTCCGATACGTAATTTAGAAGTAACCTACTGCATAAAATTTGAATTGTGTACAGTGAAAAATGTGGTCGCTGGCTACTTTGCGTATGGTTCACGTTAGGTCATACATCGTCGCCGATGAAAAGAAGCTAACGTATCGAAATTATTTTTAAAGCTGAGATCAGAATGATATCGATCTCCGTTTCCGAGATTTGGGCTCATATATCTCCGGGAGCGTCGCGACTAGCCGCCAGTTCTGTCGACGCGCAACGAGAACCGTGTGGTCATCACACGATAGAGAATGCATTTGTTTTCTTTCGCTGACACATTTGGACCTAATGAAACCATTTTATGTCATATTTCTCCGGTATGAGTTACTAATATTTCTCCATATGCTCCCGACAATTTCATTTAAAATGCCACGAAACGTAGGTTTCTTAAAGCCAAGTGATCAAGCAGAACCCATTTTCTTGGTTTTGCTGAGGCATCTGAACCTGTTCCAAGTTTTCTTTCTCGTTTATTTCTCTGATACGAGTCTCGAATATTCCTCCATCTGTTTTTGCACATTTTACCTAAAATTCCAATGAAAGATAAGTTTATTAACAATAAGCGCACGCTAGCGTCATTGCATTGTTTCAAGTTCTTGACAACAAGATAGGGTTACACCTTAAACATCTCTAGAATTTTGATTCTGGACTCTACAGTATACACTGGCAGAAATGTGGAAGAAATAATGTCCGTGCTTGTTCACAAAATTTCCCCAAATTATACTTGTCAGTTTCTCCCATGCAGAAACTTTTGGAACAAGCTAAGGCAACTTTCATAGCCGACTGAATCTTTATTCCCATCGAAATGAACTTCCATATTCTTGTATTCTGACAGCATACATCGTTATGGATGACATCAACATTTAATCTTGCCAAGCTGCACTCAAAAGATGACTCCAGGATTAACAAAACACGAATTTCAATTGTGAACTGTGTCAGACCAGAAGGGCCTTGTAAAACAGTAGTGCACTTTTGGCACAAGTTTTTTGAGCACCATCTTCTACCAATGAATTGAAGTGAATGTGACAAATTACTTATTGCAGCATACTGTTTGCGCAATCTGTTGAGAAACGCCTTCCTCAGAAACGAACATCTATTGATTACAGAAAGCTGTACAACAATCTGGTGGTGGTTTTTCACAACTAGAAGGTATCATCAAGACACCAATCAACCGTTTACTTTCAAAGTGAAGGTACTGTAAAATGTAACTTTCTCGTTGTACTTTACATTGTTCATTTTATAATGTATTTGCCGTTTTCAATTTTTATCGTCACAAAAAAGAGTAATGCGAAAATTGACCTTCAAGTTCATTTTCATCATTCTAATTCTACATCTGCATGGATTATACTGATTTTCATAACAGGCCTGAAAAATTTGCATTAATGGGAAAATATTATATATTTCACTCACCTGCCAGTTTCAACTGTGCACCAATTTCTTCCCAAATTCTGTCTCTGAACAAAGTGTCCCTGTATTTAGGGTTCTTCAAATCGTAAAGGCAAGGCTGTTGCGAGACCAGCTCACAGATCATCGCATCCTGTGAGTGGCTCATTTCAGTTTTCCTCGACTGGCTCGACATCTTTCTGGCAGCCGTACGTCTTTAGGTACGTTGTCCAAGACGCGACGCACACTAGCGACTGCGACGGGTCGCTACGTGACGTCAGAAGTTGTCCGCTGGCGCATGCGCAGTTCGAGTTTGGGATGCGACGCGCGACTGTTGCGGTAGCTGTCGCAGCACTGCACCAGTGAGCAGTGTTGCGACGGAAGTCGCACGACGCAAAGACGTACGGCTGCGAGAAAGATGTCGAGCCAGTCAAGGGAAACTGAAATGAGCCACTCACAGGATGTGATGCTCTGTGAGCTGGTCTCGCAACAGCCTTGCCTTTACGATTTGAAGAACCCTAAATATAGAGACACTATGTTCAGAGACAGAATTTGGGAAGAAATTGGTGCACAGTTGAAACTGGCAGGTGAGTGAAATATATAATATTTTTCAGGCCTGTTATGAAAATCAGTATAATCCATGCAGATGTAGAATTAGAATGATAAAAATGAACTTGAAGGTCAATTTTCGCATTACTCTTTTTTGTGACGATAAAAATTGAAAACGGCAAATACATTATAAAATGAACAATCTAAAGTACAACGAGAAAGTTACATTTTACAATACCTCCACTTTGAAAGTAAACGGTAGATTGGTGTCTTGATGATACCTTCTAGTTGTGAAAAACCACCACCAGATTGTTGTACAGCTTTCTGTAATCAATAGATGTTCGTTTCTGAGGAAGGCGTTTCTCAACAGATTGCGCAAATAGTATGCTGCAATAAGTAATTTGTCACATTCACTTCAATTCATTGGTAGAAGATGGTGCTCAAAAAACTTGTGCCAAAAGTGCACTACTGTTTTACAAGGCCCTTCTGGTCTGACACAGTTCACAATTGAAATTCGTGTTTTGTTAATCCTGGAGTCATCTTTTGAGTGCAGCTTGGCAAGATTAAATGTTGATGTCATCCATAACGATGTATGCTGTCAGAATACAAGAATATGGAAGTTCATTTCGATGGGAATAAAGATTCAGTCGGCTATGAAAGTTGCCTTAGCTTGTTCCAAAAGTTTCTGCATGGGAGAAACTGACAAGTATAATTTGGGGAAATTTTGTGAACAAGCATGGACATTATTTCTTCCACATTTCTGCCAGTGTATACTGTAGACGTTCAGAATCAAAACTCTAGAGATGTTTAAGGTGTAACCCTATCTTGTTGTCAAGAACTTGAAACAATGCAATGAAGTTAGCGTGCGCTTATTGTTAATAAACTTATCTTTCATTGGAATTTTAGGTGAAATGTGCAAAAACAGATGGAGGAATATTTGGGACTCGTATCAGAGAAATAAACGAGAAAGAAAGCTTGGAACAGGTTCAGATGCCTCAGCAAAACCAAGAAAATGGATTCTGCTTGATCACTTGGCTTTAAGATACCTACGTTTCGTGGCATTTTAAATGAAATTGTCAAGAGCATATGGAGAAATATTAGTAACTCATACCGGAGGAATATGACATAAAATGGTTTCATTAGGTCCAAATGTGTCAGCGAAACAAAACAAATGCATTCTCTATCGTGTGATGACCACACGATTCTCGTTGCGCGTCGACAGAACTGCCGGCCAGTCGCGACGCTCCCGGAGATATATGAGCCCAAATCTCGGAAACGGAGATCGATACCAATCTGATCTCAACTTAAAAAATAATTTCGATATGTTAGCTTCTTTTCATCGGCAACGATGTATGACCTAACGTGAACCATACGTAAAGTAGCCAGCGACCACATTTTTCCCTGTACACAATTCAAATTTTATGCAGTAGGTTACTTGTAAATTAAGTATCGGGATAACTGTGACGAATATCGGAAAAATAGACACCTCATTATCAAGCTGTGATGTGAAACTGTAAGATACGCAAACATCAATTTTTTGTGCCTTTTACTTTCCTCACAATTTATTGAGAAGTAATATGCAGCGAAAAAAATATGCAAAACCGGAAGAGATACTTTTCAATTTTTTAAAGTAAAAGGAGAATCTGTATCGAAAAACTAACTCTGGGAGCCGATGTAACTTTGTTGCATTAACATACAGTATTTTTTACAGCAAGAAAATCGGAATTCTTATTTTTCTTATGTATTTGAATCCGCCGCCGCCGACCGGAGCTTGGGAAACGGCGACGACTCCAGTCGTGTTGCGGCCGTGTCGCCGTCTGCCAGGGTGGGGAAAGAGGAGGGGGCAGCGTCGCAGTCGCAGCCAACTGTCGCGTCTTGCACAACGTAACTTTTGTGTCGTGCGACTTCCGTCGCAACACTGCTCACTGGTGCAGTGCTGCGGCAGCTGCCTCAACAGTCGCGCGTCGCATCCCAAACTCGAACTGCGCATGCGCCAGCAGGCAACTTCTGACGTCACGTAGCGACCCGTCGCAGTCGCTAGTGTGCGTCGCGTCTTGGACAACGTGCCTTTAACCTGCGTAGCGCCGGCCTCTATGGCCGAGCGATTCTAAGCGCATCAGTCTGCAGCCGCGCGACCGCCGTGGTCGCGGGTTCGAATCCTGCCTCGGGCATTGATGTGTGTGATTTCGGTAGGTTAGTTAGGTTTAAGTAATTCTAAGTCTACGGGACTGATGACTTCAGATGTTAAGTCCCATAGTGCTCAGAGCTATTTGACCCATTTAACCTGCGTAGTAGTGAGACATTGCTAATGTACCAAGAGCGAATAGTGTAGGTAAAGATGTTTTTAACAGAATGGAATTTACACTTTTACTACAAAAATGAAGATCTGAGTTCGAATCGAACCGTCTCCTCATATACGTTCGTCTTACGTAGCTCGAACGCTAACCATTAAACCACCATGAATTCCAATATTCAGTACCTACGGACAGATACATCAATTATACACTACTGGCCATTAAAATTGCTACACCACGAAAATGACGTGCTATAGACGCGAAATTTAACCGACAGCAAGAAGATGCTGCGATATGCAAATGATTAGCTTAGCAGAGCATTCACACAAGGTTGGCGCCGGTGGCGACACCTACAACGTGCTGACATGAGGAAAGTTTCCAACCAATTTCTCATAAACAAACAGCAGTTGACCAGCGTTGCCTGGTGAGACGTTGTTGTGATGCCTCGTCTAAGGAGGAGAAATGCGTACCATCACGTTTCTGACTTTGATAAAGGTGGGATTGCAGTCTATCGCGAACGCCGTGCTGGATCCCAACGGCCTCGTATCACTAGCAGTCGAGATGACAGGCATCTTATCCGCACGGCTGTAACGGATCGTGCAGCCACGTCTCGATCCCTGAGTCAACAGATGGGGACGGTTTCAAGACAACAACCATCTGCACGAACAGTTCGACGACGTTTGCAGCAGCACGGACTATCAGCTCGGAGACCGTGGTTGCGGTTACCCTAGACGCCGCATCACAGACAGGAACGCCTGCGATGGTGTACTCGACGACGAACCTGGATGCACGAATGGCAAAAAGTCATTTTTCGGATGAATCCAGGTTCTGTATACAGCAGCATGATGGTCGCATCCGCACATGTCACGGGCACCAGTGACGTCACAGCCGGCAGCCGGCGTGTATAAGAACGCAACAACAGCCCACTGGCAGTCATATCACTTGACGATGGCCAAGGAGTGCTTGGCCGAAAGCTCGTGTAGTTTTAAGCAAATGACGCGGATGATCCTGAGAAACCAGTACGCAGAACAACCACCTCTGGCCGTAGTAACGGCCTTGGTGCGCCTGGGCATTGAGTCAAACAGAGCTCGGATGGCGTGTACAGGTACATCTGCCCATGCAGCTTCAACATGATGTGCAGCAGAAAGGTGTGCTACTCTGGTAATTCCGAGAAGATCGCAAGAGAAGTTTTACGCGGCTGTTATACACTGCTGGCCATTAAAATTGGTGGAATTATATTTCTGACGTCGGAAACCTACTGTCACTTTTTTTAGAATACTAACATTTTTTTGAAGCTTCCAGTGCCCTGAATGTATATTTAGCTTCTACGTCTCTGGGATCCCTTACTGCGAAGCGTACCATCCGTACTTTTGACTGCTAAAACTTTTTTGTTGTTGTAAAGGAGTCAGAAGCAGAGCGAATACACGCCATACTGGCGTATCGCCAGGCGTGATGTTATGGGGTGCCATTGGTTACACGTCTCGGTCACCTCTTGTTCGCATTGACGGCACTTTGAACAGTGGACGTTACAATTCAGATGTGTTACAACGCTTGGCTCTACCCCTCATTCGATCCCTGCGAAACCCTACATTTCAGCAGGATAATGAACGACCGCACGTTGCAGGTCCTGTACGGGCCTTAGAAAATGTTCGACTGCAGCCCTGGCCAGCACATTCTCCAGATCTCTACCAATTGAAAACGTCTCGTCAATGGTGGCCGAGCAACTGGCTCGTCACAATACGCCAGTCTCTACTATTGATGAACTGTGGTATCATGTTGAAGCTGCATGGGCAGCTGTACCTGTACACGCCATCCAAGCTCTGTTTGACTCAATGCCCAGGCGTATCAAAGCCGTTATTACGGCCAGAGGCGTTGTTCTGCGTACTGATTTCTCAGGATCTATGCACCCAAATGGCGTGAAAATGTAATCACATGTCAGTTCTAGATTAATATATTTGTCCAATGGATACCCGTTTATCATTTGCATTTCTTCTTGGTGTAGCAATTTTAATGGCCAGCAGTGTATAACAGCCGCGTAAAACTTCTTTTGCGATTTTCTCGGAATTACCAGAGTAGCACACCTTTCTACTGCACATCATGTTGTTTCAATGGCCTACTAAAGGCGTAAAAGGTTTGAAGCAAATGCGTGATTCTAATGTCGTGGCGTCCCCTTGTGAGTAATATCCTAGCCAAACGTGAAATGGACATACGTGGCCTACTGAAAAATGTGGAAACACAAAAAATATAACATATTGCCATGCAGCAATACAGTGTAGGAGGGCCGTTGGCATTCGAAACAGCTTTTGCAGCTGACTTGGAATGGCAAAATACAGGTCCTGTATGGCTTTCAGGGGTATATAGCGATCACGCACTTTGCTCTGCAAAGTAGATAACTTTCCCTTTTTCTTTTTTTTTCTCTTTGTCGTCAGTCTAGGTAGTTTGATGCGGCCCGCCACGAATTCCTCTCCTATGCCAACCTCTTCATCTCACAGTAGCACTTGCAACCTACGTCCTCAATTATGTGCTGGATGTACTCCAATCTCTCTTTTCCTCTAGAGTTTTTACCCTCTACAGCTTCCTCTAGTACCAAAGAAGTCATTCCCTGATGTCTTAACGGATCTTCCATCATCCTGTCGCGCCAGTCAGTCAGTGTTGTCCACATATTTCCTTTCCTCTCCGATCCTGCCCAAACCCACCTCATTCCTTATCCTATCACTCCACCTAATTTTCAACATTCGTCTGTAGTGCCTCATCTCAAATCGTTCGTTTTTATTCTGTTTCGGTTTTTGGCACAGTCCATATTTCACTACCATACAATATTGTGCTCCAGACGCACATTCTCAGAAATTTCTTCCTCAAATTAATGCCTGTGTTTGATACTAGTAGACTTCTCTTGGCCGGGAGCCAAGACAGCATGCATTGATATAAATTTAGAATCACTGACTTAACTGAAAAAAAAAATCATCACTATTCGCTCTGCTGCTGACTCCTTTACAACAACAAAACAGTTTTAGCCGTCAGAAGTATGGATGGTACGCTTCGCAGTAAGGGATCCCAGAGACATAGAAGCTAAATATACATTCAGAGCACTGGAAGCTTCAAAAAAATGTTAATACTCTGAAAAAAGTGACAGTAGGTTTCTGACGTCAGAAATATAATACCAGTATTCAACGGAACGCCCGCTGCCCGTCGTCTAGCGGTAGCGTTCTCGCTTCCCGAGCACCCCCGTTCGATTCCCGGCGGGGACAGGGATTTTTCCTGCCTCGAGATGACTGGGTGTTGTTGTGTCGCCTTCATCATTCACCCCCATTACGGTCGGAGGAAGGCAATGGCAAACCACCTCCACTAGGACCTTGCCTAGTACGGCGGTGCGGGTCTCCCGCATCGTTCCCCTACGCTCTGTAAAGAAGCATGGGACTTCATTTCCATTTTTCCATTCAACAGAACTGAAGCGCAAAGAAAAACAAAAGAAAACATGTTGTCAATGATACCATACCTGGATAAAAAAATTCAGATAATTTTATGATATTTGATATCTGAATTTGTTTCAAGTAGTATACTGCTACTAAGACTGAAACTGCTTTTGGCATTTAGCTGATTTTTGGATGAAAGAGCATAGACACTTAGCTGTGTCTGGTGTTTCTGCGTTTAACCACCCGTATTACTTATATGGCACGCAGCATCATTAATTAAATATAACAGTCTGCTTCCAATTGTCTTTCTGTTTACTGTACACTATGTTGAATATTGAAATTGAAACTGAAAGCACTTGTGATATACCGTTTTCGGATGTTTGTTGTTGTGGCCTTCAGTCGAGAGACTGGTTTGATGCAGCTCTCCATGCTACTCTATCCTGTGCAAGCTTCTTCATCTCCCAGTACCTACTGCAACCTACATCCTTCTGAATCTGCTCAGTGTATTCATCTCTTGGTCTCCCTCTACGATTTTTACCCTCCACGCTGCCCTCCAGTACTAAATTTGTGATCCCTTGATGCCTCAGAACATGTCCTACCAACCGGTCCCTTCGTCTAGTCAAGTTGTGCCACAAACTCCTCTTCTCCCCAATTCTATTCAATACCTCGTCATTAGTTATGTGATCTAATCTTCAGCATTCTTCTGTAGCACCACATTTCGAAAGCTTCTATTCTCTTTTTGTCCAAACTTTTTATCGTCCATGTTTCACTTCCATACATGGCTACACTCCATGCAAATACTTCCAGAAACAAATTCCTGACGCTTAAATCTACATTCGATGTTAAGAAATTTCTCTTCTTCAGAAACGCTTTCCTTGCCATTGCCAGTCTTCATTTTATATCCTCTCTACTTCGACCATCATCAGTTATTTTGCTCCCCAAATAGCAAAACTCCTTTACTACTTTAAGTCTCTCATTTCCTAATCTAATTTCCTCAGCATCACCCGACTTAAGTCGACTTCATTCCATTATCCTTGTTTTGCTTTTGTTGATGTTCATCTTATATCCTCCTTCCAAGACACTGTCCATTCCGTTCAACTGCTTTTCCAAGTCCTTTGCCGTCTCTGACAGAATTAGAATGTCATCGGAGAACCTCAGAGTTTTTCTTTCTTCTCCATGGATTTTAATACCTACTCGGAACTTTTCTTTTGTTTCCTTTACTGCTTGCTCAATATACAGATTGAATAACATCTGGGAGAGGCTACAACCCTGTCTCACTCCCTTCCCAACCACTGCTTCCCTTTCATACCCCTCGACTCTTATAACTGCCATCTGATTTCTGTACAAACTGTAAATAGCCTTTCGCTCTCTGTATTTTACCCCTGCCACCTTCAGAATTTGAAAGTGAGTATTCCAATCAACATTGTCAAAAGGTTTCTCTAAATCTACAAATGCTAGAAACGTAGGTTTGCCTTTCCTTAATCTTTCTTCTAAGATAAGTCGTAGGGTCAGTATTGCGTCACGTTTTCCAATATTTCTACGGAATCCAAACTGATCTTCCCTGAGGTCGACTTCTACCAGTTTTTGCATTCGTCTGTAAAGACTTCGCGTTAGTTTTCAGCAGCCGTGACTTATTAAACTGATAGTTCGGTAATTTTCACATCTGTCAACACCTACTTTCTTTGGGATTGGAATTATTACATTCTTCTTGAAGTCTGAGGGTATTTCGCCTGTCTCATACATCTTGCTCACCAGATGGTAGAGTTTTGTCAGTAGTGGCTCTCCCAAGGCTGTAAGTAGTTCTAATGGAATGTTGTCTACTCCCGGGGCCTTGTTTCGACCTAGGTCTTTCAGTGCTCTGTCAAACTCTTCACGAAGTACGAGGTCTATCCACAAAGTACATTACGTTTTGGAATTAAAAATAAATAAAGTATTGGAAATTTTTTTTATTATATACAGATGAAAGCCACACTTAAATATTACTTTTCTACATAGTTGCCATTTGAATTAAGGCACTTATCGTAGCGATGGACGAGCTTGGAAATTCCTTCGTCGTAAAATTCGGCCGCCTGCGCCTTCAACCACGTAATGACTGTCTTTTGGGACAGAAAAGATGTGATTTTTGTGGATTTCCTGGAAAGACGCACTACAATAAACTCTCAAAGGTATTGCCAAACTCTGCAGAACCTCAGAAGAGCAATACAAAACAAGCGCAGGGGAAAGTTTGGCTCAAAGATCTTGCCGATTCACGACAACGCCCGGACCCACACGGAAAATGCCACTCGTGAAGTTGTCGAATCTTTTAAGTGGGAGTCGTTTCCTCATCCGCCGTACATTCCCGACCTGGCACCGAGCGACTTCCACTTATTCCCAGCAATGAAGAAGTGGTTGGCTCTGCAGCGTTTCGATGACGACGCACAGCTTCAAGAAGAGGTAACCACGTGGTTGAAGGCGCAGGCGGCCGAATTTTACGACGAAGGAATTTCCCAGCTTGTCCATCGCTACGATAAGTGCCTTAATTTAAATGGAAACTATGTAGAAAAGTAGTATTGAAGTGTGGCTTTCATCTGTATATAATAAAAAAAATTTCGAATACTTTATTTATTTTTAATTCCAAAACGTAATGTACTTTGTGGATAGCCCTCGTATCATATGTCCCATTTCATCTTCATCTACATCCTCTTCCATTTCCAGAATAATGTCCTGAAGTAGATCTTTTCGGTATAAGTTGTAAAGAAGTTTTTGGGTTACACTCCTCGATTGTGAACAACAGATGCCAATTGTGAGTGGGCAGTGATAAGCCTTGGACGTGGAACTTAGGGTGTCAGCACTGTTGCGTCGCAGATTAAAATGAAGCAGGATATTTTCCAGAATGTTTTGAAGAAGAGAAAAGTTTGCGCAGAGTTTTTTCGCCATACCTCGCCTCCAGAACAAAAGTAAACAGGAAGCGTGCACGCCTGCCGCCACTTAATTGAAATGCAAAACGCGGACGAGTCTTTTCTGGAAAGAACCGTTACGAGCAGAGGGACTTGGTGACACCATTACGAAGCGACCACAAACGCACGGGGCAGAAACTCTCGCGAAAGGTAAAAGCTTTGACGACACAACCGACTTAAAGTCAGTGCGAGGCGTGAATTGAACAATATGCTAAAGAAGGACTTTTCTCACAGTCTCACGTGGTTTCATCAACGTTCTGTGTATTGTCCTCAAGTGGGGAGTACTATGTAGAAAATCTGAAGCATTAAAACCACTAATTTTTTTTTCTTTGTTGCTAACCCACTTTTTGGACGGACGCGGTATACTGCTTGAATCAGCCAACTTTTAGACGTCAGAATAGTAAACGACAGGCTAAAAATAAGAATATTTTCTTTACATTTTACATGCATCAATTTCGGCTTAGATTCCCTGCGCTTGGTACTGATTTCAGAAATAAGTGACCTGTATCCCTGTACCTCTTTCTTTTCATGGACAATTTTTATGTTTGTCTTTATCATATTGTTGCTTGCAGAGAAGGGAAAGCTTAAAGGCGGAAGGAGTATGTAGAGGGTCTATACTAGGGAAATGTACCTGAGGGCAGTATTAAACAAATGGAGGGGACGTAGATGAAGATGAGATGGGAGAATTTGACAGAGCACTGAAAGACCTAAGTCGAAACAAGGCCCCGGGAGTAGATAACATTCCATTAGAACTACTGATGGCCTTGAGAGGGCCAGCCATGACAAAACTCTTCCATCAGGTGAAATAGAGGCATGAGACAGGTGAAATAATCTCAGATTTCCGAAAGGAAATAATACTTCCAGTTCCAAAGAAAGCAGGTGCTTGTCAAAATTACCGAACTGTCAGTTTAATAAGTCATGTTTGCTAAATACTGACAGGAATTCTGTACAGAAGAATGGACAAACCGGTAGAAGCCGACCTCAGGGAAAAATGATTTGGTTTCCGGAGAAATGTAGGAAGACGCGAGGCAATACTGGCTCTATGACTTCTGTGAGAAGAGAGATTAAGGAAAGGCAAACTTACTGTTGTAGCATTTGTAGCTGTAGAGAAAAAATGGTTTACATGGCTATAAGCACTATGGGACTTAACATCTGAGGTCACCAGTCCTCTAGACTTAGAACTACTTAAACCTAATTAACCAAAGGACATCATACACATCCATGCCTGAGGCAGGATTCGAACCTGCGACCGTAGCAGTCGCGCGGTTCCGGACTGCGCGCCTAGAACCGCTAGACCACCGCGGCCCGCGACAGGAAGTCTCTTCTGAAAGTATTTGTATAGAGTGTAACCATGTAGTGAAGTGAAACATGGATGATAAACAGATTACACAGAGAATAGAACCTATCGAAATGTGATGATACAGAAGAATGTTGAGGTTTGATGAGAAGATCAGGTAACTAATGCGGAGGTACTAAAGAGAATTGGGGAAAAAGAAATGTATGGGACAGCTTGACCAAAAGAAGAAGCGATCGGTTGATAGGACGCATTCTGAGACGTCAAGTGATCACCTATTTACACTACTGGCCATTAAAATTGCTACACCACGAAGATGACGTGCTACAGACTCGAAATTTAACCGACAGGAAGAAGATGCTGAGGTTGAAACACGTATGTAACGCAGCAGCGATGGCGAGGCATTGTAGCATCTGTGACCAGAGAGTATGCGCTTGACCGCGCGAGTGTTGCGCGCGGTTCTCAGTCAGTAGTAGTCTTTGCGAGTTAGTTGTCGCTATGCAGAGTAGCAGTCAGTCAGTCGTTGCGAGTCTGTAGCTCTGTCTAGTTGAGAGCAGTACTCAGTCTGTAGTCGTCATGCAGAGCGGTCGGTCAGTAGTAGCAGCCCAGTGCGGTTGTGTGATGTAGGCGGTCGGCAACAATGGTCAAGATGAGGAATAAGGTATACTGTTAATTAATATAATCATTAGATAATGAAAAATTTTATTTATTGTAATTATTCTCCAACAAGTCTCCCAATAATAATTTTTTATTTCAAAAGCATTTTCTCAAAAGTTTAATTTTTTTGAACTAAAGATCTCGTTGCACTTCCCATTTCATTCCACTTCTTTTGAAGAAAAATTCCACTAGAATCACAAAAAAAGAGAATATTATTATTTGCAATGCAGTTCCTCCAAGCGGTGCGCAACAACAAGAGCAGATATGTGACATCCATTTATTCTGAGGTAAGACTTTAATTCTGATTGTTTTACACAGGGCCAAAGACCGATATTTCGGTTTAATTGAATTTTCTTGTCACTGAACGGACTTTAGATTTTGTGAAGAATTTATATTTGAGTCAGATTGCGAATTTCACGTTTTTGGTTGCCATTGTCAGCACATTTTTGTGGGGAGGTTACACTCGGCTCCCATTTCTATTAAGTATTGTCAATTTTGATTTCTTTTAAAATTACGGTGGGGAGGTTACACTTGGCGACACCCAGTCCAGGATCGTATTTCGTTGAGAGTCTTTTGAGCGACAGTCAGATATCTGCTCTTGTTTGCTTAGATATAATTAGGATTTGGCGCTACGCTTTTAATAATATTGTGACTTTCTCTCTACAGGTCAACGGCAATTTGTGCTTTGTTGTATTTGTGTGTTGCTTTTGCATATGTGCTTAATTGTTTTGTGAATAATTTTGACTATTGTTAAAATGCCGCGAAAGACTGTGAATAGTGTATCGCGAAGTATTTTGAATGAAACTACCGACTCAAACAACTTTACCGATAGGACATGTGACACGCAATGTAATGATGACAATCCTGCGTTCACTAACAATCAGTGCATTCCAACCACTAATGATGCCTTTTACCTTAATGATGAACAAACGAACTCAATTGTCTCGTCTGTTAATTTGACGACAATTGATGACGCGGGACGCTCTATTGCAATGAGCGCTGCCGAGCTTAACACACCCGATTCGGAAAACTCAAGTAATGTACAGACAAATTTGTCTAATGAAAATGAACAGATCACACAAAGTAGGACAGATTTATTTAATTCCGAAACAATGACTGATAGTATACATTTGACTGACAAACCTTTTTGTAAATTTCAAAATGACCAAATGGTTACAGAAAGTGAAACAATTCCAGATCCACTATTGAACAGCACAGAGAATAGAAATGCTGACCTTGAGTCGAATCCAATTATGGCATTTTTGCGGCAAAATTTCAAACAGTTTAATGAAAGATTTGATAAAAATGACGAAAAATTAGACAAACTAAGGGAAGATAACAAACAAGATAACGAAAATCTCAAACAACAACTCAATGAACAGGTCAAACAACTTAGGGAAGATAACAAACACTTAAATGAAAAACTTGACAATAATGACGAAAATTTCAAACAACTTAGTGAACAAATTACAGCCGTTGCCGCGCAGTGCCATGACACTAAGGAACAGTTGCGCGTGGAAATTGAGGCTTGTTCACAAAAAAAATAGCGAAGAAATAAAGTCTGTTGCGCAAGAATTAAGGGAAATGCAAACAGCCGCGACAGATACACTCAGAGACGAAATTAGCAGAGTCGCTAAACAATGCTCTGAAAAAGCTGCACAACTACGGGACGAGTTTAGAACAATGACGGTAGAACTGTCGCGCACTATGGACGCAAAGATAGACGCGAAATTCGAACAGCAGAACACTCAGATTAACGAGCGCTTTAGTCAGCACATACAGAACAGTGATACGCGTTTCCGCAGATTTATTCAAGATCAAAACAAAGTAAAACGACAAGTCATGGAAACAATCACTGCACAAAGACAAGAGGACAAACGTAAAATGTTCGCGAAAGCAAAGACGTATGTAGACAATAATATTACTACAGTGTCCGACAAAATTAATACCATAGAGCAATTGAACGCGGAATTACGGGATGAAATTTCTGACCTTAAATCAAAAACGGATACACACACAGTAAATATTCAAACAGTGACAGATAGATTCGAACAATTAGATCTAACACAGGATTGTGATGTTATCAAAGCTGATGTTAAAAAACTGAGCGAAACTACGCGCAAGTTGCAAAAACAGATTAATGCGTCTGATTCTAAAACCGATGATCAGGTTAAAATACTGACTGAAAAATGTGATGAATTGGCCAGTCGTATTGATGTTATCGAAAATGCTAATGACAATAAATCAGACGATACTGCACCGGTTTCATTTATCCAAACACCTGAATTTCAAAATTTACAGCAGACAATTAATGAGATCGATTCATCTCACAATACGTTACGTAGGAAGTTGTCAAATTTACAACAAGAAGTAACAGAAATGAAAAACACTTCTGTTAATAATACACAACAGACGCCACTTTATGAACATGTGTCAGACTCACGCAGCGCGTATAATTTGGGTAATCTGCAGAGAGTACGGGACTTAGATTCCGAACAACCACAGTTCAATAGATACTCTTACGATCCTGAACCTGTTCCATCATGCAGAGATGATAACTTCGACTACAAACACTTTCTGTCAGTGAGAAAGTTTAAGGTTTTCAAAAACGATAGAACGCAGATTCACCCACTGGATTGGATTCAACAGTTTAGTTTTGCTCTTCCACCGACTTGGCCTGTAACACATAAACTTGAATTTATTTGCAGTTTTTTGGAAGGCGAACCGGCAACTCGTATGAGACCGATCGCGAGACAGTGTTACTCGGTAGAGGAATTTCAGAATGCTTTTCTGTCAGCGTACTGGTCGAAGACGACACAGCGCGGAATTAAAGACCAACTAATTAGTTTGCCAAACTATGAAAACTCAAATTTTCCCAGTGTAACGCAATTTTTTGAGCATATGGTACAACAAAACCAGTACCTAAGTGAACCGTACAGTGAATCCGCACTTATACAACTATGCATCTCTAAATTACCACGGTCATTACGAGTGTCACTTCTAACGGGCCAGCAAAAAGAAAACATTTCAGCATTCAGAGATCTTTTACAGCTCTTGGAAGTACAACAATCTGATTATTCTTTTGTAAACAAAAACTTTTTGAGTAACAACCAAGGTCAACAACAGTACTACAATTATGATCAGGGACGTAATTCCAATCGGAAAGATAACAGACGTTTTAGGAACGACAACTACCAAAACTTTAATAACAGGCAAAATTCTAATTATCAATACCGTCAAAATTTTCAGCAACAGGAACAACACTTTAGTGACAATAGAGGTGTTTCACAACAACAACATCAAAACCAGCCGGTTAACATACCTAACCAACAATGGAATACACAAGGTCAACCAGGCTTTAATGTTTCGCCGCGTGGACGTATAGCCCCTGGTCCAACAAATAGGAACGTACGTCAGCAAGGAAACAACTACGTACAAAGAAGACAGTATTTCAATTCCTATCGTAATGCACCGTATAGGAATGACTATTACGACAGACGTAAAAATAATGAGGACAATTTTCAGCGAACATCTAACAACAATCGGTCATACCAACAGCAAAATCATACGCAAGAACATATTCTCATGAATGAACCCGACAGTAGGTACCATCCAGAGCGTAACACGCCTGGAAGAAGTAATAGGACAGTTCAAATAGTCGAAATGCCACAGAATCCTCCTAATAATAATAACACGTCAGATAGAATCTGACTAAATACTGCACAGGACGCATCTTCTAATAACACAAGCACTACCTTAGACACGCAAAATGTTGTTCACGAAAATGTAATTACTTTTGACGACATCAGAGACACTCTTTTACAGGAAAGACCAGTTATTCAGAAAACCATTTCACATCCTGTTATCGAAATTAAAATTGGTTCATCGAAATTTTCAGCAGTAATCGATTCCGGATCACCCTTATCAGTAATTAATGAGGAGACTTTCAACGAGTGCAACAAAGAGAATACTTATCCGACGTTACCTTTAGGCAAAACAAAAGTGAAAGGAGCAGTATCGAGTAAAGGTGTAGACGTTAAATTACAGACGCATTTATCATTTTGTATTGGAGGTCATACTTTCCACTCTAATTTTTGGATTGTTCCTTTATTGACAACAGACATAATTTTAGGCACGAATTTTCTGGTACAACACGACGCAGTTATCGACTTTCAGAATTCTTATTTAATGTTAAAGGATGAAAATGTACAATTGGCTTTAGAATTTCAGCACTCTTTATCTGCGGAAGAACAAACAATTAACCGCACAGAGGTGATTTCCGCAACACGTAACATAGACTGTAATCCCACATTGTTCACGGATACGTACGTACATAACTATAATACTCCAGACGAAGCTGACTACGACGTTATGCAGTTAATTTCTGATAAGGTTAAAGTGAGCAGTGCAACTACAGACGACGAACGAACGCAATTACACAAAATTCTTTTACAGCAAGCTCCAGTTTTTGACAACATTCCTGGTACTATGTCCGGCTTTATGTATGAATTTCAAGTCAAACCGCACGACACATTTAAAGCAAAGCATTATCCTATTCCATACATTCACAGAGAACAGGTTAAAAAAGAATTGCAGGATATGCTCGACCAAGGAATTATAGAACCAGCAGTTAGCCCGTACATAAACCCGCTACATATTGTTAAGAAAAAAGATGGCTCACTTCGCCTTGTACTTGATTCACGTCACATTAATGACATTATTATTAACGAAACAGATCGACCACAGACACTAGAGGAACTTTTACAGAAATTTCATGGTACAGCTATTTATTCCACATTAGATTTGAAATCGGGATTTTGGCAAATTCAACTTCATCCGAATTGTAGAAAATATACAGCTTTTCTCTGTTTTGGCGACTGTTATCAATTTTGCAAATTACCATTCGGCTTAACTATTTCTTCTGCAGCTTTTATTCGCGGTTTGAACACAATACTTCCGACAGAACTTAAAGACAGAATTACGACGTATGTAGACGACATTCTTATCGCAGAAGCTAACTGGTATGAACACAATCTGATTCTTGAACAACTGCTGCAAACTTTTCATGCACAAGGACTTACAGTTAACCTCAGTAAATCGCATTTTGGCAAAACTTCCATAAAATTTCTTGGACACGTAATTTCAGCAAAAGGCATTGCGCCTGATCCAGAAAAACTTCAGGCTCTACGTGACATTACTGTTCCTACAACAAAAAAGCAATTACGCAGTTTTTTGGGCTTAATTAACTTTTTTCGCAAATTTATTCATCACTCCGCTTTAGACACGCCTAGACTATGCCAATTAACAGGTAAAAACACTATTTGGTCTTGGGATAAGCAAGCACATTCTGAATTCATGAACCTGAAACATGCTTTGTTGAATGCACCACTATTATCGCACCCAGATCTTACTAGAAATTTTTCCATTGCCACCGACAGTTCTAACACCGCTTTAGGCGTACATATTTTCCAGGAAATTGAAGAAGATGGTTCAATAGTAATTAAAAACATCGCATTTGCAAGTCGCATTTTGTCACCTGCTGAGCGAAATTATTCTGTTACAGAACTTGAAACATTATGTGTTGTATGGGCTTTCACGAGATTTAGGCATTTTCTTTATGGCAGACACACCACCGTTTACACTGACCATAGAGCCATACAATTTTTGCTTTCAGCCAAATTCACTCACGATAGATTAAGCAGATGGAAACTATATTTACAGGAATTTAATTTTACAATAGTTCACATTCCCGGTACGCAAAATGTTATAGCAGACGCACTATCGCGTTCTCTCAGTAACAATCAGCAAGACGTAGCAACCAACTTCTGCAAAGCAAATTTCAGTGTCATGTACATTCAGCAAGTTGCATTTGAAAATTTTATTTCATCGTCATTACAGGACATAGCACAAGAACAAAACAAAGACAATGTGTGGAAAGAAATTAAACAGCTTTGGCAAGATAAGAATAATGTTACGATTAGAAACCACTACACTGTACGCAATGACATTCTGTTTCGCCGCTCTCATCCTGACAGCAACAATTGGTTATTATGCATTCCTGACGAACTGGTTAACAAACTAATTTGGTACACTCATTTAAGTTACGCACATTACGGAGCACGAAAATGTTTTCTTATACTGAGACAGAACTGTTATTTTGCTAACATGGAGAAACGTATACGACGAGTTTTAGCGTCTTGTAAAATTTGCCAGAAAGCTAAATCAGACACCATTTCACATATTTCTCCTTTATATCCCATTATACCTGTTAAATTAAGACACATGGCCGCAGTAGATATTTTTGGTCCGATTCCGAGAACTAACAGAGGTTTTTGCTACATTTTTGTCGCTGTTGAGCTCACTTCAAAATTTGTTACTTTCACTCCGTTACGCAAAGCTACTGCTAAAACTGTTTCGAAAGCATTTGTAAAACATTTTCTATTTCATGTAGGGCATGTAATGAAAGTAATTTCTGATAATGGATCTCAATTTCGTAGTAGTGTATGGACACGCATGTTACGAGCTAGAAACATTTCTCCGATCTATATATCCAAGTACCACGCTTCTTCGAACCCTTGTGAAAGATTAATGAAGGAAATTGGTAAGCTGTGCAGAATATACTGCCACAAAAGACATATTGATTGGGATACACACATACTCTCATTCCAAGATGTAATTAATTCCATTCCAAATGAATCCACTATGCTATCTCCGACTGTTATACTGAAAAACGTTGAACCACCGAACAAAATTAAAGAATTAATAGAATTCCCCAAAAATCGTCGCCTACGACACCACGAAATAATTGACATTGCGCTGAACAACATCAAACGTGCCGCAGAGCGCCGGAGAAGACAGCAAAAACAGGTTTGTACACGCCGCGACTTTCACGTTGGACAGAAGATATTAGTACGTACACACTATTTATCCAGCAAATTAAAAGGTAAGTGCAGTAAATTTGAACTTCTATACGCAGGTTCGTATCGGATTCGCAGCATCCCTCACCCCAATGTTGTACACGTCGAAACTTTGAGAACCAGAAAATCGAATGGCAATCACCATATCTCAAACATTAAACCGTTTATTGAGTGAAACCACTGTATGATTCAACACACTATGATGCCATTTACTAATGCAATTAATTCACCTGACTAATTATTGATGATTATCGTATTTTTTTTTTTCTTGGCAAGTGCCCGGCAAGGTAAGGTTAGCAGGTCGCTCTTCTTGTCGTCACACATCAGACCGTGCATATTTTTCCAGATGAATTTACACATTTACGACTATTTCTGCAATTATATTTATGTGACTACTTATTGATGATTATCGTATTTTTTTTTTTCTTGGCAAGTGCCCGGCAAGGTAAGGTTAGCAGGTCGCTTTTCTTGTCGTTACACATTAGACCGTGCACATTTTCCATTTTTTTGTGTATATGACTGTACTCCAATTTTGTTTGTATGCACTATGAAATAGTTAAGATATAACACACACCAGTCGACTTTGACATTTTTTTTTTTTGCCTTATGACATCTCAACATCGTGACTGTTTCACATTTTTTTTTTGCTACTGCATTGTATTATTCTGTGTACATTTTTTCGCATCCGAACACTGTCAATGTCTTGGACATATTACGTTTTCTGTCATGTTATGCTGTATGGTTAATTGTGTCACCATAAACCAGTCATTATTTAGTGGGTATAGGATTTAAATGCAAGACATTAATCTTTGTTCATCAATTTCAGAAAGGAATGATGATTCTAAGAAATAAATTTAACATAAATGGAATTTCACCTACGGAATAAACGAAAGGAGATGCAATAACTTTATGAGGAAGAGTAAATGGATCAGGATTAACAAACATTAACAAGAATATACTATACTCATCGAAGAATAGCAGTCTTAACTAATTTTTTCTTTCAGAATACAAGGTGATTGATGCAGGCTGTCAGAGAGAACTACACATCTTAGTTTTAGTGATGAAATATGCTAGAGATAAGGAATAGTTATGTAATGAGTAATGAAGTGATTTTTTGCAGATGATAATGAATACTGATGAATAATGATGAAGGATATGGTATTATGAATAATGAAGTTTTTCTTTACAGGTGATGATAATGGTGAAGTTATGATGATATGGATAATGAAGTTTTTTTTCTTTATGCCACGTAGTTATTTAAGTATTTGTTGCGGTTTGCTTTGACAGCAGGTGTTACATTGCATAGTAGGATGACGGAAAGTTTTGGAAAGGACAGCTATGGAACACATTTTATACACATTTCACTACTTGTTAATTCGAAGTTCACTACTTTTCAGCATAGTGTGCGTTTCTTCTTTCAGGTCAATAATCCGTTTTTGTATTTTTTCCAGGAGAAGTTTTTCATGACACTTACTAAACCTGTTCCTTATTATACCTGTTCTAGTACTTGCATTTTTATATTTTTTACCCATTTGTGTTTATCATTTATAAATGTGATCACATGTACTGCCTTGTTACATAATCTTGCTACAGCTGACTCATGACGAATGACGTTACCTATCCTCATTTGCAGCGATAGGTCAAAAGCAAAAAGTATTATGCCTCAGCAATTAATTATCGATCCCAACGCAATGCATTGCTACCAAAAAATGTATTACCAGTCCCACATAATGTCACTAGTTTATGATAATTCTGAATAATACTGATCAACTCTGAATAGCATGTCACTCGAGTAATGACCTCTTAATGAGACTATATTCAAAATAATGCTTTGTCACTAGCTAATAACTGCCACTGTTTATTGTAATGCCTGTGATTACTAATGATTTGACTGTAATTAACTGATTTTTAATAATGACTTTGTAATGATCTGAATAATACTGAATGATGAACTATGTTTTATTCTATTCAATACTTGATGGCCACTGAGTGCCAATAATTAATGTCACTCCACGAATTGTTATTAATTATGCCATTGATTAGCTCTTGTTTCCAATGTTGATACTTTGTTGTTGGAAATGAATGTGACTGTTTCATAATGCTTTGTAATTAGGAAAAGACTAATGATTCTTAATAGATTGGAATGACACATAATTAATTAACTATGGTACTGTTTAATAATGCTTTATAATTAATTAAGGCTAATAATTCTTAGTATATTGAAATGACAAATGATTAATTAATTAACTGTAATTAGACAAATGATTAATTAACGACAAATGATTAATTAACTGTAATTAGACAAATGATTAATTAACGACAAATGATTAATTAACTGTAATTATACAAATGATTAATTAACTGTAATTAGACAAATGATTAATTAATGACAAATGATTAATTAACTGTAATTAGGAGAAGGTTAATGATTCTCAATTATACTCTGTAACTGAAAAGAATGCGATTATTTCATAATATTTTGTAACCAGGAAAAGAAGGCTACTGATTCTATGTAAAACAATTAATGAACATTTTTCTGTAATACTACATACTTGGTACAGAAATGTTCAATAACTAGGCTGTGAATGCCACAAACTACTCATGAAGACTGTAATTGTCAATATTATGTGACTTGATGTCCTTCACCTCATAAGCTGACTACCCTGAATTACTGCAATGTCCATTTGTCCTGTTTATCCCAGTGATCATGGAGCACTATATTTGGTTTTGCACTAATTCTACGTTGGTGTGCCTTGTAAGAGTGTGGTGTTGACACGACATGCTGTCCACCACCATGAGCGATGAAGACATTATTATGGTCCCACTGTTTGGTGTACCTAATGTACTGCCAAAATGAAAACATGGAACATTACTACGACAGTTCAGTGTCTTGGCTACACTGATAAATTCTGATGGGAAAAGAACTTCAAGTTGTGTCACTTGGTGTTGTACTACTGTGGAAAGATATGGACTTTCAGAGCAGCTGTGTGCAATCTAAAGTGCTACAACCATGATGCAATCCTTCCCTTTCCTATCCTGATTCTTGTCACATAAAGAAAAAATTTTTTTTGGTAACATCATTTATGTTCATAGGTTATACATTTTTCGATTCGCTAAACTCCAGTGTGAGTACACTTATGTCACTGGTCGACATGATGTTTGCCATTATGTTTATTTGTTGTGAAAATACTAAAGACATTTTTCAGTGCATGTGCATTTTGGACATGAATTTTTTTTTTGCCATTATGTTTATTTGTTGTGAAAATGCTAAAGACATTTTTCAGTGCATGTACACTTGTCAACATAATATTTTTTGCCAGTCTGTTTATTTGTTCTTAATATGCTAAAGAATTTTTTCAGTGCCTGTGCACTTTGTTATCTGTCAAATAATTTGTATATACTTTTCTGATTTGCTACTATGTTTTGTACTCACATTTTGTCTTTGTCTGATATATTTTGTACTTAGTGCGTGTGCACAACATTTACTTTATGTACTACATCTAATTATTCTTGCCAGTCTGTTTATTTGTTCTGCATATGCTAAAGAATTTTTTCAGTGCCTGTGCACTTTGTTATCTGTCAAATAATTTGTATATACTTTTCTGATTTGCTACTATGTTTTGTACTCACATTTTGTCTTTGTCTGATATATTTTGTACTTAGTGCGTGTGCACAACATTTACTTTATGTACTACATCTAATTATTCTTGCCAGTCTGTTTATTTGTTCTGCATATGCTAAAGAATTTTTTCAGTGCCTGTGCACTTTATCTGTCAAAAAGTTTGTATATACTTTTTTCTGATTTGCTACTATGTTTAGTATTCACATTTTGTCCTTGTCTGATATATTTTGTACTTAGTGCGTGTGCACAACATTTAAATATTCTGTAAGTTGTAGGATTTTGTTAATTAAAGAAAAATTTTGCCGCGCTTGGCAAGTCCAAATGACTCACCATCGCTGCCAAATTTTTGCCCCCCGAGTGGAGGGTTATGAAACACGTATGTAACGCAGCAGCGATGGCGAGGCATTGTAGCATCTGTGACCAGAGAGTATGCGCTTGACCGCGCGAGTGTTGCGAGCGGTTCTCAGTCAGTAGTAGTCTTTGCGAGTTAGTTGTCGCTATGCAGAGTAGCAGTCAGTCAGTCGTTGCGAGTCTGTAGCTCTGTCTAGTTGAGAGCAGTACTCAGTCTGTAGTCGTCATGCAGAGCGGTCGGTCAGTAGTAGCAGCCCAGTGCGGTTGTGTGATGTAGGCGGTCGGCAACAATGGTCAAGATGAGGAATAAGGTATACTGTTAATTAATATAATCATTAGATAATGAAAAATTTTATTTATTGTAATTATTCTCCAACAAGTCTCCCAATAATAATTTTTTATTTCAAAAGCATTTTCTCAAAAGTTTAATTTTTTTGAACTAAAGATCTCGTTGCACTTCCCATTTCATTCCACTTCTTTTGAAGAAAAATTCCACTAGAATCACAAAAAAAGAGAATATTATTATTTGCAATGCAGTTCCTCCAAGCGGTGCGCAACAACAAGAGCAGATATGTGACATCCATTTATTCTGAGGTAAGACTTTAATTCTGATTGTTTTACACAGGGCCAAAGACCGATATTTCGGTTTAATTGAATTTTCTTGTCACTGAACGGACTTTAGATTTTGTGAAGAATTTATATTTGAGTCAGATTGCGAATTTCACGTTTTTGGTTGCCATTGTCAGCACATTTTTGTGGGGAGGTTACACTCGGCTCCCATTTCTATTAAGTATTGTCAATTTTCTTTCTTTTAAAATTACGGTGGGGAGGTTACAAGGTATACAAATGATCAGCTTCTCAGAGCATTCACATAAGGTTGGCGTCCGTGGCGACACCTACAACGTGCTGACTGAGGAAAGTCTCCAACCGATTTCTCATGCACGAACAGCAGTTGACCGGCGTTGCCTGGTGAAACGTTGTTGTGATGCCTCGTATAAGGAGGAGGAATGTGTACCATCACGTTTGCGACTTCGATAAAGGTCGGATTGTAGCCTATCGCGATTACGGTTAATCGTATCGCGACATTGCTGCTAGCGTTGGTCGAGATCCAATGACTGTTAGCAGAATATGGAATCGGTGGGTTCAGGAGGGTAATACGGAACGCCGTGCTGGATCCCAACGGCCTCGTATCACTAGCAGTCGAGTTGATAGGCATCTTATCCGCATGGCTGTAACGGATCGTGCAGCCACGTCTCGATCCCCGAGTCAACAGATGGGGACGTTTGCAAGACACCAACCATCTGCACGAACACTTCGACGTTTGCAGCAGCGTGGATTATCATCTCGGAGACCGTGGCTGCGGTTACCCTTGACGCCGCATCACATACAGGAGCGCCTGCGATGGTGTACTCAACGACGATCCTGGGTGCACGAATGGCAAAACATCATTTTTTCGGTTGAATCCAGGTTCTGTTTACAGCATCATAATGGTCGCATTCGTGTTTGGTGACATCGCGGTGAACGCACATTGGAAGCGTATATTCGTCATCGCCATACTGGCGTATCACACGGGGTGATGGTATGGGATGCCATCGGTTACACGTCTCGGTCACCTCTCGTTCGCACTGACGGCACTTTGAACAGTGGACGTTACATTTCAGATGTGTTACGAACCGTGGCTCTACCCTTCATTCGATCCCTGCGAAACCCTACATCTCAGCAGTATAATGCACGACCGCATGTTGGAGGTCCTGTACGGGCCTTTCTAGGTACAAAAAATGTTAGACTGCTGCCCTGGCCAACACATTCTCTAGATCTCTCACCAACTGAAAACGTCTGGTCAATGGTGGCCGAGCAACTGGCTCGTCACAATACGCCAGTCACTACTCTAGATGAACTGTGGTATCGTGTTGAAGCTGCATGGGCAGCTGTACCTGTACACGCCATCCGAGCTCTGCCCAGGCGGCCGGCCAGTGTGGCCTTGCGGTTCTAAGCGCTTCGGTTTGGGACCGTGTGACCGCTACGGTCGCAGGTTCGAATCCTGCCTCGGGCATGGATTGTGTGACGTCCTTAGGTTCGTTAGGTTTAAGTAGTTCTAAGTTCTAGGGGAGTGTTGTCCTCAGATGTTAAGTCCCATAGTGCTCAGAGCCATCTGCCCAGGCGTATCGAGGCCGTTATTACGGCCAGAGGTGGTTGTTCTGGGTGCTGATTTCTCAGGATCTATGCACCCAAACTGCGTGAAAATGTAATCACATGTCAGTTCTAGTATAATATATTTGTCCAACGAATACCCGTTTATCATCTGCATTTCTTCTTGGTGTAGCAATTTTAATGGCCAGTAGTGTAGTTGTATGGAGTGTGACCATGTATTGAAGTGAAACATTGGTGATAAACAGTTTGGACAGAGAATAGAAGCTTTCGAAATGTGGTGTTACAGAAGAATGTTGAAGATTAGATGAGAAGATCAGGTAACTAATGATGAGGTAGTAAAGAGCATTTGGGAAAAAGAAACTTACGGCACGGCTTGACCAAAAGAAGCGATCGGTTGATAGGATGCATTCTGAGACGTCAAGTGATCACCAATTTAGTACTGAAGGGAAGCGTGGGAGGTAAAAATCGTAGAGGACCATAAATGAATTCAGTAAGCAGATTCAGGAGGGTGTAGATTGCAGTAGTTACTCGGAGATGCAGAGGCTGGTATAGGGTAGAGCAGCATCGAGAGTTGCGTCAAACCAGTCTTGGAATTGAAGACCACAAGAAGAATGGCTCCTTTTACGACAGCAAGACCGGTTGTAGTGTTACATGCCATGTGTATTACTCGGTGGACTTCCACACTTTGCTGACGCAAGTTGCCAACCTCTGCCGCTAGAGTGCTCCGCGCTGTAGCGTACAACGTAGAGGTGTGTAGCCTGTGTCGGCGTTCTACGAAACGCTCAGAAAACGGAAAGCGTCCATTGTAACAGTTCATTCACACATGGAGCACCCTGCCGTTCAGCATGACAATGCAACACCAGACACTAGCGCTACATCTGCAGCAATCCCAAGCAATCCAAGCAGACTCGACTTGGCCCCATCCAATGTTCGTCTGGTTCCAAAACTTGAGGAACACCTTCGAGGAGTTCGCTTTGATAGTGATGAAGCTGAGCAAGCAGAGATGAGGTTGTTGCTCGGTAAACAAATCCAGACATCCCACATTGATGTTATTAACAAACAAGTTTCTCGTTGGGAAAAATGTGTTCTTCGTCAGGGTGACTGTGTTGAGAAGTACGCATCTGCATCTACATCTACATGGTTATTCTGCATTTCACACTTAAGTGCCTGGCAGAGGGTACATGGAACCATTTTCATACTACACTACTGGCCACTAAAATTGCTAGACCGAGAAGAAATGCAGATGACAAACGGGTATTCATTCGATAAATATATTATACTAGAACTGACATGTGATTACATTTTCACGCAATTTGGGTGCATAGATCCTGAGAAATCAGTACCCAGAACAACCACCCCCGGCCGTAATAACGGCCTTGATACGCCTGGGCATTGAGTCAAACAGAGCTTGGATGGCGTGTACAGGTACAGCTGCCCATGCAGCTTCAACACGATACCACAGTTCATCAAGAGTAGTGACTGGCGTATTGTGACGAGCCAGTTGCTCGGCCACCATTGACCAGACGTTTTCAATTGGTGAGAGATCTGGGGAATGTGCTGGCCAGGGCAGCAGTCGAACATTTTCTGTATCCAGAAAGGCCCGTACAGGACCTGCAACATGCGGTCGTGCATTATCCTGCTGAAATGTAAGGTTTCGCAGGGATCGAATGAAGGGTAGAGCCACGGGTTGTAACACATCTGAAATGTAACGTCCACTGTTCAACGTGCCGTCAATGCGAACAAGAGGTGACCGAGACGTGTAACCAATGGCTCCCCATACCATCACGCCGGGTGATACGTCGTTATGGCGATGACGAATACACACTTTCAATGTGCGGTTGCGACCATCATGCTGCTGTATACAGAACCTTGATTCATCCGAAAAAAAGATGTTTTGCCATTCTTGCACCCAGGTTCGTCGTCGTATACACCATCGTAGGCGCTCCTTTCTGTGATGCAGCGTCAAGGGAAACCGCAACCACGGTCACTGAGCTGACAGTCCGTGCTGCTGCAAACGTCGTCGAACTGTTCGTGCAGATGGTTGTTGTCTTGGAAACGTCCCCATCTGTTGACTCGGCGATCGAGACGTGGCTGCACGATCCGTTACAGCCATGCGGGTAAGATGCCTGTCATCTCGACTGCTAGTGATATGAGGCCGTTGGGATCCAGCATGGCGTTCCGTATTACCCTCTTGAACCCACCGATTCCATATTCTGCTAACAGTCATTGGATCTCGGCCAACGCGAGCAGCAATTCGCGATACGATAAACCGCAATCGCGATAGGCTACAATCCGACCTTTATCAAAGTCGGAAACGTGATGGTACGCATTTCTCTTCCTTACACGAGGCATCACAACAACGTTTTACCAGGCAACGCCGGTCAACTGCTGTTTGTGTATGAGAAATCGGTTGGAAACTTTCCTCATGTCAGCACGTTGTAGGTGACGCCACCGGCGCCAACCTTGTGTGAATGCTCTGAGAAGCCAATCATTGGCATATCACAGCATCTTCTTCCTGTCGGATACATTTCACGCCTGTAGCACTGTCATATTCGTGGCGTAGCAATTTTAATGGCCAGTAGTGTACTTCTCTACCATTCCAATCTCGAAAGGCGCGTGGGAAAAAGGAACTCCTAAATCTTTCCGTTCGAGCTCTAATTTCTCTTATTTTATTTTTATGATCATTTCTCCCTACGTAGGAGGGTGTCAGCAAAATATTTAGGCATTCGGAAGAGAAAGTTGGTGATTGAAATTTCGTAAATAGATCTCGCCACAATGAAAACGGCCTTTGTTTCAGTGACTGCCGCCCCAACTCGCGTATCTTATCAGTGACACTCTCACCCCTATTGCCCTATTGCGCGATAACACGAAACGAGCTGCCCTTCTTTGCACTTTTTCGATGTCCTCCGTCAATCCTACCTGGTAAGGATCCCACACCGCGCAGCAATGTTCCAGCAGAGGACGGACAAGTGTAATGTAGGCTGACTCTTTAGTGGGTTTGTCGCATCATCTAACTGTTCTGCCAACAAAGAGCTGTCTTTGTTTCGCCTTCTCCACAACGTTATCTGTCTTTCTAGTTAAAGTTGCTCGTAATTGTAATTTCTAGATATTTAGTGGAATTGACAGCCCTTAGATTTGTGCGATTTATCGTATACCCAAAATTTATCGGATTTCGTTTGGCACCCATGTGGATGACCTCTCACTTTTCTGTGTTTAGTGCCAATTGCCACTTTTTGCACCATACAGAAATTCTCTCTAGATCGTTTTGTAATTGGAATTGATCGTCTGATGATTTTACTAGACGGTAAATTACAAAAAAATGTTCAAATATGTGAAATCTTATGGGACTTAAGTGCTAAGGTCATCAGTCCCTAATCTTACACACTACTTAACCTAAATCATCCTAAGGACAAACACACACACCCATGCCCGAGGGGGGACTCGAACCTCCGCCGGGATCAGCCGTACAGTCCCTGACTGCAGCGCCCTAGACCGCTCGGCTATTTAATTAAATTACAAAATGGTTCAAATTGCTCTGAGTACTATGGGACTTAACATCTTAGGTCATCAATCCCCTAGAACTTAGAACTACTTAAACCTAACTAACCTAAGAACATAACACACATCCCTGCCCGAGGCAGGATTCGAACCTACGACCGTAGCAGGCCCGCGGTTCCGGGCTGCAGCGCCTAGAACCGCACGGCCACCGCGGCCGCCGGTAAATTACAGCATCACCTGAAATCTAAGCGGGCTGCTCAGATTATCACGTAGATCATTTATGTAAATCAGGTACAGTAGAGGGCCTATGACACTACCTTGTGGAACGCCAGATATCACTTTTGTTCTGCTCGATGATTTTCCCTCTGTCACTAAGAACTGTGACCTCTCTGAGAGGAAATCACGAATCCAGTCACACAACTGAGACGATACTCCATATGCACGCAATCTGATTAATAGTCGCTTGTGAGGAACGGTATCAAAAACCTTCTGGAAATCTAGGAGTATGGAATCGATCTGAGATCCCTTGTCGACAGCACTCATTACTTCAAGGGAATAAAGACCTAGCTTTGTTGCACAAGAATCATATTTTCAGAATCCGTGTTGCTTATGTATCAATAAGTCATTTTCTTGATGGTGTTTCATAACGTTCGAGTACAGTATATGCTCCATTATCCTGCTGCAAATTGAGGTCAGTGATATGGGTCTGTAATTCAATGGGTTACTCCTATTTCGTTTCTTGAGCATTGATGTGACCTGTGATACTTTCCGGTCTTTAGGAACAGATCTTTCGTCAAGTGAGCGGTTGTATGTGATTGCTGATAAAGGCGCTATTGTGTCTGCGTACTCTGAAAGAAAACTGATTGGTATACCGCCTGGACCGGAAGACTTGCCTTTCTGAAGTGATTTGTTTCGCAACACCTAAGATATCTACTTTTAAGTCACTCATGCTAACACTTGTTCTGGTTTCGAATTCTGGAATATTTACTTCGTCTTCTTTCGTGAAGGAATTACGGAAAACTGTATTTAGTAACTCCACTTTAGTGGCACCATCATTGGTAACATTTCCATCGCTGTTGCGCAGTGACGGTATTAACTTTTTTTTTTTTTTTTTTTTTTTTTTTTTGCCACTGGTGTAGTTTACATACGACCAGAATCTCTTTGGGTTTTGTACCGTATTTTGAGACAATGTTTCATTGTGGAAAGTATTAAAAGCATCTCGCATTGACGCCCGGACTAAATTTCGAGCTTCTGTGAAACTTAGCCAGTCTTGGGGATTTTGCGTTCGTCTGAAATTGGCATGCTTTTTTCGTTGCTTCTGCAGCAGTTTCCGAGGTGTTTTGTGTACCATGGTGGATCAGTTCCGTCTCTTATTAACTTATGCTGTATGAATCTGTCTATTGCTGTCGATACTGTATCTTTGAATTTGAGCCATATCTGGTCTACACGTACATAATTAGCTTGGAAGGAATGGAGACTCTCTCTTAGGAAGGCATCAAGCGAATTTTTATCTGCTGTTTTAAATAGGTATATTTTGCGATTTTTTTTAGTGGTTTTGGTTGATATGGTTTTGAGCCTCGCTACAATGACCTTGTGTTCACCAGTCTCTGTATCCATCATGACGCACCAAGACAAAAAGACAAGGTCGGCGCACAACAAAGGAATATTACGAATGGGACGAAAAGCGGCAGATCTGGTGTGCAAGTACAGATAAACGAAGGATTACAGTTGCGGAAAAACTGGATAATCTATTCAACAGAAAGAGCTCCAGAAACTGAGCCAGTCAGTGACGCATTGGTCCATCAAATGTGTTCAAATGTGTGTGAAATCCTATGGGACTTAACTGCTAAGGTCATCAGTGCCTAAGCTGACACACTACTTAACCTAAATTATCCTAAGGACAAACACACACACCCATGGCCGAGGGAGGACTAGGACCTCCGCCAGGATTAGCCGCTCAGTCCATGACTGCGGCGCCCCAGACCGCTCGGCTAATCCCGCGCGGCGGTGGTCCATCTGTGGACCTTTTGCAAGCAGTTGCAGGGCTTTGCACTGATTGCTAGAGTGGTTGGAGGTCCTCTTTGAGCGATATCGTGCCAAATTCTCCCGGTTGAGGAGAAATCCGGCGACGTTACTGACGAAAGTGGGGTTTAGCAAGCGCGAGGACAAGCAGTGGAAACCTTCGCAGTATGTCTGTCAGTAGACGTGAGTATACGTACAAAAGAAGAGGAGAAACGGAACGATCAGCTGTTGCGGAGCACGCTTTCCAGCCAGATAACCACCACAAGCGGACATTACGAAAGGCTCTACAGGGAGACAATCGAAATCGCCAAACACCCTAATAATTTCAATCGAAAGGAGGAGGGCGTGAAATTAAACGGTATACGGATGCCGGTGTTGAAGAAGACGTGTACCACCCGTCCACCACTGGGTGATGGAAGCGGCGATCGACGGCAGCGGACAGCGGCCAATTGCACTGAAGTTTCCAAAACACGTGACGTCACGCCGCGGCGCGGGAGCGCGCGGACGCGGAGTTTAGCGGCAGTCAGTAGCGAGCCAGTGGGTGTTGAAATGGCTCTGAACGCTATGGGACTTAACTTCTGAGGTCATCAGTCCCCTAGAACTTAGAACTGCTTAAACCTAACTAACTTAAGGACATCACACACATCCTTGCCCGAGGCAGGATTCGAACCTGCGACCTTAGCGGTCGCGTGGTTCCAGACTGAAGCGCCTAGAACCGCTGAGCCACACCGGCCGACCCGGTAGGTGTGTTGGACCTTCCATCGAGCTACAGACGCCCTTGAAGATGTCTCCCGCAGACGGGGACGAAACGTTGGGGATTGACACAGAATTCATCAACCGACCACGGCATAACAGCCCGGATAATTGTAATGGACAGTACAGATACATCACATCTACCGATTTCCATCCCATTCAGATAACTCTTTCTTTTTTTCTTTTTCCTTCTTTTTTTCTTAGGGTGTGTGTAGATGTGAAGAATAAAGGTGTAGAATGTCAATAAACGGTATATTGATAATTTTTACTTATGGACCGTCTGACAGCAACTGAATAAAGCACAATTTTAGTGCCATACGCGTTTCGCCTGCCACTGATGATGTCTTGCAGAAAATAAAGGCGAAACGCGTATGGCACTAAAATTGTGTTTTATTCAGTTGCTGTCGGACGGTCCATAAGTAAAAATTATCAATATACCGTAATATTACACGCAACTGAGGAAGACAGGACTACTAAAGTTGGGGATGTCAATGTCAATAAAGTTTGCTTCGTTTGAAAATCTTAAAGAGTTTTCACATAAAAGATTCGGAGACATTAGTTTTCAGCACGCCCTCCCAACGCTGTAATCCCACTTGACGGCTCCGACTAAAACCGCCAGTGAGAGACTCCCCTAAAACTACGTGCCGGCCTCGGGATTGCCTTTTCTGGACGGATTTCGATACTCTGATCTCTCATCCCCCTTAAACCGCGTCTGCTCTGGGATTTTGGTATAGCCTTTCCGCTCTGAAGTAATTAATTAATGAGGTAGTTGAGCGAGGTAGGGGAGTAATGAAAGGGCAGTTGTGGCTGTAAGAGGGGGGGGGGGGGGGGGGTGGAGCTGTAGTTAGTTCCCCCAGCCACCGCCAGGGGTCTCTCCCTCACTGCCCTTTGATCACGCCCCTACGTCACTCACCCCCCCCCCCCCCCACTTTCCCCTCCCTTCCCCTACTCCCTTGCGCAGACACTGGACAGACAACTGATTGCGGCGTTCATTAATCTTCCCCCCTACTTCGCATTCATGCTGCGCATCAACCCCTTTCACTCTAAGCTGTTGCCAGGGGCGTTTTCAAAAATAAATATCAGGTTCGCATCAAATTGTGCGCCGACGAAGGGTCGGAGCCGAGGTCGTCGCACTGAAAGAATTTAAAAAGTAATAGCGGTATAGCGGGGCGTCAAACGCAGATCTGCTCAGTAAGGAGCTTTCAGCTTCTGGTTACCAAGAATTCTTAAGCAGCCTCGCTTTTACCCCGAGAGCAACCGTCTCTGGTTCAGTTCTTTTATCTTGGCGGTTCACGCATGCCCACCCAGACGCGGAAGATTGCTGCGTTGCCAGTTGTACGCGCCAAGAGAAGCAGCGCCATAGTATAGTATAGTTCGCAAACTTACGTTTAGGGGGGAGCGCGCAGTTTATGAAGTAAAGCCACCACGGCCGCATTAACCCTTTTCGCTGCTACAGAGACGTGCTCCCCGCATTCCGCCATGCTCGCCTGTGCAGACACATGGTGTTTCGACTGCTTTGACACACTTCGTCATTCGATTTCACAAAAACTATTTGGCCCAAAAATTTGATTTTTACACATCTTCTTGACTGATACCTTCCCCCCATAAATGACTTAATTTTGTTTCGATGATGTAGTAAACCAATGCACGAAATTTTGAAGAGTTTGCAGAGCTAAATCCCAAGGCGTATACTTTCCATATGGTCGATTTTAGTTGCCACTAGAAATTTCAAAAACTTACATTCAAACGAATAAAATTCATGAAGTAAGACACTTCGATATTGTTTTTAATTAAAGAAAATATCAACCACCTAACAAGGATTGAATTCAGAACCTTTCGCTTAGAAGCCATACACTTTAACCATTACACTAACCTATCTCGCTACTCAATAGCTCTCCCGGCGAAAGACTTAAAAATATCGCGCAAAATACCGACAAACACTGTTGGTATGACTATGAATTACTCGCGTTTCGTCGAAGTACAATAAGAAATAAACAATTACCGCTGTTCTTTATTGCGAAAAAGCGGTTAGTGAGAATGATACAAAACCTTTCCTTGCTATCGCCTGAATTAGGAGGCTTATTGCTAGTTTGGTTTAATTAATTAATAGAATATGAAGCGATTGGTATAAAGTATGCTTTCTCCAAACTTTATATTAAAGAAAGTCTGCTAGCAAGATTTTGCTTTACTTCAATTACTTTATTTATGACTGAACGTTTCTAAAACTGAACACACTCGTCCGTGCTCTGCACTGCAGTCGAGCTCTGGCAACGTAGTTCTCTGTTCATTGGCTGACTGTGTTTTGTGACGTCGGATGCGCAGAACGAACCTAAACTCTGCCGTCGTAGTAAATGACGAGCACCTTAGTATGGCAATATCTGTTCTAAACAGACACGAAATTTGCAACATATTTCTCGATATTACACAGGTGCGCCGAAACATCATGAACTTTACAATGCGGGGGTTGATTGCTTAATTTGGGGGAAGGGACCAAACAGCAAGCTCATCAGTCCCATCGCATTAGGGGAGGATGGGGAAGCAAGTCAACGGCGCCCTTTCAAAGGAACAAAATGTTCGAATGTGTGCGAAATCTCATGGGACTTAACTGCTAAGGTCATCAGTCCCTAAGCTTACACACTACTTAACGTAACTTATCCTAAGGACAAACACGCGCACCCATGCCCGAGGGAGGACTCGAACCTCTGCCGGGACCAGCTGCACAGTCCATGACTGGAGCGGCCATAGAGCGCTCGGCTAATCCCACGCGGCTTTCAAAGGAACCGCCCCGGCATTTGCCTGAAGTGGATCAAAACAAAATGTCCAGACACTCTGTGACCAAAATGGTACTGATACAGAAGATGACAAACTAAAGGCCGAAATACTAAATGTCTTTTTCCAAAGCTGTTTCACAGAGGAAGACTGCACCGTAGTTCCTTATCTAGAGTGTCGCACAGGTGACAAAATGGTAGATATCTAAATAGATGACAGTGGGATAGAAAAACAATTACAGTAGCTCAAAAGAGGAAAGGCCGCTGGACCTGATGGGATACCAGTTCGATTTTACACAGAGTACGCGAAGGAACTTTCCCCCCTTCTTGCAGCGGTGTACCGTAAGTCTCTAGAAGAGCGTAGCGTTCCAAAGGATTGGAAGAGGGCACAGGTTATCCCCGTTTTCAAGAAGGGACGTCGCACAGATGTGCAGAACTATAGACCTATATCTCTAACGTCGATCAGTTGTAGAATTTTTGGATCACGTATTATGTTGGAGTATAATGACTTTTCTGGAGACTAGAAATCTACTCTGTAGGAAACGGCATGGGTTTCGAAAAAGACGATGGTGTGAAACCCAGCTCGCGCTATTCGTCCGCGAGACTCAGAGGGCCATAGACACGGGTTCCCAGGTAGATGCCGTGTTTCTTGACTTCCGCAACGTGTTTGATACAATTCCCCGCAGTCGTTTAATGAACAAAGTAAGAGCATATGGCCTATCAGACCAATTGTGTGATTGGATTGAGGAGTTCCTAGATAACAGAACGCAGGGTGTCGTTCTCAATGGAGAGAAGTCGTTCGAAGTAAGAGTGATTTCAGGTATGCCGCAGGGGAGTGTCGTAGGACCGTTGCTATTCATAATATGTATAAATGACCTTGTGGATAACATCGGAAGTTCACTGTGGCTTTTAGCGTATGATGCTGTAGTATATCGAGAGGTTGTAACAATGGAAAATTGTACTGAAATGCAGGAGGATATGCAGCGAATTGATACATGGTGCAGGGAATGGCTATTGAATCTCAATGTAGACAAGTGTAATGTGCTGCGAATACATAGAATGAAAGATCCCTTATCATTTAGCTACAAAATAGCAGGTCAGCAACTGGAAGCAGTTAATTCCATAAATTATCTGGGAGTACGCATTAGGAGTGATTTAAAATGGAATGATCATTCAAAGTTGATCGTCGGTAAAGCAGATGCCAGACTGAGATTCATTGGAAGAATCCTAAGTAAATGCAATCCGAAAACAAAGGAAGCAGGTTACAGTACGCTTGTTCGCCCACTGCTCGAATACTGCTCAGCAGTGTGGGATCCGTACCAGATAGGGTTGATAGCAGAGATAGAGAAGATCCAACAGAGAGCAGCGCACTTCGTTACAGGATCATTTAGCAATCGCGATAGCGTTACGGAGATGATAAACTCCAGTGGAAGACTCTGCAGGAGAGACGCTCAGTAGCTCGGTACGGGCTTTTGTTGAAGTTTCGAGAACATATCTTCACCGAGGCATCAAGCAGTATATTGCTCCCTCCTACGTATGTCTCGCGAAGAGACCGTGAGGATAAAATCAGAGAGATTAGTGCCCACACAGAGGCGTACCGACAACCTTTCTTTCCACGAAGAATACGAGACTGGAATAGAAGGGAGAACCGATAGAGGTACTCAAGGTACCCTCCGCGACACACCGTCATGTGGCTTGCGGGGTACGGATGTAGATGTAGAAGTGATTTAGGGAAAAACGGAAAACGTAAATCAGGATAGCCGGTACGGGATTTGAATCATCGTCCTCCCGAATGAGAGAGCCCAGTGGGATCACGGCGTGGAGAGGAAGTACTCTGTCTGAACAGGGCTTGGAAGGCGTAATGGCACCGACCGACCGCCGTGTCATCCTCACAGGTATCACTGGATGCCGATACACAGGGGCATGTGGTCAGCACACCACTCTCCTGGCTGTTATCAGTTTTCGTGACCAGAGCTGCTACTTCTCAGTCAAGAAGCTGCTCAGTTGGCCTCAAAAGGTCTGAGTGTATCCTGCTTGCCAACAGCGCTCGGCAGACCCAGAGGGTCAACCCTTCAAGTGCTAGCCAAGCCCGACAACGCTTAACTTCGGTGATCTGACGGGGAATTGTGTTACTACTATGTCAAGGCCGTTGACTGTCAAAATATGGGGTGAATTTAATTTTAATGGGGAGACCATTTGCCGGATGCTGGTCTTTCAATTTGGCGCCACTTCGGCGACCTGCAGTCGACGAGGGTGAGGAGGACCGCACAACACCCAGTCCCTGGGTGGAGAAAATTCCCCCACGCAGCTGGGAATCGAACCCGGGCGCAGAGGATGAACAATCCGTCACGCTGACCATTCAGCTACTGGGGGCTGACTGAACATAATCAAAGGAAAACCACTCAGAGAGGTTCATTGTGGGCTTCAATTATCGTATGGCACCGAAACTTGGTTGATATGCTGATGTGTTGAAGCGGAGCTGATTTATGCTGGGAAAGAAAATTAGTTCCAATTTAGGCCATCAGGTGCAAATCTAGCGCTGTGAATGCAAGAAAGAGTTATAGAAATGTTTCCGTATATACAGGGTGGTCCATTGATAATGACCAGGCCAAATATCTCACGAAATAAGCGTCAAACGAAAAAGCTACAAAAAACGAAACTCGTCTAGCTTGAATGGGGAAAGCATTTGGCGCCATGGTTGGCCAGCTAGATGACGCTGCCATAGGATATCAACTGCGTTTTTTAAAAAATAGGAACCCCCATTTTTATTACATATTAGTGTAGTAGGTAAAGAAATATCAATGTTTTAGTTGGAGCACTTTTTTGGCTTTGTGATAGATGGCGCTGTAATAGTCACAAACGTATAAGTACGTGGTATCACGTAACATTCCGCCAGTGTGGACGGTATTTGCTTCGTGATACATTACCCGTGTTAAAATGGACCGTTTACCAATTGCGGAAAAGGTCGATATCGTGTTGATGTATGTCTATTGTGATCAAAATGCTCAACGGGCGTGTGCTATGTATCCTGCTCGGTATCCTGGACGACATCATCCAAGTGTCCGGACCGTTCGCCGGATAGTTACGTTATTTAAGGAAACAGGAAGTGTTCAGCCACGTGTGAAACGTCAACCACGAACTGCAACAAATGATGATGTCCAAGTAGGTGTTTTAGCTGATGTCGCGGCTAATCCGCACATCAGTAGCAGACAAATTGCGCGAGAATCGGGAATCTCATAAACGTCGGTGTTCAGAATGCTGTAACAACATCGATTGAACGCGTACCATATTTCTATGCACCAGGAATTCCATGGCGACGACTTTGAACGTCGTGTACAGTTCTGCCACTGGCCACAAGAGAAATTACGGGACGATGACAGATTTTTTGCACGCGTTCTATTTAGCGACGAAGCGTCATTCACCAACAGCGGGCCAACCATAGCGCCATCTGGTTTTCCCCTTTAAGCTAGACGAGTTCGTTCTTTGTAGTTTTTCCGTTTGACGCTTATTTCGTGAGATTTTTGGCCCGGTCACAATCAACGGACACCCTCTATAATAGGTAAATATAATTAAATTCATATTCACAAAATTTCGGATTGGAAAAAGAGTGATATAAAAAAAACGAAAAAGCTCGTAAGATGGCTAAAATGATGTGACAAAGGAACACAAGTAAAAAATTACATTTAGAGCAATTAACTGAATAAGAATAATGATCGAAGTAATTTCGATGAAGATTTAAAAATACAAAAATTTGTTGTGTACTGTCAAGATTCGAGCTTCAACCTCCTGCTTGTGAAGCTGTTGTCCTGTCCACAACACGAGGCAAACAGTGTTACAATAGCTGTGGGTCAGTTTGTTTTGGGAGGGGGTACAAGGACGGTGACCAGTTACAATAGCTGTGGGACAGTTAGTTTTGGGAGGGTGTACAAGGACGGTGACCATTTACAATAGCTGTGGGCCAGTTTGTTTTGGGTGGGGGTACAAGGACGGTGACCAGTTACAATAGCTGTGGGCCAATTAGTTTTGGGAGGGGATACAAGGACGGTGACCAGTTACAATAGCTGTGGACCAGTTAGTTTTGGGAGGGGGTACAAGGACGGTGACCAGTTACAATAGCTGTGGGCCAGTTAGTTTTGGGAGGGGGTACAAGGACGGTGACCAGTTACAATAGCTGTGGGACAGTTAGTTTTGGGAGGGGGTACAAGGACGGTGACCAGTTACAATAGCTGTGGGACAGTTAGTTTTTGGAGGGGGTACAAGGACAGTCACCAGTTACAATAGCTGTGGAGCCAGTTAGTTTTCGGAGGGGGCACAAGGACGGTGACCAGTTACAATAGCTGTGGGCCAGTTAGTTTTCCTAGGGGTACAAGGACGGTGACCAGTTACAATAGCTGTGGGCCAGTATGTTCTGGGTGGGGGTACAAGGATGGTGACCAGCTACAATAGCTGTGGGCCAGTTTGTTTTGGGTGGGGGTACAAGGACGATGACCAGTTCCAATAGCTGTGGGCCAGTTAGTTTTGGGAGGGGGTACAACGACAGTGACCAGTGACAATAGCTGTGGGCCAGTTAGTTTTGCTGGGTGGTACAAGGACGGTGACCAGTTACAATAGCTGTGGGCCAGTTAGTTTTGGGAGGGTGTACAAGGACGGTGACCAGTTACAATAACTGTGGGCCAGTTTGTTTTCGAAGGGGGTACAAGGACAGTGACCAGTTGCAATAGCTGTGGGCCAGTTTGTTTTGGGAGGGGGTACAAGGACGGTGACCAGTTACAATAGCTGTGGGACAGTTAGTTTTGGGAGGGGCTACAAGGACAGTGACCAGTTACAATAGCTGTGGGACAGTTAGTTTTGGGAGGGGGTACAAGGACGGTGACCAGTTACAATAGCTGTGGAGCCAGTTAGTTTTCGGAGGGGGCACAAGGATAGCGACCAGTTACAATAGCTGTGGGCCAGTTAGTTTTCCTAGGGGGTACAAGGACGGTGACCAGTTAAAATAGCTGTGGGCCAGTATGTTTTGGGTGGTGGTACAAGGACGGTGACCAGCTACAATAGCTGTGGGCCAGTTAGTTTTGGGAGGGGGTACAAGGACAGTGACCAGTTACAATAGCTGTGGGCCAGTTAGTTTTGCTGGGGGGTACAAGGACGGTGACCAGTTACAATAGCTGTGGGACAGTTAGTTTTGGGAGGGAGTACAAGGACGGTGACCAGTTACAATAGCTGTGGGACAGTTAGTTTTGGGAGGGGGTACAAGGACGGTGACCAGTTAGAATAGCTGTGGAGCCAGTTAGTTTTCGGAGGGGGCACAAGGACAGCGACCAGTTACAATAGCTGTGGGCCAGTTAGTTTTCCTAGGGGGTACAAGGATGGTGACCAGTTACAATAGCTGTGGGCCAGTATGTTTTGGGTGGGGGTACAAGGACGGTGACCAGCTACAATAGCTGTGGGCCAGTTAGTTTTGGGAGGGGGTACAAGGACAGTGACCAGTTACAATAGCTGTGGGCCAGTTAGTTTTGCTGGGGGGTACAAGGACGGTGACCAGTTACAATAGCTGTGGGCCAGTTAGTTTTGGGAGGGTGTACAAGGACGGTGACCATTTACAATAGCTGTGGGCCAGTTTGTTTTGGGTGGGGGTACAAGGACAGTGACCAGTTACAATAGCTGTGGGCCAATTAGTTTTGGGAGGGGGTACAAGGACGGTGACCAGTTACAATAGCTGTGGACCAGTTAGTTTTGTGAGGGGGTACAAGGACGGTGACCAGTTACAATAGCTGTTGGCCAGTTAGTTTTGGGAGGGTGTACAAGTACGGTGACCAGTTACAATAGCTGTGGGCCAGTTTGTTTTGGGAGGGGGTACAAGGACGGTGACCAGTTACAATAGCAGTGGGCCAGTTAGTTTTGGGAGGGGGTACAAGGACAGTGACCAGTTACAATAGCTGTGGGCCAGTTAGTTTTGGGAGGGGGTACAAGGACGGTGACCAGTTACAATAGCTGTGGGCCAGTTTGTTTTGGGTGGTGGTACGAGGACGGTGACCAGTTACAATAGCTGTGGGCCAGTTTGTTCTGGGTGGGGGTAGAAGGACTGTGACCAGTTACAATAGCTGTGGGCCAGTTTGTTTTGGGTGGGGGTACAAGGAGGGTGACCAGTTACAATAGCTGTGGGCCATTTTGTTTTGGGTGGGGGTGCAAGGACGGTGACCAGTTACAATTGCTGTGGGCCAGTTAGTTTTGGGAGGGGGTACAAGGACAGTGACCAGTTACAATAGCTGTGGGCCAGATTGTTTTGGGTGGACGTACAAGGACGGTGACCAGTTGCAATAGCTGTGGGCCAGTTTGTTTTGGGTGGGGGTGCAAAGACGGTGACCAGTTACAATAGCTGTGGGCCAGTTAGTTTTGGGTGGTGGTACAAGGATGGTGACCAGTTACAATAAATGTGGGCCAGTTTGTTTTGGGTGGGGGTACAAGGACGGTGACCAGTTAGAATAGCTGTGGACCAATTAGTTTTGGGTGGTGGTACAAGGACGGTGACCAGTTACAATAGCTGTGGACCAGTTTGTTTTGGGTGGGGGTGCAAGGACGGTGACCAGTTACAATAGCTGTGGGCCAGATAGTTTTGGGAGGGGGTACAAGGATGATGACCAGTTACAATAGCTGTGGGCCAGTTATTTTTTTGTGGTGGTACAAGGACGGTGACCAGTTACAATAGCTGTGGGCCAGTTAGTTTTGGGATGGGGTACAAGGATGGTGACCAGTTACAATAGCTGTGGACCAGTTTGTTTTGGGGGGGGGGGTGCAAGGACGTTGACCAGTTACAATAGCTGTGGGCCAGTTTGTTTTGGGAGGGGGTACAAGGATGGTGTCCAGTTACAATAGCTGTGGACCAGTTTGTTTTGGGTGGGGGTGCAAGGACGGTGACCAGTTACAATAGCTGTGGGCCAGTAAGTTTTGGGAGGGGGTACAAGGATGGTGACCAGTTACAATAGCTGTGGGCCAGTTTGTTTTGGCAGGGGGTACAAGGACGGTGACCAGTTATAGTAGCTGTGGGCCAGTTAGTTTTGGAGGGGGTACAAGGATGGTGACCAGTTACAATAGCTGTGGACCAGTTTGTTTTGGGTGGGGGTGCAAGGATTGTGACCAGTTACAATAGCTGTGGGCCAGTTAGTTTTGGGAGGGGGTACAAGGATGGTGACCAGTTCCAGTAGCTGTGGGCCAGTTAGTTTTGGGAGGGGGTACAAGGACGGTGACCAGTTACAATAGCTGCGGACCAGTTTGTTTTGGGTGGGGGTGCAAGGACGGTGACCAGTTACAATAGCTGTGGGCCAGTAAGTTTTGGGAGGGGGTACAAGGACGGTGACCAGTTACAATAGCTGTGGACCAGTTTCTTTTGGGTGGGGGTGCAAGGACGGTGACCAGTTACAATAGCTGTGGGCCAGTTAGTTTTGGAAGGGGGTACAAGGACGGTGACCAGTTACAAGAGCTGTGGACCAGTTTGTTTTGGGTGGGGGTGCAAGGACGGTGACCAGTTACAATAGCTGTGGGCCAGTTTGTATTGGGTGGGGGTACAAGGACGGTGACCAGTTACAATAGCTGTGGACCAGTTTGTTATGGGTGGGGGTACAAGGACGGTGACCAGTTACAATAGCTATGGACCAGTTTGTTTTGGGTGGGGGTGCAAGGACGGTGACCAGTTACAATAGCTGTGGGCCAGTTAGTTTTGGGAGGGGGTACAAGGACGGTGACCAGTTCCAATAGCTGGGACCAGTTTGTTTTGGGTGGGGGTGCAAGGACGGTGACCTGTTACAATAGCTGTGGGCCAGTTAGTTTTGGGAGGGGGTACAAGGACGGTGACCAGTTATAGTAGCTGTGGGCCAGTTAGTTTTGGAGGGGGTACAAGGATGGTGACCAGTTACAATAGCTGTGGACCAGTTTGTTTTGGGTGGGGGTGCAAGGATTGTGACCAGTTACAATAGCTGTGGGCCAGTTAGTTTTGGGAGGGGGTACAAGGACGGTGACCAGTTCCAGTAGCTGTGGGCCAGTTAGTTTTGGGAGGGGGTACAAGGACGGTGACCAGTTACAATAGCTGTGGACCAGTTTGTTTTAGGTGGGGGTGCAAGGACGGTGACCAGTTACAATAGGTGTGGGCCAGTAAGTTTTGGGAGGGGGTACAAGGACGGTGACCAGTTACAATAGCTGTGGACCAGTTTCTTTTGGGTGGGGGTGCAAGGACGGTGACCAGTTACAATAGCTGTGGGCCAGTTAGTTTTGGGAGGGGGTACAAGGACGGTGACCAGTTACAAGAGCTGTGGACCAGTTTGTTTTGGGTGGGGGTGCAAGGACGGTGACCAGTTACAATTGCTGTGGGCCAGTTAGTTTTGGGAGGGGGTACAAGGACGGTGACCAGTTACAATAGCTGTGCACCAGTTTGTTTTGGGTGGGGGTGCAAGGACGGTGACCAGTTACAATAGCTGTGGGCCAGTTAGTTTTGGGAGGGGGTACAAAGATGGTGACAGTTACAATAGCTGTGGACCAGTTTGTTTTAGGTGGGGGTACAAGGATGGTGACCAGTTACAATAGCTTTGGACCAGTTTGTTTTGGGTTGGGGTACAAGGACGGTGGCCAGTTACAATAGCTCTGGGCCAGTTAGTTTTGGGTGGTGGTACAAGGATGGTGAGCAGTTACAATAGCTGTGGACCAGTTTGTTTTGGGTGGGGGTACAAGGACGGTGACCAGTTACAATAGCTGTGGACCAGTTTTTTTGATTGGTGGTACAAGGACGGTGACCAGTTACAATAGCTGTGGACCAGTTTGTTTTGGGTGGGGGTGCAATGACGGTGACCAGTTACAATAGCTGTGGGTCAGTTATTTTTGGGAGGGGGTACAAGGATGGAGACCAGTTACAATAGCTGTGGACCAGTTTGTTTTGGGTGGGGGTGCAAGGACGGTGACCAGTTATAATAGCTGTGAGCCAGTTAGTTTTGGGAGGGGGTACAAGGACGGTGACCAGTTACAATAGCTGTGGACCAGTTTGTTTTGGGTGGGGGTGCAAGGACGGTGACCAGTTACAATAGGTGTGGGCCAGTAAGTTTTGGGAGGGGGTACAAGGACGGTGACCAGTTACAATAGCTGTGGACCAGTTTGTTTTGGGTGGGGGTGCAAGGACGGTGACCAGTTACAATAGCTGTGGGCCAGTTAGTTTTGGGAGGGGGTACAAGGACGGTGACCAGTTACAATAGCTGTGGACCAGTTTGTTTTGGGTGGGGGTGCAAGGACGGTGACCAGTTACAATAGGTGTGGGCCAGTAAGTTTTGGGAGGGGGTACAAGGACGGTGACCAGTTACAATAGCTGTGGACCAGTTTGTTTTGGGTGGGGGTGCAAGGACGGTGACCAGTTACAATAGCTGTGGGCCAGTTAGTTTTGGGAGGGGGTACAAGGACGGTGACCAGTTACAAGAGCTGTGGACCAGTTTGTTTTGGGTGGGGGTGCAAGGACGGTGACCAGTTACAATTGCTGTGGGCCAGTTAGTTTTGGGAGGGGGTACAAGAACGGTGACCAGTTACAATAGCTGTGCACCAGTTTGTTTTGGGTGGGTGTGCAAGGACGGTGACCAGTTACAATAGCTGTGGGCCAGTTAGTTTTGGGAGGGGGTACAAAGATGGTGACCAGTTACAATAGCTGTGGACCAGTTTGTTTTAGGTGGGGGTACAAGGATGGTGACCAGTTACAATAGCTGTGGACCAGTTTGTTTTGGGTCGGGGTACAAGGACGGTGGCCAGTTACAATAGCTCTGGGCCAGTTAGTTTTGGGTGGTGGTACAAGGATGGTGAGCAGTTACAATAGCTGTGGACCAGTTTGTTTTGGGTGGGGGTACAAGGACGGTGACCAGTTACAATAGCTGTGGACCAGTTTTTTTGATTGGTGGTACAAGGACGGTGACCAGTTACAATAGCTGTGGACCAGTTTGTTTTGGGTGGGGGTGCAATGACGGTGACCAGTTACAATAGCTGTGGGTCAGTTATTTTTGGGAGGGGGTACAAGGACGGAGACCAGTTACAATAGCTGTGGACCAGTTTGTTTTGGGTGGGGGTGCAAGGACGGTGACCAGTTATAATAGCTGTGAGCCAGTTAGTTTTGGGAGGGGGTACAACGACGGTGACCAGTTACAATAGCTGTGGGCCATTTTGTTTTGGGAGGGGGTACAAGGATGGTGACCAGTTACAATAGCTGTTACCAGTTAGTTTTGGGAGGGGGTACAAGGACGGTGACCAGTTACAATAGCTGTGGGCCAGTTAGTTTTGGGAGGGGGTACAAGGACGGTGACCAGTTACAATAGCTGTGGGCCAGTTTGTTTTGGGAGGGGTACAAGGACGGTGACCAGTTACAATAGCTGTGGGCCAATTAGTTTTCGGAGGGGCTACAAGGACGGTGACCAGTTACAATAGCTGTGGGCCAGTTAGGTTTGGGAGGGGTACAAGGACGGTGGCCAGTTACAGTAGCTGTGGGCCAGTTACTTTTGGGTGGTGGTACAAGGACTATGCTGTAACCTTTGTAATCGTTTCAGTGCCTATATTCATACCAGAGGGGATGCAAACAGTCATGGTGGCAAGTGGTCTCATGGTGCCGAGTAGGAGCCCTCTACGTCCGTGCGCTATCAGTTAGATCCACCCTCCCCTTCCGGGCGGTTAAGAATGTTTTGTCAGGCAGCGTATGCGCGATAACAACGGTGAAGTCACTGATGACAGTGCCACTAAAGCAGAGTTATTAAACACGGTTTCCCGAAACTACTTCACCAAAGAAGACGAAGTAAAAATTCCTGAATTCCAATCAAGAACAACTGCCAAGATGAGAAACATAGAAGTAGATATCTTCGGTGTAACAAAGCAGCTTAAATCACTTAATAAAGGCAAGGCCTTCTGTGTAGATTGTATACCAGTCATGTTCTCCTCAGAGTATGCTGATAAAATAGCTCCATATTCAGCAGTTATATACAACCACTCGCTCACAGAAAGATCCGTACCTAAAGACTGGAAAATTGCTCAAGTCGCACCAATACCCAAATAGGGAAGCAGGAGTATTCCGCTGAATTACAGGCCTATATCACTAACGTCGATTTGCAGTAGGGTTTTGGAACATATACTGTATTCGAACATTATGAAGTACCTCGAAGAAAACGATTTCTTGACACACAGTCGGCACAGTTTCAGATATATCGTTCTTATGAAACACAACTAGCTCTTTATACTCATGAAGTAATAAGTGCTATCGACAGGGGATGTCAAATTGATTCCATATTTTTAGATTTCCAGAAGGCTTTCGACACCGTTCCTCACAAGCATCTTCTAACCAAACTGCCTGCCTACGGAGTATCGCCTCAGTTGTGCGACTGGATTCGTGATTTCCTGTCAGAAAGGTCACAGTGCGTAGTAATATTCGGAAAGTCATCGAGTAAAACAGAAGTAATATCTGGCGTTCCCCAAGGAAGTGTTATAGGCCCTCTATTGTTCCTGATCTATTTTAACGATACAGGAGACAATCTGAGTAGCCGTCTTAGATAGTTTGCAGGTGATGCAGTCATTTACCGTTTTCTAAAGTCATCAGATGAATAAAACAACTTGCACCATGACTTGTATAAGATATCTGTATGGTGCGATAAGTGACAATTGACCCTGAATAAAGAAAAGTGTGAAGTTATTCACATGAGTAGTAAAAGGAATCAGCTGAATTTGAATTACGCGATAAGTCATACAAATGTGAGGGCTGTAAATTCAACTAAATACTTAGGGATTACAATTACAAATAACAGAAACTGGAACGATCACATAGATAATATTGTGGGTAGAGCAAACCAAAGACTGCGATTCATTGGCAGAACACATAGAAGGTGCAACAGGTGTACTAAAGAGACTGCTTACACCACGCTTGTCCGCCCTATTCTGGAGTACTACTGTGCGGTATGGGATCCGCATCAGGTGGGACTGACGGATGACATCGAAAAAGTACAAAGAAGGGCAGTTCGTTTTGTATTATTGCGAAATAGGGGAGATATTGCCACAGACATGAGACGTGAATTGGAGTGGCAATCATTGAAAGCAAAGGCGATTTTCGTTGCGACGGGATCTTCTCATGAAATTTCAATCACCAGTTTGCTCCTCCGATTGTGAAAACATTCTATTGACACCCACCTACATAGGGAGAAATGATCATCACGATAAAATAAGAGAAATCAGGGCTCGCACTGAAAAACTTAAGTGCTCGTTTTTCTCGCGTGCCGTTCGAGAGTGGAACGGTAGAGAGACAGCTTGAAGGTGGTTCATTAAACCCTCTGCCAGCAGGCACTTTATTGTGAATAGCAGAGTAATCATGTAGATGTCGATGTAGATCTGCGGAACATGCAGATAAGTCACTACCGCAGGTCCAGGCCTGGATTTAAGAAGAGGGGGGTGGGGGAGGGGCAACCGATGTATCTGTCCCGTGCGGCAATTTCAGTGGGCGTGAAATGTATATTCTTGAAGAAAAAAACTTTGTTTCACAAAGAACCTAGCATCCAGCGCAAATTGGTATATCGATTGTTCCTATAATTTTGAAACGCTCCCTGTTAGTTTCTGCACATTTTTGAACACATTCTAAGTTCATTTCTGAACAAATCATAAGTTGGCAGAATGAGATTTTCACTCTGCAGCGGAGTGTGCACTGATATGAAACTTCCTGGCAGATTAAAACTGGGTGCCCGACCGAGACTCGAACTCGGGACCTTTGCCTTTGGCGGGCAAGTGCTCTACCGTCTGAGCTACCCAAGCACGACTCACGCCCCCTCCTCATAGCTTTACTTCTGCCAGTACCTCGTCTGCTACCTTCCAAACTGGCAGAGCACTTGCCCGCGAAAGGCAAAGGTCCCGAGTTCGAGTCTCGGTCCGGCACACAGTTTTAATCTGCCAGGAAGTTTCAAATCATAAGTTGATTTTTGAATGCGTGCATAGTGTACGTCATGTCTCTGCCAGAGGAATCCTGGTGGCATGAAGAAATAAAAAAACTTTCCCGCTGGCAAAAGGGAAAGGTGTTACACGAGCTGAGCCAAACAAATCCGAAAGGGTGAATGGCAATCGCTGAATCCATAGATTCAGCGTACCAGAGTGCAAATAATCGACTAACAGGAATAACAGGTAAGAAAGATTACATGTTATCATCTTGGGTTGTGCAAGAAAATGAAATTTTTACAGAAATTTTTTGCCAGATCGCTACGCTACTAGTTGTACAGTCCCCGGTTAGCAGGTACTTTGAGTTCTGTCTCGGAATAGCGCGGAAAACGCCTTCTACGAACACGTAATAACGCCTAACTGGAGAATAAAGCCGGGATAACTGTACTTGTCATTCTCGCGGGTTAGGGAAGTTAATCAGGGAATAAGTATTGACAATGGCAGGAATAGGCACAGAATTTGTGATGACAAGATTGTTTGTAAAGAACTAAGAAGTAGGATAAATGGGGCATCACACAAATTATATAGACGAATATGACGATTCCAGTTTGATATCAAAATTTCATCCTACTACTACTTTTCGGTCAGATGCTCGAGAAACTGGAGCATATGAGCAAAATGCGAAACTATTTCCTAACACAAGACTTTTTGCTTGTTGTAGGATTAATAGGCATTTGATATTGGTACTTTGTGAATTATGTTCTGTCTTGTTCTTCATGTAAATAAGGGACATAAAAATGACAATTTGTGTCAAAACAGCCTCACTTACTTGGCGTGTGTCACAATTGTTGCAATATTAGAAAGGCCTGTTTCGTTTTAACTAGCAGACAGTGACAAAATAGACGCAATCAAATCGGGAAACCGCACGAGCCTTAGATACTATTCGTATTAACGGCAGTTCCAATATTTAGACAACGACATTTTGATTTCTCATGTAGCAGAACGTCTGACGAACTTTGATGACGTAATACATTCTTTCGCAGAAAGGAAAGCGCGTCGTGTAAAGCTGTAGCATGATTGGAGGAAAAAATAATTGCTGGGACCCAAGGACTGAAGAAATGTGTACTGTCTTGCATGTCCCTTGTCTTCACTGGTTTTATTATTTAATTTTATGTCACACAAAAGAGATAGTTAGTAGCTAATAGTCAATAAAGAGTGCAAATCTTCTGAATAGTTCTTCTTCTCGCAGTCAGAAACAATCCCAACAACCCCACCCAGTATTAATTGTGAGGTTTTTTCTTTGTCATGTTTCTAGGAAGTCAAACCGGCCTACTAGTAGCAGGAGGAACACCACAGGAAAAATTTCCAGCGTCCTGGCTTCCGTTACAAAATATACACGCTTGAATCCCAGTGACATTCGATAGAAGAATGCTGTGTCAAGAGGTGTGGCAGTGCACTTTGGCACACTTAACACCAAATAACGTGTCTTACACGCCTACTACAGTAGTACAAGATTATATGCCAACTAGCTCTAAAGATGAAGAAGAAATTGATGAAGTGTATGATGAGATAAAAGAAATTATTCAGTTAGTGAAGGGAGACGAAAATTTAATAGTCATTGGTGACTGGAATTCGACAGTAGGAAAAGGAAGAGAAGGAAACGTAGTAGGTGAATATGGATTGGGGCTATGAAATGAAAGAGGAAGCCGCCTGGTAGAATTTTGCTCAGAGCATAACTTAATCATAGCCAATACATGGTTCAAAAATCATGAAAGAAGGTTGTATACATGGAAGAACCCTGGAGGTACTAGAAGGTTTCAGATAGATTATATAATGGTAAGACAGAGATTTAGGAACCAGATTTTAAATTGTAAGACATTTCCAGGGGTAGATGTGGACTCTGACCACAATCTATTGGTTATGAACTGTAGATTAAAACTGAAGAAACTGCAAAAAGGTGGGAATTTAAGGAGATGGGACCTGGATAAACTGAAAGAACCACAGGTTGTACAGAGCATCAGGGAGAGCATAAGGGAACAATTGACAGCAATGGGGGAAAGAAATACAGTAGAAGAAGAATGGGTAGCTTTGAGGGATGAAATAATGAAGGCAGCAGAGGATCAAGTAGGTAAAAAGACAAGGGCTAGTAGAACTCCTTGGGTAACAGAAGAGATACTGAATTTAATTGATGAAAGGAGAAAATACAAAAATGCAGTAAGTGAAGCAGGCAAAAAGGAATACAAACGTCTCAAAAATAAGATCGACAGGAAGTGCAAAATGGCTAAGCAGGGATGGCTAGAGGGCAAATGTAAGGATGTAGAGGCTTATCTCACGAGGGATAAGATAGATACTGCATACGGCAAAATTAACGAGACATTTGGAGAAAAGAGAACCACTTGCATGAATATCAAGAGCTCAGATGCAAACCCAGTTCTAAGCAAAGAAGAGAAAGCAGAAAGGAGGAAGGAGTATATAGAGGGTATATACAGGGTCGATGTTGTTGAGGACAGTATTATGGAAATGGAAGTGGAGGTAGATGAAGATGAAATGGGAGATACGATACTGCGTGAAGAGTTTGACATAGCACTGAAAGATCTAAGTCGAAACAAGGAGTAGATAACATTCCATTAGAACTACTGACAGCCTTGGGAGTGCGAGTCCTCACAAAACTCTACCATCTGGTGAGCAAGACGTATGAGACAGGCGAAATACCCTCAGACTTCAAGAAGAATATAATAATTCCAATCCCTAAGAAAGCAGGTGTTGACAGATGTGAAAATTACCGAACTATCAGTTTAATAAGTCACAGCTGCAAAACACTAACGCGGATCTTTACAGACGAATGCAAAAACTGGTACAAGCCGACCTCGGGGAAGATCAGTTTGGATTCCGTAGAAATGTTGGAACATGTGAGGCAATACTGACCCTACGACTTATCTTAGAAGAAAGATTAAGGAAAGGCAAACATACGTTTCTAGCATTTGTAGACTTATAGAAAGCTTTTGAAAATGTTGACTGGAATACACTCTTTCAAATTCTGAAGGTGGCAGGGGTAAAATACAGGGAGCGAAAGGCTATTTATAATTTGTATAGAAAGCAGCTGGCAGTAATAAGAGTCGAGGTGCATGAAAGGGAAGCAATGGTTGGGCAGGGAGTGAGACAGTGTTGTAGCCTCTTCCCGATGTTATTCAATCTGTATATTGAGCAAGAAATAAGGGAAACAAAAGAGAAACTTAGAGTAGGTATTAAAATTCATTGAGAAGAAATAAAAACTTTGAGGTTCGCCGATGACGTAATTCTGTCAGAGACAGCAGAGGACTTGGAAGAGCAGCTGAACGAAATGGACAGTGTCTTGAAAGAAGGGTATAAGATGAAGATCAACAAAAGCAAAACGAGTATTATGGAATGTAGTCGAATTTAGTTGGGTGATGCTGAGGGAATTAGATTAGGAAACGAGACACTTAAATTAGTAAAGGAGTTTTGCTATTTGGGGTGCAAATAACTGATGATGGTCGAAGTAGAGAGGATATAAAATATAGACTTGCAATGGCATGGAAAGCGTATCTGAAGAAGAGAAATTTGTTAACATCGGGTATAGATTTAAGTGCCAGGAAGTCGTTTCTGAAAGTAATTGTATGAAGTGTAGCCATGTATGGTAGTGAAACGTGGACGATAAATACTTTGGTCAAGAAGAGAATAGAAGCTTTCGAAATGTGGTGCTACAGAAGAATGCTGAAGATTAGATGGGTAGATCACGTAACTAATGAGGAGGTACTGAACAGAATTGGGGAGAAGAGGAGTTTGTGGCGCCAACTTGACTAGAAGAAGGGATCGGTTGGTAGGACATGTTCTGAGGCATCAAGGGATCACAAATTTATCATTGGAGGGCAGCGTGGAGGGTAAAAATCGTAGAGGGAGACCAAGAGATGAATACACCAAGGAGATTCAGAAGGATATAGGTTGCAGTAGGTACTGGGAGATGAAGAAGCTTGCACGGGATAGAGTAGCATGGAGAGCTGCATCAAACCAGTCTCAGGACTGAAGACCACAACAACAACAACAACAATAGCAAATGGTTCAAATGGCTCTGCGCACTATGGGACTCAACTGCTGTGGTCATCAGTCCCCTAGAACTTAGAACTACTTAAACCTAACTAACCTAAGGACATCACACACACCCATGCCCGAGGCAGGATTCGATCCTGCGACCGTAGCAGCAGCGCGGCTCCGGACTGGAGAGCCGAGAACCGCACGGCCACCGCGGCCGGCAACAACAACAGCAAATAAGATGTCTTACATTTCCTCGAAACATATGTTTTATATATGAAACTCTTGAGAAAGACGTGCGCTACAAAATGAACAATTTTTGAAAAATCTATTTTTTTTTAATTTTTGACGTCTTATCTCAAACGCTAGGGGGTGACGTGGGGGAGGGGGGGGGGGTGGTAGGTCTGGGTGCGCCACTATCAAGTTTTTCCCCGGTTCGGAAGTATCGTAGAAACCGGGGCTGCTGACCTTCCACTGCACAGTTCCTTGTGCTAGGACGACGCACACTCGGTTCGCCGGCGCTGCTCGGGTCTCAGAGGAGGGTCGTAAATACTGCAGGCGGCCCACTCGCAGCCCGCGTAAATAAGCGAAGCGCTCCCGCGCAGAAACAAAGGCGCGCTGCAGCGGTCAACAGCTTTTGTCGGAGCCGGACAAAGCACACTGCGGACCCCGCCCTGTCAGGAAGCTAACGCGACCCGCGTGACGAGCTACGGCTGCGTCCTAAAGGGCTCAAAAGGCGGCGCGCGCTTCTCATTTCTCATTGCTAGCACAGAAAGCGGTCGCGGGAGAGGCCATCTCGTGAAGATGCCGCTACTTGGGGTTAGCTTGGCGACTTGTCTGGCAACAAATATGCAAGCACTCGCTTTTCGAGTTTTGAAGCGACTGCAGGCTCATCTTCAGATGGTGAGACGACAACATTATGCTGCGGACGAAGTGTAGCTAGATGCAGTGCTGGTGCTGGTGGCGGAAATGACGGAAAGTCAGTAAACGGTGACGAAAAGTTTACGATCCAGAAATTTTTTTTTATGTTTTAGGTAGTTTCAGTGCACTACCTTCTGGTATCCATATCAGATCTCTTCCTACAATGTACATTGTTAAGCTATATACACAGTATTTAGCTACTGTTGCGTATATAGTTCCACGTAGTCAGCGCGTACACAACTTTCCCACTAGAGCGCGCCCCGCTAAGCATGACAGCGCAGGTGTAGCGCTCGTCAGTCTCCGCACTACGAGATGGCGCTGCCTTAGAGACGGACCAAATTCTGCTTCCGCCAGTCCGTGTATTAATATGTCACGCAGCCAATGAGATTGCTGCTAATGTAGAACCTTTTCTCCTCGCGGATCACACTCGCGCAGTGATACGTGAACGCTCGAGGTATTATAACGAGTGTACAGACATCCGATTAGTCAGTCTGCATTAGTCTGTAGTCAAGTTTCAGTCTGCGCCTAATAAGATTACCATATTCCTGTACATAGCCATGAAGATAAATGTATAGACACTTTTGTCAAGTATCAGAGATACATGTGAGAATAAGATTAACTTACCAATACCAAAGGCACTTCAGATTGTCAATTGTAAATAGCATCCAGAACCAAGTTAAGTAACTTTTATGCTTGTTATTATTTTAATAAACGTCTGTGAAAATTAGTCAAGTTCTGTTTAAAGTTAGTCACCATCAATCTGCTACTCCAAGTGTGCAAGTGGCATTTCTATCGTCTGACCTAACGGTAGAAGATAAACACGCCACGATAAGACCACGAGACGTATTGCTGACACTCGCCTACTTCGTTAGAGCGACAAGTCAAATAATCTGATGGTGTGTGTACCGAAGGTCTTACAGTACGCACACCACAGCTACACTTAGTTTTGCACTCATTCACATAAAGTAAACACTGGCTGTTTTTACAAAGAATATGCATATGATAGATATTGCACTCTACTACTTGTAGCGGAATGCCACATACATTTATTTTAAAAAAGCAGATGGAGTTTTTGTATTCTAATGAATAATTCGTCACGTGACTGTAGAAGTGTTAAAGTGCGATGTGTTTTGTGCGAAGAACATTAACATTTGTTAGAAAAATCTAGAGAACTAAAGATAATGAGATCGAACCTTCCAAGATGCTACTCCAGAGGGGTGTAAACTGAATGTGCACAACGGAAAATAATGAACGCTAAAATGATGATTTGCCTCTGTATCATTATCCCCCTGAAGCAGATCTTAGGATCTCTTAATGCTCTTTAACAGCCTAAACATAAATGAATGATAAAGGTAACTAATGCTACAAAATAATAAACGGTCTTTCTTATTAAACATTTATTGTAGATTATAAAAACAACCCTTTCTTGCAAATGTCTATATTTCCTTATGAAAATTGCTGATCAGTTGCCCAACTGTGCACCTTTTTATGGCCTCGCAATCGAATATAATTAACGCGAAATGACTGACATCATCCACGTACCAAACTCTAGAACACACTACCTTCAAAGATGATCTATGGTGGTGTGGAACCTCAGTGGAAATAAAGTAATGTGATCGCAGCTGTTTGGCTTTATAGCCCAAATAAGCCGAAGTAATTTGCGATATCACCGTTCGGTGCGTCGAAGTGATGGTTCTCGTACTGGTCTGCAACAAAGGAAGAACTCAAGCCACAAAAAAAACTCTTTCAAACACTAGGACGGCAGAAGGCGGTCCTCTGACTACTGTACTCTAATACTGTCTTCTCCTCTCTGCGTTCTACAGACGAGAAACGCCAACTCCCAGTCACAGAGTTCGGATAACGTCTCAACGTAAGTATAGGCAGAGGAAGTGCTCTCAATTACTGCACGCTGTGTACTCAATGACGACTTCCAACCCTGAGGTGAAGTCCAGAATCGTATAGGTTCGCAACGGTGCAGTGACTAAATGTTCTAACTAAAAAACTCTACTGAGAGAAAAGACAGCAAGTCTGTCTGTGCCAACAAAGCTGATACAGAGCGACCGCCACACACGGGCGCTCGCAACAGAAGACCTCTTCTCTCCACCGCTGGCCTCCCAGCAAGGCTCGGCTCCACACCCTCGTAATTCCGAAAACGAATTGTATTCCCGAAACCGCGGATTATTCTCCCTCTCTACAGATTCTTCCGAACCCCGACCAACCATATTTCAGTCTTTTGTCGTCCAGCGAGGAAAGTTAGCGAGGGAATACCTATACTCGTACAATGGTACGCTTCTGAGGGTGCCATGACGTCCGCCTAGCTACTTCCAGTGTTTGAGCAGGACCAACACCTGTGTGGGCCTTCCGCCCAGGGCTTGAGTTCCGCCAGCTGTTTCATCTCCATTGGCGTTCCAGCCTCTCCTCGTATAGGCAATAATGCATTACGCCGTTTTGATAATAAAGACACTCCATCACCTTTCATGCAAAAGCGTTAACAATTATTTATAAGGCGTACGTGACAATATCAGTCTCTTTAAATATTCACATATACGATGTACAACCTATCAAATGATGCATACGTGTGTTTGTAGATCACAGCAAAGTACAGGGTTATTACAAATGATTGAAGCGATTTCACAGCTCTACAATAACTTTATTATTTGAGATATTTTCACAATACTTTGCACACACGTACAAAAACTCAAAAAGTTTTCTTAGGCATTCACAAATGTTCGATATGTGCTCCTTTAGTGGTTCGGCAGACATCAAGCCGATAATCAAGTTCCTCCCACGCTCGGCGCAGCATGTCCCCATCAATGAGTTCGAAAGCATTGTTGATGCGAGCTCTCAGTTCTGGCACGTTTCTTGGTAGAGGAGGTTTAAACACTGAATCTTTCACATAACCCCACTGAAAGAAATCGCATGGGGTTAAGTCGGGAGAGCGTGGAGGCCGTGACATGAATTGCTGATCATGATCTCCACCACGACCGATCCATCGGTTTTCCAATCTCCTGTTTAAGAAACGCCGAACATCGTGATGGAAGTGCGGTGGAGCACCATCCTGTTGAAAGATGAAGTCGGCGCTGTCGGTCTCCAGTTGTGGCATGAGCCAATTTTCCAGCATGTCCAGATACACGTGTCCTGTAATGTTTTTTTCGCAGAAGAAAAAGGGGCCGTAAACTTTAAATCGTGAGATTGCACAAAACACATTAACTTTTGGTGAATTGCGAATTTGCTGCACGAATGCGTGAGGATTCTCTACCGCCCAGATTCGCACATTGTGTCTGTTCACTTCACCATTAAGAAAAAAATGTTGCTTCATCACTGAAAACAAGTTTCGCACTGAACGCATCCTCTTCCGTGAGCTGTTGCAACCGCGCCGAAAATTCAAAGCGTTTGACTTTGTCATCGGGTGTAAGGCTTGTAGCAATTGCAAACGGTAAGGCTTCTGCTTTACCCTTTTCCGTAAGATTTTCCAAACCGTCGGCTCTGATAAGTTTAGCTCCCTGCTTGCTTTATTCGTCGACTTCCGCGGGCTACGCGTGAAACTTGCCCGCACGCGTTCAACCGTTTCTTCGCTCACTGCAGGCCCCTTACAGAGGCATCCAGAAGTTTTAAACTGCGCATACCATCGCCGAATGGAGTTAGCAGTTGGTGGATCTTTGTTGAACTTCGTCCTGAAGTGTCGTTGCACTGTTATGACTGACTGATGTGAGTCCATTTCAAGCACGACATACGCTTTCTCGGCTCCTGTCGCCATTTTGTCTCACTGCGCTCTCGAGCGCTCTGGCGGCAGAAACCTGAAGTGCGGCTTCAGCCGAACAAAACTTTATGAGTTTTTCTACGTATCTGTAGTGTGTCGTGACCATATGTCAATGAATGGAGTTACAGTGAATTTATGAAATCGCTTCAATCATTTGTAATAGCCCTATATGTGGATGAGTGCTTGTAAGGTGTGAAATTATAGCCACCTTACAACCTTCTTTATTTTATATGGTTGGTCAAAGAAAAAAGACCAGAGACATTATTGTCTTCGATTCTTATGTGGATGATAGGCGCTGGATATAATTGTGTGCAAGTTCTGCAAAGCTATTCAGAATATAAATAATACTTCCATGTAATAACATTTACTTTTTGTACAGCAGGCAGCCCTCATATGAGTGAATCAATATTTTGTATAAATCTGTTCTTTTAGCGTGTGCTCCAAAGGGGACCACCATTTCTCTTGCAGCATAGGTCGGCCATTACGCCGGCAAAACAATTATTCCTGTTATTTCACTTCTTAAATGTAAATATAAATGCAGGAGAGCTCTCTGTTCTTCTCATTCAATATTCTAAAGCCAGAAAAATTAAAGCTTCAATCATTAATATTTATTTTGCATTGAGTCCGGTAAATTTTAGATTGGCCACTTAACGACAGATGACGAGAATCTCCTTAGCTTTCATTGACAAAGAAAAATAAACATACAAATTTATTACTTTTCATGAAAACAGAAATATCTCAGATATTAATTGTCGTTTTTAGGTTGGAACATAATTAAACCATTTGGCATCAGGCCCCCTGAGAACTTATTTTATTACGCATTCCGCCCAACATACACACATTTCGAGTCGCGTACTGTGTTTCAAAAATTGTTACGTACACACAGCGGATGCGAAAATGCTTCTAGTGATATTGAGTTTGCGTAACAGTCTCATGCTAGCCAAAATCAGAACCCAGTGCCAATAGTGAACATTTATCTTTAAATCAAGTTCCGCAACAGAAACAGGAAATTACAAACCGTATAAAAAAGTATTATTTTTTATATATACCACCACATACTTCACGGTCTTTGGCAAGAGATACGTCGTATGATCTGTAACTTACAAAAAGTTTTTAATTATGTATTAGATAGTCCACTCTATCTGTTTACCTCCTGTATAACTGTTAACCCATATTAAAATTTTTGCTGCCAATATAAAGACACTCGTGAATCTAGCAACATTTACTGATGTAAAATCTGTACTAGTAATATTTGTACTATAATATAACGTATCTCTTACCGAAGACCATGATGTAGTAAAGTGTCATATCCAACATATCAACATTCTTTGTAAAAACATATAGTGTCTACTTTCTGTGAATCAGTGTAAAATCAAGTGCAGCTAAGTACTGTGTATATTTGTGTACTTAGCCTAATAATGTACATCATAGGAAGAGATCTGATATGGACACCACAAGGCAGTGCACAAAGTACCTAAAACATAGGTCGAGCGGTTCTAGGCACTTCAGTCTGGAACCGCGCGACCGCTACGGTCGCAGGTTCGAATCCTGCCTCGGGCATGGAGGTGCGTGATGTCCTTAGGTTAGTTAGCTTTAAGTGGTTCTAAGTTCTAGGGGACTGATGACCTCAGAAGTTAAGTCCCATAGTGCTCAGAGCCATTTGAACCTAAAACATAAAAAAGATTTTGGATTCGTAAACGTTTCGTCGCCGATTACAAAATTTCCGTCATTTTCGCCAGTAATACCAGCACTGCATATAGTTAAACTTGGTCCACAATATAATGTTCTTGTAATAGAGTCATCTGATAACCAGTCTCCAGTGACTCGGAAACATGTTCATGGTTGAATAAGTCGAAAAAAAGCGACTAATTGCATATTCATTACCAGATAAATCGCCAGTTTATATCACAGTCGTAGTTCGTCATCCACAGTGGACATAAATTTGGGTTAGGTTGCTGATGACGAAGAGAAATACAAAGAGAGCTGGAAAAACGTTAACCTACTACCAGATCACAGTCATCCATGCCGACTGTAATGCTCTGCCGCAGACTTCTCGAGGCGTTCCAGTCTCCAGCTAAAACCATCCATATCTAGCGCCCCTTACATGTTTTCCGTCCCCTACCTGCCTTCTATTATGAGAAATAGACATAATGCTTTCTTCTTGGCAGTTTTTTCCATATTTTTGTTTCTTTATCGATTCTGCAGAGAACCTCGTCATTCCGTACCTTGTTAGTCCACCTACTTTTGAACATTCTTCTTTAGCACTACTTTTCAAACGCCCTGATCCTCTTCTGCTCCGGTCTTACAAGTGACCACGATTTACTACCATAAAATGCTGAAACTCCCTGCGCTAGCAGGAGAGAGCGGATTAGGTTGTGGAAAGGGGCCAAAATCACTTCCTGCCAGTTGCACTCAACATACAAACTTTATTTATCGGCACACAACATTAAAACAAGGATGCAAAACACTCAAAACTTTAATCGACCTCCTTTGATTAACTTTAGATCGACTGAAGGCCACATTCAAAATCCAAGACACAAGGCTTAAACAAAATTGAAATACAAGGTTCTTCTGGAGGTTTCACCCAAGAATATTTTCTAAATCTTCAATCTAATCGGCTTAAGGCCTTAGCAATTTAATTTTAATGGAACTAGGCTGGAGGTCGTATATTAAGCAATAAGAGGAGTTTCAACCAAAAGGCAGAACGCCTTACCTTAAAACACTTCTTGCAGATTGGGCTGAAGGCCCCATACAAAACATAACAATGTTTGCCTTCTACGTCTAGGTGATTACTCTTTCACAATTAAGTGCCTGGCGGAGGGCTCAATGAACCACCTTCATGCTTCCAGAATGAGATTTTCACTCTGCAGCGGAGTGTGCGCTGATATGCAACTTCTTGCCAGATTAAAACTGTGTGCCGGACCGAGACTCGAACTCGGGACCTTTGCCTTTCGCGGGCAAGTGCTCTACCAACTGACCTGCCCAAGCACGACTCACGCCCCGTCCTCACAGCTTTACTTCTGCCAGTACCTCGTCTCCTACCTTCCAAACTTTACAGAAGCTCTCCTGCGAACCTGCAGAACTAGCACTCCTGAAAGAAAGGATATTGCAGAGACACGGCTTAGCCACAGCTTGGGGGATGTTTCCAGAATTCTGGCAGAATACTGGCAGAAGTAAAGCTGTGAGGACGGGGCGTGAGCCGTCCTTGGGTAGCTCAGTTGGTAGAGCACTTGCCCGCGCAAGGCAAAGGTACCGAGTTCGAGTCTCGGTCCGGCACACAGTTTTAATCTGCCAGGATGTTTCACCTTCATGCTGTCTCTCTACCGTTCCACTCTCGAATGGCACGCCCTAAGGGCAAGAGAAGAACCTCAATTTAAGAGATATTAAAACTCGGCTGAAGGCCACTCACCAACAAATAATTTAAGGGCTTAGGCCCTAGAAAGAAGAGTTTCAATTTAAAGGGCAGAAGGCCGCTAGACAAACAATCAAACAAGTCGTATTCTTGTGCTAGTGCCTTTGTCCCGCATTTCGCGCTGGGTCGGCATGCTTAAGGTCGGATTTGGCACGGTTAATTTTAAGGGGTGGGATGGAATTAGTGTACCCCAGCTGTGTGGGTTGAGATGGGCTGGACATGTAATATCACACGAAGAGAAAGGTCCTGCAAGGAAATTCTGCTGCAGTGAATCTGGAGGAGCAAGAGCAAGAGGGCAACCGAGGCTGAGATGTAGCGATGAGGTTGCAGAAGAGACTACTTGAGTTGGTTGCTGTAACTGGAGGTTGCAGTGAGATCCAGAGAGGAATGGCGGAAAATAACCGAAGAGGCCAAGTCCCATGCCGGGATGCAGTTCCAATGGGGAAAAGGACAAGTGTATATAATGGGTCTCAACAGCATCACAAGTTGTGCTGTGTGCTCGTGTGAGACAGCGTTATCAGCACCTGACAGTGTTTGAAAGGGGCCTCATAGTGGGTCTGCAAGTGGATGACTGATCAAGTCATGCGATATCCAGATTTGCGGGACATTCACATGTGACAGAGCCCAACGTCGGACTCGATGGGAATCTGATGACAGGTATACTCACCTGGCTGGCCACGTCTGAACACCAGAAGGGTGGATCGGCAGATTGTGCACCAAGCACATCTGCAGCTGCCATCCAACAGCAAGTAATAGCGAAACGTCCCCTTAGAAAAATTAATGAATTTTTGTGCTGATAAACCTCTACATTATTTTATTTTCAAACAGCTGAGCAGAACTGAACATACTCAGACATTTCGCTCTTTATCTATTCTGATCAACACTAAACTAACACACAATATTTTTAGCGCAACGCAATCTGACTTTCAATAATCCCTACAAAAGAATGGCCCTGACTAACAATAACCTATACCTTTCATGAATCACTTACCTCACAAAAAACTTCGTTACTCGAACTACTGCAATACAGCGAGCGCTACTACTGCCAGCTAAATAAAAGATTCAAACTACTGAAGGCACTAACTACTGACAGGCATATAGTTAGCAAATGAAAGATTTTGATGAAGAACAAACAATTTATTTACCTTAATAGTGTTCAAAGGTCATAATATATATATATCAGTTCATGACATCCAGTCTTACAAATTTACTCTTTCTGACGGACACACGTCCAGATTGTCCGCTCTCAAAACTCCGCCATCTCTCTCCCCACATCCACCACTGCTGGCGGCTCACCTCCAACTGCGCAACGCTACGCGCTGTTAACAGCCAACTGCCCAACACTACAGTAGCTAATATTCCAACAATGCCAACCAACCACAGCCTTCACACAGCACAGTCAGTGATTTTCATATAGAGCGCTACGTGGCGTTACCAACAAAAAAACCTAAACAGCCTACTTACAATAGACTCCCTGCAATATTCTGCGTAATCCTACACCATTGGTCAAATGCTAGCAGCAGCCAGTGTAGGCAGTTAGCGTCCCATTTGTAGGCTGATCTTTACACCACAACACAAATCACTGTGTATGGAATGTTGCTGTGGTGGGGAACCATGGAATGCTGATGGAACGTGTCACTTGAATCAGGGTTTCGCACTACGCCAGACGACCATCGTTGGCGAGTATGACGGAAACTTTGAAAGAGGTCCCATTCTTCGAATGTCTTGTTGAGGTACAATGTGTTACTCGCGGCTTTATGGTGTGGGTAGCCATTGGGTGTGACTTCAGGTCACGCCTGGTTGATGACCCAAGGAACTCTGACGTCACAGTGGTACGTCTTGGACATGCAGCATTCGCGTCTGTTACCTCTCATGCAAAAAGATCTCGGTTCCATTTTTCAACAAGACAATGCTCGTCCACACACAGCACGTGTGTCTGTCAACTGTCTGCATGATACCGAGGTACTCCTGTGGCCAACTAGGTCCGCAGATCTGATAGAACAACGTTTGGGGCGAGCTCAGATGCCAGCCCATCCCAGTGTCAGTGTCCATTTACAACAGTCTGTGCTGATCCGCCATGGACAGGGGACATCAGCTGGTTAATTGTCAATATCAATGAAACCCTGTAACAGCCATTTACCTAAGATGTCACTTTATTGCCTGCCGCTGTGGCCGAGCGGTTCTAGGCGCTTCAGTCTGGAACCGCGCTGCTTCTATGGTCGCAGGTTCGAATCCTGCCTCGGGCACAGATGTGTGTGATGTCCTTAGGTTGGTTAGGTTTAAGTAGTTCTAAGTTAGGGGCCTGATGACCTCAGATGTTAAGTCCGATAGTGCTTAGAGCCATTTGAACCATTTGTTACTTTATTTGATTTTGAAGGCTACCAGTTTCGGCATTTCACTATGCCATCTTCAGGCCCTATATACATCTCTCCAAATAAGCGATAATGTCGTATAGTGCCATAAGTCTTCGAATGAAGCACTAGTGAAACGATTGAACCCACGACATCCAAGGATTTATGGCACTATATGACATTATCGCTTATTTGGAGAGATGCATATGGGTCCTGAAGCTCGCATCGTGGAATGCCGAAACTGGTAGCTTTCGAAATAAAATAAAATAACACCTCAGTTAGACAGTTGTAGGCCCAGCTTGCCTCAGAAGAGGATACAGCTGCTTTGTGTCATCCTACGCATCCGGGCCAAACAGAGTGCAAAGTCAATTTGACAACTGGAGTCGTACTACCAAACTGTGTGCATATATGGCTCGGTTCTTTAATCGCTGATATAACGTCACAAACCTCTGAAGCTGTAAAGTTTCACTTCGTTTCCTCCTCTCTTTTTGGATGCTTCGCGTTTTTTCTGAGGCAGCGTATACTGCATGTTGATCCATCGTTGCTCGCGGCACATTTTCCGCGTCGTTTGCCAGGGGGACAGAAAATCTGATGTCTCGCCGCACGGCGGTGACGTATGACCGTCTCGGGTCGTTGCCGAGATGGCACGACGCCCAAGACCCGGCGTGGGAAGATGCTGGCTCCGCAGAGCGCGGCAACTGCAGCCGCTGCGGTCGTTAAAGCTACCAGGCCAGCTCAAACCTGCTAGTTAAGGAAGGCAGGGTGGACGGGGCCCGAGTCAATTACTATTGGTTTGCTTTGCGGCTCCACTCATCATCATTTAAGACTAATTATGCCTTTCAGCGTTCAGTCTGGAGCATAGTCCCCCTATAGATTCCTCCATGATCCCCTGTTGTTGTTGTTGTGGTCTTCAGTCCCGAGACTGGTTTGATGCAGCTCTCCATGCTACTCTATCCTGTGCAAGCTTCTTCATCTCCCAGTACCTACTGCAACCTACATCCTTCTGAATCTGCTTACTGTATTCATCTCTTGGTCTCCCTCTACGATTTTTACCCTCCACGCTGCCCTCCAGTACTAAATTGGTGATCCCTTGATGCCTCAGAATATGTCCTACCAACCGATCCCTTCTTCTAGTCAAGTTGTGCCACAAACTTCTCTTCACCCCAATTCTATTCAATACCTCCTCACTAGTTATGTGATCTACCCATCTAATCTTCAGCATTCTTCTGTAGCACCACATTTCGAAAGCTTCCATTCTCTTCTTGTCTAAACTATTTATCGTCCATGTTTCACTTCCATACATGGCTACACTCCATATAAATACTTTCAGAAATGACTTCCTGACACTTAAATCTATACTCGATGTTAACAAATTTCTCTTCTTCAGAAACGCTTTCCTTGCCATTGACAGTCTACATTTTATATACTCTCTACTTCGACCATCATCAGTTATTTTGCTCCCCAAGTAGCAAAACTCCTTTACTACTTTAAGTGTCTCATTTCCTAATCTAATTCCCTCACGTCATTTATACACTCCTGGAAATTGAAATAAGAACACCGTGAATTCATTGCCCCAGGAAGGGGAAACTTTATTGACACATTCCTGGGGTCAGATACATCACATGATCACACTGACAGAACCACAGGCACATAGACACAGGCAACAGAGCATGCACAATGTCGGCACTAGTACAGTGTATATCCACCTTCCGCAGCAATGCAGGCTGCTATTCTCCCATGGAGACGATCGTAGAGATGCTGGATGTAGTCCTCTGGAACGGCTTGCCATGCCATTTCCACCTGGCGCCTCAGTTGGACCAGCGTTCGTGCTGGACGTACAGACCGCGTGAGACGACGCTTCATCCAGTCCCAAACATGCTCAATGGGGGACAGATCCGGAGATCTCGCTGGCCAGGGTAGTTGACTTACACCTTCTAGAGCACGTTGGGTGGCACGGGATACATGCGGACGTGCATTGTCCTGTTGGAACAGCAAGTTCCCTTGCCGGTCTAGAAATGGTAGAACGATGGGTTCGATGACGCTTTGGATGTACCGTGTACTATTCAGTGTCACCTCGACGATCACCAGTGGTGTACGGCCAGTGTAGGAGATCGCTCCCCACACCATGATGCCGGGTGTTGGCCCTGTGTGCCTCGGTCGTATGCAGTCCTGATTGTGGCGCTCACCTGCACGGCGCCAAACACGCATACGACCATCATTGGCACCAAGGCAGAAGCGACTCTCATCGCTGAAGACGACACGTCTCCATTCGTCCCTCCATTCACGCCTGTCGCGACACCATTGGAGGCGGGCTGCACGATGTTGGGGCGTGAGCGGATGACGGCCTAACGGTGTGCGGGACCGTAGCCCAGCTTCATGGAGACGGTTGCGAATGGTCCTCGCCGATACCCCAGGAGCAACAGTGTCCCTAATTTGCTGGGAAGTGGCGGTGCGGTCCCCTACGGCACTGCGTAGGATCCTACGGTCTTGGCGTGCATCCGTGCGTCGCTGCGGTCCGGTCCCAGGTCGACGGGCACGTGCACCTTCCGCCGACCACTGGCGACAACATCGATGTACTGTGGACACCTCACGCCCCACGTGTTGAGCAATTCGGCGGTACGTCCACCCGGCCTCCCGCATGCCCACTATATGCCCTCGCTCAAAGTCCGTCAACTGCACATACGGTTCACGTCCACGCTGTCGCGGCATGCTACCAGTGTTAAAGACTGCGATGGAGCTCCGTATGCCACGGCAAACTGGCTGACACTGACGGCGGCGGTGCACAAATGCTGCGCAGCTACCACCATTCGACGGCCAACACCGCGGTTCCTGGTGTGTCCGCTGTGCCGTGCGTGTGTTCATTGCTTGTACAGCCCTCTCGCAGTGTCCGGAGCAAGTATGGTGGGTCTGACACACCGGTGTCAATGTGTTCTTTTTTCCATTTCCAGGAGTGTATATAGTGTGAAAAGCAATGGTCCCATAACACTCCCCTGTGGCTCGCCAGAGGTTACTTTAACGTCTGTATACGTCTCTCCATTGATAACAACATGCTGAGTTCTGTTTGCTAAATACTCTTCAATCCAGCCACACAGCTGGTCTGATATTCCGTAGGCCCTTACTTTGTTTGTGGCTCTGCGCGGACCTCGCTGCTCCTGCGTCCCGAACCGAACTCCCCACTCACACCACACGGAAAAAGAACGAGGTCGCCCCAAAGATAACGCAGCCGAACTACATATCGATAAGGGCCGCTGCTGCCACTAACGGACAGGCACCGGTTACGAAAGCAAGTGGCGCCAGTGAACACGAGAAGAAGACAAACAACGCAACCAAGCCGACTAAACGATAGCGTCTGGCAGAAATCTACACACAGCACCAACACGAGCCGCAGCTCGGCTAACCGCCGCGGATCAGCTACTCCCAGCTTCATGTGCGTGGTAAGTTGCTTTGCTGTTTATACTGAGGTGACAGAAGTCATGGGATAGCTCCTCATATCGTGCCGGAACTCCTTTTGCGCGGCATACTGCAGCAGCTCCACGTGGCGTGGAACGAACAAGTTGTTGCAAGTTCTCTGCGCAAATACTGAGCCACGCTGATTCTAAAGGCTCCTGTAATTGTGACGTTTCCATTATGCCCCGTAATTATTCGATCAGAATTATGCCAGGGGATGTGGATGGCCAAATCCTAATGGTCCAGAATAGCCTTCAAACCAATTGCCAACAATTGTGGCCCAGTGACAAGGCGCACTGTCATCCATAAAAATTCCATTGTTGAAACTTCCTGGCAGATTAAAACTGTGTGCCAGACCGAGACTCGAACTCGGTATCTTTGCCTTTTGCGGGAAAGTGCTCTACCAACTGAGCTACCCAAGCACATTTAACGACCCGCCCTCACAGCTTCAATTCTGCAAGTACCTCGTCTCCTACCTTCTACTAGCAGGTCCCGAGTTCGAGTCTCGGTCCGGCACGCAGTTTTTATCTGCCGGGAAGTTTCATATCAGCGCAACCTCCGCTGCAGAGTGAGAATTTCATTTTGGAAACATCCGCCAGGCTGTGGCTTAGCCATATTTCTGCAATGTCGTTTCTTCCAGGAGTCCTGGTTCTGCAAGGTTCGCAGCGTCTGTGAAGTTTGGAAGGTAGGAGAGGAGGAACTGGCGGAAGTGAAGCTCTGAGGAGGGGGCGTGAGTTGCGCTTGGGTAGCTCAGTTGGTAGAGCACTTGCCCGCGAAAGGCAAAGGTCCCAAGTTAGAGTCTCGCACTGGAACACAGTTTTCATCTGTCGGGAAGTTTCATGTCAACGCACACTCCGCTGCAGAGTGAAAATCTCATTCTGGAAATCCATTGTTGTTTGGGAACATTAAGTCCACGAATGGTAGCAAATGGTCTGCGAGTAGCAGAATATAACCCAGTCCATTCTATCCAAACACAGTCCACATCGTTATGGAACCACGACCAGCTTGCACAGTGGCTTGTTGACCATGACAACTTGGTTCCATGGTTTCGTGCGGTCTACGCCGCGCTCGAACGATACCATCAGCTCTTACCAACTGAATTCTAGACTCGTCTGACCAGGTGACAGTTTTCCAGTCGCCTAGGATCCAAATGATACGGTCACGACTCCAGGAGAGGCGCTGCAGGCCATGTCGTGCTGTTAGCAAAGGCACTCGCATCGGTCGTCTGCTGCCATAGCCAATCAACGCCACATTTCGCCGCGCTGTTGTAACGGATACGTTCCTCATACGTCCCACACTCATTTCTGCAATTATTTAACGCAGTTGCTTGTCTGTGAGCACTGACAGATGTGCGCAAACTCCGCGGCTCTCGGCCGTTGGCTGAACGTCATCAGCCACTGTGTTGTCCGTGCGAGAGGTAATGCCTGAAATTGAGACTGTGAGTCTCGTGATTTCTCTAACGATTTCCGAAAAGGACTGTGCCATGTCTATCTCCAACTACCATTCCGCATTCATAGTCTCTTAGTGCCCGTCGTCCCTGCCGTTATCAGTCCGGGAACCTTGTCACATGAAGTATCTGAGTACAAATGGCAGCTGCGCCAATGGTTCAAATGGCTCTGAGCACTATGGGACTCAACATCTGAGGTCATCAGTGCCCTAGAACTTAGAATTACTTAAACCTAACTAACCTAAGGACATCACACACATCCATGCCCGAGGCAGGATTCGGACCTGCGACCGTAGCAGCAGTGCGGTTCCAGACTGAAGCTCCTAGAACCGCTCAGCCACAGCGGCCGGCAGTCTGATTCCCGAGTCCATTTGTTTTTTTAAACAAAATTCGAACTCTTGTGAGGAGTATACATACTTCACAAGTGTTTGTACGCCGAAGAGCGAAAGAAACTGCTACACCTCCCTAATATCATGTAGAGCCCTCGGGAGCACGCAGAAGTGACGCAACATGACGTGGCATGGTCTCAACTAATGTCCGAAGTAGTGCTGGAAGGAACTGATAGCACGAATCCTGCAGGGCTGTCCATAAATCCGTGAGAGTAAGAAGGGGAGGAGATCTCTTCTGAACAGCATGTTGCAAGGCATCCTACATATACTGTATGGAGGCTTAATTAAATATAATGCAAATATTTGTAATTTTAGTCGCTGTTTCTCCTGTTACGAAGCCTCGTAACCGGTTGGCCCTGACTAGTATTAATACGCAATCTGACTGCATAGAATAACAACAAGGAATGAAAGGAAACTTCCGTTAACACAATTAATTAATTAAGTCCCCAGCAACTACAAAAGCTACTAAACAAAAACTACGAAACAACAAAGCACAAGTGTAACTATTCTGTGTGTGGAAGTGTGATTCAACGTACACATCTGGCACGGTTCTTCCTCAATAAGACAAGATATTTTAAACACCATTTATACTGAAGTAATTTAAGAAAAACCAGAAATACAATAATTGCATATAGAAACCAGAATTACAGTCTAATACAGAACACGAGCCAGATGCTTTGTTGACTGAACCTGTGACCAAGAGGCATTATTGTTTAAGACATTTGAAATAAAAAATTTTCTTTACCTTCATATATATTGACGAAAAGTACACTCTGATCATTACAACATCCCCAATCCAACAACATCTGGTGTCTAGCCCATCAAAACAACTGCACACAACATGGCCTCAACTAGTACAGCAATCGGCATCCCACAGCAACTTCTGAACAAGCACAAACTACGGCAACTTCTCAACTACGACTGCCAGTGGAGGCGGCGGAAAAATACTCTTTGGCGCAATCTCTGGCTCTGTGACTCAGTGTAGCCACCTTTCAATACTCAATAATGTTCATGTCTGGGCAATTTAGTGACCAGCAGAAGTGCTTAAACTCAGACGAGTGTTCCTGGATGCTCTCTGTAGCAATTCTGGACGTGTGGAATGTCGGATTGCCCCGCTGGAATCAACCAAGTCCGTCGGAATGCACAATGGACATGAATGGATGCAGGTGATCAGACAGGATGCTTACGTCCGTGTCACCTGTCAGAGTCGTACCTGGACGTATCAGGGGTCCCATATCAGTCCAACTGCACACGTCCCCCACCTTTACACAGCCTCCACCAGCCTGAACAGTACCCTGCTTACATGCAGGATCCATGGATTCATGAGGTTGTCTCCATACCTGTACACGTCCATCCGCTCGACTCAACTTGAAACGAGACTCGTCCGACCAGTCTCCAGTCATCAAAACTCCAATGCCGGCGGTGAGGGGCCCATGCTAGGCTTAAAGTTTTGTGTCGTGAAATCATCAAGAATACACGAGTGGTCCTTCGGCTCCGAATGCCGATATCGTTGATGTTTCGTCGAATGGTCCACACGCTGACACTTGTTGATGGCCCAGCACTGAAATCTGCAGCAGTTTGCCGAAGGGTTGTTCTGCCACGTTGAACTATTGTCTTCAGTCGTAGTCGGTCCCGTCCTTGCAGGATCTTTTTCAGGCCGCAGCGATGTCGGAGATTTGATGTTTTGCCGGATTCCTGGTATTCACTGTGCACTAGTGAAATAGTCGTACGGGAGAATCCCCACTTCATCGCTACCTTGGAGATGCTGTGTCGCATCGCTCGTGCGCCGACTGTAACACCACGTTAAGACTCATTTAAAGCTTGATAACCTGCCATTGTAGCAGCATTACCTGATGTAACAACAGCGCCAGACACTTGTTGTCTTATGCAGGCGTTACCGACTGCAGCGCCGTGTTCTGCCTTTATATAGATCCCTGTATTTGAATACGCGTGCATATAGCAGCTTTTTGGCGCTTCAGAGTAATATTGTCTGTGCGTTTATGAAGCAGGGTAAGTTGTCATAGACATATATTTCCCTATAATCAGCTGCAGTACCAGTGCTGGAGTAACGCAAATCTGTTACTAAACGGACAAAAACGGGCACCTGGAAACTCGTTGCCAAATGCAGATTGCTTATCTAACGGCTTCCACGTGCAAGAGAAAATTGATTTTAATATATTTTGTAGTATTATCGATCAACTTGAAAATGGAATGGTTTAACACAAGAAGCCAAATAATGACAGGTAGTAACTGTGCATATCTGTTGAGGCAGTGTAATTCGCAGCACCCACATTGCCCAGACTATATTCATTCAGTATTTGAGATTGAAAGTACTTAGCAACTTCCGAGAAACCATCAACGTAATTTCTAACGTTTTCAATAATTTCTCTCGAAACATCCCGTCCAAAATAATGAAAGGAAAAAAGTTTATCGCTAACTGCATTTTCGCCATGCTTTCATAAAACTACATCTGCAGTGACGTTTTTAATTATAACGTCTTTACTACTGACTCAATTCGTAACACATTCTCCAAACGCTATCCAAATACACCACTGAGTGTGCCTGTAGAATTATATCACTGTATCACACGTAGATCAGGGGATATGGTGTCATAAACATTTTAATGGGTGAAACACTAGCTTTTCTTAAAAAGTCAAGTAGTGAACAGACTTGTAATCAGACGTTTTGAAGTTCGTTTGTACATGGGAGTTTCCGGAACTGGAAGAGAGGGGGGGGGGGGGGGGGGGTTACTGGCTGTTGCATACAACGAAATGACAACTAGATAGAAATTGTAATGATTATCATTGTCGTTTTGCAGTCTGATTGTTTAGGTTGGTGAGAAGGACATCTGTGATTAAATATATGGATCCATTTTTAACTGCTGATTGGAATCGTCGTTCGTTTATAGAGAAGAATATTGAATCGTTTCTTTTCCGCTAATGCAGGGAAGACTAAGAATTCTGCAGGCATGCCGGACTCTTGCACGCGTATAGATTTCTGCAGTCCGAGTGCACATTTTCCCTACTGTCCTGCCACGTTTCTGAGCAGGAAGATGGCAAAGAGGAGGGAACTGGAACACTCTGCAGTTTCCAATATTATTGGATTATTTTTGGCATCAACATTTATATCTGCAAGTAACTGCCAGACGCAGACCGTTTCGCAGATTTTCGGCACTCTAGGTTGCCACATAACTGTGACTTAGGTTAATTATCGGAAAAAGTTCTTCATGCACGCATGTTGATCAAAACCTTACATCAGAACCTGCAGCCTCATTAGAGAGAAATGGAATCTCTTTCTAAGGGAAAAAATGTAGGCTTTCTGGACAATTTTAATACGAGGGGCGCCTACAAAGTAAGTTCCGTTTCTATTTGTATCCGCGGTTACGCTACGATCGCAGTTCCGAGCACGCGCGGCAGTTACTCTGATTCAAGTAGAAGACACGTACGCCATTTTCAGATCGCTGCTGCCGACATGTGCTTTGTAATGCTTCTTTATAATGCCAGCCGCAATTTAAAATGCCGCCGCGTGTGAAACCAGATCTGTGCTCCTCGGCTTGCAGACGACATTCGATGCAGTTCCGGGCTGCAGCCTAATGAACAAAATACGAGCGTACGGAAGATCGGACCAGCTGTGTGGCTGGATTGAAGGGTTTTCTAGCAAATAGAACACAGCATGAAACTTCCTGGCAGATTAAAACTGTGTGCCCGACCGAGACTCGAACTCGGGACCTTTGCCTTTCGCGGGCAAGTGCTCTACCGACTGAGCTACCGAAGCACGACTCACGTCCGATACTCACAGCTGTACTTCTGCCAGTATCTCGTCTCCTACCTTCCAAACTTTACAGAAGCTCTCCTGCGGACCTTGCAGAACTAGCATTCCTGAAAGAAAGGATTTTGCGGAGACATGGCTTAGCCACAGCCTGGGGGATGTTTTCCAGAATGAAATTTTCACTCTGCAGCGGAGTGTGCGCTGATATGAAACTTCCTGGAAGATTAAAACTGTGTGCCCGACCGAGACTCGAACTCGGGACCTTTGTCTTTCGCGGGCAAGTGCTCTACCACCGCAATATCCTTTCTTTCAGGAGTGCTACTTCTGCAAGGTTCGCAGGAGACCTTCTGTAAAGTTTGGAAGGTAGGAGACGAGATACTGGCAGAAGTAAGGCTGTGAGTACCGGACGTGAGTCGTGCTTGGGTAGCTCATTCCGCCGCCGGCGGCCGTGTTGTGCGGACGTGCGGAGCGGCTGTTGCGGTGTTTACATCGTCGCTGCGAGCAGCCGGCGCTGTGTGGTGAGTGCGCGCTTTCTGCGTTAGTCGTAGTCCACGATCACATTCTAGAATGACATAATGGAACAGACAACGCGACGCGATACTTTGAAGTTGATTTTCGATACGAACTGCGCCCGACCGAAATCTTACGAAGTTGAGGCATTTATCGAAGAAACTTTTCAGATCAAAGTGGATGAATTGATTGGAATTCACCTGTCGATTGTCAGTCCGACTGTGTTCCTTAAGTTATCCAGTTCTGACAAGTGCGACCAAATTGTAGAAACATGTGGTGGGGTGGCAAAATTCAAATATTCAGACGGACACATCGGGCAGGTCACGGTTTCGCGTGCCGGAATGGGAATAAGAACGATTCGAATCTTTGAACTCCCCTTTGAAATAACGCCCGAGGAGATCAACAACAAACTGAGAGACTATGGCGCCATTATCAGCAATGTCGCCGAAAAATGGTCCAGCTTGCACAAGTATCCAGTATTAAATGGAGTCAGGCAAGTTAAGATTGACATGCTGAAACATATCCCATCGTATCTCTGGATTGGTGGATATCGAGCGATCGTCATTTACGATGGCCAGCCGAGAACCTGCCCGGGTTGTGGTTCGACCCAACACGTCCGCGCGCAGTTTGTTCAACGGCGTGTGATGCAACTGCCGACTGGGGAGCGAGACCCGCCTAGTCAGATGGCCACGCTGCCCGTGACGTACGCCGCCGCAATTCGCAGTGACGTCGCCCCAGACATGTGTTTCGACAGGGCGGTCGTTGCTTATGCCGACGTTCCCGATGGTACCGTAGCCATGGATACTAGCAGCACACAAGCTACAGGTCCAGCACACTCACAAGACGAGGAAACTGACAGGCGTGCAGAACAAGACCAGGCTAAGACGGCAGCAGAAGGCATGTGCAAACCACTCGAAGAAGTCGGGCACCACAAAGAGCACACAGTTGCAACATCGGAGGATAATGACCAGCGGCCTACAACTGTTTCACCAAAAAAAAACGGAAGAAACTTCGAATAGGCCGTCAGGGAGCAGCAGAAATCGCGCCAATCTTGCGTGAAAAGGCGAAACAGATAGGCCAAGAATTGGCGGAGACGACACAAGCAACTCCTCCGGAAGATCGAACAACAAAAACGAAGACCCGAAAGGAGGACACTGAACCCGACCGTGGAATCCACATTCCAGGCGGTACAGCTAGTCCGAAGGACACTCCACCTGTACCAAAAACGGAACGCGGGAAGTTACGTGCACGCGAGATTGGGCGGATGACATGGAGGAGCCAAACCACGATGCAGAGATGGCTGACATACCACAACGTTCAGGACGGACGGCACCCTACCGTCGACAAGATGTGTCCACCCGGCTACAAACCAACATCAAAGACGCTCGTGCAGAAGATGATGATGCCAACTTCTTCTAAGTGGAGCAAACATCCACTTCACCTGGCAAACAGTATCCCACCTGACACGGTATAGTCGACATGTCGTCCTTGCAGGCGTACAGAATCGCGACCTTGAATATACACTCCTGGAAATTGAAATAAGAACACCTTGAATTCATTGTCCCAGGAAGGGGAAACTTTATTGACACATTCCTGGGGTCAGATACATCACATGATCACACTGACAGAACCACAGGCACATAGACACAGGCAACAGAGCATGCACAATGTCGGCACTAGTACAGTGTATATCCACCTTTCGCAGCAATGCAGGCTGCTATTCTCCCATGGAGACGATCGTAGAGATGCTGGATGTAGTCCTGTGGAACGGCTTGCCATGCCATTTCCACCTGGCGCCTCAGTTGGACCAGCGTTCGTGCTGGACGTGCAGACCGCGTGAGACGACGCTTCATCCAGTCCCAAACATGCTCAATGGGGGACAGACCCGGAGATCTTGCTGGCCAGGGTAGTTGACTTACACCTTCTAGAGCACGTTGGGTGGCACGGGATACATGCGGACGTGCATTGTCCTGCTGGAACAGCAAGTTCCCTTGCCGGTCTAGGAATGGCAGAACGATGGGTTCGATGACGGTTTGGATGTACCGTGCACTATTCGGTGTGCCCTCGACGATCACCAGTGGTGTACGGCCAGTGTAGGTGATTGCTCCCCACACCATGATGCCGGGTGTTGGCCCTGTGTGCCTCGGTCGTATGCAGTCCTGATTGTGGCGCTCACCTGCACGGCGCCAAACACGCATACGACCATCATTGGCACCAAGGCAGAAGCGACTCTCATCGCTGAAGACGACACGCCTCCATTCGTCCCTCCATTCACGCCTGTCGCGACACCACTGGAGGCGGGCTGCACGATGTTGGGGCGTGAGCGGAAGACGGCCTAACGGTGTGCGGGACCGTAGCCCAGCTTCATGGAGACGGTTGCGAATGGTCCTCGCCGATACCCCAGGAGCAACAGTGTCCCTAATTTGCTGGGAAGTGGCGGTGGGGTCCCCTACGGCACTGCGTAGGATCCTACGGTCTTGGCGTGCATCCGTGCGTCGCTGCGGTCCGGTCCCAGGTCGACGGGCACGTGCACCTTCCGCCGACCACTGGCGACAACATCGATGTACTGTGGAGACCTCACGCCCCACGTGTTGAGCAATTCGGCGGTACGTCCACCCGGCCTCCCGCATGCCCACTATACGCCCTCGCTCAAAGTCCGTCAACTGCACATGCGGTTCACGTCCACGCTGTCGGGGCATGCTACCAGTGTTAAAGACTGCGATGGAGCTCCGTATGCCACGGCAAACTGGCTGACACTGACGGCGGCGGTGCACAAATGCTGCGCAGCTAGCGCCATTCGACGGCCAACACCGCGGTTCCTGGTGTGTCCGCTGTGCCGTGCGTGTGATCATTGCTTGTACAGCCCTCTCGCAGTGTCCGGAGCAAGTATGGTGGGTCTGACACACCGGTGTCAATGTGTTCTTTTTTCCATTTCCAGGAGTGTAAATAAAATTAGCAGCACCCTCAATCTGAGAAATCTCCAAGATTTTCTGTACGCCGCTGATGTTGACATCTTAATGCTGCAAGAAGTAACGGCTATCGGTTTGGACGACATCAGTGGCTACAACGCCGTCATCAATCCTGCCAATGACAATAGCCTCGGCACAGCGATTGTGACTAAAGAGGGGATCCTACTTACAGACGTGACGAAACTGCCGAACAGTAGAGGTCTCGCTGTCACGATAAACAACACCAGGTTTATCAACATAGATGCCCCGTCAGGAACCGGAAACAAGCGCCGCAGGGCCGAATTTTTCAAGGAGGACATCGCCCCCCCTTTTCGCGGTGCGATTTGAACAAATAATATTTGCGGGTGACTTTAATTGCGTGCTGAGTCCCAAAGATCAGACGCCAAATTTTAATAATTCTCTGGAGCTGGAGAACATCGTCAGAGAATTCCATCTGTTAGATACTTGGGAACTAAAACATGGTGATCAGCTAGGTTTCACCTATATCACCAGCCATTCTGCCAGTCGTATCGACAGGATTTACGCAACGTCCAATTTAAGGAGACACGTTTTACGAGGTGTGGCTAGAAAAAAACCGGACTGGTACTGGTGAAACAATAAAACGAATGCAATAAGGCTGAAAGTCGCGTGGCCTGTCACGTGACTCTCGCTCCGCCTACTGCTCGAGTATCATCTGCCTCCTGCACTCAGTCTGCCCGTGGCGTCTGTTTTAAGTAGTTGACGTTTTGTCTGTGCGTCGGAAAACGTTGAGTGTACAGAAAGAACAGCGTGTTAACATCAAATTTTGTTTCAAACTAGGAAAATCTGCAAGTGAAACGTTTGTAATGTTACAACAAGTGTACGGCGATGGTTGTTTATCGCGAACACAAGTGTTTGAGTGGTTTAAACGATATAAAGATGGCCGCGAAGACACCAGTGATGACAGTCGCACTGGCAACAAGTCAACTCCTGTTAACTCAGACACTGCTCTGATTGTTAAACGGCGATCTTGTCGAACAAGTTTACCGATTTTTTCAATGTTTGCATCAGTTTTTGCTGACAATGGTCTGCCAGTGCGAGTGTCATCACTGGTGTCTTCGCGGCCATCTTTAAATCGTTTAAACCACTCAAACACTTGTGTTCGCGATAAACAATCATCGCCGTACACTTGTTGTAACATTACAAACGTTTCACTTGCAGATTTTCCTAGTTTGAAACAAAATTTGATGTTAACACGCTGTTCTTTCTGTACACTCAACATTTTCCGACGCACAGACAAAACGTCAACTACTTAAAACAGACGCCACGGGCAGACTGAGTGCAGGAGGCAGATGAAACTCGAGCAGTAGGCGGAGCGAGGGTCACGTGACAGGCCACGCGACTTTCAGCCTTATTGCATTCGTTTTATTGTTTCACCAGTACCAGTCCGGTTTTTTTCTAGCCACACCTCGTACAGTCCGAGCTATGGCCCACTACTTTCTCTGATCATATCGCGTACATATGTACGATAAATTTAGAGAAACAAGGAACGTACAGGGCGAGAGGTCAGTGGAAGTTAAACGTTGCTCGTCTTTCGGATCCTGGATGTCACGCCGCCTTCCATACCACTTGGGCAGAATGTGAAAGAAAGTTCCACTTGTACGGTACGGCGCTGAATTGGTGGCTAAACTGCGCGAAGCCCGCAATATTAATCACAATGCAAACTTACTCCCGTTAAAAAGTCGCCTGGCGGAGGCGGACATTAGACTTTTACTTCAGCTGTCTGAGAGACTTGTGCGTTCGCGATGCTACAATCATAACAAACTACGGGCAAATCAACAGAATAAAAGCAAAATTGCTCACCCTGCAGAGACACCATCTCGAAGGCTGTAAAATACGAACGCGTTTGCAGAACGGTACACGAGAAGAAACAACATCGTTGTACCACATCCTCCAAGAGAACAAAAGACAAAAACGGAAAATTCTGACGGAACTCAAAACTTCAGACGGGAGACTCTTGACAGATCAAGCTGCGATACGAGACGAGATCCATCGGCACTTTAGTGAGTTGCTGGCCAACACACAGACAGATGTAACAGCGCAGCAAGCTCTCACTGCTAGGACCACAGAGCGACTCACTCCAGAAGAAGCTGATGTGCTCGCAGCAAGAATAACGGACGAAGACGTCGAAGATGCCATCTCGAGGAGTCCAAAGAATAAATCACCTGGACCAGATGGGCTACCCGCTGAATTTTATCAAACTTTTCGCGAACAGATAATTGCTAAATTGACACTCGTCAGCAATGAAATACTAAATGCCGACACTGACCTTCCGAAGGAATTCTGTGAAGGTACAGTGGTCTTAGTCCCCAAAACACCAAGAGGCAAAACCGTGGAGAATCTTCGACCCATAACACTTCTCAATAGTGATTACAAAATCTTCGCCCGTATCATGATGCAAAGGTTTAATTCAGTTATTCGTACAGTAACAGGAGCTTACCAGACAAGTGTGGGAAAGGATAGAACGATATTTCAGACCTTATGCGACTACAGAGACATTATAGCGATATCGGAAGCCTGCAACATTCGCTGTGCCCTGATGTCGCTTGACTTTGAAAAAGCTTTTGATAAAGTTAATCATTCGTACCTGCTCCGGTGTATGACATCCATGCACTTCCCACAGAAAATTATAGCCTCCGTGAAAAACATACTGACGAATAGCACGTCAAGAATCAGTGTCGACGGACAACTCAGTCACCCGATCAATACACACAGTTCGGTAAGACAAGGTTGCCCCATGTCCATGACGCTTTTCGCGATTGCGCTTGAACCTCAGTATCCCTGACTCGGCAACTCCGTGGACTACATATACACGGACAGAAGATCATATGTCAAGCCTACGCGGACGATGTAGGGGTACTTGTGACTGACGAAAGCGAGGTGGCAACGGTACTTGAAGTTGTGGCGACCTACGAACTGGCGTCAGGAGCTAAACTCAACCGCAATAAATCTGGTATTATGAATCTTGGTAGGGGCATAGAGATCAGAGCCGCTGGACGTATCAACATTGTGGAAAAACTAAAATGCCTTGGAATAGAATATATGAATAATATCCGCCACAGCCGCTCTCAATTACAGAAAATTACTTGCCACATTACGAGCAAGCATAAAACAACAGAGCTTGCGTAATTTAAATGCAATACAAAAAGTGCAACTAGCCAATACCTATATAACCTCCAAAGTAAACTATGTTGCTCAAGTGCTTCCTCTGCCACGAACCATAGCACACCAAATGCAAGCAGCGCTTGGTTATTTTGTCAGCAGAGGTCAGATATTTAAGGTTTTCTATGATACCTTGACGCTATCGACACGCAATGGAGGGCTACATCTAACAGACATCTACCTTAAAGCGCAAGCGCTATACGTTAGCAAAACTTATGAACGGTGGCAACGATCACCGCGGACCTTAGCGGCTCATCTCTTACGTGAAATCACCCCAGTCAGCAGAGATCCAGCAATCGATGTGCATCACATCTCCCACGAGCTGTACCACTATAAACATTTTCTTGTGGAATACAGCTATGTACGCCATAGAATACCGGAGAAGGACATATATCAGGTTAAGGAGGTTTACAACACCTTGCTCGAAGGAAAATTGCGCAATCGAATAGAAAACAAGTTCCGACATTATAACTGGAAAAACATATGGGAAAACATATCTGACCCCCATCTACCATCCAATGTGCGATCGACGTGGTACCTCGCAGTCAATAGAAAGATCCCAACCAACTCTAAACTGCACGCGACACGCCTGGCACACACACCAAACTGTCCCTGCTGCAATGTCGTCGACACTGAGAACATCGTTTCGTCTGTGACGATGTGAAAGACGTGTGGAATCTCTTCAGGCAAAAACTAGCACATGTGCTCCGCACGTGACCTAACACCATTGCACCGACGCACGTCCTTCTGCCAGGTGACGTGTCATATCCTAACACTAAAAGAAGGTCAGCCAACTGGCTCAAAGGACTGAAAGTCCATTACATCTCAACGGCTATGACGAAGAGTGCAGCAGACTATTGGATGTACCTGATGACAGAACATCAAAAGCTCGAACGACAAAAGAAATACAAAGAAAATTACGCAAATTTCTTGAACCGAACTTTGTCCTACCGACAGAGCTGAAGAACGATTAAACGATATTTTGTACAATCTCAGGATTACTTTTTTTTTAAGTTTCTGATTCCTTTTGCGCCAACAAGGTGGCTATATCGTTTACCCTTTGCCCTCGTGTAGCAGCACTAATAGGTTGCTGACGCAAACCTGAGACGCCAGCAGGCTGAAGTACGCCTGGCTCTCATATAAAAATCGCTCCCGCACAATGATGGAAGAATGTAGCGGACCTATTTTCTTTCCACAACCCCAATAGAAGGGATTTTGTTTACTTGTACACATTTACTTCGTTGGTCAACTATCTCTTATGGAACAAACATAGCACAGAAGCTAGCCGAAGAAGGCACAAATGGCGAGCGGAAGGACGGGCTGTAGGGGAGGAAGGAGGCCCGAAAAAAAAAAAAAAAAAAAAAAAAAAAAGTAGCTCAGTAGGTAGAGCACTTGCCCGCGAAAGGCAAAGGTCCCGAGTTCGAGTCTCGGTCGGGCACACAGTTTTAATCTGCCAGGAAGTTTCATATCAGCGCACACTCCGCTGCAGAGTGAAAATTTTATTCTGGAACACAGCATGTCATTCTGAACGGGGAGAAGTCTTCACACGTAAAAGTGACTGCATGAATGTACCATGGGCGTGTTATGGGGACATTACCTCACAATATACGGGGTGTTCATTCAACAGAAGACACTGAAATATATCGAACACTACAGATCGGATCGAAAAAAGTTATCGTTCTAATTTGTCTCGGAGGAAGGGGACATCCAACGATACCTCAGTTGACCCGCCACCCACTACCGGACCCAGGGTGTGGGTGGTGGGAGCAACTTTTAAATCTTCACGGGAACCCCGTTTTTTGTAAATTTCAGATTACCATTCTACGGTATAGTGTGGATAGATTTTGTCTGACATTTTCTCGGTTTCGCCACAGATGACACTAACTGGAGGAACGGAAATGGGAACACTGTGGTAATTTACGACGTGCTACTCAATGGCCCTTAAGTATTCAGTGGCACGTGGAACCCCACGTCCATGTTACGAGGCCAGTATTTCACAGTTTCTAATTGGAAACCCCATTCGCAACACTGTATTCCTCCGACGTATCGAACAGGTGTCGACTCGATGCGCCAGTGTGGCTTCGGCTCGAAGCGAACGCTGCTCTGCTTTTCCAATTAGAGTAAGTAAACGTAGTACGACCAACTTCAATACACTTAGCGATCCTCTTTTCAAATGACCGCACACACGATAAATATCTGCGGGAATGTCAGCACAGGCGTTTCTGATGCGGTCGACCGTGTCTTCACGGCCTGTTGGTACTTGCTGGTACACCTTACCTTTCAAATAACCCCACGCGGCGACGTCAAATCCGGCGACATAGCGGGCCAATTAATAGGGCCGTCTCTGCCGATCCACTGCACAGTTAACCGCGGTCTAATATCCTCCGGTGCTTCAATTGTGTAATGTGCTGATGTTTCTGGTGATCGCATAATTTCGTAGGGACTTTGGCCTCCACGATTGCCTGACCTAACACCACCTGACTTTTTCTTAGCGAAAGCAACTGGCTATAAAAACCGTCCAAAATCCATCGGTGAATTGAAAACTACAATATCCACTTTCACTGCTTCTGTTACAGAAGAAATGTTGCAGCTTGTGTTTGGAAACATGATTTGAGTTGTGTATTCAACAACAGGGGGGACACTTTCGACATTTAATGTGAAAATCTGTAAGTAAAAATGAATATTCAATAAATTAATAACTTGTATTTCCCTGAGTTTCATTTCGGAATATTCGCTGCGACATACGGCACGCGCGGCTAGCAATCATATGGCACTGTGGAGAGACTTTTTGAACACCCCGTAGTAAACGATAACGTTTTTTTTCTTTTCTTCATTTTGTGGAGAGTGTCACAGGCAAAAAGTTTAGGAAACGTTTCAAATCCTGTGTAAGGTCTTTCGCAAGCCTGTAAGTGGTTTCATTCTCAAATACTGGATGACTATAATCCGGGTAATTTCCACGCCATGAGTTCCTCTGCCTCAAGAAATATACACATTTTCTAATTGTAATACGTGACTTAGAACTGTGTTAAAATCTTTAACATAGCACTAGCTTAGAGCCTGCTGCTACGCTCGCTGTCTGCATATATTTCTTTTCCTTACTCGAATTTTTATGTTGTTCACAGACTTGAACAGCTTCTAAACCTTTCACGCTTATTAAATCCATGGTGTTTTCTGAATGTACCTCTGACCAAAAAGCTGGAGTCAGAGGTTTTTGTCAATTATGTCGTTTTCGTTCTTGTGTGATTTTCCATAAAAGCTTCCATCTTCTAACACGTATTTCTTTATGTCCAACCTAGAAGTGAAACACCACTTTTCATAGATTCTGCTTTAAAAATTTTCAAATGTAACTACATATTTCCTTAAAAATTTTCATTCCCTGTTTCACTCATGCGGGGGTTGAATTTCCAAAAACAGTGAAACATATTAACATATTTTTTTTTCTAACAGAGAAGCCAAATACAGGTTTTCATAGGTTTAGCCTTGAAAATACTTTCACAATATATAACTCCATAAAGCTTTTGATGCCCTATTTTACTCCCTTACGTGGTTGAATTTCCAGAAACAATGAAACATTTTCTTTTTTTTCTTGGGTGTCAATATGCAATTTTCATACACAAAAATTCACTTGACGCCTTCCTGAGAGACTATCTCCACTCCTTCCAAATTGACAGTATAAGTGTAGGCCGGATGTAACTCGAATTCAAAGAAATAGTATCGGCAGCAATTGAGAGATTTGTACCAAATAAATTAACAAACGATGGCGCTGATCCTCCTTGGTACACAAAACGCGTTAGAACACTGTTGCAGAAACAACGAAAGCAACACGCCAAATTTAAACAGACGAGAAATCCCGAAGATTGGCGATCCTTTACAGAATTTCGAAATTTAGAGCGGACTTCAACGCGAGACGCCTGTAAGTTTCCACAATGAAATTTTGTCTCGAAACCTGGCAGAACATCCAAAGATATTCTGGTCGTATGTGAAGTATGTTAGCGGCAAGCAACAATCAATGCCCTCTCTGCGCGATAACAATGGAGATACTATCGAAGACAGTGCTGCCAAAGCAGATTTACTAAACACAGCCTTCCGAAATGTCTTCACAAAAGAAGACGAAGAAAATATTCCAGAATTCGAATCGAGAACAGCTGTCAACGTCAGTAATGTAGAAGTAAATATCCTCGGAGTAGTGTAGCAACTTAAATCACTTAATAAAAGCAAGTCTTCTGGTACAGACTGTATACCAATTAGGTTCCTTTCGGAGTATGCTGATGCATTAGCGTCATACTTAACAATCATATACAACCGTTCGCTCATCGAAAGATCCGTATCCAAAGACTGGAGAGTTGCACAGGTCATACCAATATTCAAGAAAGGTAGTAGGAGTAATCCACTAAATTACAGGCCCATATCGTTAACGTCGATATGCACCAGGATTTTAGACCATAAATTGTGTTCGAACATTATGAATTACCTCGAAGGAAACGGTCAACTGACACACAGTCAACAAACGTATAGAAAACATCGTTCCTGTGAAACACAACTAGCTCTTTATTCACATGAAGTGTTGAGTGCTATTGACAAGGGATTTCAGATCGATTCCGTATTCCTTGATTTCCGGAAAGCTTTTGGCACTGTACCACACAAGCAGTGAAATTGCGTGCTTATTGAATATCGTGTCAGTTATGTGACTGGATTTGCGATTTCCTGTCAGAGAGGTCACAGTTCGTAGTAATTGACGGAAAGTCATCGAGAAAAACAGAAGTGATTTCTGGCGTTCCCCAAGATAGTGTTACAGGCCCTTTGCTGTTCCTTATCATTATAAACGATTTGGGAGACAATCTGAGCTGCTGTCTTAGGTTGTTTGCAGATGACGCTGTCGTTTATCGACTAATAAAATCATCAGAAGATCAAAACAAACTGCAGAACGATTTAGAAAAGATATCTGAATGTTGCGAAAAGTGGCAGTTGACCGTAAATAACAAAAAGTGTTCAAATGGTTCTGAGCACTATGGGACTTAACATCTATGGTCATCAGTCCCCTAGAACTTAGAACTACTTAAACCTAACTAACCTAAGGGCAGCACACAACACCCAGCCATCACGAGGCAGAGAAAATCCCTGACCCCGCCGGGAATCGAACCCGGGAACCCGGGCGTGGGAAGCGAGAACGCTACCGCACGACCACGAGATGTGGGCAACGAAAAGTGTGAGGTCATCCATATGAGCACTAAAAGGAATCCGTTAAACTTCGGTTGCACGATAAATCAGTCAAATCTAATAACTGTAAGTTCAACTAAATACCTACGAATTACAAATACGAACAAATTAAATCGGAAGGTTCAAAAATGAGTCAAATGGCTCTGAGCACTATGGGACTTAACTTCTCAGGTCATCAGTCCCCTAGAACTTAGAAGTACTTAAACCTAACTAACCTAAGGACATCACACACATCCATGCCCGAGGCAGGATTCGAACCTGCGACCGTAGCGGTCGCGCGGTTCCAGACTGTAACGCCTAGAACCGCTCGACCACAAATCGGAAGGAACACACAGAAAATGTTGTGGGGAAGGCCAACCAAAGACTGCGCTATATTGGCAGGACACTTAGAAAATGTAACAGACCTACTAAGGAGACTGCATACACTACGCTTGTCGGTCCTCTTTTAGAATACTGCTGCGTGATGTGGGATCCTTACCAGGTAGGACTAACGGAGAACATCGAAAAAGTTCAAAGAAAGGTAGCACGTTTTGTATTATCGGTAAATATGGGAGAGAGTGTCACAGAAATTATACAGGATTTGGGCTGGAAATCATTAAAAGAAAGGCGTTTTTCGTTGCGACGGAATCTTCTCACGAAATTCCAATCACCAACTTTCTCTTCCCAATGCGAAAATATTTTGTTGACACCGACCTACATAGGACGGAACGATCATTATGATCAAATAAGGGAAATCAGAGCTCGTACGGAAAGATATAGATGTTCATTCTTTCCGTGCGCTATACGAGATTGGAATAATGTAGAATTGTAAAGGTGGTTCGAAAAACCCTCTGCCAGGCACTTAAATGTGATTTGCAGAGTATGCATGTAGATGTAAATGTAGCTTTTAAACTGCATTATCTCTTTAGGAATGATTTATTTTCGAAAACAACTTTCGCTCACTATTTTACCCCCTTTGTGACTGAATTTCCTAAAGTGCTGAAACACCTATTATTTTATTTCTGACTGAGAAACCAAATACCAATTTTCGTAGGTCTAGCTTCAATATTGTCTTAATAGCGACATATTTCCAAAGAGCCTTTCATCCCCTATTTCATCCCTTTAGGAGTACAATTTCGAACAATCCCTTCTTAAACGATGCTTACAGTATAAGATCAACACCCTCTCGAAATTCGAAGTTTCCCTCCTTAGCGGTTTGGGCTGGACGATGATGAGTCAGTAAAACAGTATAGCCCTGTTTTATCCACTTAGGGGTTGAGTTCCCAAAAACAGAGAAATACAATTTTTTTATTTCCTACCAAGAAGTCAAATTCAAATTTTCACAGATTTAGCTTTAAAAATACTTCCATAATGAAATATTTTCGTAAAACGTTGCATCTTATATTACACCTCATTAGGTGTAGAATTTCCAAAAACACTGAAACACGTATTTTCTTGAATTTCTAGCCAAGAAGTGAAATACCAGTTTTCGTAGACGTAACTTCTAAAATACTTTGGTAGTTCTCTAATAATTATTCATCTTCAAAAAAAAGTTTCACCTACTGTTTCATTCCTACCCCCTAGAGATTAAACTTCCAAAAAGTACTGAAACACGTATTTCTTTATTTCTGACCGAGAATCAAAAGAGCAATTTTCGTAGTTTCAGCTTCAAAATTGCTTTAATCGCGACATATTTTCAAAAACCCTTCATTCCTTATTTCACCCCGCTTGGACTATCGAAAAATCCCTTCTCAAAACGACGCCTGCCGGCCTCTGTGGCCGAGTGGTTGTAAGCGCTTCAGTCCGGAACCGCGCTGCTGCTATGGTCGCAGGTTCGAATCCTGCCTCGGGCATGGATGTGTGTGATGTCGTTAGGTTAGTTAGGTTTAAGTAGTTCTAAGTTCTAGGGGACTGATGACCTCAGATGTAGAGTCCCATAGTGCTCAGAGCCATTTGAACCATTTGGAAACGACGCCTAGTGTATAACATCAACACTCTCTGAAAATTTCAAGTTTCTGTCCTTAGCGAGTTGGGCTGGGCGATGACAAGTCAGCGAGTTAAGTCAGTCTGGACGCTGCGTGGTTGGTCTGTTGACTCGGGGAAGGGGACCAAACAGCAACGTCATCGGTCCCATCGGATTAGGGAAGGATGGGGAATGAAATCAGCCGTGCCGTTTCAAAGGAACTATCCCGGCATTTGCCTCAAGTGATTCAGGGAAATCATGGGAAACCTAAATTAAATGACCGGACGCGGGTTTGAACCGTCGTCCTCACGAATGCGAGTACAGTGTGCTGACCGCTGCATCACCTCGTTCTCGGGACACCACCTTATATACACAGAGAAAATTCATGTTAATGAGTAGTTACGGCAATAGTTGTATGGAATACTGAATGAATATTTGTGTTGCCCCTGGTAGCCGTTAGGTAGGCAACACTCTAAGTGGACCCGGTTGCCATGAACAGAGTTGGGGTGTAGTGATATAGACGTTTTCCTGACATCTTCTACTCTATTAATGAATGCTTTGGAACAAAAACCCTTCGCTTTTGGGCCAGTATGTCTACTGTGAATCTGCAGCTTCTCCCGACCTGAATCTGTCCGCTGTGGGCTCTGCGCCATGTTGGCAAACTTCCCGAGAAGTCGGCCTGTCCTCCGTTTGCGCGAGAGAACACTCTATAGACGGCAGGAAGGGGGGGAGGGGGGGGGGCAGCTCTTCTTCCTGCGGACGTCCGCTCAAGGAAGCAAACGCGTTTTTCCTAGTTGTATGACAATTGCCGCTGACATATGTCCGGTACCAGTATTATATTTATTTTCTCTGTTGTTGCTTCATCAACTTCGCTCTACACAGGTGGGGAAGACTCGTCTGCGACCCAAAGTGGGAAGGGTAAAGGGTAGGAAGTCTTGCTATCTGCGTTTATAGATCACCTCTGTACCTACTAAGACTTGAAAAAATTGGACGCGTACTTGTGCTCTTAGGCTTCTGTACAAGAAGAATAATAATAATTACTACTATTATTATTTCGTGTGGCTCAGTGGCCCGGTGCAAGTCTATTCATTGGCCGCCACTTTGGCGACCTGTGTGTCCCTAAACTACCTCGGTTATCCAAACAGGGAAAGGAGGCCTGTAGTTTAACATGGAATCCGAAATACTGTTCTTTCTGACGACTCCTCACATCGTTGAGAGGTGAAGGCTAGAATGAAACGGAGACAGAAAAATTCGTGGCCTGACCGAGATTCAACCCCTCGACTTCTAGGTTTCCAGGTAAACGCTTTACCGCTGTTTTTTTCCTATGTTAGGTCTGGGAAGACGTCACGCGTTACCCCTTCAGATTAATCATTGAATACTTCACTAGTGTTTCTTATTTGATAGGGCATACAGCAATCTGACCGAACACGCTGAGACATCATCCCTTTTACTCCTAGAACACCAAGCACAACGCGTATATACACTACTGGCCATTAAATTTGCTACAGCAAGAAGAAATGCAGATGATGAACGGGTATTCATTGGACAAATATATTATACTAGAACTGACATGTGATTACCTTTTTACTCAATTTGGGTGCATAGATCCTGAAAAATGAGTACCCAGAACAACCACCTCTGGCTGTAATAACGGCCTTGATACGCCTGGGCATTGAGTAAAATAGAGCTCGGATGGCGTGTACAGGTACAGCTGCCCATGCAGCTTCAAGAGTAGTGACTAGCGTATTGTGACGAGCCAGTTGCTCGGCCACCATTGACCAGACGTTTTCAGTTGGTGAGAGATCTGGAGAATGTGCTGGCCAGGGCAGCAGTAGAACATTTTCTGTATCCAGAAAGGCCGGTACAGGACCTGCAACATGCGGTCGTGCATTATCCTGATGAAATGTATGGTTTCGCAGGGATCGAATGAAGGGTAGAGCCATGGGTCGTAATAAATCTGAAATGTAACGTCCACTGTTCAAAGTGCCGTCAACGCGAACAAGAGGTGACCGAGACGTGTAATCGATGGCACCCCATACCATCACGCCGGGCGATATGCCAGTATGGCGATGACGAATACACGCTTCCAATGTGCGTTCACCGCGATGTCGCCAAACTCGGATGCGACCATCACGATGCTGTAAACAGAACCTGGATACATGCGAAAAAATGACGTTTTGCCATTCGTGCACCCAGGTTCGTCGTCGACTACACCATCGCAGGTGCTCCAGTCTGTGATGCAGCGTCAAGGGTAACCGCAGCCACAGTCTCCGAGCTGATAGTCCGTGCTGCTGCAAACGTCGTCGAACTGTTCGTGCAGATGGTTGTTGTCTCGCAAACGTCCCTATCTGTTGGCTCAGGGATCGAGACGTGGCTGCACGATCCGTTACAGCCGTGCGGATAAGATGCCTGTCATCTCGACTGCTAGTGATACGAGGCCGTTGGGATCCAGCACGGCGTTCCGTATTACCCTCCTGAACCCACTGATTCCATATTCTGCTAACAGTCAATGGATCTCGACCAACGCGAGCAACAATGTCGCGATACGATAAACCGTAATCGCGATAGGCTACAATCCCACCTTTATGAAAGTCGAAAACGTGATGGTACGCATTTCTCCTCCTTACGAGAGGCATCACAACAATGTTTCACCAGGCAACGCCGGTGAACTGCTGTTTGTGTTTGAGAAATCGGTTGGAAACTTTCCTCATGTCAGCACGTTGTAGGCGTCGCCACCGGCGCCAACCTTGTGTGAATGCTCTGAGAAGCTAATCATTTGCATATCACAGCATCTTCTTCGCGTCGTTTAAATTTCGCGCCTGTTGCACGTCATCTTCGTGGTGTAGCAATTTTAATGGCCAGTAGTGTATTCCAATCTCGTACAGCGCTCGGAGAAAACGAACACCTATATCTTTCCATGCGAGCTGTGATATCCCTTATTTTATTATGATGATCGTTTCTCCCTATGCAGGTCGGCGTCGACAAAATATTTTCACATTCGGAGGACAAAGTTGCTGATAGAAATTTCGTGAGAAGATTCCGTCGCAACGAAAAACGCCTTTCTTCTATTGATGTCCACCCCAAATCCTGTATCATATCAGTGACACTCTATCCCCTATTTGGCGGTAATACAAAACGTGCTACTCTTCTTTGAATTCTCTCGATGTACTGCGCTAATTCCATTTGGCAAGGATCCCACGCCGCGCAGCAGTACTCTAAAAGAGGATAGACACGTGTAATGTAGGCAGTCTCTTTAGTAGACATGTTACATTTTCTAAGTGTTCTGCCAAAAAAAACGTAGTCTTTGTTAGCCTTCTGCACATTTGCTATGTGTTCTCTCCAATTTAAGTTTTCCGTGATTGTTATTTCTAAGTATTTACTTGAATTTACGGCCTTTAGATTGCACTGATCTATCGTGTAACAGAAGTTTAACGGATTCCTTTTGGCACTTATGTAGATGAGCTCACACTTTTCATTATTTACGGTCAACTGCCAATTTTCGCACCAATCAGATATCTTTTCCAAATCATATTGTAACAATTAAGCCCTCGGTCACAAATATTAAGTCAAAATTGACCTGGTTTCTACGCTACAATGAGCGTCGTCTTCAGAATTAGACTCACTGTTCTAAAACATATTTGGTATATAGTGCATTAATAATATTAAAGTTTGTACTGAGTGGAAAAGATGCAGTACTTACAAGTCACATTTTAAAAAGGATCTGAGCCGGAACGGCGACGTCATGAACAGTTGTGAGATGGCGAGCCGCTAAGGGCTGCTCGTACTGTGAACAAGGGTTGCAACAAGACTGAGGTGCCCACTTTAGAAAGTGTGGGCGAGTAAACACGGTGTTGCTAGGAGCGCCATCTAGTAGCCGCAGAAACAACTAGGCTACTGTACATTCAAAATTAGACACATGAAATTGTGATGCAGCTGATTCAGGCATAACGTAAGCACTAATAATAACAGGATGAAGTTACGTATTTATCTGCTTTAAATAGAGATACATTTTGTAACGTGAAAAACGTTAGTTATGACATACAAGAAAACAGCAAAGATGTGACAGGAAAACAACATTTCGGTAAACTGAATGAGGAAATCTGAATCAAAATGGCTTTATACAGTGAAAAAAGTTTTTATTTCGCAGCTGCAGCTGTCCGTTGAGAATGAGGCCATCATGACGAGTGAGATGTTTGAAAATCTCCAATTCCTCTAAGACATCTTTTCGGTATGCAGAATATTGTTACCGCCTGTGGCTTTAGGAACGTGTCCAGTAATTAAGAGATGATCGGCAAAGGATGAATTTAGGGGACTGGTGCCGTTCTTTCTCAAAAGATGTTCTTTACATCTGCTGGTGAAAGCACACCTAATATATTTTAGAACAGTTTGTCTAATTCTGAAGACGACTCTCATAGTAGCGTCGAAACCAGGTCAATTTTGACTTAATATTTGCGACCGAGGGCTTATTTGTTACAATATAATTCTGACACGGTCACTGAACCTTTGCAGCTATGTTCAAAGCTTTTCCAGATCGTTTTACAGTTTGTTTTGATCTTCTCATGAATTTACTAGGCGATAAAAGATAGCATCATCTGCAAACAACGTAAGACGGCTGCTCAGATTGTCTTCTGAACCATTTATATACCGGTAGGTAAGGAACAGCAGAGGGCCTGTAGCACTACCTTGGCGAAAGCCAGAAATCACTTCTGTTTCACTCGATGACTTTCCGTCAATTACTACTCGCAAAACAACACGAAGGGTGTTCATAAGCGGGGATTTGCACGTCGAGCTGCTATTCCAAAATGCACAATGCAGACGCCCATAACAGGAAAACGTGCTGATGCCATAAAACCTTGACTGGGAAGAAATGAAATAAATATCCTTTGGTCCCAAAAGGGTAACAGGATGGGGGTTACGTGTTGATTTTGGCAGCCATATCGCGGTATTCCATGGGTCTCAAGGCTACCATGCATTGTCGCGTTACCGTCAAGGAGTATTCATGGAATTCTTCATTTGTGTGGCCGTAGGGTCCATAGTTGCTTAGTGAAGGAAACAAAAGAAAAATCCAAGGAGAATAAACAAAAACTTTGAGGTTTGCCGATGACATTGTTATTCTGCCAGAGACAGCAAAGGACTTGGAAGAGCAGTTAAACGGAATGGATAGTGTCTTGAAAGGAGAATATAAGATGAACATCAACAAAAGCAAAACGAGGATAATGGAATGTAGTCGAATTAAATCGGGTAATGCTGCGGGAATTAGATTAGGAAATGAGATACTTAAAGTAGTAAAGAAGTTTTGCCATTTGGGGAGCAAAATAACTGATGATGGTCGAAGTAGAGAGGATATAAAATGTAGACTGGCAATGGCAAGGAAAGGATTTCTGAAGAAGAGAAATTTAACACAGAGTATTGATTTAAGTGTGAGGAAGTCGTTTCTCAAAGTATTAGTATGGAGTGTAGCCATGTATGGAAGTGAAACATGGACGATAAATAGTTTAGACAAGAAGAGAATAGAAGCATTCGAAATGTGGTGCTACAGAAGAATGATGAAGATTAGATGGGTAGATCACATAACTAATGAGGAGGTATTGAATAGAATTGGGGAGGAGAGGTGTTTGTGGCACAACGTGACTAGAAGAAGGGATCGGTTGGTAGGACATGTTCTGAGGCATCAAGGGATCACCAATTTAGTATTGGAGGGCAGCGTGGAGGGTGAAAATCGTAGAGGGAGACCAAGAGATGAATACACTAAGCAGACTCAGAAGAATGTAGGTTGCAGTACGTACTGGGAGATGAAGAAGCTTGCACAGGATAGAGTAGCATGGAGAGCTGCATCAAACCAGTCTCAGGACTGAAGACCACAACAACAACAACAACATTTTCTTAATTAGATTATTGTGTGTGTGCAATTCTATTTAATTCTACTTCGACCATCATCAGTTATTTTGCTCCCCAAATAGCAAAACTCCTTTACTACTTTAAGTGTCTCATTTCCTAATCTAATTCCCTCAGCATCACCCGACTTAATTCGACTACATTCCATTATACTCGTTTTGCTTTTGTTGATGTTCATCTTATATCCTCCCTTGAAGACACTGTCCATTCCATTCAACTGCTCTTCCAAGTCCTTTGCTGTCTCTGACAGAATTACAATGTCATCGGCGAACCTCAAAGTTTTCTATTTCTTCTCCCTGGATTTTAATACCTACTCCAAATTTTTCTTTAGTTCCCTTTACTGCTTGCTTGCTTAATGTTGTAGGTTAAAGAAAAAGTAGTGGAAATGTTATGTTGGCACCTCTACAAAACGCAAACGACAACACATACTTGAAGTACAAAAAGAAACAGAACAAAGTAGTCTGCATATGTGTGCTGTGAAATGGCTCTGAGCACTATGGGACTCAACTGCTGTGGTCATTAGTCCCCTAGAACTTAGAACTACTTAAACCTAACTAACCTAAGGACATCACACACATCCATGCCCGAGGCAGGATTCGAACCTGCGACCGTAGCAGTCGCACGGTTCCCGACTGCGCGCCTAGAACCGCAAGACCACCGCGGCCGGCTGTGTGCTGTGAAAAACACAAGAAACGTATAGTGCTGCAGAACATCTAAAAATTATACCGAAATTATCAGAGCCTGACACAGGAAAACCACGTTGTGCTAGCAGACGGCACTTCCTGATGTAAGCGAGAAATCAACCAACAATCACCGTAAGTACAAATCAACTTATTCTTAACGAACTGTTTGTCGATCTAAAAGCAAATAACTTAATTACAGATAATGCTTTACCTCAATAAAGCGAAACACGTGTGGTGAAAAAAATCACACATTTTTGTAGTTGCAACGACAGAACAAAAATACAAAATTTTGTGAAAACACAGCCCTCAGTCGCGGACCCAATTAATTTGTGAGCTGGGGACACCTTCTTCGGACAAAATTAAAACTAACAGTTACAGTGTCAGGTAGTCATAAGTAAAATAAAATGCAACAGTGGTGCAAGCCACTAGGGGCTCCCATGTGTCCTCTGCTACAGTCAACACAACCCCTAAAGGGGTTGACAAGTTGCTGCTGGTGGTGGTGGGTGGTTGTTAGTGTTTAACGTCCCGTCGACAACGAGGTCATTAGAGACGGAGCGCAAGCTCGGGTGAGGAAAGGATTGGGAAGGAAATCGGCCGTGCCCTTTCAAAGGAACCATCCCGGCATTTGCCTGAAACGATTTAGGGAAATCACGGAAAACCTAAATCAGGATGGCTGGAGACGGGATTGAACCGTCGTCCTCCCGAATGCGAGTCCAGTGTGCTAACCACTGCGCCACCTCGCTCGGTTTGAGAAGCTGGAAATTTTGCATATTGAAAAAAAAGGGCGTAAAGTTGATATTTTGGAGGAGCTGGAAATTTTCAAGCATTTGCTTTCGAATGACAGACTTTTTCTCAACGAGCAGGTGCAGTTGCGCGGAAGCAGTTATTTCAATGGTCTAAAGCCGCTTCTTGACAATATCTAACACTTTGATGTACCAACTAATTCTTGCAGATTCAGAGATACCTTTCCTTTCTACTTCTTAATAGTATCTATTATAGCAAGCAGTGATGTCATTTAATGGATTATTTCGTATATGCCTTCTTTGTGCATTTATTCTGGAATTTTTGTACTACAGTCAGTCATTCATTAGGTGTATTTTATATCATGCAGCATCCCGCTATTGTGATTACTTCATGTACACCGTTCAGGTGTTTGTTTATTTCTCTCCCTGCAGTTACGAGAGATGTTTACAAAATAGCTTGTTTTACCAATTAGCCACCAGATGGTGGTACTGTCTTGAAGTTGCCGTGGCGCACAAGTCACACGATGTTTCACTTCTGTGTTGACCGTAGCAGAGGACACGTGGCAGCCCCTAGTGCCTTGCACCTCTGTTGCATTTTATTTCAATTCTGACTGTCTGACGCTCTCAGGTATGACGGCAGCTTTCGCATTTTTTGGTACGTTATGCTGTGACATTTAGTATTAATTTTGTCAGAAGAGGGTGTGGCTTGTGACACCGAAACCTAGGTTACAAATTAATTGTGTCCGCGACTGTGTGTGGCGGCCGTTGTTGCCGAGCGGTTCTAGGCGCTACAGTCTGGAACCGCGCGACCGCTACAGCCGCAGGTTCGAATCCTGCCTCGGTCATGGATGTGTGTGATGTCCTTAGGTTAGTTAGGTTTCAGTAGTTCTAAGATCTAGGGGACTGATGGCCTCAGAATTTAAGTCCCATAGTGCTCAGAGCCATTTGAATTTTTTTGAGGGCTGTGTTTTTCAAACTTTTGTACTATAAAAGAGTCGCTGATTGACAGCCATGTTAAAAACCTTAAGAACAATAATACCCTCAAGAAGTATTCATGGTTATTTTGGCTGATCAGGAGGACACGTGGCAGCCCCTAGTGGCTTGCACCTCTGTGGCATTTTATTTCAATTCTATCTGACGCTGTCAGGTATGACCGCAGCTTTCGTACTTTTTGGTACGTTATGCTGTAACATTGAGTTTTAATTTTGTCCCTTGTGACACCGAAACCTAGGTTACAAATTAATTGTGTCCGCGACTGTGTGTGGCGGCCGGTGTGGCCGAAAGGTTCTAGGCGCTACAGTCTGGAACCGCGCGACCGCTACAGCCGCAGGTTCGAATCCTGCCTCGGTCATGGATGTGTGTGATGTCCTTAGGTTAGTTAGGTTTAACTGGTTCTAAGTTCTAGGGGACTGATGGCCTCAGAATTTAAGTCCCATAGTGCTCAGAGCCATTTGAACTTTTTTGAGGGCTGTGTTTTTCAAAATTTTGTACTATAAAACAGTCGCTGATTGACAGCCATGTTAAAAACCTTAAGAACAATAATACCCTCAAGAAGTATTCATGGTTATTTTGGCTGATCAGGAGGACACGTGGCAGCCCCTAGTGGCTTGCACCTCTGTGGCATTTTATTTCAATTCTGACTGTCTGACGCTCTCAGGTATGACGGCAGCTTTCGCATTTTTTGGTACGTTATGCTGTGACATTTAGTATTAATTTTGTCAGAAGAGGGTGTGGCTTGTGACACCGAAACCTAGGTTACAAATTAATTGTGTCCGCGACTGTGTGTGGCGGCCGTTGTTGCCGAGCGGTTCTAGGCGCTACAGTCTGGAACCGCGCGACCGCTACAGCCGCAGGTTCGAATCCTGCCTCGGTCATGGATGTGTGTGATGTCCTTAGGTTAGTTAGGTTTCAGTAGTTCTAAGATCTAGGGGACTGATGGCCTCAGAATTTAAGTCCCATAGTGCTCAGAGCCATTTGAATTTTTTTGAGGGCTGTGTTTTTCAAACTTTTGTACTATAAAAGAGTCGCTGATTGACAGCCATGTTAAAAACCTTAAGAACAATAATACCCTCAAGAAGTATTCATGGTTATTTTGGCTGATCAGGAGGACACGTGGCAGCCCCTAGTGGCTTGCACCTCTGTGGCATTTTATTTCAATTCTATCTGACGCTGTCAGGTATGACCGCAGCTTTCGTACTTTTTGGTACGTTATGCTGTAACATTGAGTTTTAATTGTGTCCCTTGTGACACCGAAACCTAGGTTACAAATTAATTGTGTCCGCGACTGTGTGTGGCGGCCGGTGTGGCCGAGCGGTTCTAGGCGCTACAGTCTGGAACCGCGCGACCGCTACAGTCGCAGCTTCGAATCCTGCCTCGGGCATGGATGTGTGTGATGTCCTTAGGTTAGTTAGGTTTAAGTAGTTCTAAGTTCTAGGGGACTGATGACCTCAGAAGTCCCTTAGAGCTGAGAGCCATTTGAACCACTTTTTTGAGGGCTGCGTTTTTCAAAATTTTGTACTATACAACAGTCGCTGATTGAGAGCCATGTTAAAAACCTTAAGAACAAAAATACCCTCAAGTATTCATGGTTATTTTGGCTGATCAGGTCTTTCCCTTGGTACAATGTTTGTTTCCCAATGGTGAACATGTGTGCCGTATTCGAAGACGACAGGGCTCTTATTGGAGGAGCTCACATCGTCCAGAACTGGTTTTCTGTACGTCAGGACGGAGTGTCACTCCTCCCCTACCCACTGCCGTCACCAGATCTAAGTGTGATTGATCCTTTTCGGCCTATTTTGGACAGAACGCTGCGTGATCGTTATAAACCACCATCACCGTTTCCTGAAGTTCCCACTATTTTGCAGGAAGATCGGTATAAGATTCCCTTAAAAACCATAAAGGACCTGTGTTTATCCATTGCAAGAAAACTGGAAATTGTTTTGAAAGCCAGTGGTTTTCCTACACCGTATTACGCACGATAATTTGCTGTATTTTTTGGTGTGCCCATATTTCTTCACATTCCCTGTGTGTTCACTTCACGGTTGGCTGTGGTATTACTCAGATTGAAGCAAGTGGAAAATCTTGTACATGGCTGCACGTCCAGAGACCGTGAATAGTTGCCATTGAAAGAAAAATCAGCCCTCGGTCACTATTTTTAAGAAATTAACCTGGTTTCGACACTGCTAGGGGTGTCTTCCTCAGAATATAAAACAAATAATGGTCTATATTCTATAACATGATCACAGAATTATGACTAAAAATGTATGATAGAGTATAAGTACACTACCAGATATAAAGAACACTTGCTAAGGAAAAATGGCACTAGCCCCAAAATCCGTCTTTTGCCGACCATCTTCTAACTACATGTCATTCGATAGCAACATTTTGACACAGAAAAGAAAGGGCATAGACTAGATATTCTAAAAGAATTAGAGATTTTAAAAACATCTTGCTCGAGAGGATAGCCTCATTGTTAAGGAACAGCTACACCTACGTAACAAAAATTTTTTCAACGGTATAAAGCCGTGTCGCGAGGGATTAGCCGAGCGGTCTCAGGCGCTGCAGTCATGGACTGTGCAGCTGGTCCCAGCGGAGGTTGGAGTCCTCCCTTGGGCATGGGTGTGTGTCTTTGTCCTTAGGATAATTTAGGTTAAGTAGTGTGTAAGATTAGGGACTGATGACCTCAGCAGTTAAGTCCCATAGGATTTCATACACACACACACGGTATAAAGCCGTTACTCGACATCTGACATCAGGTCTCCTTGTGCAGATTGCCGAAATATTCTTTTCCTTCTAAGGTAGTCCTATGTTTTTCAATTATCAAATGTTTCTTGGCTGCATTTCACGTCAATATTGCTTTCTACAAGTTGTCATTCAGTCCTATCTACAGTTTCATAATGATGTTTTCATGTTTTACCTTACTGTTACAAGCTTTGATGTAGACAAAATGTTATGTAGTATGCTACTATCAAACAAACATTGCTCTCTATTATCTACCAAATACTGTTTATTCCCAATCATTTCTGCCTATATTTCAATGTGAAGTATCCTAATTGTGTCTACGGCTACTAGGTCGCGCTCTCGTTGCTGTACCGTGTTCACCTGGCCGCATTTGTTAACGCGGGCACCTCAGTCCGTTTCGCAACCTGCACCACGCAAGTAACGAGCAGCCCTTAGTTGCTCGCCAGCACAGTTCTGTTTATCTTTGTGACTAATGCTTTTTTGGCATATTTATTGTTTTATAAATGACATATAAGTACTACCAGTCTTTCACGATAATTCCGTACTTATAGTCTATTATACATCTACATCTATTTACATCTACATCTACATGATTACTCTACAATTCACATGTAAGTGGTTGGCAGAGGGTTCATCGAACCACAATCATACTATCTCTCTACCATTCCACTCCCGAACAGCGCGCGGGAAAAGCAAATACCTAAACCTTTCTGTTCGAGCTCCGATTTCTCTTATTTTATTTTGATGATCATTCCTACCTATGTAGGTTGGGCTCAACAAAATATTTTCGCATTCGGAACAGAAAGTTGGTGACTGAAATTTCGTAAATAGATCTCGCCGCGACGAAAAACGTCTTTGCTTTAATGACTTCCATCCCAAATCACGTAGCATATCTGCCACTCTCTCTCCCCTATTACGTGATAATACAAAACGAGCTGCCCTTTTTTGCACCCCTTCGATGTCCTCCGTCAATCCCACCTGGTAAGGATCCCACACCGCGCAGCAATATTCTAACAGAGGACGAACGAGTGTAGTGTAAGCTGTCTCTTTAGTGGACTTGTTGCATCTTCCAAGTGTCCTGCCAATGAAATGCAACCTTTGCCTCGCCTTTCCCACAATATTATCTATGTGGTCTTTCCAACTGAAGTTGTTCGTAATTTTAACACCCAGGTACTTAGTTGGATTCACAGCCTCGAGAATTGTACTATTTATCGAGTAATCCAACGGATTTCTTTTGGAACTCGTGTGGATCACCTCACACTTTCCGTTATTTATCGTCAACTGCCACCTGCCACACCACACAGCAATCTTTTCTAAATCGCTTTGCAACTGATACTGGTCTTCGGATGACCTTACTGCATGGTAAATTACAGCATCATCTGCGAACATCCTAAGAGAACTGCTCAGATTGTCATCCAGGTCATTTATATAGATCAGGAACAGCAGAGGTCCCAGGACGCTTCCCTGGGGAACACCTGATAACACTTCAGTTTTACTCGATGATTTGCCGTCTATTACTACGAACTGCGATCTTCCTGACAGGAAATCACGAATCCAGTCGCACAACTGAGACGATACCCCATAGGCCCGCAGCTCGATTAGAAGTCGCTTGTGAGGAACGGTGTCAAAAGCTTTCCGGAAATCTAGAAATACAGAATCAACTTGAGATCCCCTGTCGATAGCAGCCATTACTTCGTGCGAATAAAGAGGTAGCTGCGTTGCACAAGAACGTGTTTTCTGAAGCCCTGCTGATTACGTATCAATTGATCGTTCCCTTCGAGGTGATTCATAATGTTTGAATACAGTATATGCTCCAAAACCCTGTTGCAAACCGACATCAATGATATAGGTCTGTAGTTTGATGGATTACTCCTATTACCCTTATTAAGCACTGGTGCGACCGTCGGAATTATCCAATCTGTAGGTACAGATCTATCTGTGAGCGAGTGGTTGTATATGATCGCTAAGTAGGGAGCTATTGTATCGGCGTAATCTGAAAGGAACCTAATAGGTATACAATCTGGACCTGAAGACTTGCCCGTATCAAGCGATTTGAGTTGCTTCGCAACCCCTGAGGTATCTACTTCTAAGAAATTCATGCTATCAGCTGTTCGTGTTTTTAGTCATAATTATGTGATGATGTTATAGAATATAGAGCATTCTTTGATTTAAATTCTGAGGAAGACACTCCTGCACTGTCGCAACCAGGTTAATTTGTTAAAAATAGTGACCAGGAGCTGATTTTCTTTCAATTGAAAGCAACTGGTTTTAGTTTCGAATTTTCTCTACATATATTCCCTCCAGCTTTCCGCCTCAGGATAGATGACCACGGCAGCAGAGGCGCCGGTGCGTTATTTCTGCACCGTAGAAACGCGCCTAAAATAGAAGACGCGACGCCGGCCTTGTGCGAGGCCAGTTTGCCCACAGCCCCTCTGCTGAATGGGGCGGCCGCTGGTGGCTCCGGAGTTTGCGCTCGCCGAGTGGCTTTTGACTGGCGCCGCCGCGGCGTGGAAGGAAGTCTGCCGCGATCGATGTCCGCCCCCGCATTCCCGGCTCCAGTTCCCTCCCCCTCCTCCCACAGCTCCTAAAGTTCCGACGCAGCCACCGCTGCTCCCCCGACCGCAGCTCTCGTCCTCCGTCGCGCCCCACGCCAGCAGCCGGCGCGTCTGAATTGCCGTCTCGGGTCACGACAAGACGGCGCCACCTTCCCCCCACCCCAACCCCACGCCCCTCCCCCAACCTGCCTCCCCCACCTCTAGCCTCCTCCCCCCCACTCCCCCCTCCTTTCACCGACGCCGCTTCTCACCGTCACGTCCGCGGCTTTCTGCCGCCACCTCAGCTCGGCATCCTTCCCTGCCCGTCCGTTTCTTTGCTCGCCACCTCCAACTTCTTCCTCTACACCTCTCAATTCTTTCCTCCCTTCCACACACCCCGCACAACTACACCGCTTCGCCACTACATCTCAGACATTCCTTCCACTCTTTCTCTCACTGCCCGACCATCCTTCTCCAGATTATCCCAATTAGCGAGCACAGCCCTCCCCTTTCTTTGCTCGCCACCACCACCAATTTCTTCCTCTACACCTCTCACTCAGTTCTCCCCTTCCTTCCTGCAGACTGCAGTACCGCACCGCTAAACCTCCTGCCCCGGACCTTCCTCTCTACTCCTCTCTCACCGCTGGCCCCCTTTTAATCCCTTCCCTGGTTAGCCCAATTAGAGAGCGCACACAGCGCCACAGTGGCTCGCTCTGCCCCTGAATGGCCCAGCTGCTAATGAGGCACCCGTGGCGCCAGGTTACAGGACGCAGCCCGGAATAAATGAATATCTCCCGCACCACTCCTCCTTCAGCGGCCGCCTGCAGTACGTTTCACAGCACCCGGCTTCTACCACCTGCTTTGTTACATCTTGCGTCTCCACTGCTTTACAGTCTCTAGGAAACAATCACGTACATACAAACACCGCTCGTAACCTGTCGCTACACTGGACGAGGCAGCTAATGTCGGCAGATAGGACGTACAGCTTCCTGGGAGATCAAAACAGTATGCCTTTCGCAGACAAGTGCTCTACCATCTGAGCTACCCAAGCACAACTGACGACCCATCATCACAGCCTCAGTTCTGCCAGTTCGAGTCTCGGTCTGGCACACAGTTTTGGCCTGCCAGGAAGATTCATATCAGTGCACATTCCACTGCAGAGTGAAAATTTCATTCAGGTTATACAATGGTACAAGACACAGAGTCGTTGGCACATGGGATGATCTGGACAATGCGACTTTGCGTTTTCAGTGCTCTAGACCGGCAATTGTCGCCTTCGTCTGGCTCACAAACAATACAGTTTGTTCAAGAAAATGGAGGTAGCAGCTCTATTACGACGTGCATTCAAGTTCTAAGGCCTCCGATTTTTTTCTAATTAACTACTGACCCGAAATCGATGAAACTGGCGTTACCTCTCGACGTAATCACCTTGCAGACATACACATTTTTCACAATGCTGACGCCATGATTCCATGGCAGCGGCGAAGGCTTCTTTAGGAGTCTGTTTTGACCACTGGAAAATCGCTGAGGCAATAGCAGCACGGCTGGTGAATGTGCGGCCACAGAGAGTATCTTTCATTGTTGGAAAAAGCCAAAAGTCACTAGGAGCCAGGTCAGGTGAGTAGGGAGCACGAGGAATCACTTCAAAGTTGTTATCACAAAGAAACTGTTGCGTAACGTTAGCTCGATGTGCGGGTGCATTGTCTTGGCGAAACAGCACACGCGCAGCCCTTCCTGGACTTTTTGTTGCAGTGCAGGAAGGAATTTTTTCTTCAAAACATTTTCGTAGTAGGATGCACCTGTTACTTTAGTGCCCTTTGGAACGCAATGGGTAAGGATTACGCCCTCGCTGTCCCAGAACATGGACACCATCATTTTTTCAGCACTGGCGGTTAACCCGAAATTTTTTTGGTGGCGGTGAATCTGTGTACTTCCATTGAGCTGACTGGCGCTTTGATTCTGGATTGGAAAATGGCATCCACGTCTCATCCATTGTCACAACCGACGAAAAGAAAGTCCCATTTGTGGTGTCATTGCGCGTCAACATTGCTCAGCAACATGCCACATGGGCAGCCATTTGGTCGTCCGTCAGCATTCGTGGCACCCACCTGGATGACACTTTTCGCATTTTCAGGTCGTCATGCAGGATTGTGTGCACAGAACCCACAGAAATGACAACTCTGGAGGTGACCTGTTCAACAGTCATTCGGCAATCCCCCAAAACAATTCTCCCCACTTTCTCGATCGTGTCATCAGACCGGCTCGTGCGAGCCCCAGGTTGTTTCGGTTTGTTGTCACACGATGTTCTGCCTTCATTAAACTGTAGCACCCACGAACGCACTTTTGACACATCCGTAACTCCATCACCACACGTCTCCTTCAACTGTCGATGAATTTCAATTGGTTTCACACCACGCAAATTCAGAAAACGAATGATTGCATGCTGTTCAAGTAAGGAGAACGTCGCCATTTTAAGTATTTGAAACAGTTCTCGCCGCTGGCGGTAGAATTCCATCTGCCGTACGGTGCTGCCATCTCTGGGACGTATTGACAATGAACGCGGCCTCATTTTAAAACAATGCGCATGTTTCTATCTCTTTCCAGTCTGGAGAAAAAAAATCGGAGGCCTTAGAACTTGAATGCACCTCGTAAAACGCACGTTTGTCACATGCCAATATGCCAGTTATGTGGTACTGTCTGTCTCATACATAAATAAAAACATCAATATCTGTGAACATTAACATGCGTTTCGCCATTCAAAAGGATAGTGTTGTTATGTCCTGCAAACGTGTACTCTGCCATGTTGCTCTGACACTCACAGACACAGTGAATGAGCCTCGAAAAGGTCGCAGAGGTAGGACAGACGTCAAATGACATCAGCCGATAGGGCGTAACCACCCTCCCCTATGACTCCCCTGTTGCATACCTACCTAGCAGACATGTTTTCGAACGGCTGTAGCACGAAATGGTACATTTTCGGACATGTGTTCCTGTTCAAAATATTCTTTACTCAATCCACTCTACAACTCCTACAGATTTGTAACAGGAATTTCAGGACACCCTGTATAGCCATTTGTAATTTTACATATGTATAAAATACCTGCATACTTAACATTTAATCATCTTCGCTGACCGTGATATTCTATTCCAATGACAATATTGTTTCCAGCAAAATCCAATCAAACTGAATTACAAAAAAAGTAACTAGGATGAGTTTTGCGACAGTTCTGTTGCATAAATCGTTACCAGTGCACTTGTCATGTTAATTTACTATGGGATCCCGAGCTTTTCGCAGCACCCGTAACTCTCTCCATGTACAACGAATCGCCAAAGAAACTGGTATAGGGATGCGTATTCAAATACAGAGACGTGTAAGCAAGCAGAATTCGGCGCTCCGGTCAGCAAATCCTATATGAGGCAACAAGTGTGTGGCACAGTTGTTAGATCGGTTACTGCTGCTACAATGACAAGTTATCGAGATTTAAGTTAGTTTGAACGTGCTGTTATAGTCGGCGCACGAGCGATGGGACACAGCATCTCCGAAGTAGCGATGGAGATTTTCGCGTACGACCATTTCACGAGTGTATCATGAATATGAGGACTGCGGTAAAACATCAAGCCTCTGACAGCGCTGCAGCCGCAAAAATATTCTGTAGGAACGGGACCAACGACGACTGAAGAGAACCGTTCAATTTGACAGAAGTGCAACCCTTCCGCAAATTGCTGCAGATTTCAGTGCTGGGCCATGAACAAGTGTGAGAGTGAGAACCATTCAGCGAAACATCATCGATATGGGCTTTTGGAGCCGAAGGCCCACTCGTGTACCCTTGATGACTGCACGACACAAAGCTTTACGCCTCGCCACCGACATTGGATTGATGACTGGAAACACGTTGCCTGCTCGGACGAGTCTCGTTTCAAATTGTATCGAACGGATGGATGTGTACGGGTAAGGAGACAACCTCATGAATGCATGGAATCTGCATGTCAGCTTGGGATTATTCAAGCTGGTGGATCTTCTGTAATGGTGTGGGGCGTTTGCAGTTGGGAGTGATATGGGACCCCTGATATGTTTAGGTACGGCTGTGACAGGTTACACTTACGTAAGCATCCTGTCTAATCACCTGCACCCATTCATGTCCATTGTGCATTCTGATGGACTTGGCAATTCCAGAAGGACAATGCGACACCCCACCGGCCCAGAATTGCTACAGAGTGGCTCCAGGGACACTCTTCTGAGTCCGATGTAGAGATGGGTCGAACTCGTTCATTCCCGTGAACTACTTCATTCGTTTCTCTCTTTGCCGCGAAGCGTTCAAATGAAGTAGATCATTCATGAAGTCCGGAAGCCTGGCGAAATTGCCCAGTTCGCCGCTCAGCCGCGGCTACGCTCGCTTCGCCTCGCTCGTACAATAAAGCTTCGTAATACTTCATAATTTTACCAACAGATGGCCGAACTATGCACTAACGTGCACGCAACGTAATAAGCTCTTACAGCGTCTGAGTTAAATGGAGCATGGTCGAAGGGGACAAAGGAAAGGTAAACAGAGAAGCCTGTCACATACAAAGAAGGTGATACGTCTACTCTTGCTCGACATTTTCTCATGAAGCGCCCAAAAAAGTCTTTATATGCCAATATTATTTGTTGTATTCATGGACTGAGAACTAGGGCTACCAACGAAATGCAGTCCAATTTTATGTTCCTTTTAAAATTTAATCCAAAATAGAATGAGTATGTTTACCACTGCCACAAAGTCTATACACCTACGTTAAGTAATTATTCAGAAGTTTTCCTGTAGATTTTATTTTTGTTGAGAATAATAACCCTCCACATTCAAAACGTAAACTGTCACCTGTAGTCATTGGTACGATTTCAAGTAAAATCCCTCTTTCAGTGTTATTAACAAACCTTTTATTTTCATGTTAGCTGTGCGTGCTCATACAGCCAGCCTCTTCGTTTGTATCTTTAATATTCATTTGTCTGCAAGCGCTGCCAACGGTAAGCTACCCGTGGACGCGAAGTTTAACTGCAGAAATAGTCACGGGTAATGATGCCAGCACTGCAGGAAGCAGCTGACGCTGCCTTCCCCTCAACCCTCACCTCCCCAACCCCTCCTAAACCTACCGCTCACCACGAACACCGCACGATTCGTCGACAGGCAGTAGAGGGAGGACTGAAGTGAAGGGAGGATGAGTGACGTAGCGCCGATATAGTGGGAGAGGGAGAGAGGAAGAGAGTGAGTGAACGAACTAGAAAAAAAGTGTGGAGTGTGCTATCTGTGAAGAGTTTGAAGTACCAGTTCATTGAAATTGAGTGGTTAGTTCACACTTCACTGGAGTGAAGCGTTCATTTGAACGACTCATTCACGAGCTCCCCATCACTAGTCCGATGGCCACCTATCTCCCCACACATGAACATTATTGAGCATATCTGGGATGCCATCTCCTCGTACTCTTACGGATTTATGGACAGCCCTGCAGGTTTCGTGGTGACAGTTCCCTCCAGCACTACTCCAGACATTAGTCGAGACAATTCCAAGCCGTGTTGCGCCACTTCTGCGTGTGTGTGGGGGCTCTACACGATATTAGGGAGCTGTACCAGATTTTTTTTGCTCTTCAGTGTATATCTACATATATGAGGGTGTCCGGATAACTCTTGTAAATTTCCATGAAAGAATGGAACTTTTTGTTGCGCCTTCATGGCTGGTAAGCTTGCTTGTTCCAAGGACCGTATAAGGAATTTCAACAATATACAGCATGCAGTTCATTGTTGACAGCCGCCTGAATTGGTCAATGAGTCGACTGCGATTGAAAATGGAGGAAACCGACTTCCGAACTGTTACTAAAGGGTTGGACTGCAGTACAAATCAAAACAGAACTGGACGAAACTTCCTGGCAGATTAATACTGTATGCCCGACCGAGACTCGAACTCGGGACCTTTGCCTTTCGCGGGCAAGTGCTTTACCATCTGAGCTACCTAAGCACGACTCACGCCCGATACTCACAGCTTTACTTCTGCCAGTACCTCGTCTCCTACCTTGGGTAGCTCAGATGGTAGAGCACTCGCCCGCAAAAGGCAAAGGTCCCAAGTTCGAATCTCGGTGGGGCACACAGTTTTAATATGCCAGGAAGTTTCATATCAGCGTACACTCCGCTGCAGAGTGAAAATTTCATTCTGGAAACATCCCCCAGACTGTGGCTAAGCCATGTCTCCGCTATATCCTTTCTTTCAGGAGTGCTAGTTCTGCAAGGTTCGCAGGAGAGCTTCTGCAAAGTTTGGAAGGTAGGAGACGAGATACTGGCAGAAGTAAAGCTGTGAGAGCGGGGCGTGAGTCGTGCTTCGGTAGCTCAGATGGTAGAGCACTTGACCGCGAAGGGCAAAGGTCCCGAGTTCGAGTCTCGGTCGGGCACACAGTTTTAATCTGCCAGGAAGTTTCAATCTGCGCACACTCCGCTGCAGAGTGAAAATTTCATTCTGAGAACTGGACGAAGTTCACGTGGGCTCTGCACCATCACTGAAGGACACTTCTTTTGGATTGACGAATTTAAACGTGGTCGTACAAGCACCGAAGACGAAGCACGCTCCGACCGCCAATAGAGGTCACCACAAAAAAAACCTTTGACAAAATCCATGATTTCGTAATGCAAGACCACCGAAAACAAATTCGTGCGACCGCTGAGACTGTAGGCATGTCAAGTGAGCGAGTGCGTAACATCCTGCACGGGTAATTGGCTACGAAGAAAGTCTGTGCGAGGTGGGTTGCGCGATAGCACACACTCCACCAAAAGCGCTTCCAGCACAGCATTTCTACAAAATGTCTGGCGATCTTCAGTCTCAATCCGCGAAATTTTTTGCGCCGTTTTGTGACTGCTGATGAGACCTGGATGCATCGTCACACATCAGAGTCAAAACAATGAATAAAGGCTGGTGAAAGTGCACTGAAGTAGCCAAAGAAAATTTTGTCAGCTGGTAACGTGATGGATGCTGTTTTTCGGGATTCCCAAGGAATAATACTCCAAGATTACTTGGAGAAAGGCAGAGCTACAACTGGACCATATTGTACCTCATTGTCGGTACTTTCGACACTAGCGTTGAAAAAAGATCAAGGTTGGCACGCAAAGATGTGTTCTTTCACCAGAAAAATACACCATTCCACACTTCAGCGATATAAATGGCGGAAGTGCATGAACTGGACTTTGGATTGATTCCTCACTCCCTGTATTCATCAGACTTAGCCCCAAGTGACTTATTCCCCTTTCGCTAACGTGAAACTTTGGCTCCCTGGGAAGAAGCTTTCATCAAATGAGAAACTGATAGTTCCAGTCAACGAGTATTTTGCAGAGTCTGACAGAACCTACTTTTCCGACGGGAAGATAAAGCTGGAGGATCGCAGCATTAAGTGCATGTCCCTCAAAGGAGACTATGCCGAGAAGTAAGGTGAGCTGTTGAGGAAACGAACGTTTTTTCCTGGCTTTTTTTTATCTTATGGGACTTAACTGCTTTGGTCATCAGTCCCTAAGCTTACACACTACTTAACCTAAATTATCCTAAGGACAAACACACACACAGCCATGCCCGAGGGAGGACTCGAACCTCCGCCGGGACCAGCCGCACAGTCCATGACTGCAGCGCCTTTCCCCGCTCGGCTAATCCCGCGCGGCCTGGCTTTTTTAACAGACTTACCAGCACGCCCTCGTATAAACCACTATGCAGTGCATGACCGAGGGTACATTATACCAATGTTATTAATTGTTTCTCCTATTCCTTCCTCGAATTTCTGTCAAATTCGACTGCAAGGAAAAAACTAAATAGCGCATTGTTGTCTATAAGTTTAGGTATAAAATTCTATGTAAAGACAAACTATATGTGTGGGAGAAAGAGTTTTTCTAATGGTTTGAGTGCCCCACTATCGCAGTTAAAATTGCCCGCGACAAAGGAAACGAAACCGCAAATGCCGGCCGCGGTGGTCTAGCGGTTCTAGGCGCTCAGTCCGGAACCGCGCGACTGCTACGCTCGCAGGTTCGAATCCTGCCTCGGGCATGGATGTGTGTGGTGTCCTTAGGTTAGTTAGGTTTAAGTAGTTCTAAGTTCTAGGGGACTGATGACCATAGATGTTAAGTCCCATAGTGCTCAGAGCCATTTGAACCATTTTTGAAACCGCAAATTTTTACAACACAGCACAGAAGGGAGAATTTGGTTTGCAGCAGTCTGTTTCAAGATGGAACCTTGTTGTTCAGTCTATGTCTGTCTGAATGTTTAATACAGTGTGGCTTAAAATTTAAAGTAAATCGCTCAAGAACCTGTGTTTCATTAATATGTAGCGTGTTTCAGAAGTGATGGTCAATAATTCACACATGGAAAGTACAGAATAAAAGTAGCTAAAAAGCTCCAATAAACATTTCACAAATTAATCGTTGTCGATAAACCACACACTTTATGTTACGGTTCATTAGTGTCTAGGAACACATGTCATCTCTAAACGTTTAAGTAGGTGTTCGAAATGTCCATATGTCTGAATGCAACATTGTCCGCCTCCGGTGGCTGAGTGGTCAGCGCGACAGAATGTCAGTCCCAAGGGCCCGGGTTCGATTCCCGGCCGGGCCGGAGATTTTCTCCGCTCAGGGACTGGGTGTTGTGTCGTCCTGATCATCACTTCATCCCCATAGGGGCACAAGTCGCCGAAGTGGCGTCAAATCGGAAGATTTGCACCCGGCGAACGGTCTACCCGACGGGAGGACCTAGTCACACGACATTTACATTTACAATGCAACATTCAACTCGTCTCTTAAATGAGTTACGAATCCTCTCAGGCAGTCCTGGGGAATTCTGCAAATGCTGGAAGGCTACTTAAATCCGCAAGCGTAATTCCTCAAGATTGGATTTGGGATTTGGCTCTGAGCACTACGGGACTCAACTGCTGTGGTCATCCGTCCCCTAGAACTTAGAACTACTTAAACCTAACTAACCTAAGGACAGCACAGACATCCATGCCCGAGGCAGGATTCGAACCTGCGACCGTAGCAGTCCCGCGGTTCCAGACTGGAGCGCCTAGAACCGTTCGGCCGCACCGGCCGGCATTCGTGGATCGTTTGTATAAAAAGAAGTCAAATAGAATCGAGACAAGTGGAAACAAAATAAGTATGGGAGAGGAAGAGTACGCACTCAGTATGTAACTGCCCATATAAGGTAGATTAGAAGGTTACAACAAAGTTATTTTTATAACTGATTATTTCTGGTTTCTTTGGGAACAACACGGGTATATCAGCTACAGCTGCCTAACGTTTGTCACAAATTTCAACAGTTGTAAGACACTGGTCGTTTGTACTCTTGGCGGCATCGTATGGCAAGAGTACGCGATGTGTAGTCAAAGAGTATATACATCTACATCTACATGGTTACTCTGCAATTGACACTTAAGTTCCTGGCAGAGGGTTTGTCGAACCATTTTCATACTACTTCTCTACCATCATGATCATTTCTCCCTACGTAGGTGGGTTTCAACAAAATATTTTCGCATTCGGAAAAGAAAGTTGGTGGTTGAAATTTTGTAAATAGATCTCGCCGCAAAGAAAACCGCCTTTGTTTGCGTGACTGCCACCCCAACTCGCGTATCATATCAGTGACACTCTCGCCCCTATTGCGCGATAACACGAAACGAGCTGCCCTTCTTCGCACTTTTTCGATGTCCTCCGTCAATCCTACCTGGTAAGGATCCCATGCCGCGCAGCAATATTCCAGCAGAGTACTGAATGTAGGCTGTCTCTGTAGTGGGTTTGTTGCATCTTCTAAGTGTTGTACCAACACAGCGCAGTCTTTGTTTCACCTTCCCCACAATATTATCTATGTGGTCTTCCCAATTTAAGTTGCTCGTAATTGTAATTCCTAGGTATTTAGTCGAACCGACAGCCCTTAGATTTGTGCGACTTATCGTATACCCAAAATTTATCCGATTTCTTTTAGTACCCATGTGGATGACCTCGCACTTTTCTTTGTTTAGTGCCAATTGCCACTTTTCGCACCATACAGAAATTCTCTCTCGATCATTTTGTAATTGGAATTGATCGTCTGATGATTTTACTAGACGGTAAATTACAGCGTCATCTGCAAACACTCTAAGGGGGCTGTTCAGATTATCACCTAGATCATTTATACAGGATGTCACAAAAAGGTAGTGATGACTGGGTGTTGTGTGCTGTCCTTAGGTTAGTTAGGTTTAAGTAGTTCTAAGTTGTAGGGGACTGATGACCATAGATGTTAAGTCCCATAGTGCTCAGAGAAATTTGAACCATTTTGAACAAAAAGGTATGGCCAAACTTTCAGGAAACATTCCTCACACACAAAGAAACAAAATATGTTATGTGGACATGTGTCGGGAAACGCTTACTTTCCATGTTAGAGATCATTTTATTACTTCTCTTCAAATCACATTAATCATGGAATGGAAACACACAGCATCAGAACGTACTAGCGTGACTTCAAACACTTTGTTACAGGAAATGTTCAAAATGTCCTCCGTTAGCGAGGACACGTGCATCCACCCTCCGTCGCATGGAATCCCTGATGCACTGATGCAGCCCTGGAGAATGGCGTATTGTATCACAGCCGTCCACAATACGAGCACGAAGAGTCTCTACATTTGGTACCGGGGTTGCGTAGACGAGAGCTTTCAAATGCCCCCATAAATGAAAGTCGAGAGGGTTGAGGTCAGGAGAGCGTGGAGGCCACGGAATTGGTCCGCCTCTACCAATCCATCGGTCACCGAATCTGTTGTTGAGAAGCGTACGAACACTTCGACTGAAATGTGCAGGAGCTCCATCGTGCATGAACCACATTATGTGTCGTACTTGTAAAGGCACATGTTCTAGCAGCACAGGTAGAGTATCCCGTATGAAATCGTGATAACGTGCTCCATTGAGCGTAGGTGGAAGAACGTGGGGCCCAATCAACACATCGCCAACAATGCCTGCCCAAACGTTCACAGAAAATCTGTGTGGATGACGTGATTGCACAATTGCGTGCGGATTCTCGTCAGCCCACACATGTTGATTGTGAAAATTTACAATTTGATCCCGTCGCAATGAAGCCTCATCCGTAAAGAGAACATTTACACTGAAATGAGGATTGACACATTGTCGGATGAACCATTCGCAGAAGTGTACCCGTGGAGGCCAATCAGCTGCTGATAGTGCCTGCACACGCTGTACACGGTACGGAAACAACTGGTTCTCCCGTAGCACTCTCCATACAGTGACGTGGTCAACGTTACCTTGTACAGCAGCAACTTCTCTGACGCTGACATTAGGGTTATCGTCAACTGCACGAAGAATTGCCTCGTCCATTGCAGATGTCCTCGTCGTTCTAGGTCTTCTCCAGTCGCGAGTCATAGGCTGGAATGTTCCGTGCTCCCTTAAGACGCCGATCAATTGCTTCGAACGTCTTCCTGTCGGGACACCTTCGTTCTTGAAATCTGACTCGATACAAACGTACCGCGCCACGGCTATTGCCCCGTGCTAATCCATACATCAAATGGGCATCTGCCAACTCCGCATTTGTAAGCATTGCACTGACTGCAAAACCACGTTCGTGATGAACACTAACCTGTTGATGCTACGTACTGATGTGCTCGATGCTAGTACTGTAGAGCAATGAGTCGCATGTCAACACAAGCACCGAAGTCAACATTCCCTTCCTTCAATTGGGCCAACTGGCGTTGAATCAAGGATGTACAGTACATACTGACGAAACTAAAATGAGCTCTAACATGGAAATTAAGCGTTTCCAGACACATGTCCATATTTTCTTTATTTCTGTGTGAGGAATGTTTCTTGAAAGTTTGGCCGTACTTTTTTGTAACATCCCGTATAAATCAGGGAAAGCAGAGGGCCTATGACACTACCTTGCGGAACGCCAGATATTACTTCTGTTCTACTCGATGATTTACCGTCCATCACTACGAACTGTGACCTCTCTGAGAGGAAATCACGAATGCAGTGACACAGCTGAGACGATACTTCATATGCACGCAATTTGATTAACAGTCGCTTGTGAGGAACGGTATCGAAAGCCTTCTGGAAATCTAGGAGTATGGAAGCGATCTGAGACCCCTTCTCGACAGCAGTCATTACTTAATGGGAATAAAGAGCTAACTGTGTTGCTCTGTACTAACAAACCACAAGAAAATTCACCGTGTCCTTCATAACCTGTGCATTATTCGTGCCACCATTGGGAGCAATTGCCACACTTAATCCAGTCCTGTGCGCTAGGATCCTTGTAGACTTCAACACACTCTGGGCAATTCAAAACATCAGATTGCTCCATGGATTTGGGCCTGGTTGTTACTGAAGATGCTGGCGAGATTAAGTCCAGATTATCCCTAGAGATTCTGCGTTGTTGGTACTGATAATCGTCTGTTCTTGGTTTTCTCTGGTTTAGCTTGTTTGTCTACGAGGGTAATCCCAAAAGTAAGGTCTCCTATTTTTTTTTTTGTAAGTACATAGACCTGTTTATTTCTACAATGGTTTACGTCAGTTTACAGCTTGAACATTTAGGTATTTTTCGACATTTCTGTCGATGCATTTTTATAGACGCAGCGGCAGTTTTTGTATGCCCATGTCTTATCAGCTCGCCGCCATGCCGTTCATAAAGTTAATGAACCTCTTCTTTCACTTCATTGTCGGATCTGAATCGCTTTCCGGCCAAATGTCCTTTTAACATAGGAAACATGTGGTAGTCACTGGACTATAGGGTGGGTGGGTGATTATGTTCCACTGAAACTGTTGCAGGAGAGCAACTGTTTGATGAGCGATATGTGGGCGAGCGTTGTCATGGAGAATGTGTACGCCCTTGCTCAACATTCCTCTTCTCCGGTTCTGAATTGCCTGTTTGAGTTTTTTCAGAGACTCACAGTACCTGTCAACGTTAATTGTGGTCCCAGTGGGCATAAAATCGACCAACAATACCCGCTTTCCGATCCAAAAAAAAAACGGTTCTCATGACTTTACCGGCAGACTGTGTTTGTTTGAATTCCCACGGCTTTGGCGAAGAAGGTTGCCGCCACTGGCGTGATTGTTGCTCGGTCTCAGGTGTAAAGTGGTATGCCCGTGACAATTGAGTCTGCAAGGCGGTGAAAAAATGCGACGGAAGCATCAACTCGTTGCCGCATGTGGTCCCCAGTCAGCACGAGTGGCACCCATCTTGCGCTCACCTTCCGGCAGTTCAATTTTTCCGTGAAAATTCTGTGAGCGGTGCTTCGGGAAACCTCAGGAACCAACGTGCAGAGATCGTCCGATCTTCACGCATTCTTTGCTCAACCGTCAACACTGTCTCCTCAGAAATTGACGGTCTCCCGCTCCTTTCTTCGTGGTAAATTTCTGTCCGACAAGCTGCAAACTCTCTACACCACTTACGAACATTTTTGACATCCATATACGACTCACCGTACACTTCCGTCAATTCGCGATGGATTTCAACCGGCGCAGTGCCCTTTGTGTTCAAAAACCGAATAACGGCGCGCAATTCCCACTTGGCGGTAACATCTAATGGGAGCTTCCTCCTCAACGGCTGCCAAGCGCGGCGTGCGCCTGTTTAGGCCGGTATTACACTATCAAATTTCTTTGTCAAATATCTTTGTCCAGTATCTTTGTCAAAGATATTTGATGGTGTAATAGGGAACTTTGTCAAATGTCGTCCAATAATTGATCAAATCTCGGGCCTCGCTGTAGATTTGATCAAAGAAGTCGCTTGTCTCCTGTTCACTGTAATGTGACATGTTACCACATGGAGCGCTAGCTTCGCTGCATTCTGTCGTCTGTAGTGTTTTTGTAAACATTGCGCGTAAATACAATTGGTGTGTGCCGACAACTACAAAATCAATAGAGATGCGTGAAGCTGATCAGGCGCTTTACAGTGTGAGGCACCCTGAGTACAAAAATAGATGAAGAAGATTGGAGACCTGACCTAACATAACCTAACCTAACATAACATAACCCTCTCCTGTAGCAAAGAATCGGAGTTTTACAGTGAGCCTGTCTTCTGCAGATGTAGCAGTTCTTAAGTGAATATTGTGCTTTGTGATATGAGGGTACACCTCACTGAGCACATACAGAAATGTATGCTCATCCATTCTTAAGTAATTGATGTACAGCTTGACGTCCTCCAATACAAGCTCACGTAACAAGTTTTGTTGAATGCTTTTATCGTGTTGTCATAAAACCCACGGCTTCACCCAGGTACGAGGTGCATTCAAGTTCTAAGGCCTCCGATTTTTTTTATCCGGACTGGAAAGAGATAGAAACATGCGCATTGTTTTAAAATGAGGCCGCGTTCATTGTCAATACGTCCCAGAGATGGCAGCACCGTACGGCAGATGGAATTTTACCGCCAGTGGCGAGAACTGTTTCAAATACTTAAAATGGCGAAGTTTTCCTTACTTGAACAGCATGCAATCATTTGTTTTTTGAATTTGCGTAGTGTGAAACCAATTGAAATTCATCGACAGTTGAAGGAGAAATGTGGTGACGGAGTTACAGATGTGTCGAAAGTGCATTCGTGGGTGCGACAGTTTAATGAAGGCAGAACATCGTGTGGCAACAAACCGAAACAACCTCGGGCTCGCACGAGCCGGTCTGACGACACGATGGAGAAAGTGGAGAGAATTGTTTTGGGGGATCGCCGAATGACTGTTGAACAGATCGCCTCCAGAGTTGGCATTTCTGTGGGTTCCGTGCACACAATCCTGCATGACGACCTGAAAATGCGTAAAGTGTCATCCAGGTGGGTACGACGAATGCTGACGGACGACCACACGGCTGCCCGTGTGGCATGTTGACGAGCAACGGCAGCACGAATGGGACTTTCTTTTCGTCGGTTGTGACAATGGATGAGATGTGGATGCCATTTTTCAATCCAGAAACATAGCGCCAGTCAGCTCAATGGAAGCACACAGATTCACCACCACCAAAAAAATTTCGGGTTACGTCCAGTGCTGAAAAAATGATGGTGTCCATGTTCTGGGACAGCGAGGGCGTAATCCTCACCCATTGCGTTCCAAAGGGCACTACGGTAACAGGTGCATCCTACGAAAGTGTTTGGAAGAACAAATTCGTTCCTGCACTGCAACAGAAACGTCCAGGACGGGCTGCGTGTGTGCTGTTTCACCAAGTCAACGCACCCGCACATCGCGCTAACGTTACGCAAAAGTTTCTTCGTGATAAAAACTTTGTAGTGATTCCTCATGCTCCCTACTCACCTGACCTGGCTCCTAGTGACTTTTGGCTTTTTCCAACAATGAAACACACTCTCCGTGGCCGCACATTCACCAGCCGTGCTGCTCTTGCCTCAGCGATTTTCCAGTGGTCAAAACAGACTCCTAAAGAAGCCTTCGCCGCTGCCATGGAATCATGGCGTCAGCGTTGTGAAAAATGTGTACGTCTGCAGGGCGACTACGTCGAGAGGTAACGCCAGTTTCATCGATTTCGGGTGAGTGGTTAATTAGAAAAAAAATCGGAGCCCTTAGAACTTGAATGCACCTCATACATCCCAATGGACATGGGGAATTCCAGCAGGACAATGCGACTCCCAACACGTCCGGAATTGCTACAGAGCGGGCCAGAGTGGCCGTGCGGTTCTAGGCGCTCCAGTCTGGAGCCGCGTGACCGCTACGGTCGCGGGTTCGAATCCTGCCTCGGGCATGAATGTGTGTGATGTCCTTAGGTTAGTTAGGTTTAAGTAGTTCTAAGTTCTAGGGGACTGATGACCACAGCAGTTAGGTCCCATAGTGCTCAGAGCCATTTGAACCATTTTTGAATTGCTACAGAGTGGCTGCAGGAATACTCTTCCACTGGCTAACAAACTCCCTAGGTATGAACAATTATTGAGCATATTTAGGATGCCTTGCAATGTGCTGTTCAGAAGAGATATCCACTCCCTCGTACTCTCACAGATTCACGAACAGCGCTGCAGGGTTCATGATATCAGTTCACTCTAGCACTACTTCAGACATTTGTAGAGTCCATGCCACTTTGTGTTGCAGCACATCTGCGTGCTTCCGGGGACAATACACGATCAATGGAAAAAATATCGAGGTACTGGCCTATAAAAATACCGACTGCACACTGTAAATAAATTGTTGGATGTAGAGCATTATATTTAAGTAGTGATTCATTATTAGAAATTCCATACATCAACAAGCTAGCAGCCTGCTTGTTACCCTTAGAGCAAGAAGTGAAAGGAAAACGGTGCACGTTCACGCTTGCCGATAACCACTTCGCTAACCATGGTAATTCCGTGTAAGTTTTGTAACATATCGTATTTTTTCTTTTTTTTCTTTTTTTTTTTTTTTTTTTTTTTTTCGAACGCTAGAGATCCATTAGTTATAACGTCAAAATTACGTGCTGAAGTTAAACGTTGCAGTTTATGTCGGTAGCGCCGAGGGCCGATTACGTCAGCATTTCCTCTCACACGTCTCCATCCGCCGCAAAGACCAGTCTCGTCATTTACATATTTGTTTATCATTTTCAGCAACTGTTTTTGGAGAATCCCGATGCGGAGAAATAGCACACTAGTTGCGTTAAAAATTGTATTTTAACGTGTCTTGTCTGCTGTTTCTTCACTTAGGATATCTTGTTCTACCATTCATACCGTCACCGCCCTATGAAAATCGGACTTGTTCTTTTGTGCCTACTTCACGCAGTCAAAGAGAAAGACTGGAAGTGATCATAGCTCATAATACAGGAAGACTCCTTCATACAGTGAAAGTAAAATTACGCTACTGGCCATCAAAATTGCTACACCACGAAGATGACGTGCTACAGACGCGAAATTTAGCCGACAGGAAGAAGGTGCTGTTATGTGCAAATGATTAGATTCTCAGAGCACTCACACAAGGTTGGCGCCGGTGGCGACACCTACAACGTGCTGACATGGGGAAAGTATCCAACCGATTTCAAATACACAAACACCAGTTGACCGGCGTCGCCTGGTGAAACGTTGTTGTGATGCCTCGTGTAAGGAGGAGGAATGCGTACCATCACGTTTCCGACTTTGATAAAGGTTGTATTGTAGCCTATTGCGATTGCGGTTTATCGTATCGCGGCATTGATGCTCGCGTTGGTCGAGATCCAATGACTATTAGTAGAATATGGAATTGGTGGGTTCATGAGGGTAATACGGAATGCCGTGCTGGATCCCAACGGCCTCGTATCACTAGCAGTCGAGATGACAGGCATCTTATCCGCATGGCTGTGACGGATCGTGCAGCCACGTCTCGATCCCTGAGTCAACAGATGGGGACGTTTGGAAGACAAGGACTATCTGCAAGAACGACGTTTGCAGCAGCACGTACTATCAGCTCGGAGACCGTGGCTGCGGTTACCCTTGACGCTGCATCATAGACAGGAGATCCTGCGGTGGTGTACTCGACGAGGAACCTGGGTGCACGAATGGCAAAACGTCATTTTCTCGGATGAATCCGGGTTCTGTTTACAGCATCATGATGGTCGCATCCGTGTTGGGCGACATCGCATTTATTCGTCATAGCCACACTGGCGTATCGCCCGGCGTGATGGTATGATTGGTTACACGTCTCGGTCACCTCTTAACCGCTTTGACGGCACTTTGAACAGTGGACGTTAAATTTCAGATGCGTTACGACCCGTGGCTCTACCCTTCATTCGATCCCTGCGAAACCCTACATTTCAGTAGGATAGTACACTACCGCATGTTGCAGGACCTGGACGGGCCTTTCTGGATACAGAAAATGTTCTACTGCTGCCTTGTTCAGCACATTCTCCAGATCTCTCACCAATTGAAAACGTCTAGTCAATTGTGGCCGAGCAACTGGCTCGTCACAATACGCCAGTCACTACTCTCGATGAACTGTGGTATCGTGTTGAAGCTGCATGGGCAGCTGTACCTGTACAAGCCATCCGAGCTCTGTTTGACTCAATGCCCAGGCGTATCAAGGCCGTTATTTCGGCCAGAGGTGGTTGTTCTGGGTTCTAATTCTTCATGATCTGTGCACCCATATTGCGTGAAAATGTAATCACATGTCAGTTGTAGTATAATGTATTTGTCCAATGAATACCCGTTTATCATCTGAATTTCTTCTTGGTGTAGTAGTTTTAATGGCCAGTAGTGTATATTCTAGTACAATTTCAAATATTTACCGAAAACTGCGAAATAATATAATATAAAATAAAAATATCGGCACTCGATATTGCCATTTCGATACCAATACATTGACATTTCTGGAAAAGGAAAATCTTCTGCATATGTCGGTGCTTCTTGTTGATAATATCGATGTACCGATATATCAATATTTTTTCCACAGCCGTAATAACGTCCCATTCCAGCTTCGCACAGTTAGCACTAACAAGTGACACCTTGAGTGCGAGGTCGCAAGTTCAATCTTTAGTAAGCCTCATTTGGAAGTGTTGTGTTAACAAATATGACAGGAAAAATATTAGCTGCTAATTTCGGCAAGAAAGGAAGAATGGATTGATTGTTGGTGTTAATAACGGTCATCCTCCTTTACCTCCTCTGCATTACTGCAGATGACGTGTCACCGAGCACATTTGTTCTGTGCATGCAGTACACGTGAGGCGCTAGTTGTTTCCACTGCACTGTGTGGAATACGAATGTTCTGTAATAGTTCACTAACCTTCTGTCTTCAAGTTGATGTCCCCAGCGTAGAAAACAATACGCAGGTCGTAGGTTCTGTATCTTGAGGCTGAAACTGACTTTTAGCGAGGTTCTGTTCTGAAATAGTGTATCACTTCTTTGGGATGCCACTCGCTTATTTTAATATAGCCACACCACAAGACTACATGGTCTTAATACAACACCTTCTGCTACAGCAAAGTACATGATCAAACACAATGTTTACGAAAATGTATCTTTACACTATTTGTGGCACGTGTCTGTGCCTCATGACACCCGGAGTGAGCCGTCCGGGGTGGACGAGCGGTTCTAGGCGCTACAGTCTGGAACCGCCCGATCGCTACGGTTGCAGGTTCGAATCCTGCCTCGGGCATGGATGTGTGTGATGTCCTTAGGTTGGTTAGGTTTAAGTAGTTCTAAGTTCTATGGGACTGATGACCTCAGAAGTTAAGTCCCATAGTGCTCAGAGCCATTTGAACCAACCATTTGACTACCGGAGTGAATCTTTTAATTCTGAATACTGACGAACACATCCTGCTACAGACAACATGACTGTACATCTCGACCGCCTAATCCAGGGTGACGAACAGGAACTTAAATAAAAATTGGAAACACATCCTACGACAGACAACGTGTCTGTTCTTCTCGACTGCCTAATCCAGAGTGACGAACAGCCCGAAACACTTCGCGCGCCATACCAGAAAAGGCGTGACCCGAACGATTCCGAAGTGCTTCGTCTGCAATTTCGTCAGTCTTTTGTTTTTGATTTAAATTGTTTTTAATAATTCTAAAATGACTGGTTGATAGTCACCTGTTGAGAGATATTTATATTAAAAAGTGAAGTCATTCCAACGAGTAGGTTAATTAATAATAATAACTATACTTTAAAGTTTTGGCGCCCTTGCTTCGAACACAGCAGCCAGTCACGGAGCAGTGGCATTATGCAGGCGGTCTTTCCCACGGGAATGGTACCGAATGTAACATCTGTCACAGGTAACTCACACCACATTTCGTCATCTATATAGTGGGCGATCAAAAAGTCAGTATAAATTTGAAAACTTAATAAACCACGGAATAATATAGATAGAAAGGTAAAAATTGGCACGCATGCTTGGAATGATATGGGGTTTTATTAGAACCAAATAAAAAATGCAATGCTCCACCCCATATTGCTAGGCGCGTGAAAGATCTCTTGCGCGCGTCGTTTGGTGATGATCGTGTGCTCAGCCGCCACTTTCGTCACGCTTGGCCTCCCACGTCCCCAGACCTCAGTCCGTGCGATTATTGGCTTTGGGGTTACCTGAAGTCGCAAGTGTACCGTGATCGACTGACATCTCTAGGGATGCTGAAAGACAACATCCGACGCCAATGTCTCACCGTTAACTGCGGACATGCTTTACAGTGCTGTTCACAACATTGTTGAGGAATGATAGTGGACATTTTAAGCATTTCCTGTAAAGAACATCATCTATGCTTTGTCTTACTTTGTTATGCTAATTATTGCTGTTCTGATCAGACGAAGCGCCATCTGTCGGACATTTTTTGAACTTTTGTATTTTTTTGGTTCTAGTAAAACCCCATGTCATTCCAAGCATGTGTGCCAATTTGTACCTCTCTATCTACATTATTCCGTGATTTATTCAGTTTTCAAAGTTACACTGACTTTTTGATCACCCGGTACAGCAACGCAGGCTATGCGCGCTCGGTGTGGCAGTGCAGACTTTCTGGGCAGCCTGTACCAGCCCCCTTTGCGGAGCTCAAAGACTTCTCCCGGTCTCTCTTTTTGTTTCGCGACGGGTCGCCCAGCCAGACAGCTTTGCTGCCTTCCTTTACCTCGGAACTGTCGCCCGTCTGAAGCCGACCTGCACCAGGAAATCCTCTTACCTCACGGAAGTTTTTCTTCCGCGTCACGGCTGTGACCTGGCTTACGAAAAACATGGGTCGCCTGTTATCGTGAGCGACTGTAGAAATTCATCCAAGAGGGGACAAGACTCTAAAATGGCCATTTTTTATGTTAACTTGCTCGGTGAGTTTGAAAACGTGTTCCGCCCTAACATCTAATAGAGACATGATGTACATAAATCTTATTTTATCTCTTTCGTTTGATAGTTACCTCTTTTGTACTTTTGATATGTTGTTGTTGTTGTTGTGGTCTTCAGTCCTGAGACTGGTTTGATGCAGCTCTCCATGCTAATCTATCCTGTGCAAGCTCCTTCATCTCCCAGTACCTACTGCAACCTACATCCTTCTGAATCTGCTTAGTGTATTCATCTCTTGGTCTCCCTCTACGATTTTTACCCTCCACACTGCCCTCCAATACTAAATTGGTGATCCCTTGATGTCTCAGAACATGTCCTACCAACCGATCCCTTCTTCTGGTCAAGTTGTGCCACAAACTTCTCTTCTCTCCAATCCTATTCAATACCTCCTCATTAGTTACGTGATCTACCCACCTAATCTTCAACATTCTTCTGTAGCACCACATTTCGAAAGCATCTATTCTCTTCTTGTCCAAACTATTCATTGTCCATGTTTCACTTCGATACATGGCTACACTCCATACAAATACTTTCAGAAACGACTTCCTGACACTTAAATCTATACTCGATGTTAACAAATTTCTCTTCTTCAGAAACGCTGTCCTTGCCATTGCCAGTCTACATTTTATATCCTCTCTAATTCGACCATCATCAGTTATTTTGCTCCCCAAATAGCAAAACTCCTTTACTACTTTAAGTGTCTCATTTCCTAATCTAATTCCCTCAGCATCACCCGACTTAATTCGACTACATTCCATTATCCTTGTTTTGCTTTTGTTGGTGTTCATCTTATATCCTCCTTTCAAGACACAGTCCATTCCGTTCAACTGCTCTTCCAAGTCTTTTGCTGTCTCTGACATAATTACAATGTCATCGGCGAACCTCAAAGTTTTTATTTCTTCTCCATGGATTTTAATACCTACTCCAAATTTTTCTTTTGTTTCCTTTACTGCTTGCTCAATATACAGATTGAATAACATCGGGGAGAGGCTAAAACCCTGTCTCACTCCCTTCCTAACCACTGCTTCCCTTTTGTTGTGTCTAGACAAGACAGCCTAGACACAATGAGAGGAAGCCGAAAGGCACACGCTTAAACTCACGCGTGAGGTCTGAAACAGGATACGTAATGAATGCTACAAAGAAAAGTACGTAGCTTCTGGAATACTTAACTTTAATCCATAATTGTAGAACATCTCTCGTTACGGTACATGCTTCATAATACTAATTATCAATTGAATACGGCGCCTTGCTAGGTCGTAGTAAATATAGCTGAGGGCTATGCTAACTATCGTCTCGGCAAATGAGAGCGTATTTGTCAGTGAATCATGGCTAGCAACGTCGGTTGTACAACTGGGGCGAGTGCTAGGAAGTCTCTCTAGACCTGCCGTGTGGTGGCGCTCGGTCTGCTACCACTGACAGTGGCGACACGCGGGTCCGGCGTATACTAATGGACCGCGACCGATTTAAAGGCTACCACCTAGCAAGTGTGGTGTCTGGCGGTGACACCACACCTTTCATGTCCCTCGACTCTTATAACTGCCATCTGGTTTCTGTACAAATTGTAAATAGCCTTTCGCTCCCTGTATTTTACCCCTGCCACCTTCAGAATTTGAAAGAGAGTATTCCAGTCAACATTGTCAAAAGCTTTCTCTAAGTCTACAAATGCTAGAAACGTGGGTTTGTCTTTTCTTAATCTTTCTTCTAAGATAAGTCGTAAGGTCAGTATTGCCTCACGTGTTCCAACATTTCTACGGAATCCAATACACACATCAAAAAAAGTGTTGCATCACCTCAGTTCCGAGAGTTCCGGATCCTGTACAGAAAACTGGAATAGAGATCAACATAAACATCATTTCCGCCCTTTTTATTGCTCATGAAAACCTCACATTGCATGTCGTACGACAATACAGCGAGACCTTCAGAGGTGGTGGTCCAGATTGCTGTACACACTGGTACCTCTAATACCCAGTAGCATGTCCTCTAGCACTGATACATGGCTGAATTTGTCGTGGCATACTATCCAAGAGTTCATCAAGGCATTGCTGGTCCAGATTGTCCTCAATGGCGATTCGGCGTAGATCCCTCAGAGTGCTTGGTGGGTCACATCGTCCATAAACAGCCGTTTTCAGTCCATCCCAGGCATGCTCATTACGGTTCATGTCTTGAGAACATGCTCGCCATTCTAGTCGAACGATGTCGTCATCCTGAAACAAGTCATTCACAAGATGTGCACGATGGGGGCGCGAACTGTCGTCCACGAAGACGAATGCCTCGCCGATATGCTGCTGATGCGGTTGCACTATCGGTCGGAGGATGGTATTCACGTATCGCACAGCCGTTTCAGCGCCTTCCGCGACCACTAGCGGCTTACGTCGGCCCCACATAACGCCACCCCAAAACAGCAGGGAACCTCCACCTGGCTGCACTCATTGGACAGTGTGTCTAAGGCGCTCAGCCTGACCGGGTTGCCTCCAAACACGTCTCCGACGATTGTCTGGCTGAAGGCATATGCGACACTCATCGGTGAAGAGAACGTGATGCCAACCCTGAGCTGTCCATTCGGTATGTTGTTGGGCCCATCTGTACCGCGCTGCACGGTGTCGTGGTTACAAAAATGGATCTCGCCATGGACGTCGGGAGTGAAGTTGCGTATGATGCAGCCTACTGCGCACAGTTTGAGTCGTAACACGACGTCCTGTGTCTACAGATCCCTCCAGTACAGTGGAAGTCATTCCCTGATGTCTTAACAGATGCCCTATCATACTGTCCCTTCTCCTTGTCAGTGTTTTCCACATATTCCTCTCCTCTCCAGAACCTACCCATTCCTTACGCTATCAGTCCACCTGATTTTCAACATTCATGTGTAGCACCTCATCTCAGATGCTTCGATTTTCTTCCGTTCCGGTTTTCCCACAGTCCATGTTTCACCATCATACAATGCTGGTCATATTATTTCATTCATACGCATATCATTAAAAACACCACGAATATTTCCGTGAATTTTTAAGCAATTTCATATTATTCGACTACTTATTATTTTAATTATATTAATTATTAGAAAAAAAACATATTTACAACTGTCGACAAGTAAATGAAGAAATGGATAGAGTTTTCCTGAAAATATATTCCTGTCGTTATCCGCCAAATCCCTTCTACATAGAGTCTGGTAACGTACCTGGAACTACACTACTGGCCATTAAAATTGCTACACCAAGAAGAAATGCAGATGATAAATGGGTATTCATTGGACAAATATATTATACTAGAACTGACATGTGATTACATTTCACGCAATTTGGGTGCATAGATCATGAGAAATTAGAACCCAGAACAACCACCTCTGGCCGTAATAACGGCCTTGATACGCCTGGGCATTGAGTCAAACAGAGCTCGGATGGCGTGTACAGGTACAGCTGCTCATGCAGCTTCAACACGATACCACAGTTCATTGAGAGTAGTGACTGGCGTTTTGTGACGAGCCAGTTGCTCGGCCACCATTGACTAGACGTTTCCAGTTGGTGAGAGATCTGAAGAATGTGCTGGCCAGGGCAGCAGTCGAACATTTTCTGTATCCAGAAAGGCCCGTACAGGACCTCCATCATGCGGTCGTGCATTATCCTGCTGAAATGTAGGGTTTCACAGGGATCGAATGAAGGGTAGAGCCACGGGTCGTAACACATCTGAAGTGTAACGTCTACTGTTCAAAGTGCCGTCAATGCGAACAAGAGGTGACCGAGACGTGTAACCGATGGCATCCCATACCAGCACGGCGGGTGATACGCCAGTATGGCGATGACGAATACACGCTTCCAAAGTGCGTTCACCGCGATGTCGCCAAACACGGATGCGGCCATCGTGATGCTGTAAACAGAACCTGGATTAATCCGGAAAAATGACGTTTTGCCATTCGTGCACCCAGGTTCGTCGTCGAGTACACCATCGCAGGCGCTCCTGCCTTTGATGCAGCGTCGGGATAACCGCAGCCACGGTCTCCTAGCTGATAGTCCGTGCTGCTGCAAACGTCATTGAACTGTTCGTGCAGATGGTTGTTGTCTTGCAAACGTCCACATCTGTTGACTCAGGGATCGAGACGTGGCTGCACGATCCGTTACAGCCATGCGGATAAGATGCCCTCCTGAACCCACCGATTCCATATTCTGCTAACAGTCATGGGATCTCGACCAACGTGAGCAGCAATGTCGCGATACGATAAACCGCAATCGTGGTAGGCTACAATCTGACCGTTATCAAAGTCGGAAAGGTGATGGTACGCATTTCTTCTCCTTACACGAGGCATCACAACAACGTTTCACCGGGCAACTGCTGTTTGTGTATGAGAAATCGGTTGGAAACTTCCTCATGTTAGCACGTTGTAGGTGTCGCAACCGAAGCCAACCTTGTGTGAATGCTCTGAAAAGCTAATCATTTGCATATCACAGCATCTTCTTCCTGTCGGTTAAATTTCGAGTCTGTAGCACGTCATCTTCGTGGTGTAGCAATTTTAATGACCAGTAGCGTACTTTGCACCTGAACCCTTCGAGCTGCAGACACAGGGCTGGCCCCATTTAGCAGTTAACCTGCGTAGCGGTGAGACGTTGCTAATGTAGCAAGAACGAATAGTGTAGGTGCAAATTTTTTGAATACCGCATAATTTACACTTGTACTACAAAAATGAAGGTTTGAGCGGATGTCAAACCGTCACCTCATACACGGTCGTCTTACGAAGTTCGAACGCCAGTCACTTGACTACTACGAACTCTACCGTCCGCCACCTGCGCACAGATACATCAGATACGTAATAGACGCGTGAACCTTCTCCTGCGAATTTCTCGGAGTTACCAGAGTAGTGAACCTTACTACTTGCCCATTATGTTGTTTAAATAGCTTGCGAAAGGAGTAAAAAGTTCGAAGTAAATCCGTAATCCCAGCGTCGTGGTCTTCCCTCGTTTAGATTTACTCCAGTCGTGTCACTGTTGTTTTTAACAAACTTTCCATACCTAGTATTACGTGAGTACTCCTTTTTCCTAATATTGTTAGTGACTTATCAAGTGATCTTCCATCTCGATTGCCATTCAGTGAAACCTTCCCGTCTCCTCTATATCTCTTTTGTTACGCAACTTTTCCTTCTACAATAACCTATCTCTTGCTTAATAATAACAAATGAAACCTTCCCTTTGAAATTAATTCTCTTTCTCAATAATAATAAGAACAATCTTCGTATACAAATTTAAATGCTGCTTATTAAAAGTGATTTTCTGATTATTTCGACGAAACATAGAGTGTGTCTTCGTCGTGGCCCTCAGTCGTTATCTGCAATAACCCAAAACTGTTCCTTACCTTTTTTACTGTTACTGGATCGCCATCTGACTGCTACATCGAACTGCGACATGAATATACTTACTATACTTACTCTGTTTTACTATACTCTATTAGCTGCTGGTGGGCTGTCATGATAAGTGGCTGTATTTACTACCGAAGCCGACGTTATTCTTTAATAGCAAAGCTGACGTTATTCTTTAATTAATTTGACGCAAGTTACATAATTCATAGTTAAACTTTTTCTTGACAACAATAAAATTTTGCAAGGTTTTATTTTGATAGTTTTTGGGATGGATTATAATCAGTAATGCAATATTGCTGGCAAAAATTAATTATATTCTGAAAACGATTCTTCAAATATTTACTGTTGGTAATGAAACGAATTTAGAAACGTGTAAATGGGACTTACTTTTTACAATAATCTTGCAACTAGCAATGCGCAAACATAACTTCAGTAGTCTTGAGTTTCTCAAAACAAATAATTCAATAATATTAGTTCATCTTATGATAATAGTTAGCTGATGTCTCTGTACATCCGTTTATAATCTCTTGTAAATCATAGCTGGTGGCTGGCAGGCACACCGCTCCTCTCAACCTCTCGCTTCAGACCTGCTACCGACTCGCTTCACATCTCACTTTCTATTGACTTCCTAGGAACACTAAAGCAGTGTTGCCAACTCTAAAAAACCCGAGTCGCTAGATTCAATATCAAAAGTCGCTAGAAAGTCGCTAAAACTGATTTTACTAGGGGTGTACTGAAAATTTCGTGCTGTGAATGGTGCAATAAGCCAGTTGGCGCGGGGGGGGGGGGAGGAATAAAATATTAATAAAAACTCTCATACGTAATTGCTATATTGTCTTAATTAAATGACGCATCGCTTGCAACAACATATATATATATAAAATACGCTAACGTTTAATTAAACTAGTTATCATAATTGACGCAACACATAAATTGTTGTTTCAATCACAGTAGTCTAATATACTAGAAATATAGAACTATATTTGTAACAAAAGAAAGCAAGAAAACAAATTAAGTTACAAAATATATACATACCGGTATGTCAGCGATTCATCGTCGTCACTCAGAAGATCGAATAACTCTTCTGTTTCATGCTCTGACAGAACTGTAGTTGATGTAGAGGGTTGAACTTCGCTCTACAGATGATGCAGTTCGACTGGTTTTGTCGCAAAAGGGTAACTTTTGTTCGTTCCAACAAGCTCCAATACGTCTGACGGTATGTCAAAAGATGCACAATCTTTATTTTGTTTCTTCAGCTGGTCTCTCAATATGATCAAAGCATTAGTTGTCTTTAACGATAATCTGTTACGTTGTTTAGTTTTTATGTTCATAGAACTGAATATTCTTTCCATTTCTGCATTTTAATGCAGTAGGCATAGAACAGTCATTGCTAGCTGTGAAATCAAAGAAAAAGGATTCTCCCCTGCGGTATTTTCATACTGCAAAACCTCACTCCAAAATAAAACAGTGTTAGTAGTGTTATTCCACCTAATGAAGTTGATATTATGCCATTCTTGCAACATACAGTCTATGAAATCGCTACTAAAACCCAGTTCTTTGGCTACATCCGCTACAGCATTATTTTTATTCACTTCTAGTGTTTCTTCAACACTCAGCATTGACATTTTTTTTCAGGGTCGTAACTTTACTTGGCAGTCTTTGTTGAATTTCTTTGATGAGTTTCAGGCTAAACTGAATGCATCTCTTCTTCAAATAAACTTTATTTTCTTCAGACAAACTTGACTCAGACAATTTCTATAGTTAAAATCTTAGTTTTGTTAATGAAAATACTGGCCCAAAATAGTTTTGAGTCGTCAGTACTCCAAAAGTCGCCAGATAAGTCGCTAAAAAGTATTTTTTGTCGCTAAGACGAAGGCAAAAGTCGCCATTTCTAGCGACGAAGTCGCTAAATTGGCAACACTGCACTAAAGTGCGGTCTCTCCCGCCAACAATGCTTTCTGGTGCAGACAATCCCTGCTACCATTACAAAATGTACCAATGCGCGGTCTTTCCCGCTCTTTTCTTAAAATGTACCCATACTCCGTCTCTCCCGCCCTTTTTAAAATTATATCAATCTTCGGTCTCTACCGCCAACAATACTTTGGTGCAGACATTCCCTGGTACCAAAGTTATTTCCGAAACGAGAAATATTGATTATTCCTACTTAATCCTATCAATAAAATATAATCATCTTTCATAAATTGTGGTTTGACAATGTTGTTGTTGTGGTCTTCAGTCCTGAGAGTGGTTTGATGCAGCTCTCCATGCTACTCTATCCTGTGCAAGCTTCTTCATTTCCCAGTACCTACTGCAGCCTACATCCTTCTGAATCTGTTTAGTGTATTCATCTCTCGGTCTCCCTCTACGATTTTTACCCTCCACGCTGCCCTCCAATACTAAATTGGGGATCCCTCGATGTCTCAGAAGATGTCCTACCAACCGATCCCTTCTTCTGGTCAAGTTGTGCCACAAACTCCTCTTCTCCCAAATCCTATTCAATACCTCCTGATTAGTTATGTGATCTACCCATCTAATCTTCAGCATTCTTCTGTAGCACCACATTTCGAAAGCTTCTATTCTCTTCTTGTCCAAACTATTTATCGTCCATCTTTCACTTCCATACAAGGCTACACTCCATACAAATACTTTCAGAAACGACTTCCTGACACTTAAATCTATACTCGATGTTAACAAATTTCTCTTCTTCGGAAATGCTTTCCTTGCCATTGCCAGTCTACATTTTATATACTCTCTACTTCGACCATCATCAGTTATTTTGCTGCCCAAATAGCAAAACTCCTTTACTACTTTAAGTGTCTCATTTCCTAATCTGATTCCCTCAGCATTACCCGATTTAATTTGACTACATTCCATTATCCTTGTTTTGCTTTTGTTGATGTTCATCTTATATCCTCCTTTCAAGACCCTATCCATTCCGTTCAACTGCTCTTCCAAGTCTTTTGCTGTCTCTGACATAATTACAATGTCATCGGCGAACCTCAAAGTTTTTATTTCTTCTCCATGGGTTTTAATACCTACTCCAAATTTTTCTTTTCTTTCCTTCACTGCTTGCTCAATATACAGATTGAATAACTTCAGGGAGAGGCTACAACCCTGTCTCACTCCCTTCCCAACCACTGCTTCCCTTTCATGTCCCTCGACTCTTATAACTGCCATCTGGTTTCTGTACAAATTGTAAACAGCGTTTTGCTCCCTGTATTTTACCCCTGCCACCTTCAGAATTTGAAAGAGAGTATTCCAGTCAACATTGTCAAAACTTTCTCTAATTTCACAAATGCTAGGAACGTAGGGTTACCTTTCCTTAATCTAGCTTCTAAGATAAGTCGTAGGGTCAGTATTGCCTCACGTGTTCCGATATTTCTACGGAATCCAAACTGATCTTCCCTGAGGTCGGCTTCTACTAGTTTTTCCATTCGTCTGTGAAGAATTCGCGTTAGTATGTTGCAGCCGTGACTTATTAAACTGATAGTTGGGTAATTTTCACATCTGACAACACCTGCTTTCTTTGGGATTGGAATTATTATATTTTTCTTGAAGCCTGAGGGTATTTCGCTTGTCTCATACATCTTGCTCACCAGATGGTAGAGTTTTGTCAGGACTGGCTCTCCCAAAGCCGTCAGTAGTTCTAATGGAATGTTGTCTACTCCTGGAGCTTTGTTTCGACTCAGGTCTTTCAGTGCTCTGTCAAACTCTTCACGCAGAATCATATCTCCCATTTCATCTTCATCTACATCCTCTTCCATTTCGATAATATTGTTCTCAAGCGCATCGACACGTCTTACAGTGGTCTTTCCTTGTTTAGATTTCCTCCAGATGTGTCACTGCTGTCAATTTCGATTTTTAACAAACTTTCCATACCTAGTATTATGTGAGTTTTATTTTTCCTAATAGCGTTTGTGTCTTACCAAGTCATCTTGCATCTCGATGGCCATTTCCTTTCCGTGAAACGAACTTCTGACGCATCAGATCCTGCCCTTCACAACCGAGAGTGTTCCGCGACGTTAAATTCCGGGTTGCGAAGGGACAAAACTCGGTCCGGCTCTTCGTCCACGTCGGGCTTCACGTACCGTGTGAAGACGCTCCGTCCTCAGGCAGCTGGCTTCAAGGTCGGGACACACATGTCCAGACCGTGTCAGTGCCGAGACACGTCCGATTATCGGCCGTCCCCCGGACAACGGAATACGTCATTAAAACAAACATGGCGCAGCGGGCCCCACTTGACCGGGCCGTGCACGGGGGAGCGTCAACGGGCCGGGCGCGATTCGCCGTGTTTAATTTGTCACGTGACGGACTCGGCCTGACGGTAGAATTGTCTTCTGAGCTGTGCAACTGCGCAAGACTGTTCTGTGTACAAAACACGGATGTGGAACGACTAATAGAAGAAGTTCGTAAGTTTCCTGTTCTTTACGATAAGGGAAGTGAAAACTACAGGAATATCGAGTACAAAGACAGAGTTTGGAAGACAATTGCAACAGATCTACAAGCCAAAGGTAAGATAAAAACTATACAACTTTTAATACCCGAAAGATATTTATTTACTTTTTATTTTACAAACAGATGTTTGGTTTATGTCATCTTTATATCGCCAAGGCGACATGTTCTCGCCATTCCACAGTCCCCTGTGGAGAGTTCCGGAATTTTTTGTGTTGCTCTCTTACAGCAAATCCAGCATCTGTTGATCTCCCACGAATTTGAGGTAGGTTTCGGTTTGATGATCTTCCGGATCCCTCAGCAGTTTCCTTTTGATCCATCCTCTGTTCGGGCACCCTATAACCTTCCATTTTTGGAATAAAGTTGTACAGCACACACGCAGCCGTCACAATCATTGCAAGGTTATTAAGATCTCCCTGAAGTAGTCTTCTAAATATTCGAAACTTCTATTGCAATATACCGAATGCATTTTCGGCTATTGCTCTTGCCCGACTCAAACGATAGTTAAACATAACCTTGTCATTTGTTAAGTTCCTGCCAGGATATGGTCGCATCAAGTATGCTTTGAGAGGAAAAGCTTCATCACCTATAAACCATTGGAAGTTCAACATCAGTTCCGGGTAAAGTCTTACTCCTTGGGATGCTAAGTGTATTGTTTTCCAATGACTTTCCAAGGTTTGAATTTGCTAGAATTCCTCCACCAGAATTTTCGTGCGCTCCCACATAAAATTATAACATGGGTCAAACAGAGCAAGAAGCACAATGGAATATGTTTGTTTGTAATTCCAATAGAGACTTCCTGAGTTGTTTGGAGCCTGTATTGCTACGTGCTTCCCATCTAAAGATCCAGTGAAGTCATGTGTGGCCCCTGCAGGAACGGACCGGAGCACGGCCGTCACTCGTCCCACGCTCGGCCCTGACACGGCCCGGAAGTGTGTGTCCCGACTAGTGGTGGGCAGGAAATCGCGTATCTGTTAGAAATCACAGTGATTGAGAAGTCACAGATATCACAATAACAACTTTACAAAATCTAACTGCGATTTCAGTCACAGTTAGCAGTCGCAAGTAGCATTTCACATTCAACAACTTGAGCCATCTGTTGGCCGAATTCCGTACTGCTTTCTGCGATTTCAGTGACATGTCGCGGCTTGAAGTCGCAAGTAGCAACTAAAAAGTGCAATTAGCAGTGCCATCTGTTGAGCAAAGTTCATACTACGCTATTGTCAAATTGCGATTTCTATGACAAATCGCAACTAAGAGTCGCAAGTAGCAACTAAAAAGCGCAGTTAACATTCCTTTCCTAGTGCCATCTGTTGACCGACGTACGTACTTTGTTATGAGAGCCTTGTGCCTCACGAGATCGATGTGCTGTGTGTGCATATGAAGGGATTTCAATAGTGGTACAATTCCATTTTTGTTCATTTTGGCCAGCCAAGGTGGCCGTGCGGTTCTAGGTGCTTCAGTCTGGAACCGCGTGACCGCTATGGTCGCATGTTCGAATCCTGCCTCGGGCATGGATGTGTGTGATGTCCATAGGTTAGTTAGGCTCAAGTAGTTCTAAGTTCTAGGCGACTGGTGACCTCAGCAGTTGAGTCCCATAGTGCTCAGAGCCATTTAGAGCCATTTGTTCATTTTGAGATACAGAGTCGTAAAGTTAAATGAACGCTGAAAAATCTGCAGTTGAGGTACCAGAAATATTCAAGCAAATGGCTTCTTCCAGAATGAGATTTTCACTCTGCAGCAGAGTGTGCACTGATATGAAACTTCCTGGCAGATTAAAACTGTGTGCCCGACCGAGACTCGAACTCGGGAGCACTTGCCCGCGAAAGGCAAAGGTCCCGAGTTTGAGTCTCGGTCGGGCACACAGTTTTAATCTGCCAGGAAGTTTCATATGGCTTCTTGCTAGAGATGAAGCTTCATTTATGTTTGTTTGGATCATTAATTGCAGAAGCATTATAGACAGAAAAGTGGAGGTAATGGACTTGTACCACTATTGAAATAAGCCCTTCATATTATATGACGACATGCACATTGAGCTAAGTTATGGTTGGTCAAATACAGCTGTGACTCTGAATTATTACATTAGTAAGAAGCAACATTGCCTTTTTCTCCTGAAAATATCAAGAAACGTAACAAATGTGTTTGATTCTGCTTCCAATATGACAGTTTTGGTTAATACTCCACATGCCTACAGGACTTTGCAATATGAACACAGCAGAACTCAGACATCTGTATAAGTGTAGTGAAATGAAAACAGTATTATTGAGTCATATGAATGCCTCACTTTTGTTCTGACACAGTTCAAGACTCGGGAGAAAAGTTTTACACCTGGTGTTTTACATGGCAAATCCACCACAAGAACTTTTTGCCAACACTACTGCCACCTACATAAGTAAGCTTTTCCTGTGTTACTTTCAAGTAATGCACTTAAGCTATTCCTGATTTAACTGGAAGATCTGTACTTCTCACTTTTCATATCAACAGCCTCAAAATGCATATTGTAGACTTCGGGATATGTTACAGGTCAGTGTCACACCAAGATTGTGGAGAAAGGGAGGGGGGGTGGGAGGGGGCATGTCACTCTCCAACAAGTGTTTACCAATAAATAAGTGGCGGAAAATTACGGGTATAGGATGGCTTAACATGTGGAAACCGAGATTTTCATTATTGACTCACTGTGTTTAACATTTATTATTCCTTTAAAATCGCACAACAACTTCAATAAAACACAGTTTAATCACTCATCTGCACACTTATTTCGCAATTATGTCACTTTTAAACTGCAAATCTTGAATCTTCACGAGTCTCTCTCAACAACCTTGATGTGGATAGATACATACAGCAACCAATAATCAGAGTTAGAACTGTGTCTGCAAAATCACAAGGATTATTAAAGAATTTTTGCTGTCACTAATTACAAGCAATATAATTGACAGAGTAGCTTTGCTAATATTTGCTGTAATGAAAGTCACTCAATGGGGTATGTTTCACATTTGCAAGAACGATCTCACTGAAGTAATTAAGTCCATCGAAACACTTAGAAACTAACGTCTCGTGTGGCGAAAACAGTCTAAGGATGCAGTGGCAATTTCTCCAGATCTGTTGACAATGATATTTTGAGTTATCACTTTACTGAGTGACTGAAATGTAGTTCGGGTACCTGTGAACATAACAATATGTTAGAATTCATTTTCTAAACACGAATTATTACGGTACTGTATGGCTACTTACATATTAAATACACTATTAATATTTTCACAATTGTTTCTTTAATAAAAAAGTAAAGCCAATGGAAGAACGAACATAAAACATACTTACCAATGACAGGTTTGTTGAGATGCAATTTTCTGTGCGGACAGATGTAACTTTTTCATACGGTGGTAAGTCGCAGATATCGCAGGAGTCGCAGAAGTAGCAGAAATCGCGGAAGTAGCAGAAATTGCAGAAATACGAGGTGCATTCAAGTTCTAAGGCCTCCGATTTTTTTTCTCCAGACTGGAAAGAGATAGAAACATGCGCATTGTTTTAAAATGAGGCCACATTCATTGTCAATACGTCCCAGAGATGGCAGCACCGTACAGCAGATGGAATTTTACCGCCAGCGGCGAGAATGAGAACTGTTTTAAATACTTAAAATGGAGCCGTTTTCCTTACTTGAACAGTGTGCAATCATTCGTTTTCTGAATTTGCGTGGTGTGAAACCAATTGAAATTCATCGACAGTTGGAGCACACATGTGGTGACGGAGTTACGGATGTGTCGAAAGTGCGTTCGTGGGTGCGACAGTTTAATGAAGGCAGAACATCGTGTGACAACAAACCGAAACGACCTCGGGCTCGCACGAGCCGGTCTGATGACACGATCGAGAAAGTGGAGAGAATTGTTTTGGGGGATTGCCGAATGACTGTTGAACAGATCGCCTCCAGAGTTGGCATTTCTGTGGGTTCTGTGCACACAATCCTGCATGACGACCTGAAAATGCGAAAAGTGTCATCCAGGTGGGTGCCACGAATGCTGACGGACGACCACACGGCTGCCCGTGTGGCACGTTGCCGAGCAATGTTGACGCACAACGACAGCACGAATGGGACTTTCTTTTCGTCGGTTGTGACAATGGATGAGAAGTGGATGCCATTTTTCAATCCAGAAACATAGCGCCAGTCAACTCAATGGAAGCACACAGATTCACAGCCACCAAAAAAATTTCGCATAACCGCCAGTGCTGAAAAACTGATGATGTCCATGTTCTGGGACAGCGAGGGCGTAATCCTCACCCATTGCGTTCCAAAGGGCACTACGGTAACAGGTGCATCCTACGAAAATGTTTGGAAGAACAAATTCCTTCCTGCACTGCAACAAAAACGTCTGGGAAGGACTGCGCGTGTGCTGTTTCACCGAGACAATGCACCCGCACATCGAGCTAACGTTACGCAACAGTTTCTTCGTGATAACAACTTTGAAGTGATTCCTCATGCTCCCTACTCACCTGACCTAGCTCCTAGCGACTTTTGGCTTTTTCCAACAATGAAAGACGTTCTCCGTGGCCGCACATTCACCAGCCGTGCTGCTATTGCCTCAGCGGTTTTCCAGTGGTCAAAACAGACTCCTAACGAAGCCTTCGCCGCTGCCATGCAATCATGGCGTCAGCGTTGTAGAAAATGTGTACGTCTGCAGGGCGATTACGTCGAGAAGTAACACCAGTTTCATCGATTTCGGGTGAGTAGTTAATTAGAAAAGAAATCGGAGGCCTTAGAACTTGAATGCACCTCGTAGCAGTGGCGGAGGGATACACGACCTAGGTTCCTTAACTGCGACTCTTAACTGCGACAAATCACAGTTAAGAATAACAGATACTGAAAAGTAGCATTCACAGAAATCACTGATATCGGAAAATCGCAGTTCAGCCCATCACTAGTCCCGACCTTCGCTGTTCAGAGAAGCCGGCAACCGCGTGTGAGCCGCGCCGCTGCCAACTTCGCTGCGCCCCGCCAGGCACTTCCCCCAACTCGCGCCGTCCCTAGTGCGGCGACGTGGCACCAAGTTGCTAACGAGTTTGCGTTGGCAGCCCTGCGGCGGCCCGCCTCGCGCCCTTCCTCACACGTGTCCTCGGCGTGGCTGCCCCAGGGAGTTGCGAACTCGCCACCGCTGGCGCCACAGTCGCCTCGCCTGGCAGCACCAGCCACAGCCGCATTTACTCAGACGCGTTGATTGCCAATTGAGGATCCACAGTCTTAATTATCCACTCGAAATATCAAAGCTACAACGACGATTCCTTTAACGGTCCAATTACATACAGGGTGTCCAGAAAAGGACTCCCTGATTTCAAAATTAAATATCTCGAAAACAAAGATCGATAGAGGAATGCAGTAAACGGTATGTTTATTGTGAAAGCTGTAAGAAGTTTATGAAGTTTATACAGCAGTTTGAAATAATAGTTACAAAAGCTGCTAACAGATGGAGCTGTAATCGCCATACGCAATGCCTAGTATAAATAGTGATCCGAAGCCCAGAGCGATCAGTTCCACCATTGAAACGTGAAAGGAGGTTAGCGTACCGAAGGAACAGATTAAAACCATGTACTCCATTGGACAACGCGTTTTTCTGGTGCTAGAGTACCACAGGTTAGAAGAGAGTCCTACGGCAACAAGGCGAAGTTTTCAAGCACGATTTAATGTTCCGAAAGGACCCGATGCGAAAACCATTCGTACGCTCTTCGCAAAATTTCAACGAACGGGCAGCGTAACTGATGATCTAGTGGGGCATGTTGGCCGCAAGCAAACCGCAGTTACGCCTGAAAATATCGCCACAGTTTCTGGAATTATTCAGCGAAATCCAATGTCATCCGTCCGTAGAATTGCATCTGAGACTGGTTTGAAGCGTTCCAGCACGCAGAAAATACTGAGAAAGAGCCTACACGTGTTTCCATTCAAAATTCAAACGCACCAGGCCATAGCCGTACGAACTGTGCAACAAAGGGTTGCCTTTGCTAATCAGATGCTCACAATGATTGATAGTGAAGGATTTGATGTTGGCTGCGTCTCGTTTACAGATGAAGCACACTTCCACCCCTGAATGGATACGTGAATAAGCAGAACTGGCGATTTTGGGGCTCCGAAAAGCCATATTGGTGTGAAGCGAAACCCCTGTATTCTCCTAAAGTTACTGTGTGGGATGCAGTATGCAGCAGAGGCATTATTGGCCCTTTTTTCATTCGAGAAACGGTCACTGGTGCACGTTACGTTGCAATTTTGGAACAATTTGTCGCCACACAGCAAGCGTTAGAGGATCGACCAGGTACTGAACGGTTTATGCAAGATGGAGCCCGACCACATCGGAGCGAACAAGTGTTTCGCTTTCTTGAGGAATACTTCGGGAATCGAGTCATTGCTTTGGAATATCCCAAATTTACTGGTGCAGGCACGGATTGGCCTCCATATTCGCCGGATTTGACTCCCTGTGACTCTTTTTTGTGGGGCACAGTGAAAGACACGGTCTACCCGAAGCTTCCCGGCACACTGGGAGAGCTCGAATCGGCGATCTCTGTGGCATGTGAATCCATTTCGGTTGAGACACTACGAAATGTGATGGCGAATTTCATTCTTCGTTTGCGCCACCCCTGTAGTGCCAATGGTGAACATTTTGAAAACATTGTGATGTGATTGTTTGCAAAGATTGTTTTCATACGATTATTTCACTTATGTATGCTGATATGAGCTGTACAGCGTACAGCGCCATCAGTCAGCAGCTTTTGTAACTATTATTTCAAACTGCTGTATAAACTTCTTACAGCTTTCACAATAAACATACCGTTTACTGCACTCCTCTATTGATCTTTGTTTTCGAGATATTTAGTTTTGAAATCAGGGAGCCCTTTTCTGGACGCCCTGTAGGACGTCGATTTGCAACCTGGCGTAAGTTCATCTTCTTTCTTTTTATCCTCATTTTCCTTTTACGATGAAGGTGATTTTAGCCCGTTGACCACCTCACGTTTTATCCCTATATCTTTATTACCACGACGTCTTTAGATTACGTCCCATCAGCCCCCCCCCCCCCCCCCCCCCCAAGGCTAACTATTGGCTTTAGGAATAGTTTTTAAAAGTTCCTCCTGTTGTCATAGGTAGCTTCATATATGTTTGTTTCCTAGCATAAGAAACCGTGTGCGGTTATTTTTAGGTTTCATCTCCTATTTAGCTCGTCACTTATTCTATCTATTCCATTTTTTGATATATGTTGATCCACGGTTGGGAATATATTAGCTATTTAGCCCCGACCCATGTATAAACTTTCTCGTATTCGTATGCGCATGCGCATTCAAGTAACTTCCCTTGTCTTGCGCATGTGCATAGGTAGCGGGTCGGGCTTGAAAGTGAGCGACCGTTTGTAGCGGCAGTTTATGGCGGGTCATGGCCCATCGAACATAGGCCGGTGTGAGGTGGAGCGTACACTATTAAGTTAAATAGTGATTTTGACTTTGTACATATGTACTGTTTGTGTTTTCGTTTATAAATGTGTAGCTATCATGTTCTTTTAATCGTTGACAAAGGTCTTCTTAAGCACTCGCGGGTTTTATTGTTGTTCTGAAGCAGGTGTAGTTATCTACGCCGAAACCTGGGTTAACACTAGGTGCTTTTTTCGCAATCGAGGCGGGTTTTTAGTTTTTTAATATATTAACCAACGATTGCTGACACGCTGCAATGGTGGAGGTTCTTACTTGCTGATATACCGGGTGATCAAAAAGTCAGTATATTTTTGAAAACTGAATAAATCACCGAATAATGTAGATAGAGAGGTACAAATTGACACACATGCTTGGAATGACATGGGGTTTTATTAGAACCAAAAAAAATACAAAAGTTCGAAAAACGTCCGACAGATGGCGCTTCGTCTGATCAGAACAGCAATAATTAGCATAACAAAGTAAGACAAAGCATAGATGATGTTCTTTACAGGAAATGCTCAAAATGTCCACTATCATTCCTCAACAATGTTGTGAACAGCACTGTAAAGCATGTCCGCAGTTAACGGTGAGACATTGGCGTCGGATGTTGTCTTTCAGCATCCCTAGAGATGTCGGTCGATCACGGTACACTTGCGACTTCAGGTAACCCCAAAGCCAATAATCGCACGGACTGAGGTCTGGGAACCTGGGAGGCCAAGCGTGACGAAAGTGGCGGCTGAGCACACGATCATCACCAAACGAGGCGCGCGAGAGATCTTTCACGCGCCTAGCAATACCTTGTTTTTTTTTCTTTTTTTTCGTTCTAATAAAACCCCATGTCGTTCCAAGCGTGTGTGTCAATTTTCACCTCTCTATCTACATTATTCCGTGGTTTATTAAGTTTTCAAATTTATACTGAGTTTTTGATCACCTGGTACTATAATTTTGATCTGAGATTACCGACTCTGATTCTACACTATTTTCCCCTCTAAAAATTCTATTCTTAATTTTAAATTATTCTTTCTGTAGCTTTTGTCACTGTAAACTGAACTGAGGTGCTACAATGGGCATGGCTGACTTCCTTACCCGGCCTTCCCTAATGCGATGGGACCGATGACCTCGCTGTTTCATCCCATCCCCCAAATGGACCAGCCAACCGACCAGTGTTTATGTTTGCTCCTCTCCCCCAAATGGACCAACCAACCAGTATTTATGTTTGTTCCTCTCCCCCAAATGGATCAACCAACCAGTGTTTATATTTGGTCCCGTCCCCCAAACGGACCAGCCAACTGACCAGTGTTTATGTTTGCTCCTCTCCCCCAAATGGACCAACCAACCAGTGTTTATGTTTGGTCCCCTCCCCCAAATGGACCAGCCAACTGACCAGTGTTTATGTTTGCTCCTCTCCCCCAAATGCACCAACCAACCAGTGTTTATGTTTGGTCCCCTCCCCCAAATGGACTAGCCAACCGACCAGTGTTTATGTTTGGTCTTCTCCCCCAAATGGACCAACCAACCGACCAGTGTTTATGTTTGGTCCTCTCCCCCAAATGGACCAACCAACGAACCAGTGTTTATGTTTGCTCCTCTCTCCCAAATGGACCAACCAACCAGTGTTTATGTTTGGTCCTGTCTCCCAAATGGACCAACCAACCAGTGTTTATGTTTGGTCCCCTTCCCCAAATGGACCAACCAACCAGTTTTTATGTTTGGTCCCCTCCCCCAAATGGACCAGCCAACTGACCAGTGTTTATGTTTGCTCCTCTCCCCCAAATGCACCAACCAACCAGTGTTTATGTTTGGTCCCCTCCCCCAAATGGACTAGCCAACCGACCAGTGTTTATGTTTGGTCTTCTCCCCCAAATGGGCCAACCAACCGACCAGTGTTTATGTTTGGTCCTCTCCCCCAAATGGACCAACCAACGAACCAGTGTTTATGTTTGCTCCTCTCTCCCAAATGGACCAACCAACCAGTGTTTATGTTTGGTCCTGTCTCTCAAATGGACCAACCAACCAGTGTTTATGTTTGGTCCCCTTCCCCAAATGGACCAAGCAACCAGTTTTTATGTTTGGTCCCCTCCCCCAAATGGACCAGCCAACTGACCAGTGTTTATGTTTGCTCCTCTCCCCCAAATGGACCAACCAACCAGTGTTTATGTTTGGTCCCCTCCCCCAAATGGACCAGCCAACTGACCAGTGTTTATGTTTGCTCCTCTCCCCCAAATGCACCAACCAACCAGTGTTTATGTTTGGTCCCCTCCCCCAAATGGACTAGCCAACAGACCAGTGTTTATGTTTGGTCTTCTCCCCCAAATGGACCAACCAACCGACCAGTGTTTATGTTTGGTCCTCTCCCCCAAATGGACCAACCAACCAGTGTTTATGTTTGGTCCCCTCCCCCAAATGGACCAGCCAACTGACCAGTGTTTATGTTTGCTCCTCTCCCCCAAATGCACCAACCAACCAGTGTTTATGTTTGGTCCCCTCCCCCAAATGGACTAGCCAACCGACCAGTGTTTATGTTTGGTCTTCTCCCCCAAATGGACCAACCAACCGACCAGTGTTTATGTTTGGTCCTCTCCCCCAAATGGACCAACCAACGAACCAGTGTTTATGTTTGCTCCTCTCTCCCAAATGGACCAACCAACCAGTGTTTATGTTTGGTCCTGTCTCCCAAATGGACCAACCAACCAGTGTTTATGTTTGGTCCCCTTCCCCAAATGGACCAACCAACCAGTTTTTATGTTTGGTCCCCTCCCCCAAATGGACCAGCCAACTGACCAGTGTTTATGTTTGCTCCTCTCCCCCAAATGCACCAACCAACCAGTGTTTATGTTTGGTCCCCTCCCCCAAATGGACTAGCCAACCGACCAGTGTTTATGTTTGGTCTTCTCCCCCAAATGGGCCAACCAACCGACCAGTGTTTATGTTTGGTCCTCTCCCCCAAATGGACCAACCAACGAACCAGTGTTTATGTTTGCTCCTCTCTCCCAAATGGACCAACCAACCAGTGTTTATGTTTGGTCCTGTCTCCCAAATGGACCAACCAACCAGTGTTTATGTTTGGTCCCCTTCCCCAAATGGACCAACCAACCAGTTTTTATGTTTGGTCCCCTCCCCCAAATGGACCAGCCAACTGACCAGTGTTTATGTTTGGTCCTCTCCCCCAAATGGACCAACCAACGAACCAGTGTTTATGTTTGCTCCTCTCTCCCAAATGGACCAACCAACCAGTGTTTATGTTTGGTCCCCATCCCCAAATGGACCAAGCAACCAGTTTTTATGTTTGGTCCCCTCCCCCAAATGGACCAGCCAACCGACCAGTGTTTGTGTTTGCGTGTGCGCAGGCGCGTGCTACGCGGAGTTCGGCGTGCGGGTCCCGCACACGACGGGCTCGGCCTACATGTACTCGTACGTGACGGTGGGCGAGCTGGTGGCGTTCGTGATCGGCTGGAACATGGTGCTGGAGTACCTGATCGGCACGGCGGCCTGCGCCTGCGCGCTCTCCGCCTGCCTGGACGCCCTCGCCGGCGGCGCCGTGTCGCGGGGCGTCGCCTCCAGCGTCGGCACCATGTTCGGTGAGTCACTACCACACGGCTCAGCTCCGGGACCAAAACCACCCGCCTTCATTTCCTGTGTTTCCTTTACAGCGGGATCCACAGCTCCAATGCTTTTTATTATTATTATTTATTTCATGGCCTTCATTGGACCACTCTAGTCAAAAATACAAAGTTGTAAACAAGTTGTTACACAGGTATACAATTTGGCTCAACGATAACTCCATATGATATTTAGGTAATATAATTATTAGAGTCTATTCTTATATGAAATGTTTTGCTGTTCTGTCTGCCCAATATTTCTTCGTTCTTTCAGATATTTTCTTTCTTCCTTCATCTGAGACCACTCTTCCTGTACTCCTTTTATTGATTTTCATTTGTAGTCTGGTTTGTGGCTCTTGCAGTATTCTGATTTTCTCTGTCTTGTTTTTTAGGTCATCTACTGTAATTTGGAGTTCTTTATATCTTCCTTAATTTCTGTGATCCATTTAATGTCGCTCTTGGTATTCCACAATTTTTGTATTTTTTTATTAGTTCTGTTTTCTGGAGTTCTCATCAGATGTCCAAAGACTGAGAACGCGTTTCTTCCTGATTGTGCTCATGACTGTTTCTATTTTCTTATATACTGTTTCATTTGATGCTATTCTCCATTTATTTTATACTGTTTATTTATACATGTGCTAATTATTCTTCTTTCTAATTTTAGTATTCTGTCAATTTCTGCTGTATTAGTTGTTTTGAAGATAGTTTCAGCTGCATACGTTATTTCTGGTTGTGTAAATGTTTTATAGTGTTTTCATTTTGCCTCTATAGATAGCCTTTTTTGTTGTGTATAGTTTTAGTAATGTCATTTGCGTAGTTCAGTTTTATATTCTATTCTGCCATGATGGCTTCTCATTTAGAGTGTATGTTATTATTTCGCCTAAATATTTAAATTTATCAACAATTTTGATTTCCTGTTCTCCTATTGTAATTTTGTTTGCAAGTGGTGGATCAGATAGTATAATCTCCGTTTTCTCAGATGATATTCTAAGACCTACTTCCTCTGCTATTTCTTGTATTGATTTCACTTGTTGCCTGGCTTCTTGAACGGTGTTGACTATGAGAGCAAGATCATCAGCGAATCCCAAGCAGTTTAAGCTAATATCATCTTTTGCACTTCCAATTCCTATCATCTTTGGATAGTCCTTGTACCATTCTCTCATTATGTATTCCAGTGCACAGTTGAACAGTAATGGTGATAGGCAGTCACCTTGTCTTAAGCCTGTTTTTTTGAGGAATAGTTCCGAAATTTCTCCTCTAAACTTCACTTTTGATTTGGTGTTGGTTAGAGTGAGTTGTATTATGTTAATTAGTTTTGCATGGAGTCCTAGATTTCTTAAAATTTTTAATACTGAAGGTCTGTGGAGACACTCATATACGGTTGCCGGCCGAAGTGGCCGTGCGGTTAAAGGCGCTGCAGTCTGGAACCGCAAGACCGCTACGGTCGCAGGTTCGAATCCTGCCTCGGGCATGGATATTTGTGATGTCCTTCGGTTAGTTAGGTTTAACTAGTTCTAAGTTCTAGGGGACTAATGACCTCAGCAGTTGAGTCCCATAGTGCTCAGAGCCATTTGAACCATTTGAACACTCATATACCTTATTAAAATCTACAAATGTTATTGCCAGGTGTTTGTTCTGTTTCTTGTAGTATGCCATAATCAATTTTAAACTAATTATCTGCTCTGCACAGCCTCTCCATGGTCTGAAACCTCCCTGATATTCCCCAAACTCCTGTTCTATTTGCTCCTTGATTCTTTCATATAGGATCTTGGATATAATTTTGTATGTGTAATCTAGGAGGGAGATTCATCTGTAGTTGTCTGGGTTGGTCTTATCTCCCTTTTTGTGTAGTGGTTTTTATTACACTACTGGCAATTAAAATAGCTACACCAAGAAGAAATGCAGATGATAAAAGGGTATTCATTGAACAAATATATTATACTAGAACTGACATGTGATTACATTTTTCCTCAATTTGGGTGCGTAGATCCTGAGAAATCAGTACTCAGAATAACCACCTCTGGCCGTAATAATGGCCTCGATACACCTGGGCATGGAGTCAAACAGAGGTCGGATGGCGTGTACAGGTACAGCTGCCCATGCAGCTTCAAGACGATGCCACAGTACATCGAGAGCAGTGACTGGCGTATTGTGACGAGCCAGTTGCTCGGCCACCATTGACCAGACGTTTTCAATTGGTGAGAGGTCTGGAGAATGTGCTGGCCAGGGCAGGAGTCGAACATTTTCTGTATCCAGAAAGGCCCGTGCAGTCGTGCATTATCCCGCTGAAATGTAGGGTTTCGCAGGGATCGAATGAAGGGTAGAGCCACGGATAGTAACACATCTGAAATGTAACGTCCACTGTTCAAAGTGCCATCAATGCGAACAAGAGGTGACCGAGACGTGTAACCAATGGCACCCCATACCATAAGTCTGGGTGATACGCCAGTATGGCGATGACGAATACACGCTTCCAATGTGCGTTCACCGCGATGTCGCCAAACACGGATGCGACCATCGTGATGCTGTAAACAGAACCTGGATTAATCCGAAAAAATGACGTTTTGCCATAAGTGCACGCAGGTTCGTCGTCGAGTACACCATCGCAGGCGCTCCTGTCTGTGACGCAGCGCCAAGGGTAACCGCAGCCACGGTCTCCGAGCTGATAGTCCGTGCTGCTGGAAACGTCGTCGAACTGTTCGTGCAGATGGTTGTTGTCTTGCAAACGTCCCCATCTGTTGACTCGGGGATCGAGATGTGGCTGCACGATACGTTACAACCGTGCGGATAAGATGCCTGTCATCTCGACTGCTAGTGATACGAGGCGGTTGGGATCCAGCACGGCGTTCCGTATTACCCTCCTGAACCCACCGATTCCATATTCTGCTAACAGTCATTGGATCTCGACCAACGCGATCAGCAGTGTCGCGATACGATAAACCGCAATCGCGATAGGCTACAATCCGACCTTTATCAAAGTCGGAAACGTGATGGTACGTATTTCTGCTCCTTACACGAGGCATGACAACAACGTTTCACCAGGCAACGCCCGTCAGCTGCTGTTTGTGTATGAGAAATCGGTTGGAACCTTTCTTCATGTAAGCACGTTGTAGGTGTCGCCACCGGCGCCAACCTTGTGTGAATGGTCTGAAAAGCTAATCATTTGCATACCACAGCATCTTGTTCCTGTCGGTTAAATTTCGCGTCTATAGCACGTCATCTTCGTGGTGTAGCAATTTTAATAGCCAGTAGGGTATCATTATTATTATTATGAATTCTAAATGTCGAGACCATTTTAAAGGGGTGGGGGGAGGGGAGGGGGTAGAATATGAAGTACTTAAAAAAATTCGACCCTGATGTCGACAAGATGTGGTTCGTGCAGGACCGTGCTCGACCCCATCGGAGCAGGAGAGTGTTTGATGTCCTGGAGGAGCTCTTTGGGGACCGCATTCTGGCTCTGGGGTACCCAGAGGCCGCTGGCATGGGCCTCGATTGGCCGCCATATTCTCCGGGTCTGAACACACCCGACTCCTTTTTTGTGTGGCTGTATTAGAGACAAGGTGTACAGCAACAACCCCTAAACCATTGCTGAGCTGAAAACAGCCATTCAGCAGGTCATCGACAGCATCTATGTTCCGACACTTCAGCGGGTCATGCAGGATTTCGCTATTCGTCTGCGCCACATCATGGCCGATGACGGCATATACGTCGAACATGCCATAACCTAAATCCGAATATCTGTAGTGACGTTTACATGTTGAATAAAGTGTGTGCACCCCCCAGTTTGTAACGAATTTACGTTTTTTTTCCCCTATAGTTCAATAACTGTCACGCTGTACTTACATCTACATCTACATCTTCATTTGTACTCCGCAAGCCACCCAACAGTGTATGGCGGAGGGCACTTTACGTGCCACTGTCATTACCTCCCTTTCCTGTTCCAGTCGCGTACGGTTCGCGGGAAGAACGGCTGCCGGAAAGCCTCCGTGCGCGCTCGAATCTCTCTAATTTTACATTCGTGATATCCTCGGGAGGTATAAGTAGGGGGAAGCAATATATTCGATATCTCATCCAGAAACGCACCCTCTCGAAACCTGGCGAGCAAGCTACACCGCGATGCAGAGCGCCTCTCTTGCAGAGTCTGCCACTTGAGTTTGCTAAACATCTCCGTAACGCTATCACGGTTACCAAATAACCCTGTGACGAAACGCGCCGCTCTTCTTTGGATCTTCTCTATCTCCTCCGTCAACCCGATCTGGTACGGATCCCACACTGTTGAGCAATACTCGAGTATAGGTCGAACGAGTGTTTTGTAAGCCACCTCCTTTGTTGATGGACTACATTTTCTAAGAACTCTCCCAATGAATCTCAACCTGGCACCCGCCTTACCAACAATTAATTTTATATGATCATTCCACTTCAAATCGTTCCGTACGCATACTCCCAGGTATTTTACAGAAGTAACTGCTACCAGTGTTTGTTCCGCTATCATAGAATCACACAATAAAGGATCCTTCTTTCTATCTATTCGCAATACATTACACTTGTCTATGTTAAGGGTCAAATTTAATGTATTGCGAATACATAGAAAGAAGGATCCTTTATTGTATGTTCTCTGCCTCGTGATGACTGGGTGTTGTGTGCTGTCCTTAGGTTAGTTAGGTTTAAGTAGTTCTAAGTTCTAGGGGACTGATGACCATAGATGTTAAGTCCCATAGTGCTCAGAGCCATTTGAACCTTTATTTTATGATTATATGATAGCAGAACAAACACTTCTGTAAAATATCTGGGAGTATGCATACGGAACGATTTGAAGTGGAATGATCATATAAAGTTAATTGTTGGTAAGGCAGGTGCCAGGTTGAGATTCATTGGGAGAGTCCCTAGAAAATGGAGTCCATCAACAAAGGAGGTGGCTTACAAAACATTCGTTCGACCTATACTCGAGTATTGCTCATCAGTGTGGGATCCGTGCCAGGTCGGGTTGACGGAGGAGATAGAGAAGATCCAAAGAAGAGCGGCGCGTTTCGTCACAGGGTTGCAACTTGCAGTTGTTATGGTGAGTCAAATGGCAGAACATGTTCGATACCAAAAATTGAAGTGTACATCAATACGCCCTCGTTTTCCCCCTTTGCATTGTGCAACAGCTTCTTGTTTTCTTGCAAGGTAGCAGAATTACTGCACTTCGTCTACTACGTGGTTCCCACTTTTTACGTTAAGTTCGGTGCCAGCCTTTCCAGTACTCCTCACTACTTCCCACTTCCATTGCTTTACACTGACGAGGAGAACACGGGAAGTGCCATACGCAGATACCCGGGAGACGTCGCTCAGTGGAAGAGCAAGCGAACACGTGCCTTGGCCTGTGTGTACATACGAAGGGCGTTTGAAAAGTCCCTGGAGAGTCCGACAGATGGCACCACCGGCGCGTATCGAGGTCATGTTTAGTTAGCAGCGTCTTTGGAAAGAACGCACACCAAGGTTCCGCCATATTGCTCTCTTTCTTTGTGTTTGGCATTCGTGTGAATCACGGAAGTCAAGTGATTGTCAAAAAATGGACGAAAAAGAATTTCGTGTAGTGATTAAACATTACTTTGTGACAGGCAATAGGCCTCAAGAGACTAAAGAAAAGCTTGATACACATTACGGTGACTCTGCACCTTCGATTTGGGCAGTTTATAAGTGGTTTCAAAATTATCGGTGTGGCCATATGGACACACGTGATGCTGAACTTTCTGGACGCCCTGTGGAGGTTACGACTCCAGAAATCATTGATGAAATCCGTGATATGGTGATGGAAGGTGTGTGAGATGGCTAGTGCTGTGGGCATCTCGAATGAACGGGTACACAATATTTTACATAAAAATTTGGACACGAGAAAGCTACCCGCAAGATGGGTTCAGCGATTGTTCACACTTGACCAAAAACGGAATCGTGGGAAGTGTTGCAAGGATGGTTTGCAGCTGTTCAAGACGAATCCGCAGGACTTTAAGCGTCGTTTCGTCACTGTGGATGAAACATGGATACATTACTACACTCCTGAGACCAAACAACTATCTAAACAATGGGTTACCAAGGGAGAATCTGCACCAAAAAAGGCGAAGACCAATCCTTCTGCCTGAAAGGTTATGGCGACTGTCTTTTGGGATTCGCAAGGGATAATGCTTATCGACTATCTGGAAAAGGGTAAAACTGTTACAGGTGCATATTATTCATCGTTATTAGACCGTCTGAAAACCGAACTGCAAGAAAAATGGTGGCGATTGGACAGCAAAAAAGTCGTTTTCCATCACGACGATGCACCAGCACACACCTCAGCAGTTGTCACACACCGCACCAGTTGTGGTCGCAAAATTAATGGAAATAGGATTCCAACTCGTTTCACATCCCCCCTATTCTCCAGAGTTGGCTCCCTCGGACTACTATTTGTTCCCCAATTTGAAGAAACGGTTGGCAGGACAAAGATTTTGTTCAGATGAGGAGGTGATTGCAGCAACTAATAGGTATTTTGCAGACTTGTACAATTCCTATTATTCAGAAGGGATCAACAAATTAGAACAGCAGTTGGACGAAGTGTGTAAGTCTAAAAGGAGACTATGTCGAAAAATAAAAAAGGGTTTATCCCAAAGACGTAAGTAGGTAGTTTTTACTTTTGCACGGACTTCTCAAACGCCCCTCGTAGTCAACGCTTTTGAGAAATCGACTTTCAAAATTTTAGGCGTACTGTACTTGCCTTTTAGGGCGCTATAGACTCAGCACAGCTGGTGGAACACAGCCTAATATCGCGGCCTCTCGCTTTTTCATGCCGTGTCCGAATCCCTATAATTTTTTTAATTTTTATTTTTTGTCGTTTATCAATCCCTGTCCGCAGCAGTGAAACGAATGTTAACGAGCGAGGTGGCGCAGTGGTTAGCACACTGGACTCGCATTCGGGAGGACGACGGCTCAATCCTGCGTCCGGCCATCCTGTTTTAGATTTACCGTGATTTCCCTAAATCGCTCCATGCAAATGGCGGGATGGTTCCTTTGAAAGGGCAAGGCCGACTTCCTTCCCCGTCCTTCCCTAATCCGAGCTTGTGCTCTGTCTCTAAAGACCTCGTTGTCGACGGGACGTTAAACGCTAATCTCATCCTCCCGCTCTTTCACGAATGTTTATTATCAAGTTAGGCGAAACGAGTGTGTTATCTGAATTCCAGAATTATGACTCGGTTTCACAATAAGTGAATTCAACGGACAACTGTACCAGCAGTCTGATGGGCTCGCTATGGGCAACCCTTTAGCAAGCATCCTCGCCAACATCTTTATCAATTCCTTGGAAAAAAAGCTGTTTAACCGTGTCTCAGCCGCTTCACTAGGTATCCTTTCTTACACAAGATACGTTGATGATATTCTAGTCATCTATAACGGACCCGCCGATAGAATTGATCATATATTTAAACTTTTTAACGACCTCCATGAAGAAATTTCTTTCACTATTGAACTCGAAAACGATAACCGCAAATTAAATTATTTACACTTGACGCTTCCAATAGAAGACAATAACATCACTTTCAATACTTTTCGAAAAGAAAGGTATACTGACCAAATCGTGCCTGCTTCCTCTTTTCACCCACAGTCTCAAAAAATGGCCTTTTTTCACTCTGCCGTCCACCCAGCCACCTCCATACCACTTTCAACAGAAAAGTTTAATGAGGAGATTAATTTACCTAAAACCATAGCAGTCAATAATGAATATACGCCTAACATAGTGGACGATATCCTAAAAAAGAAAACTGCAAGAACTACCACGCTCAACACCTAATGCGCTGAAATTAACCCAAAAAAAAAAAAACGTTTTTCTATTCCTTCTTTCATAGGACCCATTTCCTATCAGATTCAGCGCATGCTTCGCAACAAATACAACTGCAACGTTGCCTTCTCTACTAATAATAATCTAAAGAGAAACTCCATTCATAATTTGAAATCCATTCGCTCCCCTACAGAAAGTTCTGGCGTTTATAAGATCATCTGCGATACTTGCTCCTCCTATTATATATGGCTAACCGGACGTGTTTTCACCATCAGATGTAAAGAACATATTTCGAGAAAGAACGGCACCAGTCCCCTAAATTCATCCTTTGCCGATCATCTCTTAATTACTGGACACGTACCTAAAGCCACAGGCGATAACAATATTCTGCATACCGAAAAGAAGGAGCGTAGGTTAGATGTCTTCGAGGAATTGGAGATTTTCAGACATCTCGCTCGTCATGATGGCCTCATTCCCAACGAACAGCTGCAGCTGCGAAATAAAAACTTTTTCGACTGTATAAAGCAGTTGCTTGATCTTTGATTCAGGCTTCCTCATGCAGTTTACCAAAATGTTGTTTTCCTGTCACATCTTTGATGTTTTCTTGTATGTCATAAGTAACGTTTTTTATGTTACAAAATGTACCTCCATTTAAAGCAGATAAATATGTACTTCATCCTGTTATGCCTGAATCAGCTGCATCACAATTTCATGTGTCTAATTTTGAATGTACAGTAGCCTAGTTGTTTCTGCGTCTACTAGATGGCGCTCCTAGCAACACCGTGTTTACTCGGCCACACTTTCTAGAGTGGGCACCTCAGCCTTGTTGCAACCCTTGTCCACAGTACGAGCAGCCCTTAGCGGCTCGCCATCTCACAAGTGTTCACGACGTCGCCTTTCCGGCTCATATCTTTTTTAATATCTGACTTGTAAGTACTGCATCTTTTCCACTCAGTACAAACTGTATTTATGTACTATATACCTCATGTTTTAGTACAGTTAGTCTAATTCTGAAGACGACGCTCATAGTAGCGTAGAAACCAGGTCAATTTTGATTTAATATTTGTGACCGAGGGCTTATTTGTTACAATATAAGTATGATACATTTATTGTATAATATATACAAGCGTTGTGGTACTTTAAGATCTTCCAATCTTTTTAAATTCTCATGTTCTTATATTACACTCCTGTAGAAATTCTTCCTTCTTCGACTGTCATGTTTATTCTTCAGGAATATTTCGTTAATTCTCTTCTATGGTACTGATCGTGAACAGTTTCAAATAATTTTTCCATTCATTCATTGTCTTCTTTCTTTAATTTACTCACCGAATGTACCATTAGTTGACGAAAGAAGGACAACGTTACTTCAAAATACGGTGGAAAACATTCGTATACTACTCTTCTAGGGACATGGGCGGATAAGTAAAAAACAAAAATAAAAGTAATATTCCCGTATCGAACACAGGGCCCAAAACTGCGAATCTGCGACGTTAGCCAGCGTTCTTGCGCTCCATTTGAACCCTTTACTCCCTAAAAGGCACAAAAAGTACTTCGAAAACTTTGACCGTCATTTTCTCAGAAACGGTCGAGTTGTTGTTGTTGTGATTTTAAGTCCGAAGACTGGTTTGATGCAGCTCTCCATGCTACTCTATCCTGTGCAAGCTTCTTCATCTCCCAGTACCTACTGCAGCCTACATCCTTCTGAATCTGCTTAGTGTATTCATCTCTTGGTCTCCCTTTACGATTTTTACTCTCCACGCTTCCCTTCAATGCTAAATTGGTGATCCCTTGATGCCTCAGAACATGTCCTACCAACCGATCCCTTCTTCTAGTCAAGTTGTGCCACAATCTTCTCTTCACCCCAATTCTATCCAATACCTCCTCATTAGTTATGTGATCTACCCATCTAATCTTCAGCATTCTTCTGTAGCACCATATTTCGAAAGCTTCTATTGTCTTCTTGTCCAAACTATTTATTGTCCATGTTTCACTTCCATACATGGCTACACTCCATACAAATACTTTCAGAAACGACTTCCTGACATTTAAATCTATACTCGATGTTAACAAATTTCTCTTCTTCAGAAACGCTTTCCTTGCCATTGCCAGTCTATATTTTATATCCTCTCTACTTCGACCATCATTACTTATTTTGTTCCCCAAATAGCAAAACCCCTTTACTACTTTAAGTGTCTCATTTGGTAATCTAATTAACTCAACATCACCTGATTTAATGTCCGCCTCCATAGCTGAGCAACTCAAAAGACCTGCACCAGGCGACAGTTCTACCCGACAGGAGGCCCTAGCCACACGACATTTCATTTCACCTGATTTAATTCGATTAGATTCCATTATCCTTGTTTTGCTATGTTCACGTTCATCTTATATCCTTCTTTCAAGTTACTGTCCATTCCGTTCAACTGTTATTCCGACTCCTTTACTGTCTTTGACAGTATTACAATGTTATCGGCAAACCTCAAAAGTTTTATTTGTTTTGCCTGTAATTTAATTCCTACTCCAAATTTTTCATTGATTTCCTTTACTGCTTGTTCAATGTACAGATTGAGGATAGGTTACAACCCTGTCTACTGCTACATCTACATACACACTCCACAAGCCACAGTACGGTGCGTGGCGGAGTATACCATCTACCACTACTAGCCATTTCCTTTCCTGTTCCACTCGCAAATAAAGCGAGGGGAAAACGACTTTATATATGCCTCCGTATCAGCGCTAATTTCTCGTAGCTTCTCTTTGAAGTCCTTACAGGGAAGCCGGCCGTTGTGGCCGAACGGTTCTAGGCGCTTCAGTCCGGAACCGCGCAACTGCTACGGTCGCAGTTCCGAATCCTGCCTAGGGCATGGACGTGTGTGCTGTCCTTCGGTTAGTTAGGTTTAAGTAGTTCTAAGTCTAGGGGACTGATGACTTCTGATGTTAAGTCCCATACTGCTCAGAGGCATTTGAACCATTTGAACCTTACAGGGAATTTACACTACTGGCCATTAAAATTGCTACACCACGAAGATTACGCGCTACAGACGCGAATTTAATCGACAGGAAGAAGATGCTGTGATATGCAAATGATTAGCTTTTCAGAGCATTTGCACAAGGTTGGCACCGGAGGCGACACCTACAACGTGCTGACATGAGGAAAGTTTCCAACGGATTTCTCATACACAAACAGCAGTTGACCGGCGTTGCCTGGTGAAACGTTGTTGTGATGCCTCGTGTAAGGAGGACAAATGCGTACCATCACGTTTCCGACTTTGATAAAGGTCTGATTGTAGCCTATCGCGATTGCGGTTTATCGTATCGCGACAGTGCTGCTCGCGTTGGTCGAGACCCAATGACTGTTGGCAGAATATGGAATCGGTGGATTCAGGAGGGTAATACGGAACGCCGTGCTGGATCCCAACGGCCTCGTATCACTAGCAGTCGAGATGACAGGCATCTTATCCGCATGGCTGTAACAGATCGTGCAGCCACGTCTCGATCAACGTCTGCAAGACAACAATCATCTGCACGAACAGTTCGACGACGTTTCCAGCAGCACGGACTATCAGCTCGGAGACCGTGGCTGCGGTTGCCCTTAACGCTGCATCACAGACAGGAACGCCTGCGATGGTGTACTCGACGACGAACCTGGGTGCACGAATGGCAAAACGTCATTTTTCGGATGAATCCAGGTTCTGTTTACAGCATCACGATGGTCGCATCAGTGTTTGGCGACATCGCGGTGAACGCACATTGGAAGCGTGTATTCGTCATCGCCATACTGGCGTATCACCCGGCGTGATGGTGTGGGGTATCATTGGTTACACGTCTCGGTCACCTCTTGTTCGCACTGACGGCAGTTTGAACAGTGGACGTTGCATTTCAGATGTGTTACTATCCGTGGCTCTACCCTTCATTCGATCCCTGCGAAACCCTACATTTCAGCGGGATAATGCACGACCGCATGTTGCAGGTCCTGTACGGGCCTTTCTGGATACAGAAAATGTTCGACTGCTGCCCTGGCCAGCACATTCTCCAGGTCTCTCACCAATTGAAAACGTCTGGTCAATGGTGGCCGAGCAACTGGCTCGTCACAATACGCCAGTCACAACTCTCGATTAAATCGCTCCAGGCAAATGCCGGGATGGTTCCTCTGAAAGGGCACGGCCGACTTCGTTCCCCATCCTTCCCTAATCAGATGAGACCGATGACGAAGCTGTCTGGTCTCCTTTCCCAAACCAACCAACCAACCAACAACTCTCGATGAACTGTGGTATCGTGTCAAAGTTGCGTGGGCAGCTGTACCTGTACACGCCATCCATGCTCTGTTTGACTCAATGCCCAGGCGTTTCAAGGCCGTTATTACGGCCAGAGATGGTTGTCCTGGGTACTGATTTCTCAAGATCTATGCACCCAAATTGCGTGAAAATGTAATCACATGCCAGTTCTAGTATAATATATTTGTCCAATGTATACCCGTTTATCATCTGCATTTCTGCTTGGTGTAGCAATTTTAATGGCCAGTAGTGTATTTTGGCGGCAGTAGAATTGTTCGGCAGTCAGCTTCAAACGGCGGTTCTATAAATTTCCTCAGTAGTGTTTCTCGAGAAGAACGTCGCCTTCCCTCGAGGGATTCCAGAAGCATCTCCGTAGCTCTTACTTGTTGTGCGAACCAACCGTTAACAGATCTAACTGTCTGCTTCTTGACATACAAGTTTTCTAGGTTTGGTACCCCGTCATAATTTAAAAACTGCTGCTGCTGGAGAAAAACCAACGTTTCGGCCACGATTGCAGAGATTAGACCCAGAAGAAGGCCGGTGCAATCGTGGCCGAAACGTTGGTTTTTCTCCAGCAGCTGTAGTTTTTACGTTATAGGGCGGTACCAAACCGAGAAAACTTTTGCGTCGACTGACTCTGGCCGCGGAAGCCTACGCAATTATATGTGTGCCTCTTAATTGCTTTGATGCCTTCCATCAGTCCGACCTGGTGCTTAACCCAAACACTCGAGCAGTGCTCAAGAACAGGTCGCACCAGCGTCCTATATGCAGTCACCTTTACAGGTGAACCACTCTACCTAAAAATTCACCGCAGAAACCGAAGTCCACCACTCGTCTTCCCAACCACAGTTCTCACATGTTCATTACATTTCGTATCGCTTTCCAACGCTACGCCCAGATATTTAAACGACGTGACTGTGTCAAGCAGGGCACTGGTGATACTGTATCCGAACATTACAGGTCTGATCTCCCTACTCATCTGCATTAACTTACATTTTCCACATTTAGGGCTAGCAGCCATTCATCACACCAACTGGAAGCTTTATCTAAGTCGTATCTTCTTATAGTCACTCAACTTCGACACCTTACCGTACACCACAGCATCGTCAGCAAACAACCGCAGATTGTTGCCCACTCTCTCCACCAGATCATTTACGTATACAGAGTGTTACAAAAAGGTACGGCCAAACTTTCAGGAAACATTCCTCGCACACAAAGAAGGAAAATATGTTATGTGGACATGTGTCCGGAAACGCTTACTTTCCATGTTACAGCTCGTTTTATTACTTCTCTTCAAATCACATTAATCATGGAATGGAAACACACAGCAACGGAACGTACCAGCGTGACATCAAACACTTTGTTACAGGAAATGTTCAAAATGTCCTCCGTTAGCGAGGATACATGCATTCACCCTCCGTCGCACGGAATCCCTGATGAGCTGATGCAGCCCTGGAAAATGGCGTATTGTATCACAGCCGTCCACAATACGAGCACGAAGAGTCTCTACATTTGGTACCGGGGTTGCGTAGACGAGAGCTTTCAAATGCCCCCATAAATGAAAGTCAAGAGTGTTGAGGTCAGGAGAGCGTGGAGGCCACGGAATTGGTCCGCCTCTACCAATCCGTCGGTCACCGAATCTGTTGTTGAAAAGCGTACGAACACTTCGACTGAAATGTGCAGGAGCTCCATCGTGCATGAACCACATGTTGTGTCGTACTTGTAAAGGCACATGTTCTAGCACCACAGGTAGAGTATCCCGTATGAAATCATGATAACATCCTCCATTGAGCGTAGGTCGAAGAACAGGGGGCCCCATCGGGGCATCACCAACAATGCCTGCCGAAACGTTCACAGAAACTCTGTGTTGATGACGTGATTGCACAACTGCGTGCGGATTCTCGTCAGCCCACACATGTTGATTGTGAAAATTTACAATTTGATCACGTCGGAATGAGGCCTCATCCGTAAAGAGAACATTTGCACTGAAATGAGGATTGACACATTGTTGGATGAACCATTCGCAGAAGTGTACCCGTGGAGCCCAATCAGCTGCTGATAGTGCCTGCACACGCTGTACATGGTACGGAAACAACTGGTTCTCCCGTAGCACTCTCCATACAGTGACGTGGTCAACGTTACCTTGTACAGCAGCAACTTCTCTGACGCCGACATTAGGGTTATCGTCAACTGCACGAAGAATTGCCTCGTCCATTGCAGGTGTCCTCATCGTTCTAGTCGCGAGTCATAGGATGGAATGTTCCGAGCTCCCTAAGACGCCGATCAATCGCTTCGAACGTCTTCCTGTCGGGACACCTTCGTTCTGGAAATCTGTCTCGATACAAACGTACCGCGCCACGGCTATTGCCCCGTGCTAATCCATACATCAAATGGGTATCTGCCAACTCCGCATTTGTAAACATTGCACTGACTGCAAAACCACGTTCGTGATGAACACTAACCTGCTGATGCTACGTACTGATGTGTTCGATGCTAGTACTGTAGAGCAATGAGTCGCATGTCGACACAAGCACCGAAATCAACATTACCTTCCTTCAGTTGGGCCAACTGGCGGTGAATCGAGGAAGTACAGTACATACTGACGAAACTAAAATGAGCTCTAACATGGAAATTAAGCGTTTGCGGACACATGTCCACATAACATATTTTCTTTCTTTGTGTGTGAGGAATGTTTCCTGAAAGTTTGGCCGTACCTTTTGGCAACACCCTGTATACATAACAACAGCGGTCCTATCACACTTCCCTGGGGCACTCCTGACGATACCCTTCTCTCTGATGAACACTCGCCGTCGAGGACAACATACTGGGCTCTATTGCTTAGAAAGTGTCTGAACCACTCATATATCTGTTAACTTATTCCACATGCTCGTATCTTCGTTAACTGGACCACACCTGCCTATCTAACCCATGTTAATTTAGGCAAGTATTTGACCCATTTCGGAAAAAAACTATTTGATGCAGGACCTTAATATTTTTACTATATGTTACATGATGGTAATACGCAACTGTACTAAAATCTACTTCTTCCATTTTATAGTTTTTAAGAAATACTTTTTTAAATTTATTAACAAGGAATATTAATTTTTTCTGCAGAAAATATTTTTGTGAGCTTCCTAATGGGGGAATATTAATGAATGTAGTACCAGAGGTGGCTTTTAATGTTATGCAGAGTCTCTGAAAATTTCATTCATTTATCTATGATAGTTTCTGATACAACGGGGCATATGTACTGAAAATTTTAATTTGCGGCAAATTGACTTTAAAAGAAAAAACTTTTCAAATTTGTTACTTACAGTTAATTAAAACTGTCCTGCTGCATATGATAGCCCTTCTTTGGCCTCTAGCAGGCCTTCCAGCTTCTTTTTCACCTTCCTGGATGTTTTTCTTGCTTTCTTGGCCGTGTTAGATGCAGACCTGTCTGCATCGGCTATCTTCATTTTTTCGAACTGTTGCAGCCCAGTGACCATATTTTCACCAGGATTAATTCCCAGCTTTTTCAGTACCCACCACTTCCCAATATTACCACAATTGAATGTAATAACAGCATCATGAACTCCTAGTATCATTGTCTGCGTGCCAACAAATACAGTTTTAGGAAGGCGGTTCCAAATTATGCTGTCGAAACATTCATTTGGGTTCTGTGTCTGCCCATGCAGACATTTCCTTAGAAGGTCAGGATGAGCCAAGTCTCTGAAAATAGGTTTAATTGCTGTAATAACAGCAGCAGGAAGAGAATGCTGGTGAGAATAAGATCCTTTAGTAGCCTGAGCCCTATTGTATTTGCACCACGAACTTTCTCCTGAGGGACACCATCCATGACATGGCTTATCGTGAGTAGACGACTTACGGAAGAATATCGCCCAAACATCTCTCTTCACTGCCTCCAGATTTTCTTTATTTCTCCTAATTGCCTGCCCATAGTATACCTGCAAGTTTTCTGTAACAATTAATCGCAATCACACTTGAACAAAACTAACTGCGTGTTTGAAAGCGTGTTGTTTGCAAACAGCAGAAACAAAAGAACACCGACCGTTGCATTCCAAGAATAGGCAGCACACTCGGGAATAAAAAAAAGTCCCTAACGTGCAGTGTTGGGGATATAAAGATCTAAAATATATGCAGAAAAGTGGCTGACCGAAAAGTGGGCTTGGCACATAAACACACATGGTAGGAAAATGGTCTTTAAATGCTCGAAAAAAATTTTTTTCAGGAAAATCCTTTTCAGAGTAATAAAACCTTAATCTATCGAAATATGATGAAAACCGAAAATGGATTTTTTTCGACCTGAACCACGGTGTGGTCCTTTTAAGAGACTGCAATTGCGCACCATGTCAAATGCTTCCCGGAAATCTAGAAATGTGGAATCTATCTCACTCCATTCTCAACCATTGCTTTCCTTCCTGCGTCTCGACTCTTATTACTGCCGTCTGGTTTCTATACAAGTTGAAAATAACATTTCGCTCCCTGTTTTTTACCCCTGCTACCTTCAGAATTTCAGAGAGAGTACGGCAATCAACATTGTCTAAAGCAGGGATTCCCCAAGGGGTCGATATCGGTTTCCTAGGGGTCGACATAAACGAAAACTGATTTTGGGGGTCGACGAGGTCTAAAAATAGACTCCTATTAAATTAACACAAGTTCTTCTTTAAAACTTTCAAGATAGGCCCCCTTATTCATAATAGTCTGCTAACTTAAAGCATTGCTAATTCTCACTCTGTCTTCTTCTATTGACCTAAGTCAGAATGAAAAATAACACTCTGTAGCAGCTGATTTAAGTTATCAGGCCATTATGAATAAGGGGGTTGATCTTAAAAGTGGGTAATTTGGCCATGGGGGTCTGAGGTAACAGTTCATTTTGGAAAAGGGGTCACTTGTCCAAAATAGTTTGGGGATCCCTGGTCTAAAGCTTTCTCTAAATCTGCAAACGCCATGAACGTAGATTTGCTTTTCCTTAAGCCGTCTTCTGAGATAAGACGTACGGTCAGTATTGTCTCACGTGTTCGTCCATTTCTACGGAATCCAAACTGATCTTCCCCGAGGTCGGCTTCTACCAGTTTTTTCCATTCTTCTGTAAAGGATTAGTATTTTACAACCGTGACTTATTACAGTGACAGTTCGGTACCTGCTTTCTTTGGAATTGGGAATATTAAATTCTTTTTGATGTCTGGTGGTATTTCGCCTGTCTCATACATCTTGCACGCGAGATGGAAGAATTATGTCATGCCTGGTTCTCCCAAGGCTATCAGTAATTCTGCCTGTCGAGTGCCTAGAGGTAAGTCGAGGAACGTGGTAGCTTACTTTGATTCCTCTTCCAGTCAGCGAAGTTTCTGGGAAATCGGGTATTGGCACTTGCCGTGTTCTCGCCAGTCTCACAAGACTGTTCATTCCTGTAATGGCAGTGTTACTTATAATCCGTCTTGATTGCAAAATATTTATTCACATGACCGTTTCGGTTCCTCTAGAACCATCTTCAGGCCTGAAATGATAATGATACTGATTTACTATTCCACAAATTGAAGCCTATTTCGTCTTATCTGATCAGCATCAAATGTACCAGAACGTACCTGATATTTCGGTTACAGGAGTAACCCGTCCACACTCAGCAACCTTCACATGCTGCGTCACATAAAATTGGTTGGCAGAGTGCACGTCATTTATATTAATTATAAAACTATTACCGACAGGTGGCGTCCGGTACATTTGTTACATTACATATGGACATATTGTATTAAGTAGGTTTTTCTAATTTGCTTTTATCTGTAAAAATACTTAGTTAAGATCTATAGTTGTCAAGGTGCAATCTGTACTTGTCAAAATTAAGATACACAATATAATTCTCATTTCTGTACGATCGCAAACAAAGGGCTATTTCTATATCCTTGGCTCTGGTCTAGACTTGTTTTCCTCCATGGTCAGCTTCCGTGGTTCCTGCTATTTCGGTGTTGTGCCGATCCGTTCAGTCGTCTGACGTACACCGCCGTGCGTAAGAGGGCCGTGCAGGATTGCCCGTCAAAGACGCCACGCGCTGCACGCATCTTCCAGTTTATTCACAGTGCACCATCTCTCATCCTTCGGCTTGGACTTCCATACGCAACAATGACCATCTCAGTAAGTCGTCGTAAAGACTAAAACAGGCGTTGTGATTGAACTCGCTTTCCTCGTTGAGGATTAAATCCGGATCTTTATTTTTGTACGTGTATACAGGGTGTTACAAACAGGTACGGCCAAACTTTCAGGAAACATCCCTCACACACAAATAAAGAAAAGATGTTATGGGGACATGTGTCCGGAAATGCTTAATTTCCATCTTTGAGCTCATTTTAGTTTCGTCGGTATGTACTGTACTTCCTCGATTCACCGCCAGTTGGCCCAACTGAAGGAAGGTAATGTTGACTTCGGTGCTTGTGTTGACATGCGACTCATTGCTCTACAGTACTAGCATCGAGCACATCAGTACGTAGCATCAACAGGTTAGTGTTCATCACGAACGTGGTTTTGCAGTCAGTGCAATGATTACAAATGCAGAGTTGGCAGATGCCCATTTGATGTACGGATTAGCACGGGGCAATAGCCGTGGCGCGGTACGTTTGTATCGAGACAGATCTCCAGAACGAAGGTGTCCCGACAGGAAGACGTTCGAAGCAATTGATCGGCGTCTTAGGGAGCACGGAACATTCCAGCCTATGACTCGCGACTGGGGAAGACCTAGAACGACGAGGACACCTGCAATGGACGAGGCAATTCTTCGTGCAGTTGACGATAACCCTAATGTCAGCGTCAGAGAAGTTGCTGCTGTACATGGTAACGTTGACCACGTCACTGTATGGAGAGTGCTACGGGAGAACCAGTTGTTTCCGTACCGTGTACAGCGTGTGCAGGCACTATCAGCAGCTGATTGGCCTCCACGGGTACACTTCTGCGAACGGTTCATCCGACAATGTGTCAATCCTCATTTGAGTGCAAATGTTCTCTTTACGGATGAGGCTTCATTCCAACGTGATCAAATTGTAAATTTTCACAATCAACATGTGTGGGCTGACGAGAATCCGCACGCAATTGTGCAATCACGTCATCAACACAGATTTTCTGTGAACGTTTGGGGAGGCATTGTTGTTGATGTATCGATTGGGCCCCATGTTCTTCTACCTACGCTCAATGGAGCATGTTATCACGATTTCATACCTGTGCTGCTAGAACATGTGCCTTTACAAGTGCGACACAACATGTGGTTCATGCACGATGGAGCTGCTGCACATTTCAGTCGAAGTGTTCGTACGCTTCTCAACAACAGATTCGGTGGCCGATGGATTGGTAGAGACGGACCAATTCCGTGGCCTCCACGCTCTCCTGACCTCAACCCTCTTGACTTTCATTTATTGAGGCATTTGAAAGCTCTTGTCTACGCAGCGACGGTACCAAATGTAGAGACTCTTCGTGCTCGTATTGTGGACGGCTGTGATACAATACGCCATTCTGCAGGGCTGCATCAGCGCATCAGGGATTCCGTGCGACGGAGGGTGGATGCATGTATCCTCGCTAACGGAGAACATTTTGAACATTTCCTGTAACAAAGTGTTTGAAGTCACGCTGGTACGTTCCGTTGCTGTGTGTTTCCATTCCATGATTAATGTGATTTGAAGAGAAGTAATAAAATGAGATCTAACATGGAAAGTAAGCGTTTCCGGACACATGTCCACATAACACATTTTCTTTCTATGTGTGTGAGGAATGTTTCCTGAAAGTTTGGCCATACCTTTTTGCAGCACCCTGTATTTCAACTTCTTCTAAAATGTCAAGAAACCGTCCCTTATGAGCTCTATGTAGAATGTCTAAGTTTTGTTCACTGTTCGTGACTGAGTGCACCGAAAAAGCGGGAACCACGGAAGCAGACCCCGGAGGAAAACAAGTCTACACCAGCGCCGTGGATATAGAAATCGCCCTTTGTTTGCGATCGTACAAAAACGATAATTATATTGTGTATCTTAATTTTGACAAGTACAAATTTTAACCTTGGTAACTATAGATCTTAACCAAGTATTTTTAGAGATAAAAGCAAATCAGAAAAACGTACTTAATACGGTAGGTGCATAGGTAATGTAACAAATGTACCGGACGCCACCTGTCAGTAAGGGTTTTATAATTAATATAAATGACGTGCATTCTGCCAACCAATTTAATGTGACGCAGCATGTAAGGGTTTCTGTGTGTGGACGGGTTACTCCTGTAATCGAAATTGCGGGTACGCTCTGGTACATTTCATGTTGATCAGATAAGACGAAATAGGCTTCCATTTGTGAAATAGAAAATTAGTATCATTGTCATTTCAGATCTGAAGATGGTTCTAGAGGAACGGAAACTGGTCATGTGAATAAATATTTTGCAATCAATGACGGATTATAAGTAACATTCCACCAAAAAGTGATTGCGGTATCCCTGCAAACATTATGTCTGTTTTTGCAAAATTCCTGTAATTCTTCCTCGCTTTCACAGAGGATAGGTCTGTGGCCAGCGAATCACGTCATTAATATTCTTTCACCATGATTGTTGAATAAAACGTTCTTGGTTTTCCAGCCGCGTCAGTTCGAATAAAATGCTGGAGCTTTCGATGGCCATCTCCGCCATTGTCGTCAGGAGTTCAATGGCTACTGGGGCTGTTTTCTTTTTTCTTTTTTCTTTGCTTTATTGAATTTCAATTCCCCCGAAGGGAGCGGGCTGGCAGCAGCTTACTACGCCGGTCTTCAGCCTACAGACTTTGTTAAAAAGATGAAGAGAATAAATAATAAAAACAGGCGATAAAATCGGAGACTTAAAGAGTAACATGGCGAAAAGAAATCGTGGAACTTAAAAGAAAGAACAGAGGGATGATGATGGTAATAAAATACATACGAAGCCGACAGGTAAAACAGTAGACAGACAGTTAAAAAAACACGGCGACAGTCTGGTTTCTGTTCGCAAAAGACATAAAATGCACACCTAGCGACAGCACGGTTTCTGTTCGCAACACGAGAAAGACTAACAACACTGAACAGTCACTGGAACACTGCACAAAAAAGTTGGCAAATGTGACATACCACAGCCGAGAGCAGGTCGGGGGAAACTGGACAGATGATGGGAAAACAAAAAAGGGAGGGGAGGAAGGAGAGGAAAAGCGAAGTGGGGAGGCGGGAAAGGAGCTGATGGAGGATGGGGACCCATAAGAAGGGTGGGGGCTGCTGGGCAGATGCGACAGGGAGTGGGGAAGGCAGAGGAGGGGAATACAAAAGTACTGAGGGGGGAGGCGAAGGGAGGCTGGAGAGGTTAGGCCAGGAGAAAACAGGATGGAAGGGGGGAAGAGGAAGCCCAGGGAAAGGACGGAGGAAAGGAGGGGATCAGAGTTGATAGGAGGGATAGATGAAGGGAGAGAGGGCATCATCCTGGAGGGGGAGTTGATGGAAGCCACCTTGGGAAATGAGATGAAGGGTGTAGAGATGGAGGGTAGGGGGGACACAACAGTGAAGATGTGGCAAGGGGCGGGGATAGGAGAGGAGAGGAGCAACCAGGCGGTGAGGGGGATCGAGGTGGCGGGAGGTGTGGAGTATGCAGATATGTTCGAGGAATAGGAGCAGATGGGGTAAAGGAATGAGGTCGTAGAGGATCCGCGTGGGGGACGGGGGGCGTATACGGAGGGCGAGGTGGGGTGCATGACGCTCGAGGATCTGCAGGGACTTATAGAATTTGGGGGGGGGGCAGATATCCAGGTGGGACTGGCATAACAGAGGATGAGATGGATTAAGGATTTGTAGGTGAGGAGGACGGTAGAGGGGTGCAACCCTCACGTCCGACCAGAAAGGAGTTTGAGGAGTCGGAGAAGCTTGTGAGCTTTGGATTGGATGGAGCGAAGATGAGGGATCCAGGTGAGGTGACAGTCAATGGTGAGGCCGAGGTAGGTGAGGGTGAGGGTGAGGCAGACAGGACGGGCGCAGACGGTAAGGGAGAAGTCCAGGAGCCGGAAGGAGCGAGTGGTACAACCTACGACGATTGCCTGGGTCTCGGAAGGATTGATTGTCAGGACCCACTGGTTACACCAAGTGGCAAAAAGGTAAAGGTGATTCTGGAGAAGGCGTTGGGACCGTCGGAGGGTAGGAACAAAGGCAAGGAATGCGGTGTCATCGGCATATTGCAAGAGGTGTTCTGGAGGGGGGGTTGGGGCGTATCTGCCGTGTACAGGAGGTAGAGGAGAGGGGAGAGGACAGAGGAGGAGGAGGAGGAGGAGGAGATTAGTGTTTAACGTCCCGTCGACAACGAGGTCATTAGAGACGGAGCGCAAGCTCTGGTGAGGGAAGGGAGGGGAAGGAAATTGGCCGTGCCCTTTCAAAGGCACCATCCCGGCATTTGCCTGAAGCGATTTAGGGAAATCATGGAAAATCTAAAACAGGATGGCCAGAGACGGGATTGAAGCATCGTCCTCCTGAATGCGAGTCCAGTGTGCTAACCACTGCGCCACCTCGCTCGGTGGAGAGGACAGAGCCCTGGGGCACACCTGCAGAGGGGTAGAAGTTGTGGGAATTGGCATTACGGATGGTAACATAGGAGGGGTGGCAGGAGAGGAAGGAGGCCATCAGACGGATGTAATTAACAGGAAGGGCGCAGGTTTGGAGTTTAAATAGGAGACCGCGATGCCAGACATGGTCGTAGGCCTTTTCAAGGTCGAGGGATACAAAAATGCCGGAGCGACGGGGGTTAAGCTGGAGGGAGAGGAGATGAGTGAGGTGAAGGAGTTGGTCATCGGCAGAGAAGGAAGGTCGAAAGCCACATTGGGTGTTGGGGAGGAGGTGGTTTTGGCGGAGGTGGTGATGGATGCGCCGGGAAAGGTTGGATTCCACCGGGGCTGTTACAGTCTCTCGCTTATATGGGCACAATGACATCATCAGCAGCCAACCAGATCGACCCAATGTGGCACGTGCGTGTGTGTCGACCAGCGCATCTAGCGGAGCTATTGCCCGTGGCAGCACCGGTGACGTCAGGTGTCTCTAGGGGCAGGCGCCACGTTTGAAACTGCCGCTCCCTCGTCGCGCATCTGTCTCTGCTTTCTTTCGATGTCCAACGCCCGTCCCCATGCCCTGCTGAGTGTGCATCCCTGGTCTCTGATGAAATTGTTGTTGTTTAAACGAATCCGCTTCCTTTATAACTGAGTCGCAATATGTAGACGTATGAGCCAACACTTTCGAATTTTCGAACTGTATTTTATGTTCGTTTTCTAGGCAATTCTGCGCTATGGCCGCCGGCCGGGGTGGCCGAGCGGTTCTAGGCGCTACAGTCTGGAACCGCGCTACCGCTATGGTCGCAGGTTCGAATCCTGCCTCGGGCTTGGATGTTTGTGATGTCCTTAGGTTAGTTAGGTTTAAGTAGTTCTAAGTTGTAGGGGACTGATGGCCTCAGAAATTAAGTCCCATAGTGCTCAGAGCCATTTGAACCATTTTGAACCGCTATGGCCGACTTGTCAAGCTCACTTTGTTCTATATGGCGCTTGTGCTCAGTACAACGCTCCGCAACCGTTCGAATTGTTTATCCGATATACGTGCTGTCACATTCACAGGGTACACCACACACAACGGACACCCGAAGAGCAATGTCGTCAGTAACAGGACGCAACATATATCGTATCTTGGGGGCGGGCTGTAACACTGGTCTTAGCCCAAGTTTCTGCGGCAGACGTCCTAACTTACAGCTAGTTGTTCCTCATCATGGGAGGAATACAGTCCGTTTAGCCTTAGCACACTCAGCAGGGCATGGGGGCGGGTGCTGGACATCGAAGAAAGCAGAGACAGATGCGCGACGCTGGAGCGGCAGTTTCAAACGTGGCGCCTGCCCCTGGCGCCACCTTACGTCACCGATGCTGCCACGGGCAATAGCTCCGCTAGATGCTCGGGTCGACTTACACGCGCGCGCCACATTGGGTCGATGTGATTCGCTGCTGATGATGTCATCGTGCCTATGCAAGCAAGAAACCGAAACTGCCCCGGCACGTCATGGATCGAACAAATACCTCTGTTCCTCCCCTTGCTCCTAGCTTCCATTACTTGGGCCACACACCACCATCTGAACTTAACACTCCCATCACTACACAGGACATCAGCTTCACACTCCGCACTAAAGGCAACACTGCTCCTGGCCACGACTGCATTACCTACCGCCACCTCAAACACTACCCTCCCTCTTTCCTTTCCGTCCTTGCCACCCTCTACAATGTCATCCTTGCCACTGGCTTCTATCCCGACCTGTGGAAAACCTCCGGTATCCTGATGTTCTCCAACCCAACAAGCCTCCATTGACACTTCTTCCTATCGTCATATCTGTCTCACGTCGGAATCCATCCTTTCCCGGCCCATCCATCATCACCTCCGCCAAAACCACCTCCTCCCTGACACCCGATGTGGCTTTTGACCTTCCTTCTCTGCCGATGACCAACTCCTCTGCCTCACTCGTCTCCTCTCCCTCCAACTTAACTCCCGTCGCTCCACCATTTTTGTCTCCCTCGACCTCGAAAATGCCTACAACTGTGTTTGGCATCCCCGGTCTCCTGTTTAAACTCCAAACCTCCGCCCTTCCTGTCAGCTACATCCGTCTGATGGCCTCCTTCCTCTCCTGCCGCTCCTCCTATGTTACCATCCATAATGCCAATTCCCACACCTTCTACCCCTCTGCAGGTGTGCCCAACCCCCCCCCCCCCCCCCCAGTACACCTCTTGCAATATGCCGATGACATCACATTCCTCGCCCTCGCTTCTCCCCTCCAACGGTCCCAACGCCTTCTCCAGAATCACCTTTACCTTTTTGCCACTTGGTGTAACAGGTGGCTCCTCACAATCAGTCCTTCCGAGACCCAGGCAATTGTTGTAGGTCGTACCACTCACTCCTTCCGGCTCCTGGATTTCTCCCTTACTGTCTGCGCCCGTCCTGTCTGCCTCACCCCCACCCTCACCAACCTCGGCCTCACCATTGACCGTCACCTCACCTGGATCCCTCATCTCCACTCCATCCAACCCAAAGCCCACAACCTCCTCCGACTCCTCAAACTCCTCTCTGGTCGGACGTGGGGGTTGCACCCCTCTACCGTCCTCCTCACCTACAAATCCTTAATCCGTCCCATCCTCTGTTATGCCAGTCCAGCCTGGATATCTGCCCCCACCCCCCCCAAATTCTATAAGTCCCTCCAGATCCTCAAGCATCATGCACTCCACCTCACCTTCCATATACTCCTCCCGTCCCCCACGCAGATCCTCTATGACCTGATTCCTTTCCCCCATCTGCTCCTGTTCCTCGAACATATCCGCATCCTCTACAGCTCCCGCTGCCTTGATCCCCCTCACCCCTGGTTGCTCCTCACCACTCCCATCCCCGCCCCCTGCCACGTCTTCACTGTTGTGTCCCCGCTGCCCTCCATCTCTATACCATCTCCTTTCCCAAGGTGGCTTCCATCAACTCCCCCTCCCAGATGATGCCCTCTCTCCCTCCATTTATCCTTCCTATCAACTCTGATCCTCACTCCCCCTCCTTTCCTCTGTCCTTTTCCTGGGCTCCCTCTCCCCCTCCTTCCATCCTCTTTTTTTCCCCACCTACCCTCTCTCTGCCCCCCTTGTGTCCCCAGAGCCCTTTTGCATTTCCCTCCTCCCATTCCCTCTCGCGTCTGCCCTGCCCCTCTCCCCCCTTATGAGTCCTCTCACTCCTTTGGTTCCCCTCCCCTTTCGTTTTTCCCTCTCCTCCCTCCTTGTTTTCCCCCTCATCCAGGTCCCTCCCCCCCCCCCCCCCCCCTCCATCTGCCCTCGGCTAGGGAGTGTCATCTTTGTGCCGACATTTTCGTGCAGTGCTTTACAGTGAATGTTTTACAGTGAGTGTTGCATGTTGTATGTCTTTTGGGAAGTGTTGCGAACGGCGGTCATACTGTCGCTGGGTGTGATTTTTTTACCTCTTGCGAACAGAACCCAGACTGTTGCCATGTTTCTTAATTGCCTGTCTAATATGTTACCTATCTGCATCCTGTGTATTTTTATTCGCTTTGCCAACCCTTTGCGTTATGTTTTAACTTTCCACAATTTTCCGCCGTTTTACAATTTCAGTCACCGTTTTATCGGCTGCTTTTATTGTTTCTTAACTTCTCGTTACATTTTAAAAAAGTCTGTAGGCTGCAGAGCAGCGTAATAGGCTGCTGCCAGCCCGCCCACTTTGGGGGGAATCGAAATACAGTAAAGGAAAAAGAAAAAAAAAAAACAGCCCTGGCAGTCAGTCAACTCCTGACGATGATGGCGGAGATGGCCGTCGAAAGCTCGAGGATTTTATTCGAACTGACGCAGCTGGAAAACCGAAACGTTTTATTCAAGTATGCCGTCGTGAAAGACCCCGAGGACACATCCTGATTATTGACACCCCGGATTCTTCCTTTTGTTTCCTCGATTGCTTCTTTGGTGTAGAGGTCGGACAGTAGCAAAGAAAGACTACAGTCTCCAGAATGAGATTTTCACTCTGCAGCGGATTGTGCGCTGACATGAAACTTCCTGGTAGGTTAAAACTGTGTGCCGGACCGAGACTCTAACTCGGGACCTTTGCCTTTCGCGGGCAAGTGCTCTACCATCTGAGCTACCCAAGCACGACTCACGCCCCGTTCTCACAGCCTCACTTCTGCCTGTACCTCGTCTCCTACCTTCCAAACTTAACAGAAGCTCTCCTGCAAACCTTGCAGCACTAGCACTCCTGAAAGAAAGGATACTGCGGAGACATGGCTTAGACACAGCCTGGGGGATGTTTCCAGAATGAGATTTTCACTCAGCAGCGGAGTGTGCGCTGATATGAAACTTCCTGGCAGATTAAAACTGTGTGCCGGACCGAGACTCGAACTCGGGAGGTTGTACCTTTCGCGGGCAAGTGCTCTACCATCCTTTCTCTCATAAGTGCTAGTTCTGCAAAGTTCGCAGGAGAGCTTCTGTAAAGTTTGGAAGGTAGGAGGCGAGATACTGGCAGAAGTAAAGCTGTGAGGACGGGGCGTGAGTCGTGCTTGGGTAGCTCAGTTGGTAGAGCACTTGCCCGCGATAGGCAAAGGTCCCGAGTTCGAGTCTCGGTCCGGTACACAGTTTTAACCTACCAGGAAGTTTCATATCAGCGCACACTTCGCTGCAGAGTGAAAATCTCATTCTGGAAACATCCCCCAGGCTGTGGCTAAGCCATGTCTCCGCAATATCCTTTCTTTCAGGAGTGCTAGTGCTGCAAGGTTTGCAGGAGAGCTTCTGTAAAGTTTGGAAGGTAGGAGACGAGGTACTGGCAGAAGTGAGGCTGTGAGAACGGGGCGTGAGTCGTGCTTGGGTAGCTCTGTTGGTAGAGCACTTGCCCGCGGAAGACAAAGGTCCCGAGTTCGAGTGTCGGTCCGGCACACGATCTTAATCTGCCAGGAAGTTTCATTCTTTCACCCTGATTGTTAATGACACGTATGAGTTGTTCTTTTGTTTCCTTGACTGCTTCTGCAATGTGTAGGTGGAACTGCAGCAGAGAAAGAGTACAGGGCCTTAGCACCGGTTTTGAACATGAAAAGGAATCTGCTAGTTTGGAGTTGACGCGGGGTCCGCATTTTAGCAGTGCGGCGCAAAGTAGCGAAGGGCTTCAGCGACAGGGTAGTGTTGTGTAGAGCGCCGCTGATGCCGACGTGGACGGCGCCGCAGGTCGGCCGCCGGACTTCCTGGCGTGCCTCATCACGCTGCTGATGACGCTGGTGATGGCGGCCGGCGTCAAGAAGTCGCTCATCTTCAACAACGTGCTCAACGCCATCAACCTGGCCGTCTGGGTGTTCATCATGTCGGCCGGCCTCTTCTACGTCGACGGCCGCAACTGGTCCGAGTCCAAGGGCTTCCTGCCCTTCGGCTGGTCCGGGGTGAGTCCACTCAGCTCTCTTGTGCGCAGCGCCTGTCTGCCTTTACTTTTGTAGACGTAGCTGCAAAGTCAACCCGTTTTTAGCTCTCTAATGCACTTTACCGTAAAATTCAACTATCTGGTAATAAGTTAGCGCAAAATAGGTGTTTGCCTACTGTGACGTACTGTGCAGTAATACACTCTTGACACCTCCCGGCAGATTAAAACTGTGTGCCGGACCGAGACTCGAACTCGCGATGTTAGCCTTTCGCACGTAAGTGCTCTGCCGACTGAGCTAACCAAACACCACTCAGTACCTCCCGTCACAACACTATTTCTGCCAGTACTGTACAGGGTGGTCCATTGATTGGGACCGGACCAAATATCTCACGAAATAAGCGTCAAACGGAAAAACTACAAAGAACGAAACTTGTCTAGCTTGAAGGGGGAAACCAGATGGCGCTATAGTTGGCCAGCTAGATGGCGCTACCATAGGTCAAACGGATATCAACTGCGTTTTTTTTTAAATAGGAACCCCCATTTTGTATTACATATTCGTGTAGTACGTTAAGAAATATGAATGTTTTAGTTGGACCACTTTTTCCGCTTTGTGATAGATGGTGCTGTAATAGTCACAAAGGCGCTGCAGTCTGGAACCGCAAGACCGCTACGGTCGCAGGTTCGAATCCTGCCTCGGGCATGGATGTTTGTGATGTCCTTAGGTTAGTTAGGTTTAACTAGTTCTAAGTTCTAGGGGACTAATGACCTCAGCAGTTGAGTCCCATAGTGCTCAGAGCCATTTGAACCATTTTTTGTAATAGTCACAAACATATGGCTCACAATTTTAGACGAACAGTTGGTAACAGGTAGGTTTTTTTAAAATTAAAATACAGAACGTAGGTACTTTTGAACATTTTATTTCGAAACTACAATGAAATGAACACCCTTAGCTGCTTACAGGCGTTGACATATGTCAACGGGGACAGATGAAAAAATGGTTCAAATGGCTCTGAGCACTATGGGACTTAACAGCTATGGTCAACAGTCGGGGACAGATGAAAATGTGTGCCCCGATCGAACCTGGGATCTCCTGCTTACATGGCAGACGCTCTATCTATCTCAGCCACCGAGGACGCAGAGGATAGTGCGAATGCAGGGATTTATCTCTGGCACGCCTCCCGGGTTCAAGTCCCGGTCGGGACACACATTTTCATCTGTCCCCGTTGACGTATGTCAACACCTGTAAGCAGCTAAGGGTGTTCATTTCATTGTAATTTCGAAATAACATGTTCAAACGTACCTACGTTCTGTATTTTAATTGGCCGGCCGGAGTGGCCGAGCGGTTCTAGGCGCTACAGTCTGGAGCCGCGCGACCGCGACGGTCGCAGGTTCGAATCCTGCCTCGGGCATGGATGTGTGTGATGTCCTTAGGATAGTCAGGTTTAAGTAGTTCTAAGTTCTAGGGGACTGATGACCTCAGCTGTTAAGTCCCATAGTGCTCAAAGCCATTTTTTTGTATTTTAATTTTAAAAAAACCTACCTGTTACCAGCTGTTCGTCTAAAATTGTGAGCCATATGTTTGTGACTATTACAGCGCCATCTATCACAAGGCAAAAAAGTGGCCCAACTAAAACATTCATATTTCTTTACGTACTACATGGATATGTAATAAGAAATGGGGGTTCCTATTCCAAAAAACGCAGTAGATACACGTTTGACCTACGGCAGCGCCATCTAGCGGGCCGACCATAGCGCCATCTGGTTTCCCCCCTCAAGCTAGACGAGTTTCGTTCTTTGTAGTTTTTTCGTTTGACGCTTATTTCGTGAGATATTTAGCCTAGTCGGGGATCAATGGACCAGGCTGTAGTCCAGTCGCATTTATTTGACCACCAGTCGGAAGCCCGAGTAACCACCTTTTGCAGTAGCGGACCACTGTAAGGCGTGAAGGAAGAGAGTCGCTAGGGTTCTGGAAGGTACCGACACGTACGTGGAGCCATGCCGACCCCAGAGCTGTGAACAGCTGTGGTAGGTTTCTCAGTTGAGGATCCATGCGAACAGCCCCGCTGAGGCGGTCCCACAGATTATCGAATGTCTTTAAATCCGGAGAGTCCGGTGGTCTAGGGAGTGCGGGAATCTCATCCTGGTGCCATTTGAACCACACAAGTACACTCCGAACTGTGTGACACGTTCCATTGTGTTGCTGGTGACTGCCATCATGCTAAAGAAAAAGTAACTGCATGCGAGGGTGGACACTGTCCCCAGGGATAGATGCATATTTGTGTTGATACATTGCGTTTTCGAGAATGACGAGATCACCCCATGGTATGCCACGAAGACATTCCCCAGACGCCGTCCGCGGTGGCCGAGCGGTGTTAGGCCCTTCAGTCCGGATCTGCGTGTCCACGAGACTCAGAGGGCCATAGACACGGGTTCCCAAGTAGATGCCGTGTTTCTTGACTTTCGGAAGGCGTTCGATACAGTTCCCCACAGTCGTTTAATGAACAAAGTAACAGCATATGGACTATCAGACCAATTGTGTCAATAGGATTGAAGATTCCTAGATAACAGAACGCACCCTGTCATTCTCAGTGGAAAGAAGTCTTCCGAAGTAAGAATGATTTCAGGTGTGCCGTAGGGAAGAGTCGTAGGACCGTTGCTATTCACAATATATATAAACGACCTTGTGGATAACATCGGAAGTTCACTGAGGCTTTTTGCGGATGATGCTGTAGTATATCGAGAAGTTGTAACAATGGAAAATTGTACTGAAATGCAGGAGGATCTGCAACAAATTGACGCATGGTGCAGGGAATGGCAATTGAATCTCAATGTAGACAAGTGTAATGTGCTGCGAATACATAGAAAGAAAGATCCTTTATCATTTAGCTACAATATAGCAGGTCAGCAACTGGAAGCAGTTAATACCATAAAGTATCTGGGAGTACGCATTAGGAGTGATTTAAAATGGAATGATCATATAATGTTGATCGTCGGTAGAGCAGATGCCAGACTGAGATTCATTGGAAGAATCCTAAGGAAATGCAGTCCTAAAACAAAGGAAGTAGGTTACAGTACGCTTGTTCGCCCACTGCTCGAATACTGCTCACCTCTGTGGGATCCGTACCAGATGGGGTTAATAGAAGAGATAGAGAAGATTCAACAGTGAGCAGCACGCTTCGTTACAGGATCGTTTAGTAATCGCGAAAATGTTATGGAGATGATAGATAAACTCCAGTGGAAGACTCTGCAGGAGAGACGCTCAGTAGCTCGGTACGGGCTTTTGTTGACGTTTCGAGAACATACCTTCACCGAGCAGTCAAGCAGTATATTGCTCCCTCCTACGTATCTCTCGCGAAGAGACCGTGAGGATAAAATCAGAGAGATTAGAGCCCACACAGAGGCATACCGACAATCCTTTTTTCCGCAAACAATACCAGACTGGAATAGAAGGGAGAACCGATAGAGGTACTCAAGGTACCCTCCGCCACACACCGTCAGGTGGCTTGCGGAGTATGGATGTAGATGTAGATGTAGTTGTCTGACTTTGTCGGCCGGCCGGAGTGGCCGACCGGTTCTAGGCGCTACAGTCTGGAACCTGCCTCGGGCATGGATGTGTGTGATGTCCTTAGGTTAGTTTGGTTTAAGTGGTTCTAAGTTCTAGGGGACTGATGACCTAAGAAGTCCCATAGTGCTCAGAGCTATTTGAACCATTTTGGCTTTGTCGAAGCAGCTGGCTGGTGAGACCGCTGACTGCCCGCTGATCCGCCACCTATTGTGCCGCAGGTGCTGACGGGGGCGGCGACCTGCTTCTACGCCTTCATCGGCTTCGACATCATCGCGACGACGGGCGAGGAGGCGACCAACCCGCGGCGCTCCATCCCGCTGGCCATCGTCGCGTCGCTCATCGTCATCCTGATCGCCTACGTCACCTCCTCCATGATGCTCACGCTCATCGGTGAGTCGCGCCTTCCCTGGACAGCCGCCCCCTCCAGTTACTGCGCACCGCGCCTCATTCGCTGCCACACCCCGTGCTCGATCGGCTCCATCTCCGAGTTAAAACGCGACATTTCGAAGCTGTTCAAACTGTAATAACTAACAATACCCACTCTCACATTTCCCTCCAGACTACAGTCATTCTTCGAGCATCCGTACAGTGTGTTAACTGTAAGACGGCAGAGTTGTGAGGGGAGTGCGGGGAGAGGAGGAAGAAAGCATTGGCTGGCGAGGGGAGGGGAGCCGTAGGGGGGAGGAGGGGTGGGGACAAGGCACGCCTACCAGTTGCAGTGATGGCACTACAAATTACACTTCATGCTTACACGAAAGTAGACGAAAGGCTTGGAAGTAAAACTCGCTTTAAATGTTGTTCGTCAACGAAACTGAAATCGTCATGTACATTAAAATCTATATATACACTACTGGCCATTAAAATTGCTACACCACGAAGATGACGTGCTACAGACGCGAAATTTGACCGACAGGAAGAAGATGCTGTGATATGCAAATGATTATCTTTTCAGAGCATTCACACAAGGTTGGAGCCGGTGGCGACACCTACAACGTGCTGACATGAGGAAAGTTTCCAACCGATTTCTCATACACAGTTGACCGGCGTTGCCCGGTGAAACGTTCATGTAATGCCTCGTGTGAGGAGGAGCAATACGTACCATTACGTTTCCGACTTTGATAACGGTCGGATTGTAGCCTAACGCGATTGCGGTTTATCGTATCGCGACATTGCTGCTCGAGTTGGTCGAGATCCAATGACTGTTAGCAGAATATGGAACCGGTGGGTTCAGGAGAGTAATACGGAACGCCGTGCTGGATCCCAACGGCCTCGTATCACTAGCAGTCGAGATGACAGCCATCTTATCCGCATGGCTGTAACGGATCGTACAGCCACGTCTCGATTCCTGAGTCAACAGATGGGGACGTTTGCAAGACAACAACCATCTGCACGAACAGTTCGAAGACGTTTGCAGCAGCACGGACTATCAGCTCGGAGACCGTGGCTGCGGTTACTCTTGACGCTGCATCACAGACAGGAGCGCCTGCGATGGTGTACTCGACGGCGAACCTGGTTGCACGAATGGCAAAACGTCATTTCTTCGGATGAATCCAGGTTCTGTTTACAGCATCATAATCGTCGCATCCGTGTTTGGCGACATCGCGGTGCACGCACATTGGAAGCGTGTATTCGTCATCACCATACTGGCGTATCACCTGGCGTGATGGTATGGGGTGCCATTGGTCACACGTCTGCGTCACCTCTTGTTCGCATTGACGACACTTTGAACAGTGGGCGTTACATTTCAGATGTGCTACGACCCGTGGCTCTACCCCTCATTCGATCCCTGCGAAACCCTACATTTCAGCAGGATAATGCACGACCGCATAATGCAGGTCCTGTACGGGCCTTTCTGGATACAGAAAATGTTCGACTGCTGCCCTGGCCAGCACATTCTCCAGATCTCTCACCAATTGAAAACGTCTGGTCAATGGTGGAAGAGCAACTGGCTCGTCACAATACGCCAGTCACTACTTTCGATGAACTGTGGTATCGTGTTGAAGCTGCGCGGGCAGCTGTACTTGTACACGCCATCCGAGCTCTGTTTGACTCAATGCCTAGGCGTTTCAAGGCCGCTATTACGGCCAGAGGTGGTTGTTCTGGGTACTGATTTCTCAGGATCTACCCACCTAAATTGCGTGAAAATGTAATGACACGTCAGTTCTAGTATAATATATTTGTCCAATGAATACCCGTTTATTACCTGCATTTCTTCTTCGTGTTGCAATTTTAATGGCCAGTAGTGTATATATAAAAACGATTGTATTTATGTTTGTCTACTATGCGCTCCCCCATGTTGTGACACCAACGACACTCTCTTCACGTAAGTCACCCTTCCTCTGCCAACATTTATTAAACGTTAAGTTATTATCGATCCACGATTCATCGAGATAAAGTTTTTCTCTGCCTGCTTCCCTGAAGTTCGTCATGTCAACAATGAAATGAGATCGCCAGTGCACAATGTCTGGACGTTCTAGCAACACATTCCTCTTGTTTTCCACCTTACGCCATATGAATCCGATAGACAAAAGTACTTTTCTCAGCGAGACAATACTCCACTTCCAGCCTATTTTGTCGTGCAAAACTGGAAGCAGTGTTCGCAGGCTCGGCACAATCTTCCACACTGAATCAAATTCCGCTATCGTGTCGCGAATGACATGCTGGTTGAAATCATCGATCATTACTTCGATTTCTCCACTTCTTTTAAAGTTAAAAGAGAGAAAGATTTATAAGAAAATGCCTTCTGCACTGCACTTTTTTTTTTAATTTGGAAATGTACTGTAATATGAATGTGTTTCGAAATAATACAGTAACCAGTGATGTTTCCATACAGGGCAATACAGTAGCAAGGAAAAATGAAATATAAGGTCATTCGGACGAAATAGGGGGCTCCTTCAAAGTGATCGCGAACAAAATATCTGAAATGGAAACTCGCCTTTTCTTGCCAGGCGTCTGTGGTGATACGCCAGGGTGATTCTTGGAAAACTGTTCGAATCTTCCAATGCTACTAATGCTTTGTCCTGTGTACGTAGCAGCTCTCACTGAAGATTTGTAAATGGGGTGAAGCAATTTCTTCTGCTCCCTTTCGCAGCATTCAATCACACGCAATATAATTTTGCGAGCATCGCTACGTAATACTGGTTTCCTTCTAACCGTAGGCCTACCGATAGGGGTTGTTGGCGACTCCCGAGATGGGTCAGCAACTGCCTCTTCACTAATTTTGATAATTTTTAGCACAACTGCACAATAAAAACACGCAGAACAGTACAGCGCAAAACAACAACGAAGCAGACGACAATGGCTACCTTGTACAACACAGTCAGCTGCGTAATGTTGGCAGCAGTCGAAACTGCGTGCCTACCGAAGCCTCCCGACGTTTACCGACTTCTACCGATTCAGGACTAGGGAGACATCTGCCATCTAAAAGTTTACACACTGTACTATCTCTTCTTTACAGCTGATGCCCCAAACTGAGTCTCCCTATTGTAGTACTTATTATATCTCTTAAAAAAATAATGTGTAACTAATATACAGGGTGAGTCACCTAACGTTACCGCTGGATATATTTCGTAAACCACATCAAATACTGACGAACCGATTTCACGGACCGAACGTGAGGAGAGGGGCTAGTGTAATCGTTTAATACAAACCATACAAAAATGCATGGAAGTATGTTTTTTAACACAAACCTACGTTTTTTAAAATGGAACCACGTTAGTTTTGTTAGCACATCTGAACATATAAACAAATACGTAATCAGTGCCGTTTGTTGCATTGTAAAATGTTAATTACATCCGGAGATATTGTAACCTAAAGTTGATGCTTGAAACTTCCGACGTTCCGTTGCGTGTTGTAACAAACACGGGCCACGGTCGACGAGCAGCATCTGCAGGGACATGTTTACGATGACGACCGTGTTTACGAGTGTGGCTGTAGTGCACTGTTGTGGTTTGGTCTAGCTGTCGCAGCGTCCGCATGTAGCGCTTGCTGCTATTGTTACTCCGCATTCGTCTCCGCACGCAGACCAGCTGTAGTACACCGTGTTACCTGACGTCTGTGATAGTGTAGTGTTGTAGGAACTGTGACCATGGTGTATTCGAACTCTGAAAAGGCGGAGATGATACTCATCTATGGCGAGCTGAAGCCTGCAGGGTGTATGCAGAACGGTCCCCGGACAGAGAGCATCCAACGTGCCGCACATTGCAAAACATCTACCGCCAACTGTATGGAACAGGTACGGTCGTAGCACGGAAACGGGTCCGTAACAGGCCCGTCACAGGAGAAGCGGGTGCAGTTGGTGTGTTAGCTGCTGTTGCCATGAACCCACACACGAGTACACGGGACATTGCGAGAGCCGGTGGACTGAGTCAAAGTAGTGTCATGCGCATACTGCATCGTCACCGCTTTCTCCCGTTTCATGTGTCGCTGCATCAGCAATTACATGGTGATGACTTTAATCATCGAGTGCAATTCTGTCAATGGGCATTAACAGAGAATGCGTTGCAGTTCTACCTGTTTACCGATGAAGCGGGTTTCACAAACCACGGGGCAGTGAGTCTACGGAACATGCATTACTGGTCCGTGGACAATCCTCGCTGGCTCAGACAGGTAGAGCGGCAGCGACCGTGGACTGTAAATGTATGGTGCGGAATCATTGGCGACCACCTCATTGGTCCTCACTTCATTGCAGGGGCACAAACAGCTGCAACATACATCGCGTTTCTACAGAATGATCTGCCAATGTTGTTCGAAAATGTCCCACTGTAAACGCGTCGACGTATGTGGTATCAGCATGATGGTGCACCTGCACATTCCGCAATTAACACTAGGCTGACCCTTCACAGGATGTTCGACGGGCGTTTCATAGGACGTGGAGGACCCATAAATTGGCCAGCCCGTTCTCCTGATCTTACACCTCTGGACTTCTTTCTGTGGGGTTCGTTAAAGGAGAATGTGTACCGTGATGTGCCTACTACCCCAGAGTATATGAAACAACGTATTGTGGCAGCCTGCGGCGACATTACACCAGATGTGCGGACACTGCGACAGCTAGACCAAACCACAACAGTGCACTACAGCCACACTCGTAAACACGGTCGTCATCGTAAACATGTCCCTGCAGATGCTGCTCGCCGACCGCGGCCCGTGTTTGTTACAACACGCAACTGGAAGTCGGAGGTTTCAAGCGTCAACTTTAGGTTACAATATCTCCGGATGTAATGAACATTTTACAATGCAACAAACGGCACTGATTACGTATTTGTTTATATGTTCAGATGTGCTAACAAAACTAACGTGCCGGCCGAAGTGGCCGTGCGGTTAAAGGCGCTGCAGTCTGGAACCGCAAGACCGCTACGGTCGCAAGTTCGAATCCTGTCTCGGGCATGGATGTTTGTGATGTCCTTAGGTTAGTTAGGTTTACCTAGTTCTAAGTTCTAGGGGACTAATGACCTCAGCAGTTGAGTCCCATAGTGCTCAGAGCCATTTGAACCATTTTTTTGAAAACTAACGTGGTTCCATCTAAAACAACGTATGTTTTGTGTTAAAAACATACTTCCGTGCATTTATTTATGGTTTGTATTAACCAATTACACTAGCCCCTCTCCTCACGTACGAAAGGCGCTTCCAACCATTCTAAAATGGTATCTGTACAAGATCCATACTAAATCACTTTTTCAAAAGCTGTTTCACAGATGAAGACTGCAATGTAGTTCCTTCTCTAGATTGTCGCACAAATGACAAAGTGGCAGGTATCCAGATAGATGTCAGAAGGATAGGAAACCAATTAAAAGCGCTCAAAAGAGGAAAGGCCGCTGGACCTGTTGGGATACCAATTCGATTTTACACAGAGTACGCGAAGGAACTTGCCCCCCTTCTTGCAGCGGTGTACCGTAGGTCGCTAGAAGAGCGTAGCGTTCCAAAGGATTGGAAAAGGGCACAGGTCATCCCCGTTTTCAAGAAGGGACGTCGAACAGATCTTCAGAACTATAGACCCATATCTCTAACGTCGATCAGTTGTAGGATTTTGCAACACGTATTATGTTCGAGTATAATGACTTTTCTGGAGACTAGAAATCTATTCTGTAGGAATCAGCATGGGTTTCGAAACAGACGATCGTGTGAAACCCAGCTCGCGCTATTCGTCCACGAGACTCAGAGGGCCATAGACACGGGTTCCCACGTAGGTGCTGTGTTTCTTGACTTCCGCACGGCGTTTAATACAGTTCCCCACAGTCGTTTAATGAGCAAAGTAACAGCATATGGACTATCAGACCAATTGTGTGATTGGATTGAAGAGTTCCTAGATAACAGAACGCAGCACTTCATTCTCAATGGAGAGAAGTCTTCCGAAGTAAGAGTGATTTCAGGTGTGCCGCAGGGGAGTGTCGTAGGACGGTTGCTATTCAGTCTATATAAATGACCTTGTGGATAACATCGGAAGTTCACTGACGCTTTTTGCGAATGATTATATCGAGGGGTTGTTACAATGGGCAATTGTACTGAAATGCAGGAGGATCTGCAACGAATTGACGCAAGTTGCAGGGAATGGCAATTGAAACTTAATGTAGACAAGTGTAACGTGCTTCCAATACATAGAAAGATCCTTTATCATTTATCTACAATATAGCAGGTCAGCAACTGCAAGCAGTTAATTCCATAAATTATCTGCGAGTAGGCATTAGGAGTGAATGACCATATAACATTAATCGTCAGATTCAGATTCATTGGAAGAATCCTAAGGAAATGTAGCCCGAAAACAAAGGAAGTAGGTTACAGTACACTTGTTCGCCCACTGCTTGAATACTGCTCACCAGTGTGGAATCCGTACCAGACAGGCTTGACAGAAGAGATAGAGAAGATCCAACGGAGAGCAGCGCGCTCGTTACAGGATCGTTTAGTAATCGCGAAATGAGAGACAAACTCCAGTGGAAGACTGCGAGAGAGAGGCTCAGTAGCTCTGTACGAGCTTTTGTTGAAGTTTCGAGAACATACTTTCACCGAGGAGTCAAGCAGTATATTGCTCCCTCCTACGTATACGAGGTGCGGCTAGAAAAAAACCGGACTGATGCTGGAAAAAACATTTATTTACAATTATTTACAATTTCATGTTATCTCCTTCAATGTACTCTCCTCCTCGGTCTCTACACCGCTCCATACGAATTTTCCACTGTTCATAGCAATGCTGCAGATCATTTTCGGTAAGTCCATACATTACTTCCGTCGCTTTTTCTTTTACTGCTTCAACAGTCTCAAATCTAGTTCCTTTCAAAGCTGACTTGACTTTAGGGAAAAGAAAGTCACAGGGGGCCAAATCAGGTGAGTAGGGTGGATGATCTAAGATGGGAATGTTGTGTTTTGCCAAAAACGTCTTCACTGACAACGCACTGTGAGCTGGGGCATTGTCTTGGTGAAGGATCCATGACTCTTTTCTCCACAAATCGTTCCGTTTTCTCCGTACTCGCTCACGTAGGGTAGCCAGGACGCTAATGTAGTAATGCTGATTCACTGTTTGTCCCTCTGGTACCCAATCAATGCGCACAATCCCTTTGATGTCAAAAAAACAATCATCATTGCCTTGAATTTCGATTTTGACATTCGTGCTTTTTTTTGTCGTGGAGAACCAGGAGTTTTCCAATGCATCGATTGGCGTTTCGGGATCGTAAGTAAAAAACCACGATTCATCGCAAGTAATAACATTTTGTAAGAAGGTGGGATCACTTTCAATGTTTTCCAGGGTGTCAGAACAAATCATTCTTCGGCGTTCCTTCTGTTCAATTGTGAGACACTTTGAAACCATTTTTGAACACACTTTGTTCATGTTGAAACTTTCATGAAGAATCTGCCTAACACTTTCCTTGTCAACTCCTGTTAACTCAGACACTGCTCTGATTGTTAAACGGCGATCTTGTCGAACAAGTTTACCTATTTTTTCAATGTTTGCCTCAGTTTTTGCTGACAATGGTCTGCCAGTGCGAGTGTCATCACCGGTGTCTTCGCGGCCATCTTTAAATCGTTTAAACCACTCAAACACTTGTGTTCGCGATAAACAATCATCGCCGTACACTTGTTGTAACATTACAAACGTTTCACTTGCAGATTTTCCTAGTCTGAAACAAAATTTGATGTTAACACGCTGTTCTTTCTGTACATTCAACATTTTCCGACGCACAGGCAAAACGTCAACTACTTAAAACAGACGCCACGGGCAGACTGAGTGCAGGAGTGATATGAAACTCGAGCAGTAGGCGGAGCGAGAGTCACGTGACAGGCCACGCGACTTTCAGCCTTATTGCATTCGTTTTATTGTTTCACCAGTACTAGTCCGGTTATTTTCTAGCCACACCTCGTATCTTGCGAAGAGACATGAGGATAAAATCAGAGAGATTAGAGCCCACACAGAGGCACACCGACAATGTTTCTTTCCACGAACAATACGAGACTGGAACAGAAGGGAGAACCGATAGAGGTACTAGAAGTACACTCCGCCAGACAGCATCAGGTGGCTTGCGGAGTATGGATGTAGATGCAGATGTAGATGGGGTGCGTGATTTCCATGTGTCACAGTGCCACCGCCCACTTACAACAATGGCCACCGGATGCTGCGATCAGCCATCGTGATTCACAGTCTCGCACACCTGACCAGTCGCAGCGCCCTTGTTGGCGTGTCAACAGGAGCTTGGACAAAAGGAGCAGCGAATTACTGGTGAAGCTCTGTCGTCAAAACAACAGTAATGCTGCAGTGCGTTTCTAGAATATCGCCTGTTTAAAGGATTACAGAAGGGTCATCTTTCTCCACCTGCTGTGCAGAGCGCGATGAAGAAGTCAGAATCAACTGGAGAGCTGGGTGTCGCTCCGGGAAGAGGCCAACGACCGGTTGCACCACAGCTGGTTGATGAAATCGCTGTTGCTATGGCAATCAGGCAGAGCGCGTGCTGTGTCACGACAGTTGAACATCCCATCGTCCACTGTACGAAAGGAGCTTCGAACCATTCTAAAATGGTATCTGTACAAGACTCATACTAAATGCCGTTTTCAAAAGCTGTTTCACAGAGGAAAACTGCACTGTAGTTCCTTCTCTACATTGTCGCACAGATCACAAAATGGTAGATATCGAAATAGACGACAGAGGGATAGAGAAACAATTAAAATCGCTCAAAAGAGGAAAGGCCGCTGGACCTGATGGGATACCAGTTCGATTTTACACAGAGTACGCGAAGGAACTTGCCCCCCTTCTTGCAGCGGTGTACCGTAGGTCTCTAGAAGAGCGTAGCGTCCCAAAGGATTGGAAAAGGGCACAGGTCATGCCCGTTCTCAAGAAGGGACGTCGAACAGATGTGCAGAACTATAGACCCATATCTCTAACGTCGATCAGTTGTAGGATTTTGGAACACGTATTATGTTCGAGTATAATGACTTTTCTGGAGACTAGAAATCTACTCTGTAGGAATCAGCATGGGTTTCGAAAAAGACGGTCGTGTAAAACCCAGCTCGCGCTATTCGTCTACGAGACTCAGAGGGCCATAGACACGGGTTCCCAGGTAGATGCACTGTTTCTCGACTTCCGCAAGGCGTTCGATACAGTTCCCCACAGTCGTTTAATGAACAAAGTAAGAGCATATGGACTATCAGACCAATTGTGTGATTGGATTGAAGAGTTCCTAGATAACAGAACGCAGCATGTCATTCTCAATGGAGAGAAGTCTTCCGAAGTAAGAGTGATTTCAGGTGTGCCGCAGGGGAGTGTCGTAGGACCGTTGCTATTCAGTCTATATAAATGATCTTCTGGATAACATCGGAAGTTCACTGAGGCTTTTTGCGAATGATTATATCGAGGGGTTGTAACAATGGGCAATTGTACTGAAATGCAGGAGGATCTGAAACGAATTGACGTAAGTTGCAGGGAATGGCAATTGAAACTTAATGTAGAGAAGTGTAACGTGCTTCCAATACATAGAAAGATCCTTTATCATTTATCTACAATATCGGAGGTCAGCAACTGGAAGCAGTTAATTCCATAAATTAGCTGGGAGTAGGCATTAGGAGTGATTTAAAATCGAATGACCAATTAAAATTAATCGTCAGATTCAGATACATTGGAAGAATCCTAAGGAAATGTAGCCCGAAAACAAAGGAAGTAGATTACGGTACACTTGTTCGCCCACTGCTTGAATACTACTCACTGGTGTGGGATCCATACCAGATAGGGCTGAAAGAAGAGATAGAAAAGATGCAACAGAGAGCAGCTCGCTTCGTTACAGTATCATTTAGTAATAGCGAGAGCGTTACGGAGATGATAGATAAACTCCAGTGGAAGACTGCGAGACAGAGGCTCAGTAGCTCGGTGCGGGCTTTTGTTGAAGTTTCGAGAACATACCTTCACCGAGGAGTCAAACAGTACATTGCTCTCTCCTACGTATATCTCGCGAAGAGACCGTGAGGATAAAATCAGAGAGATTAGAGGCCACACAGAGGCATAAGGACAATCTTTCTTTCCACGAACAATACGAGACTGGAACAGAAGGGAGAACCGATAGAGGTACTAGAAGTACACTCCGCCAGACAGCATCAGGTGGCTTGCGGAGTATGGATGTAGATGCAGATGTAGATGGGGTGCGTGATTTCCATGTGTCACAGTGCCACCGCCCACTTACAACAATGGCCACCGGATGCTGCGATCAGCCATCGTGATTCACAGTCTCGCACACCTGACCAGTCGCAGCGCCCTTGTTGGCGTGTCGACATAGGCTTGGACAAAAGGAGCAGCGAATTACTGGTGAAGCTCTGTCATCAAAACAACAGTATTGCTGCAGCTGCTCTTCGAGAATGTCGCCGGCTGAAAGGATTACAGAAGGGTCCGCTTTTTCCACCTGCTGTGTGGAGCGTGATGAAGAAGTCAGAATCAACTGGAGAGCTGGGTGTCGCTCCGGGAAGAGGCCAACGACCGGTTGCACCACAGCTGGTTGATGAAATCGCTGTTGCTATGGCAATCAGGCAGAGCGCGTGCTGTGTCACGACAGTTGAACATCCCATCGTCCACTGTACGAAAGGAGCTTCGAACCATTCTAAAATGGTATCTGTACAAGACCCATATCGTACAGCACCTTCTACTGGAGGACACACAGTGATGTATTGACTTCTTTCTCCACTCTTGCAAGCACTGAAGTCGATTAGGGCTAGCCCTGGACCATCCTATGGACAGACGAAGCTCATTTTCTTTTGACAGCTCAGTTGAATACATATAATAACTGTGGAAATCACACCGTCACCGTGCATGAAGTTCCTCTGCATGCTGGACGCGTCACCGTATGGTGCGCCTTTACGACTGCATTCATCATTGGTCCATTATTTTTTGAACATGTTGGCGCAGGTGGACCAAAGACGTTCAGTGTGACTGGCCAGCGTTACTGTGATATTCTTCGCCAGCACGTCATACCCGCCCTACAGGAAAGAGACGCATTGAACTCAACAGTTTTCATGCAAAATGGTGCACGAAATATCAGCCGATCGTTTCCAAATGCTTGGCCCGCACGATCACCTGATCTCACTGCCTGCAATATCTGGTTGTGGGGCTACCTGAAGCACGGGGTTTACTAGGGCAACACTCACACATGTGCTGATCTGAAGCGCAGCATATCAAGAGGGGTAGCCATTATACCTGTGATGCTTCGTTCTGCTGAGTAGAATGCAGTCCTGCGCTTCTTGACACTCATGGGCGCCAATTGAGCCTCTATTGTAGCAGTAGGGGTACCAGTATATAATGGTATGATGTACCGTACCAGCACATTAGAAGGATTGCAACTGAAACGATTCTGCAGTATATCTGTTCCCCATGTACTTGACATTAAAGCTACCAAGTTTGGTTCTCGTATGGTAATTACACTACTGGCCATTAAAATCGTTACACCACGAAGATGACGTGCTACAGACGCGAAATTTAACCGACAGGAAGAAGATGCTGTGATAAGCAAATGATTAGCTTTTCAGAGCATTCACACAAGGTTGGCGCCGGTGGCGACACTTACAACGTGATGACATGAGGAAAGTTTCCAACCGATTTCTCATACAGAAACTGCAGTTGACCGGCGTTGCCTGGTGAAACGTTGTTGTGATGCCTCGTGTAAGGAGGAGGAATGCGTACCATCACGATTCGACTTTGATAAAGGTCGGATTGTAGCCTATCGCGATTGCGGTTTATCGTATCGCGACATTGCTGCTCGTGTTGGTCGAGATCCAATGACTGTTAGCAGAATATGGAATCGGGTGGGTTCAGGGGGCCAATACGGAAAGCCGTGGTGGATCCCAACGGCCTCGTATCACTAGCAGTCGAGATGACAGGCATCTTATCCGCATGGCTGTAACGAATCGTGCAGCCACGTCTGATCCATGAGTCAACAGATGGGGACGTTTGCAAGACAAGAACCATCTGCACGAACAGTTCGACGACGTTTGCAGCAGCACGGACTGTCGGCTCGGAGACCGTGACTGCTGTTGCCCTTGACGCTGCATCACAGACAGGAGCGCCTGCGATGGTGTACTCGACGACGAACCTGGATGCACGAATGGCAAAACGTCACTTCTTCGGATGAAGCCAGTTTCTGTTTACAGCATCGTGATGGTCGAGTCCGTGTTTGGCGATATCGCGGTGAACGCACATTAGAAGCGTGTATTCGTCATCGCCATACTGGCGTATCACCCGGCGTGATGGCATGGGGTGCCATTGGTTACACGTCTCGGTTACCTCTTGTTCGCATTGACGGCACTTTGAACAGTGGAAATTACATTTCAGATGTGTTACGAACCGTGGCTCTACCCTTGGGCATTCGGTCCCTGCGAAATCCCACATTTCAGCAGGATAATGCACGACCGCATGTTGCACGTCCTGTACGGGCCGTTCTGGATACAGAAAATGTTCGACTGCTGCCATGGCCAGCACATTCTCGAGATCTCTCACGAATTGAAAACGTCTGGTCAATGGTGGCCGAGCAACTGGCTCGTCACAATACGCCAGTCACTACTCTCGATGAACTGTGGTATCGTGTTGAAGCTGTTTGGGTAGCTGTACCGGTACACGCCATCCGTTTGACTCAATGCCCAGGCGTACCGAGGCCGTTATTACGGCCAGTGGTGTTTGTTCTGGGTACTGATTTCTCAGGATCTATGCACCCAAATTGCGTGAGAATGTAATCACATGTCAGTTCTAGTATAATAATTTCTTCTTGGTGTAGCAATTTTAATGGCCAGTAATGTAGTTTCCGTGTTATAACGTGTTAAACAGGGAAAGTTTAATTATAACCATCCAGTACCTCTTTATCAATTCTGTACAACCTGGGCAATAAATAGAGAAAAAAATCAGCTCAACTTCCTATCTGTGAGACGTCTACATGAGAGACAACAAACATATGATTCACCAAAACTAGAACACGAAATACTTATTTACTACCGGAAAGAAAAACAGTGTAATAGAATTACTAACTGGGTGAACATGTTGCCTAATGCCAAGGCTATCATACATACCTTCAAGGTCTTCATCCATCCCACTACCATGCTGTATGTATCACCTTTTAAATTTCCCAGCTCAGCGGTCTTCTACCTTGTCATTCACTCCAGCTTACTTACCATGTCTGCCTACCCTCCCCCACCCATATCAGATACCATGTGAGAAATTTCGCAAAACTCCACAAACATTGGGAAAGTTTTTGCCAGGTATTCCCAACCTCCCCACCATCTCCTCCCATCCTCTGGAGCCCTGGCCTGCTGTCTCACCCTCTTGCTTATTCACACCCTCCAAATCCTTCTGCACGCTAGCTTCAGCAGCCTTCTCCACTGCCACAATTACATCATTCCATTTAAGATGGAAGATCGAACCCACCCATTTTCTATATAACTGCAATCCTACTCACTTCCTGCCACCTGCATCCAGTTTCTTGAGCCGGCCAAAGTGGCCGAGCGGTTCTGAGCGCTACAGTCTGGAACCGCGCGACCGCTACCCATTACGGTCGCAGGTTCGAATCCTGCCTCGGGCATGGGTGTGTGTGCTGTCCTTACGTTAGTTAGGTTTAAGTAGTTCTAAGTTCTAGGAGACTCATGACCTCAGATGTTAAGCCCCATAGTGCTCAGAGTCATTTGAACCATTTGAACCAGTTTCTTGACCCTTCCCAATACTCATTCCTCGCATTTTGTCATAGCACTTCCTCCGCATTTCATCTTTGGGTGCCGGTCGCTGTGGCCGAGCGGTTCTAGGTGCTTCAGTTTCGAACCGCACTGCTCCTATGGTCGCAGGTTCGAATCCTGCCTCGGGCATGGATGTGTGTGATGTCCTTAGGTTAGTTAGGTTTAAGTAGTTGTAAGTTCTAGGGGACTGATGACCTCAGATGTTAAGTCCCATAGTGCTCAGAGCCATTTGAACCACCTTTGGGTGACCACTGATCTGACTGATTGTGGGCTGTGACAACTTCCTCTTCCATGCCAACTACTTCACCTCAGACTTGCACATGCACCCAATGTCCTCAGTGATTTGCTGGATCTATTCCAATCTGTATCATCACCTACAGTTTTTACCCTCTAAATCCCTCTAGTATAATGTAAGTTATTCCCTGATGTCTTTAACAAATGACCTATCATTCTGTCAGGGTTTTCCACATATTTGCACCCTTGGCAATTGTCCAGAGAACCTCCTCTTGCTTATCTTATCAGTCAGCCTAATTTTGAGCATCCCTCTATAGCACCACATGTCAAATTCTTCGATCCTCTTCTGTTCTGGTTGCCCCAGAGTCTATGTTTCACTAATTTAGAATGTTGTGCTGCAGACATACATTCTTAGAAATGTCTTCCTCAAATTAACGCCAATGTCTGGTACTGGTAGACTTCTGTTGGCAGGTATGCTCTCTTTTCGTGTAATAAACTGCTTTTCATGTCCTCGTTGCTTCGACCGCCATGCGTTATTTTGCTTCCTGGCCAACGAAACTCTACGCAGTCAGCCCACTCTGCTTTCTGCTACGTTTCATGACTGGTGTCTTTCTTTGTATTATTCTCAGTTTATGCTCTACGAGTATGGTGTTGCTAATTTCGAGCAGTATGTCTTGTAATTCTTCCACACTTCCACTGATGGTAGGAATCACAGATAGTAAACATTTTTTCGTCCTGAATATAATCCCACTCCTGAAGCTATGTTTTATTTCCATCATTGCTTCTTCGATGTACAGATTCAACGGTAGTTGAGAAAGGGTGATTCATCGTTTTACACCCTTCTTAATACGATGACTTCATCCGTGGTCATTATTTCTTATTTTTCTGTCTTTGTTATTTTTCTAAGAAAAATAGTTTTTAATTTTAGTGGCATGAATAGGACTAGAATCTAACGTCTTCATTAATGTTGATTGTAGTCATGTCTGAGGTTCACCTGTCAAATGAATGATTCCACATCATTTCGATAAAAGACTCTTTGAAATGATTTATGGCACATGCAGCTAACAAACAAACTGCATCTACCCGAACCGCTTACACGTATTTTTGTGAGTGTCCCCATGCACCCAATTCCCTCTCTAGCAAACGTTACTGAGCACATAAAGCACCATCACTTTCACAGTTTCAAATCCATACCTATCTTTCTCTCATCGAGCTCCAAATAATTATTTTTATTCTTGTCAACATATAAAGGGAGACAAATGAAAATGGTACAGATGGTAAAAAGTAAGTAAACTATTATATCGAAAGTAACTGCCAAATTGTTGAAAATAACTTAAAAGTTACTCGTTTACCTTAGAAATAATAAAGAGTTTAGTTAAATTTTTTCCCATCTGTCTCGTTCTCATTTCACTGCCTCTTATAGGGTGTTTCACGATTCATGTCACATACTTCTAGAGACTGTAGAGGGGACTTAGTGTATCAAGTTTTACATAGAAAGGCATGTCCGGAAACGTCACCCAACGATGTTACGGAGCGTCGAAGTTATAGGCGACGGCCAGTGTAAATGTATGTACACACAAATGATTCCGTGATGGCGGTACAACCATTCTAGGCTGATGGAGAAGGAAAAAAATGGTTCAAATGGCTCTGAGCACTATGGGACTCAACATCTTAGGTCATAAGTCCCCCAGAACTTAGAACTACTTAATCTTAACTAACCTAAGGACATCACACACACCCATGCCCGAGGCAGGATTCGAACCTGCGACCGTAGCAATCCTGCGGTTCCGGACTGCAGCGCCAGAACCGCTAGAGATGGAGAAGGATAAATGTATCAGTTTGAGGTAAGGGTCCCTGTATCGGAAACGAACGAGTCGGAACTTAACAAGCGAAAACCGTTCCGATACGTCTGAAAGTGGAATACGTGTGTTGGCACTGTTATTGCTAAAATTGTAGGGTAGGCAACTTTCAGAGAGGGTGGTACCGACCACAACAATAATAAGTGTCGAGTAAACACGGGATCTAACATGCCTGCATTAAGAAAAAAATGGTTCAAATGGCTCTGAGCACTATGGGACTCAACTGCTGTGGTCATCAGTCCCCTAGAACTTAGGACTACTTAAACCTAACTAACCGAAGGACATCACACACATCCATGCCGGAGGCAGGATTCGAACCTGTGACCGTAACAGCCTACATTAAGAGCTGTGGCCACTTGTTCAATAGGGGAGATGGGTTTCACAGTAGCGAAGATGACTAAGTGGTCGTATTTCCTCAGGTATGCATTTTAGAGCCCATATTTTGTTCTTTTTCTCCATATTATCATCATCTCTGAAAGTTGCCTAGCCACAACTTTAGCAACAACAGTACCGGTATATGTATTCCACTGTCAGAGGTATCAAAACGGTTTTCGTTTATAACTCTCGACACCTTCGTTTGCGTTACAGGGAGCCTGACCTCAAATTGATACATTTGTCCTTCTCCATCAGCATGAAAAGTTTGTAACATCATCATGGAATCACCCTATACAGAGTGTTACAAAAAGGTACGGCCAAACCTTCAGGAAACATTCCCCACACACAAAGAAAGAAAATATGTTATGTGGACATGTGTCCGGAAACGCTTGCTTTCCATGTTACAGCCCATTTTATTACTTCTCTTCAGATCACATTAATCATGGAATGGAAATACACAGCAACAGAACGTACAAGCGTGACTTCAAACACTTTGTTACAGGAAATGTTCAAAATGTCCTCCGCTAGCGAGGATACGTGCATCCACCCTCCGTCGCATGGAATCCCTGATGCGCTGATGCAGCCCTGGAGAATGGCGTATTGTATCACAGCCGTCCACAATACGAGCACGAAGAGTCTCTACATTTGATACCGGGGTTGCGTAGACGAGAGCTTTCAAATGCCCCCATAAATGAAAGTCAAGAGGGTTGAGGTCAGGAGAGCGTGGAGGCCACGGAATTGGTCCGTCTCTACCAATCCGTCGGTCATCGAATCTGTTGTTGAGAAGCGTACGAACACTTCGACTGAAATGTGCAGGAGCTCCATCGTGCATGACCCACATGTTAAGTCGTACTTGTAAAGGCACATGTTCTAGCAGCACAGGTAGAGTATCCCGTATGAAATCATGATAACGTGCTCCATTGAGCGTAGGTGGAAGAACATGGGGCCCAATCGAGACATCACCAACAATGCCTGCCCAAACGTTCACAGAAAATCTGTGTTGATGACGTGATTACACAATGGCGTGCGGATTCTCGTCAGCCCACACATGTTGATTGTGAAAATTTTAAATTTGATCACGTCGGAATTAAGCTTCATCCGTAAAGAGAACATTTGCACTGAAATGAGGATTGACACATTGTCGGATGAACCATTCGCAGAAGTGTACCCGTGGAGGCCAATCAGCTGCTGATAGTGCCTGCACATGCTGTACACGGTACGGAAACAACTGGTTCTCCCGTAGTACTCTCCATACAGTGACGTGGTCAACGTTACCTTGTACAGTAGCAACTTCTCTGACGCTGACATTAGGGTTATCGTCAACTGCACGAAGAATTGCCTCGTCCATTGCAGGTGTCCTCGTCGTTCTAGGTCTTCCCCAGTCGCGAGTCATAGGCTGGAATGTTCCGTGCTCCCTAAGACGCCGATCAATTGCTTCGAACGTCTTCCTGTCGGGACGCCTTCGTTCTGGAAATCTGTCTCGATACAAACGTACCGCACCACGGCTATTGCCCCGTGCTAATCGGTACATCAAATGGGCATCTGCCAACTCCGCATTTGTAAACATTGCACTGACTACAAAACCACATTCGTGATGAACATTAACCTGTTGATGCTACGTACTGATGTGCTTGATGCTAGTACTGTAGAGCAATGAGTCGCATGTCAACACAAGCACTGAAGTCAACATTACCTTCCTTCAATTGGGCCAACTGGCGGTGAATCGAGGAATTACAGTACATACAGACAAAACTAAAATGAGCTCTAACATGGAAATTAAGCGTTTCCGGACACATGTCCAGATAACATGTTTTCTTTATTTGTGTGTGAGGAATGTTTCCTGAAAGTTTGGCTCAAATAGCTCTGAGCACTATGGGACTCAACTGCTGTGGTCATTAGTCCCCTAGAACTTAGAACTACTTAAACCTAACTAACCTAAGGACATCACACACACCCATGCCCGAGGCAGGATTCGAACCTGCGACCGTAGCAGCAGCGCGGCTCCGGACTGGAGCGCCTAGAACCGCACGGCCACCGCGGCCGGCTGAAAGTTTGGCCGTACCTTTTTGTAACACCCTGTATACATACATTTACAGGCAACGGCGCCTATAACATTGATGCTCTGTAGCGCTTGGTGACGTTTCGGGACATGGCTTCCTGTGTTAAACTTGATCTACTAAGTCCCCTCTACAAGCTCCAGAAGTGTGTAAGATGGATTGTGAAACAGACGGTATGATCAAAATACAGGGTGTATCAAAAAGAATCATCCGATTTGGCACGTCTACATTTCAGAAACTATGACATATACAATGAATTTTGTTTTTTGATGAACAGGAAACTCAAAAAGCTTTTTCTCATACCTTTTCATAGGTGTTCAATATGCCCCACTTTAGATGCACGGGATACGTCAGTGCGGTATTCAAATTGTTCCCACACTGCAGAAAGCATGTCTTGAGTTACAGCTTCCACAGCTGCTGTTATGCGACGTCTCAGTTCATTCATTGTTGTTGGTAACAAAGGCACGTGAACAGTCTTTTGTAAACCGCCACAAGAAGTAATTACATACAGTCAGGTCCGGTGACCTTGGAGGCCAGTAATGTAAGGCTGAATCATTTGGTCCAGTGCGACCGATTCATAGTGCAGTAATCCTTGGATTTAAAAATTCCTCCACCTCCAGATGCCAGTGCGGCGGTGCTCCATCCTGTCGGTAAATGAAGTCGTTCGAATCCGTCTCCAACTGTGGGGAAAGAAAGTTCTGAAGCACATCGAGATATGTGCTTTCTGTAACAGTGTTCTCGGCAAAGAAAAACGGACGGTACGCATTTTCCCATGAAACTGTACAAGACATTAAATTTTGGAGAGTCCCTCTCATGTTGTTCCATACCCCATATTCTCATATTACTACGCGTCACCTTTCCATTTAAATAGAATGTTGCCTCTTCACTGAACACTAAGCGCGGGAGAAAACTGTCATCCTCCAAGTTGCCAAGAACGGACTTACAGAACTGCAGACGCTGTTGTTTGTCATCTTCACGAAGATCTTTGCAGTAGCTGAATTGTGTACGATTTCGTGTGTAAACGTCGACGCAACACACGCCAGACGGACTTCGGGCGCACCTTGAGCTGTCGAGCTGCACGGCGAACGGATTTCTGCGGACTCCTCGTGAAACTGTGTTGGATGCGTTCTACGTATGTGTCAGATACTCGGGGACGGCCCGGCGATCTGCCTTTAAACAACCTGTTTCTGGGAACTGTTCCATGCCATCGTCTAATGCTCTGTGCTGTAGGAGGATCTACACCGTACCTAATACGAAAGTCACGCTGAACAGTAGAACACAAAGCGCTTTCTGTTCTCCCGACACCATTTTTAGTAGAACTGAAGTCCGCATACACTGCTGCTACCTACCGGAGTAACTCGAGAGTTCGCTGTTTCCGACAGTGAGTTGTTCAAGCACACATCTAAAATAACATAATTGCAGAATGTGGTGCCACAGAACGTGGCACTGCACAAAACTGGCGCTAATGGCTTAGGCACACAGGGAACACTCACGACACACATCTGTAAGCCCACGGTATTGATGATAAGTTAAGAAAACCGTCCCGAAACACGTGTGCTACAAAACGCCCCTGTTTCCTGCGCATGTACCCCGACATCAGTATGGGATATGATCACCGTGCACACGTACACAGGCCGCACAGCGGGTTGGCATACTCTGGATCAGGTGGTCGAGCAGCTGCTGGGGTATAGCGTCCCATTCTGGCACCAGTGCCTGTCGGAGCTCCTGAAGTGTCGTAGGGGTTTGAAGACGTGCAGCGATACGTCGACCGAGAGCATCCCAGACGTGCTCGATGGGGTTTAGGTCTGGAGAACAGGCAGGCCACTCCATTCGAGGTACTCCTCCACGATGGCAGCTCGGTCGGACCGTGCGTTATTATCCATCAGGAGGAAGGTGGGACCCACTGCACCCTTGAAAAGGCGGACATACTGGTGCAAAATGACGTCCCGATACACCTGACCTGTTACAGTTCCTCTGTCAAAGACATGCAGGGGTGTATGTGCACCAATCATAATCCCACCCCACACCATCAAACCACGACCTCCATACAGGTCCCTTTCAAGGACATTAAGAGGTTGGTATGTGGTTCCTGGTTCACGCCAGATGAAAACCCGGCGAGAATCACTGTTCAGACTATACCTGGACTCTTCTGTGAACATAACCTGGGACCACTGTTCCAATGACCATGTACTGTGTTCTTGACACCAGGCTTTATGGGCTCTCCTGTAACCAGGGATCAGTGGAATGCACCTTGCAGGTCTCTGGGTGAATAAACCACGTCTGTTCGGTCGTCTGTAGACTGTGTGTCTGGAGACAACTGTTCCAGTGGCTGCGGTAAGGTCCCGAGCGAGTCTACCTGCAGTACTCCGTGGCCGTCTGCGGGCACTGATGGTGAGATATCGGTCTTCTTGTGGTGTTGTACACTGTGGACGTCCAGTACTGTGGCGCCTGGACACGTTTCCTGTCTGCTGGAATCGTTGCCATAATCTCGAGATCACAGTTTGTGGCACACGGAGGAGCTACGACCCGCTGTGTTTGACCAGCCTCCAGTCGCCCTAGTATTCTACGCCTCATAACGTCATCAATATGTGTTATTTGGGCCATTTTCAACACGCAGTCACCATTAGCACGTCTGCACACTTACTTAGTACTTTGGCATGCACCAACACACCTCTTTTTTTATTTATTTTTTTTTTATTTTATTAAGAGACAGAATTCCTTTTCCACCGCTGGTCTGTGTATTGTGCAGATGGCCCCTGTTTTACTGTGTTGTGTACCGGCGCGAGCTGCGCAGTTTTCCAGCCCCCTTGGAGCGCGTGCTGAGCACGGCCTGTGTGGTGTGCCCGCAGTGCCGTACAACAAGGTGGACGCCGACTCGGCGCTGGTCGAGATGTTCGGCCAGGTGGGCGCCTACAAGTGTAAGTGCATCGTGGCCGTGGGCGCGCTCGCCGGACTCACCGTCTCCATGTTCGGCTCCATGTTCCCCATGCCGCGCATCGTCTACGCCATGGCCCAGGACGGACTCATCTTCCGGTGCGTATCTCACCGAAACCTGAACCGGTTGTAATGTTGATGCTTTGTGTAGTTCTGAAAGCGGTGCTGATATTCAACAATAAAAGCGGTTTAAAAGCTGTGAGCTATCTGGGGAATTTAACCTTGTATTACTGACGAGGGAACCCCCCCGTCGCACCCCCCTCAGATTTAGGCACAGTGGATAGGCCTTGAAAAACTGAACACAGATCAATTGAGAAAACAGGAAGAAGTTATGTGGAACGGTGAAAAAATAAGCAAAATATACAAACTGAGTAGTTCATGGGCACGATAGGCAACATCAAGGATAATACGAGCTCAGAAGCGCCGTGGTCACATGGTTAGCGTGAGCAGCTGCAGAGCGAGAGGTCCTTGCTTCAAATCTTCCATCGCGTGAAAAGCTTAATTTTTTATTTTCAGTTTATGTGACAAACTCTTATGTTTTCATCACTTTTTGGGAGTGGTTATCACATCCACAAGAAAACCTAAATCGGGCAAGGTAGAAGAATCTTTTCACCCATTCGCCAAGTGTACAAGTTAGGTGGGTCGACAACATATTCCTGTCATGTGACGCACATGCCGTCACCAGTGTCGTATAGAATATATCATACGTGTTTTCCTGTGGACGAATCGGTTGACCTATGACCTTGCGATGAAATGTTTTCGGTTCCCATTGGAGAGGCACGTCCTTTCGTCTACTAATCGCACGGTTTTGCGGTGCGGTCGCAAAACACAGACACTAAACTTATTACAGTGAACAGAGACGTCAATTAACGAACGGACAGATAATAACTATGCAAAAATAAAGAAAGTAAACTTTTCACTCGAGGGAAGACTTGAACCAAGGACCTCTCGCTCTGCAGCTGCTCACGCTACCACAGGACCACGGTGCTCCTGAGCTCACGTTTTCCTTGATGTTGCCTATGTAGCCCATGGACTACTCAGTTTGTATATTTTGCTTATTTTTTTCATAATTCCACACAACTTCTTCCTGTTTTCTCAATTGATCTGTGTTCAGTTTTACAAGGCCTATCCATTGTGCCAACTTATAACTAAATCTGAGGGTGGTGCGATGGTGAGGTTCCCTTGTGAGCAACTGTTTCACCAGGTATCCAGTCTAGTATACCAAATTGCCAACCAGACTAACATTAATTATAATCTTTTAATAGTCATCTTACGACAACCGGCGATATATATATATATATATATATATATATATATATATATATATATAATTTAAATAAAAAGAAATAAATCAGTTTATATTTGGACATTTATTTTATTATTTTAACATTGATCATTGTTCCGTTAAATTTTCAGCATATTAAACTTGATTCATAACTAAACTGGTGCCTTATTTAGGATTGTAAAAATGTGAGTTTGTAATCTTATGGAACACATCAAATATGGAGTCAAGATTGGGAGACTGCATACAACACTGCATTCATAAAATAACACACGAAGAACGTTGAAACATATGCGAGAGGAAATTAACCACAACCAACCGATTCAATTTCACCCAAAGAAGTTACGTTTGTAGGGCAATCCTGTCCGTCATGTAATTACCACACACTGGTATACTAAATTCATGCTAACTCTCTGTGAAATCTTCCCAAAAAGAATAGCCGAGGGCTGCTCTGATGATTACACCACATGCTACACGTGGTCAACTTGGTTTACACAAAGAGTGTAACTCCACAATAATTTTGATAATTAAAATAAATTACATCGAAACGCAATTTACAAAAGAAAAACCTCGAACTGGTTACTATCGTCTTACTATTAACCTGGTGGGTCAAACAGTTGTATAAGCACGTGGTACTGGTCTCACAAAGTACACCCCACGTGGGTTGAACATAAAGGAAAGTTCCTATATTGGAAAATATTGTCAAGACGTTATAATCTCACACACATTCGCATTTAAGATTGATGATCTTAGTTAGAGTTACTGATCAACACCTGGTTCCACTTTACTCACAAGGTAGTGACAAAGCAACTACCGGAAGATATTCTCAACTTCACACTCGAATTACACTGCATTGCAATTTAAGATAACATTAGATATTTTAGATCTAAACCTGAAATAAAGGTGATTAAGTTTTCAGTTAGGCTGAACTTAACAAATCCATTGTCCTACGGACTTAGCAGACACGCGCTTAGCCGGAGATCTTACCACTTCAGACGCTCGCCACAGACAGACTGACCTGGTCCCTTCCTGAGGGTGGCTCACAAATACAGACGGAAGTGACCAGAGAGGCAGCTTCCTATACCAACACGACAAGGGACGGACAGGACCATACTAAGAATAGAAACCTCTCTGCTTTTAGAAAGCGTAGCTACCTGTTCCGACGTTGGTCCTACTGTTCTCTAGCAGACAGGCTTGTCTGCTACCATCAAGCATGCAACCAGAAATGCATTTGCTCATTCATCCTTTCACACAGAAGGGAAGGGGGATGACAGTATCTTATCATATACAGTATATAAAAGAAAGAAAGCAGATGTAGGTTCCGTATGAGACTGTGTGACATGAATTACATATAAACTGTGTTTTAAAGTGTAGTAGTGTGACAGATCGTTCTTGATTATGTGTAAAAGTAACACATTCCACTGCTCAGTCTCCTCACAGATAGTCAGAAACACCACAGTAAATTTAGAAGTGGAATGTGTGCTGTAAATGACAACAGTTTTAAAAAATTAACATGAAAGGAATCCAACAAACCTTTCACGGAGAATGTCATACGTCACCAATATGCATATACAGGGTGGTCCATTGATCGTGACCAGGCCAAATATCTCACGAAATGAGCGTCAAACGGAAAAACTACACAGAACGAAACTCGTCTAGCTTGAAGGGGGAAACCAGATGGCGCTATGGTTGGCCCGCTAGATGGCGCTGCCATAGGTCAAACGGATATCAACTGCGTTTTTTAAAAAATAGGAACCCCCATTTTTTATTACATATTAGTGTAGTAGGTAAATAAATACGAATGTTTTAGTTGGACCACTATTTTACTTTGTGATAGATGGCGCTGTAATAGTCACAAACACATGGCTGACAATTTTAGACGAACAGTTGGTAACAGGAAGGTTTTTTTAAATTGAAATACAAAACGTAGGTATGTTTGAACATTTTATTTCGGTTGTTCCAATGTCATACATGTACCTTTGTCAACATATCATTTCTGAGAACGCATGCTGTTACAACGTGATTACCTGTAAATACCACATTAATGCAATAAATGCTCAAAATGATGTCCGTCAACCTCAATACATTTGGCAATACGTATAACGACATTCCTCTCAACAGCGAGTAGTTCGCCTTCCGTAATGTTCGCACATGCATTGACAATGCGCTGACGCATGTTGTCAGGCGTTGTCGGTGGATCACGATAGCAAATATCCTTCAACTTTCCCCAAAGAAAGAAATCCGGGGACGTCGGATCAGGTGAACGTGCGGGCCACGGTATGGTGCTTCGACGACCAATCCACCTGTCATGAAATATGCTATTCAGTACCGCTTCAACCGCACGCGAGCTATGTGCCGGACATCCATCATGTTGGAAGTACATGGCCATTCTGTTATGCAGTGAAACATCTTGTAGTAACATCAGTAGAACATTACGTAGGAAATCAGCATACATTGCACACTTAGATTGCCATCGACAAAATGGGGGCCAATTATCCTTCCTCCCATAATGCCGCACCATACATTAACCCGCCGAGGTCGCTGATGTTCCACTTGTCGCAGCCATCATGGATTTTCCGTTGCCCAATTGTGCGTATTATGCCGGTTTACGTTACCGCTGTTGGTGAATGACGCTTCGTCGCTAAATAGAACGCGTGCAAAAAATCTGTCATCGTCCCGTAATTTCTCTTGTGCCCAGTGGCAGAACTGTACACGACATTCAAAGTCGTCGCCATGCAATTCCTGGTGCATAGAAATATGGTACGGGTGCAATCGATGTTTATGTAGCATTCTCAACACCAACGTTTTTGAGATTTCCGATTCTCGCGGAATTTGTCTGCTACTGATGTGCGGATTAGCCGCGACAGGAACTAAAACACCTACTTGGGCATCATGATTTCCTGCAGGTCGTGGTTGACGTTTCACGCGTGACTGAACACTTCCTGTCTCCTTAAATAACGTAACTATCCGGCGAACGGTCCGGACACTTGGATGATGTCGTCCAGGATACCGAGCAGCATACATAGTACACGCCCGTTGGGCATTTTGATCACAATAGCCACACATCAGCACGATACCGACCTTTTCCGCAATTGGTAAACGGTCCATTTTAACACGGGTAATGTATCACGAAGCAAATACCGTCCGCACTGGCGGAATGTTACGTGATACCACGTAGTTATACATTTGTGACTATTACAGGGCCATCTATCGCAAAACGAAAAAAGTGGTCCAACTAAAAGATTCGTATTTCTTCACCTACTACACTAATATGTGATAAAAAATGGGGGTTCCTAGTTTTAAACAAAACGCAGTTGATATCCGTTTGACCTATGGCAGCGCCATCTAGCGGAGCAACCATACCGCCATCTGGTTCCCCCTTCAAGCTAGACGAGTTACATTGTTTGTAGTTTTTTCGTTTGACGCTTACTTCGTGAGATATTTGGCCCGGTCACGATCAATGGACCACCCTGTATGCAGATGGTGGTAATATCCCGTACAGAAGGTATAAAAGGACACCAAACTGGTGGAGGTGTCATTTCTACTCAGGCGATTGATGTGTAAAGGTGTCCGACATCGTTGTCGCCACACGACATAAATTAACAGACTCTGACCGCTAAACTCACCCTCCTTACCCTCTCCCAAGGTGGCTTCCGCCAGCTCCCCCTCCCTGATGATGCCCTCCTCCCTTCCATCTACCCCTCCTACCAACTTTGATCCTCCCGCCCTCCTCCTGTACTTATTCCTCCGGGCACCCTCCCTCCCTCCTCTCCCTTTTCCCTCCCTCCTCCTTTTCTCCCCCCTCCTCCCCCGGGCCTCCCCTCCCCTGTTCCTCTCCTCCTGCCCCCGACTCCTCAGCCATTGGCATCCTTTTTCTCCCCTCTCCCCCACCTCCCCTTTCTACCCCTCTTGGCAGCTCCCCGGACTGGACTCGCACACGTTACGTGGACATTCGCGCGCCGGAGGTCGCCGCCATCAGTGTTTTGTGTGTTTAGTGTTTAGTGTTCACCGTCCCCTCCATCGTTCACCAGTGCCATCATCATCTTCAGTGGTTGTGCGTCGTCTCATCAGCTAGCAGTGTGGATTATCGACGAGTGTGAACGGCTCCGTGATTGTCTCTGTGTGTCTCCTGTTTTATTGCCCACCGCTCTGTGACTTATGTGTCTTCTCCCTGTTTTTGCTGCTTGTGTCTTCTATGGCTGAAGAGCAGCGTAGTGTGCTGCTGACAGCCTGCCTGTTGTACAGGTTTTAAAATAACAATAAAGTAAAAAAAAAAAAAAAAAAAAAAAAAAAAAAAAGACCGCTAAACTATAGTTGGAGCTAGACGCATGGGACATTCCATTTCGGACATCATTTAGGAGTTAAATATTCCGCGAGCCACATTGTCTATAGTGTGATGAGAGTACCACATTTCAGGCATAACCTCTCACCACGGACGACGCAGTGGACGACGGCCTTCACTTAATGACCGAGGACAACAGCATTTCCATACAGCTGTCAGTGCTAACAGACAGGCAACACTGCGTGAAATAACTCCTAAACGCCGGCCGGTGTGGCCGAGTGGCTCTAGGCGCTACAGTCTGGAACCGCGCGACCGCTACGGTCGCAGGTTCGAATCGTGCCTTAGGCATGGATGTGTGTGATGTCGTTAGGTTAGTTAGGTTTAAGTAGTTCTAAGTTCTAGGGGACTATCGACCTCAGATCTTAAGTCCCACAGTGCTCAGAGCTATTTCAATCATTTTTGAACCAATGTCAGACGTATGACGAACATATCAGTTTGGACAGTGCGGCGGAATTTGGAAAAATTGGAAATTTGTAGTAAGTTTCTGTGGGAGCAAACTGCCGAGGTCGTCAGTCCCTAGGCTTACACACTACTTCATTGAAGTTACACTAACTTACGGTAAGGACAACACACAAACATCCATGCCCGGGGAAGGACTAGAACCTCCGACGGAAAGAGCCGCGTGAAGCATGGCGAGGTGCCCTAGACCGGACGGCTACCACGTGCAGCGAAATTTGGCGTTAGTGAGCTATGGCAGCAGCAGCAGACGACCGACGGGAGTGCCGTTGTTACTGACAGCACGACATCGCCTGCAGATCCTTGCCTTGGACCCTTTCTTTTTTTTTTGTCATCAGTCTACTGACTGGTTTGATGCGGCCCGCCACGAATTCTATTCTGTGCTAACCTCTTCATCTCAGAGTAGCACTTGCAACCTACGCCCTCAATTATTTGCTTGACGTATTCCAATCTCTGTCTTCCTCTACAGTTTTTGCCCTCTACAGCTCCCTCTAGTACCATGGAAGTCATTCCCTCATGTCTTAGCAGATGTCCTATCATCCTGTCCCTTCTCCTTATCAGTGTTTTCCACACGTTCCTTTCCTCTCCGATTCTGCGTAGAACCTCCTCATTCCTTACCTTATCAGTCCACCTAATTTTCAACATTCGTCTGTAGCACCACATCTCAAATGCTTCGATTCTCTTCTGTTCCGGTTTTCCCACAGTCCATGTTTCACTACCATACAATGCTGTACTCCAGACGTACATCCTCAGAAATTTCTTCCTCAAATTAAGGCCGGTATTTGATATTAGTGGACTTCTCTTGGCCAGAAATGCCTTTTTTACCATAGCGAGTCTGCTTTTGATGTCCTCCTTGCTCCGTCCGTCATTGGTTATTTTACTGCCTAGGTAGCAGAATTCCTTAACCTCATTGACTTCGTTACCATCAATCCTGATGTTAAGTTTCTCGCTGTTCTCATTTCTACTACTTCTCATTACCTTCGTCTTTCTCCGATTTACTCTCAAACCATACTGTGTACTCATTAGACTGTTCATTCCGTTCAGCAGATCATTTAATTCTTCTTCACTTTCACTCAGGATAGCAATGTCATCAGCGAATCGTATCATTGATATCCTTTCACCTTGTATTTTAATTCCACTCCTGAACCTTTCTTTTATTTCCATCATTGACCCTAGGCGACTGGAAAACCGCGGCCTAGTCAGATGAGCTCCGATTGTAGTTGGTAAGAGCTGATGATACGCTTCGACTGTGGCACAGACGCCACAGAACCATGGACCCAGATTGCCAAGAAGGCACTGTGCAGGCTGATAGTGGCTCCATAATGGTGTGGGCTGTGTGTACATGGAATAGACTCGGTCCTCTGGGCCAACTGAACCGATCATTGACTGGAAATGGTTATATCGGACTATCTGGAGACCATTTGCAGTCATTCATGGACTTCATGTTCCCAAACAACGATGGAATGTTTATTGATGGCAGTGCAGCATGGTACAGGCCAACTACTGTTCGCGATTAATGTGAATAATATTCTGGACGTTTCAAACAAATGGTTTGATCACCCACATTGCCCGATAGCAATGCCACTGAACATTTATGGGACGTAATGGAGAGGCAATACTGACCTTGCGACTTATCTTAGAACAAAGATTAAGGAAGGGCAAACCTACGTTTCTAGCATTTGTAGACTTAGAGAAAGCTTTTGACAATGTTGACTGGAATACTCTCTTTCAAATTCTAAAGCTAGCAGGGGTAAAATACAGGGAGCGAAAGGCTATTTACAATTTGTACAGAAACCAGATGGCAGCTATAAGAGTCGAGGGACATGAAAGGGAAGCAGTGGTTGGGGAGGGAGTAAGACAGGGTTGTAGCCTCTCCCCGATGTTGTCCAATCTGTATATTGAGCAAGCAGTAAAGGAAACAAAAGAAAAATTCGGAGTAGGTATTAAAATTCATGGAGAAGAAATAAAAACTTTGAGGTTCGCCGATGACATTGTAATTCTGTCAGAGACAGCAAAGGACTTGGAAGAGCAGTTGAACGGAATGGACAGTGTCTTGAAAGGAGGATATAATATGAACATCAACAAAAGCAAAACGAGGATAATGGAATGTAGTCAAATTAAATCGGGTGATGCCGAGGGAATTAGATTAGGAAATGAGACGCCTTAAGTCGTAAAGGAGTTTTGCTATTTGGGGAGCAAAATAACTGATGATGGTCGAAGTAGGGAGGATATAAAATGTAGGCTGGCAATGGCAAGGAAAGCGTTTCTGAAGAAGAGAAATTTGTTAACATCCAGTATTGATTTAAGTGTCGGGAAGTCATTTCTGAAAGTATTCGCATGGAGTGTAGCCATGTATGGAAGTGAAACATGGACGATAAATAGTTTGGACAAGAAGAGAATAGAAGCTTTCGAAATGTGGTGCTACAGAAGAATGCTGAAGATTAGATGGGTAGATCACATAACTGATGACGAGGTATTGAATAGGTTTGGGGAGAAGAGAAGTTTGTGGGACAACTTGACTAGAAGAAGGGATCGGTTGGTAGGACATGTCCTGAGACATCAAGGGATCACCAATTTGGTACTGGAGGGCAGCGTGGAGGGTAAAAATCGTAGAGGGAGACCAAGAGATGAATACACTAAGCAGATTCAGAAGGATGTAGGTTGCAGTAGGTACTGGGAGATGAAGAAGCTTGCACAGGATAGAGTAGCATGGAGAGCTGCATCAAACCAGTCTCAGGACTGAAGACCACAACAACAACAACAGCAAATGGTTCAAATGGCTCTGAGCACTATGGGACTTAACATCTGAGTCATCAGCCCCTAGAACTTAGAACTACTTAAACTTAACTAACCTAAGGACATCACACACATCCATGCCCGAGGCAGGATTCGAACCTGCGACCGTAGCGGTCGCGCGGTTCCAGACTGTAGCGCCTAGAACCGCTCGGCCACCCCGGCCGGCACTTAGAAGAATTCTTACACCGCTAAGGAAACATGTAACATAAAGTTGAACCTGACATGTCTACCCATTCGAAAGGAAAGGGGTTCTTAAGAATCAGACAGACAGATACAGACAGCAAAGCGATCGTATAATGGTTCTTTTTTAATTGTTGAGGCCCAGTACCCCAAAAATTAAAGGGGCGATATGTTAAGTACCTGCACTGTTTTGTCAGGAATGTTTCGAATGAAACAGACCTTTGTTCTGGAAAATGTAACCCTTATTTTAGAGACATGTAGATATCGTGTTCTCTTCTCATCACACATGTTGGTGCCATGACCAGAAATTCAGCACAGTGCTGTAAAAAATGTGCAAACCCCTTCACTTAGATCACATAGGGCAGCAAAAGATATACAGGGTGTTACAAAAAGGTACGGCCAAACTTTCAGGAAACGTTCCTCACACACAAAGAAAGAAAACATGTTATGTGGACATGTGTCCGGAAACGCTTAATTTCCATGTTAGTGCTTATTTTATTACTTCTCTTCAAATCACATTAACCATGGAATGGAAACACACAGCAACGGAACGTACCAGCGTGACTTCAAACACTTTGTTACAGGAAATGTTCAAAATGTCCTCCGTTAGCGAGGAAACGTGCACCCACCCTCCGTCGCACGGAATCCCTGATGCGCTGATGCAGCCCTGGAGAATGGCGTATTGTATCACAGCCGCCCACAATACGAGCACGAACAGTCTCTACATTTGGTACCGGGGTTGCGTAGACGAGAGCTTACAAATGCCCCCATAAATGAAAGTCAAGAGGGTTGAGGTCAGGAGAGCGTGGAGGCCACGGAATTGGTCCGCCTCTACCAATCCATCGGCCACCGAATCTGTTGTTGAGAAGCGTACGAACACTTGGACTGAAATGTGCAGGAGCTCCATCGTGCATGAACCACACGTTGTGTCGTACTTGTAAAGGCACATGTCCTAGCAGCACAGGTAGAGTATCCTGTATGAAATCAAAATAACGTGCTCCATTGAGCGTAGATGAAAGAACGTGGGGCCCAATCAAGACATCACCAACAATGCCTGCCCAGACGTTCACAGAAAATCTGTGTGGATGACGTGATTGCGCAATTGCGTGCGGATTCTCGTCAGCCCACACATGTTGATTGTGAGAACATTTGCACTGAAATGAGGATTGACGCAGTGTTGGATGAACCATTCGCAGAAGTGTACCAGTGGAGGCCAATCAGTTGCCGATGGTGCCTGCACACGCTGTACGCGGTACGGAAAGAACTGGTTCTCCCGTAGCACTCTCCATACAGTGACGTGGTCAACGTTACCTTGTACAGCAGCAACTTCTCTGACGCTGACATTGGGGTTATCGCCAACTGCACGAAGAATTGCCTCGTCCGTTGCAGGTGTCCTCGTCGTTCTAGGTCTTCCCCAGTCGCGAGTCATAGGCTGGAGTGTTCCGTGCTCCCTAAGACGCCGATCAATTGCTTCGAACGTCTTCCTGTCGGGACACCTTCGTTCTGGAAATCTGTCTCGATACAAACGTACCGCGCCACGGCTATTGCCCCGTGCTAATCGGTACATCAAATGGGCATCTGCCAACTCCGCATTTGTAAACATTGCACTGACTGCAAAACCATGTTCGTGATGAACACTAACCTGTTGATGCTACGTACTGATGTGCTTGATGCTAGTACTGTAGAGCAATGAGTCGCATGTCAACACAAGCACCGAAGTCAACATTACCTTCCTTCAATTGGGCCAACTGGCGGTGAATCGAGGAAGTACAGTACATACTGACGAAACTAAAATGAGCTGTAACATGGAAAGTAAGCGTTTCCGGACACATGTCCACGTAACATGTTTTCTTTATTTGTGTGTGCGTAATGTTTCCTGAAAGTATGGCCGTATCTTTTTGTAACACCGTGTATTTCAGTAACCAGTAGGCCATCTAAGCGTCCGTGTTACTGCCTTACATCTATGAGGCATGCTCATGACAAGCCTGCGAACATTTTCTACTGGAATATTTTCCCACTCCTCAGTAAGGACCTCTGCATGCCTGGTACAGAACGTGTGCAAAAGTTGTCTGTCCAGCATGTCCCATAAATCCTCAACAGGACCGAGGTCAGGACTAGCAGCGGGCCCATGGAAGTAAGAATAAGGGGAGATGGCGCTACGTATCCCAGCCGTACTACGTTTTGAAGCCATGGGGGCGTGCCTCGCTGCCATGACACTCTGACCAAAACATTGCCAGTGTGCTATAGCGCTGCGTGTATTACAGTCGCTAATTGCACCATATACACATGTAACGTCATCAGATTGGTTGTTTCAAAGTTTTTGTTTAAAATGAAGTCTCGTAAAGGCGAAATTCCGCGTTTCTTCTGATTAAAAATAGGTTTTAATGTAATATTACAAATAGCTAGCCTTCAATGTAAACGATACAATTTTGTTAATTCAGTAATAAACGTGTATGACAAACTAAATAATAGAAACTGAAAACTAAGTTAGCTATAGCCTCCCTCCAAAGCCCCATAAATACATCTTGTTTGTAATACGTATTTGGGACATTTCAGTTACGTTACACTACTGGGAAACACTGTTCATTACCACCAATATTTACTGAAATACGGTACATAGAATGGCAAATCTACACAGTGTCCTGTTTGGGCCTATACTTTACGCCAGTTAATGTAGTGTTAGCTTTTAATTTGGTACATGATGAAGACAAAGTGAGTTATTCAACACTTCGATTATCGACGATACGTACGTATTATACTGAAACGTGAACTTGAAAACTAAGAATTTAATACTTTGAATTAACATACCTTTTGCAAATGTTTTGGGTGTGTAGGGAAAACTGATGGTACAGCATTTTCTCGGAGCCTTACTGTTGAAAGGTAAGTTCGGTCTATGTCCTCTTCTCGGAAATGCTGAGAACATATAGTGCTCCATTTAGACGCATGCCAATTCTTCCTCCTCACGGCATTCTCCCACAGAGCTTTCCGACTTTCATTTTTAGGAAATCTAAAATCATAAAAGAGAAAAATACACAAGTAGAGATGTAATACACGTTCGTTCACAATGAAGTTGTAAAATCACATTTAACGAGACAACTTACACATGAAATGTTATTCCCTTCGATTTCGCATCACAATCAGAACGATTCGTACATCCGAACAGCACACAAGTCACCATAAAAGCGCAAAATCCTTCCAAAAGCGAGGGACAAGCCTATGCACACAAGCTTACAGCAGCATTGTTTTGGTCGGATTGTGATGGCTACCCTCGGCTTCACATAGCTTCGCAGCTGTGACTCCACGGCGTCTCCCTCTATTCTTACCTCCATGAGCGGGCCAGTCTAATGCTCGAGTCGCGAGGTCCCGCAAAGCTTCGGCCTCACGGGACACAACTGCCTAGGTGTGTGGGTAGCGTTTGGCTCAGCTGGTGTTGAGCGCTTGGATGCGTGGTCTCAACATTGTAGCATCGATGGCAGCCGCTCGCTTGCGCTATGGAAAAGTCTCTTCCAATACCAAGTCAGAAAATGCTTCTGGCAAAAAAATGTTTCTTTGAAATACGAACTGTTGCAGAAACTACCATTTTGCTGTCTACAAGGCATCGTGACACGACTGAACGTCGTGATCGCAATAAGCTGTGCAAACAACTTCGGAATTTCAAGACAAATGTTTTGGTTATTTACAAATGACTGTAAAATCTTTGATAAAGATAGAAGCCGAAGCAATGAATTAAAATTTATGCTAGGGCCTGGACGTGTACCCATGCGTCTTGCTTATTTGGAGGGTGGGCTAACCAATACACCACCATAGCATACCTGCACGATTTTTAGTCCAGCGCCCTCCCTAACACCCTGGTTGAAGCCTTATGTACAGCCAGGATTTCACCATTACGTAAAGCTCGGGTGCTGTTCCACTGTAGGAGAGCCCTGGCAATAATGACGATTTAAGAAGTAGGAACTGAAATTTGTGTTGGGGCGGGCGTTGGACTAGTGCAGGCCGTGCAGCCGTGGCAGCTGCAGTGTTACAGTGAGGCAATGGCACGGTAGCTCAGCGTGTGCGGTCTGAGAGCCGGTTGGTCTCTGTAATAAAAAAACTGAGTGGAAGAATGAACCACCGAACTAGAGCAGGATGTCTTGCGACGTCCGCAACGAACGTTCTCTAAGAACGTTGTCAGCCCTATTTACAGTTCATGTATAATTGAGAAGGCTAAAAAAATATGTAGATGAAACCATTCAAACCTGGCGATTGACGTAACTGTCAGAGATTCATCTCAGCCAGTTATCTCACATGAAATGAAACCAATGAAACTGGCAGAATGAGTGAAAAACATTCATATAGCTGATGTTGACACAGACTAGTTTCATACGGTTGTTTTATTCAACAGAAAAAAAACGACTGAACGAGAAAACAATGTACTGGCCAGTGGGTTGTTTAAATCTGTGTTGTTCCATTACGTAACAACTAGAGGTTAACAATCGCAAGCCGGCTGGGGAGGCAGAGCGGTTCTAGGCACTACAGTCCGTAACCGCGCAACCGCTACGGCCGCAGGTTCGAATCCTGGCTTAGTTAGGTTTAAGTAGTTCTAAGTTCTAGGGGACTAATGACCTCAGAAGTTAAGTCCCATAGTGCTCAGAGCCGTTTAACAATCGTAAGCGTCAGCACCCAAGCAGCATCTTTGGAAATGAGGGAAGAGGGAGCGACCAACGGCATAGAATATCCCGTCCGGCTAGCCGCGCGGTCTAACACGCTGCTTCCCGAGCGGGAAGGCGTGCCGGTCCCCGGCACGAATCCGCCCGGCGGGTTAGTGTCGAGGTCCGGTGTGCCGGCCAGCCTGTGGATGGTTTTCAGGCGGTTTTCCATCTGCCTCGGCGAATGCGGGCCGGTTCCCTTGTCCCACCTCAGTTACACTGTGTCGGCAGTTTCTGCACAAACACTGTCTCCACGTATGTGTACACCATCATTCCTCTACTACGTAGGCATTTGGGGTTGCACTGATCTGGTATGAGACGTTTCTGGGTGAAAGGGGGGGGGGGGGGGGGGGGAGGGTCCACTGGAGGCCGAACCACACAATAACTCTGCGTTCAGAGTATGGCGGCGGTGGGGTGGGTGGACTGCTGTGGCCTGTTGTGGGGTTGTGAACCACTGAGGGCTACGGCGGGACCAAGCCTCTCCATCGTTTCTAGGTCCCCAGTTCAATACACAATGGCATAGCATTGTGGTTTATGCAGAGGGTGGTTGCATCTAAAGTGCAGCTACGTGGAGGTCCAGTGTGGGCTGTAATTATCGTATGGCAGCAAAACTTGGTAGACATGCTAATGCATTAATGCGAAACCGATTTACGCTGAAAAAAAAATTAGTTTCAGTTATGGCCAATCTGGCAGAAACTGCTCCCAGTTTTGGCCACCACATGCAAATCTGCCGCTGTACACTGTTCATATGACGGTCCACGCTGTTATTTGAGAAGCCATAATGTCTACATCTACATCTACATAATTACTCTCCAACTCACATTTAAGTGCTTGGCAGAGGGTTCATCGAACCACAATCATACTATCTCTCTACCATTACACTCCCGAACAGTGCGCGGGAAAAACGAACACCTAAACCTTTCTGTTCGAGCTCTGACCTCTCTTTTATTTTATTTTGATGATCATCCCTACCTATGTAGGTTGGGCTCAACAATATATTTTTGCATTCGGAAGAGAAAGTTGGTGACTGAAATTTCCTAAATAGATCTCGCCGCGACGAAAAACTTCTTTGCTTTAATGACTTTCATCCCAACTCACGCATCATATCTGCCACACTCTCTCCCCTATTACGTGATAATACAAAACGAGCTGCCCTTTTTTGCACCCTTTCAAAGTCCTCCGTCAATCGCACCTGGTAAGGATCCCACACCGCGCAGCAATATTCGAACAGAGGACGAACGAGTGTAGTGTAAGCTGTCTCTTTAGTGGACTTGTTGCATCTTCCAAGTGTCCTGCCAATGAAAGGCAACCTTTCGCTCGCCTTCCCCACAATATTATCTATGTGGTCTTTCCGACTGAAGTTGTTCGTAATTTTAACCTCCAGGTACTTAGTTGAATTGACAGCCTTGAGAATTGTACTATTTGTCGAGTAATCGAATTCCGACGGATTTCTTTTGGAACTCGTGTGGATCACCTCACACTTTTCGTTATTTAGCGTCAACTGCCACCTGCCACACCATACAGCAATCTTTTCTAAATCGCTTTGCAACTGATACTGGTCTTCGGATGACCTTAGCGTAGTAAACAGTGTGGCTATCGAGAAGAGAGATCGTGCGTTGTTAGTGAAACCGTTTTATTTGAACTGCAGCAATTACAGAGCTGCACTGAGAGAGTATCACCGACTGAAAAGTCTGAGGAAGGCCAGATCTCATCAAACGGTTTAAAGAAAACGATAATGAAACTCGCAGACACGTGGTGAGTACGGTGTGGCATTTGGAGGAGGAGGTGTCCTATCCCAGTGGAAGTTACTGACTATGTTAGCGCCAGTGCTCGTGGAGTGCCACGAGAATTGTCCATCCCATGGTCAAAGTTGTGCGGTCTTGTAGCAACTGGAACCTCACGATCCACAGCAACGTTCTGAACTTGCTCTTCAGTTTTTAGCAGGGACCGAAGTTGGTGACATGTGACTGGGCAATACTCAATGGAGTGACGAGGCTCATTTTAAACTACAGGTTGCAGTGAATAAACAGAACCGGCACATGTGGGTACTGTTGAACCACGTATTGTGCACGAAGAGCCGTTGCGCTCCCCATATGTGATTGTGTGGTGTGGATTCACAAGCACCTTAATTCCCACTCCATTCTTCTTTTAAAAGAACACTCCCAGACAACCTGTCAGGTGTGATGTCTACACGTTATGGAGGCCTCCCTGTGCAGCATGTGATTCCTGCTTTGGAAGAGCGCATCTGTGTGGTAACTACAGTTTTCATACTAGATGGTTAATAATAAAACAATATTATGCCTTTCTCACTTGTTTGACCGTTTCTGCCTGTGTCTCTTCTCTAAACTATTAGATATGGAAACAATTCTGTATGTTACTTTTGAATACATTCTGGGAGTGACAGTGATCAATGTGTTACAAATTTTTACTATTAAAAACAGTCTCGATCACAATTTATTTATTATGACGGCCGGTTTCGACCACTACTGTGGTCATCTTCAGACCAATGAGTAAGGACCTCCGTCTGCTGGAGAATCACTACTCTACAGCAAAAGGAGGTTCTTACTCATTGGTCTGAAGATGGCCACAGTAGTGGTCGAAACCGGTCGTCATAATAAATAAATTGTGATCGAGACTGTTTTTCATATAAAAATTTCTGTATGTCAATCTTGCATTCACAGCGCTAGATTTCAGCCTGGTGGCCAGAATTGGAACTAATTTTTTTCAAGCTTAAATCGGTTCCACATTAAGACATTAGCATGTTTACCCAGTTTCGCTGCCACACGATAAGTATAGCTCACACGGGATCCCCGTGAGTAACTGCACTTTTATTATAACCACCTGGTAGTAACCAGTAAACTCCCGATTCTTTAAAAAAATCCAACTCCGGTACATGAAACAGCTACGAATTTCAAATTACTTTACAAATGAGTTAACATGTTAAATATTTGGGGTTAACCATATAACCGAAAAAAAAGGTTTAGGAAAGGTTTCAAATTACACTACCGGCCATTAAAATTGCTACACCAAGAAGAAACGCAGATGATAAACGGGTACTCATTGGACAAATATATTATACTAGAACTGACATGTTATTACATTTTCACGCAATTTTGGTGCATAGATTTTGAGAAATCAGTACCCAGAACAACCACCTCTGGCCGTAATAACGGCCTTGATACGCCTGGGCATTGAGTCAAACAGAGCTCGGGTGGCGTGTACAGGTACAGCTGCCCATGCAGCTTCAACACGATACCACAGTTCATCAGGAGTAGTGACTGGCGTATTGTGACGAGCCAGTTGCTCGGCCTCCATTGACCAGACGTTTCAATTGGTGAGAGCTCTGGAGAATGTGCTGGCCAGGGCAGCAGTCGAACATTTTCTGTATCCAGAAACGCCCGTACAGGACCTGCAACATGCGGTCGTGCATTATCCTGCTGAAATGTAGGGTTTCGCAGGGATCGAATGAAGGGTAGAGCCACGGGTCGTAACACATCTGAAATGTAACGTCCACTGTTCAAAGTGCCGTCAGTGCGAACAAGAGGTGACCGAGACGTGTAAACAATGGCACCCCATGCCATCACGCCGGGTGATACGCCAGTATGGCGATGACGAATACACGCTTCTAATCTGCGTTCACCGCGATGTCGCCAAACACGGATGCGACCATCGTGATGCTGTAAACAGAACCTGGATTTATCCGAAAAAATGACGTTTTGCCATTCGTGCACCCAGGTTCGTCGTCGAGTACACCATCGCAGGCGCTCCTGTCTGTGATGCAGCGTCCAGGGTAACCGCAGCCACGGCTCCGAGCTGATAGTCCGTGCTGCTGCAAAGGTCGTCAAACTGTTCGTGCAGATGGTTGTCATCTTGCAAACGTCCCCATCTGTTGACTCGGGGATCGAGACGTGGCTGCACGATCCGTTACAGCCGTGCGGATAAGATGTCTGTCGTCTCGACTGCTAGTGATAAGAGGCCGTTGGGATCCAGCACGGCGAACCGTATTACCCTCCTGAACCCACCGATTCCATATTCTGCTAACAGTCATTGGATCTCGATCAACGCGAGCAGCAATGTCGCGATACGATAAACCGCAATTGCGATAGGCTACAATCCGACCTTTATCAAAGTCGGAAACGTGATGGTACGCATTTCTCCTCCTTACACGAGGCATCACAACAACGTTTCACGCCGGTCAACTGCTGTTTGTGTATGAGAAATCGGTTGGAAACTTTCATCATGTCAGCACGTGGTAGGTGTCGCCATCGGTGCCAACCTTTGCGTGAATGCTCTGAAAAGCTAATAATTTGCATATCACAGCATCTTCTTTCTTCCTGTCGGTTAAATTTCGCGTCTGTAGCACGTCATCTTCGTGGGGTAGCAATTTTAATGGCCAGTAGTGTAGAATATAATATAATCGCACTTCAGCTGACGTACACGAAGTCTGCTAGGGGTCATACGTGATACCCAAAAGTTTGAAGCTTATAAATTCTTTATAACGTTAAGTTATAGTTCGCTATTAAGTGAGGGATACCTCTATAGTTGTAATACGACAGTAAGCCATGTGAAAACACATATAATTAGAAAAAGATGTGTCTTTACCTGTACTTTGGCAAGACATGCTGCGCAGTTGCGGAATCAGAAATTGCCAGTCAGTGCCTTCAACTCATCCTACTCGGCAGAAGGACGAAGAGGTGAGCTATCTCAAGCATGATGTCTGCAGTACACGATACCACAGGGCAGGAAAAGTGCAGCTGCGTAAACGGCTGAAAAAATAAAACCTGGAGGTATCATATACTGAAGAGCCAAAGAAACTGGTCCACCTGCCTAATATTGTATAGGGCCCCTGCGAGGATGCAGAAGTGCCGCAACACGACGTGGGACGAACTCGACTAATGTCTGAAGTAGTGCTGGAGGGAGCTGACACCATGAATCCTGCACAGCTGCCTATTAATCCGTAAGAGTACGAGGGGGTGGAGATCTCTTCTGAACAGCACGTTCCAAGGCATCCCATAGATGCTCAATAGAGATCATTCCTGGGGAGTTTGGTGGCCAGCGGAAATATTTAAACTTAGAAGAGTGTTACTGGAGCCACTCTGTAGCAATTCTGGACGTGTGGGGTGTCGCGTTGTCCTGTTGGAATTGCCGAAGTCCGTCTGGATGTACAATGGACATGAATTGATGCAAGTGATCAGATAAGATGCTTACGTACGTGTCACCCGTCAGAGTCGTATCTAGACGTATCAGGGGCCCCATATCACTCCAACTGCACACGCCCCACACCATTATGGAGCCATCACCAGCTTGAACAGTCCCCTGCTGACATGCAGGATCCATGAATTCATGAGATTGTCTCTATAGCTGTAGAAGTCCAATGATCAGATAAGATGCTTATGTACATGTCACCCGTCAGAGTCGTATCTAGACGTATCAGGGGCCCCATATCACTCCAACTGCACATGACCCACACCATTATGGAGCCATCACCAGTCCCCTGCTGACATACAGGACCCATGAATTCATGAGATTGTCTCTATAGCCGTAGAAGTCCAATGATCAGATAAGATGCTTATGTACGTGTCACCTGTCAGAGTCGTATCTAGATGTATCAGGGTTCCTATAGCACTCAAACTGCACACGCAGTACACCATTATGGAACCTTCACCAGCTTGAACAGTCCCCTGCTGACATGCAGGATCCATGGATTCATGAGATTGTCTCTATAGCCGTAGAAGTCCAATGATCAGATAATATGCTTATGTACGTGTCACCCGTCAGAGTCGTATCTAGATGTATCAGGGTTCCTATAGCACTCAAACTGCACACGCAGTACACCATTATGGAACCTTCACCAGCTTGAACAGTCCCCTGCTGACATGCAGGATCCATGGATTCATGAGATTGTCTCTATAGCCGTAGAAGTCCAATGATCAGATAATATGCTTATGTACGTGTCACCCATCAGAGTCGTATCTAGATGTATCGGGGTTCCTATAGCACTCAAACTGCACACGCAGCACACCATTATGGAACCTTCACCAGCTTGAACAGTCCCCTGCTGACATGCAGGATCCATGGGTTCATGAGATTGTCTCTATAGCCGTAGAAGTCCAATGATCAGATAAGATGCTTATGTACATGTCACCTGTCAGAGTCGTATCTAGATGTATCAGGGTTCCTATAGCACTCAAACTGCACACGCAGCACACCATTATGGAACCTTCACCAGCTTGAACAGTCCCCTGCTGACATGCAGGATCCATGGATTCATGAGATTCTCTCTATAGCCGTAGAAGTCCAATGATCAGATAAGATGCTTATGTACGTGTAACCTGTCAGAGTCGTATCTAGATGTATCAGGGTTCCTATAGCACTCAAACTGCACACGCAGTACACCATTATGGAACCTTCACCAGCTTGAACAGTCCCCTGCTGACATGCAGGATCCATGGATTCATGAGATTGTCTCTATAGCCGTAGAAGTCCAATGATCAGATAATATGCTTATGTACGTGTCACCCATCAGTCGTATCTAGATGTATCAGGGTTCCTATAGCACTCAAACTGCACACGCAGCACACCATTATGGAACCTTCACCAGCTTGAACAGTCCCCTGCTGACATGCAGGATCCATGGATTCATGAGATTGTCTCTATAGCCGTAGAAGTCCAATGATCAGATAATATGCTTATGTACGTGTCACCCATCAGAGTCGTATCTAGATGTATCAGGGTTCCTATAGCACTCAAACTGCACACGCAGCACACCATTATGGAACCTTCACCAGCTTGAACAGTCCCCTGCTGACATGCAGGATCCATGGATTCATGAGATTGTCTCTATAGCCGTAGAAGTCCAATGATCAGATAAGATGCTTATGTACGTGTCACCTGTCAGAGTGGTATCTAGACGTATCAGGGTTCCTATATCACTCAAACTGCACACGCAGCAAACCATTATGGAACCTTCACCAGCGTGAACAGTCCCCTGCTGACATACAGGATCCATGGATTCATGAGATTGTCTCTACAGCCGTACAAGTCCATCCGCTCGATACAATTTGAAACGAGACTCTTCCGACCAGGCAACATGTTGCCATTCATCAACAGTTCAATGTGTCGTGCACTCATTAAGGGTAAACGATTGGGCCTACGGCTTAGATAGCCCAAGTCGATGATGTTTCGTTATATGGTGTGCACGCTGACACTTGTTGATGGCTCGGTATTGAAATCTGCAGCAATTTGCGGAAGGGTTGCACTTCTGTCACGTTGAACGATTCTCTTCAGCCGTCGTTGGTCGCTTTCTTGCGGGAGTTTTTCCGGCCGCAGTGATGTCGGAGATTTGATGTTTTACCGGATTCCTGATATTCACGGTACAGTCGTGAACTGGTAGTACGGGAAAATCCCCACTTCTCGGAGATGCTGTATCCCGTCGCTTGAGCGCCGACTGTAACACCAGGTTCAAACTCATTTAAATCTTGATAACCTGCTATTGTAGAAGCAGTAACCGATCTGACAACTGCGCCAGACCCTGTAACCTCCCCACACGAAATTATTAAATAAATTAAATATGAATAATGAATGTGATTCTAACCTCAGAACAAAATTGGTTCCCATTTATAATCTCCGTACAGAAACGCATTCACATTTAATGTACCCACAAAATTATTTTCTCATTTAATGTAAGCTCGAAACAGAAAAATTCCTAAGCCTCGTAATAATAAAAAAAAAAATTCAGTAACCTGGTAAATTTTTGGACGACAGCAGTGCTGCGTCATGGCCCTGTAAGATCATTCTGAATAAAAAAAGCAAAAATTCTTACCTCAATAAAAACGGCGAATATATCTGCTCTTACCTAAAAATTTATCGGCACAGCTCTGTGCAATGCTGAGCTATACATTTGTGATTTATGAAAGGAAGCAAACTGATTTTTTTCTTTTGCAACAATCGGAGTAATCATGGATTGGAGGAATTAGTGAATTCTTTAAATTGAAATGAATGCTTGTAAAAAAAAATTACTTTATATTACAAAAATTATTATTAGGACATTTGGATTACAGTTCAGATACATTACTAGATATGCGCTGCTTTTTACCTTATACAATAATACTCAGGCTCCAGACTCCTGACCAGAGCAGACTGCAGACAACCGCAGACTAGCGACTAGCAACAACTAACTGCTGCAGCTACACAGTTCGTACTCAGTCAACACTGCTCTCTGGTCAGCCATTCTCTTATACCTTGCATATCGCAGGCAGCGCACACCTCTTACAACCCATGTTGTCTTATATAGGCGTTCCCGACCGCATCAGCGTATTCTGCCTGTTTACATATCCATGCATGCCTACACCATTTTCTTTGGCGCTTCAGTGTATATGATACATCAGGACTGAAAGTGATAAAGCAACCTCCCCCTTCTTTTGATAATTCACGTTATGGAAAAGTGTGTAGGTATTGTGAGGGTGAATCAATAACCTGGCCGACAAAGAGACATTAAGCCCTAACCTCCAGGTGGCTTACAAAACACTCGTTCAACCTATACTTGAGTATCAGTGTGGGATCCGTACCAGGTCGGGTTGACAGAGGAGATAGAGAAGATCCAAAGAAGAGCGGCGCATTTCGTGACAGGGTTATTTGGTAATCGTGATAGCGTTACGGAGATGTTTAGCAAACTCGAGTGGCAGACTCTGCAAGAGAGGCGCTCTGCATCGTGGTGTAGCTTGCTATCCACGTTTCGAGAGGGTGCGTTTCTGGATGGGGTATTGAATATATTGCTTCCCCCTACTTATACCTCCCGAGGAGATCGCGAATGTAAAATTAGAGAGATTAGAGCGCGCACGGAGGCTTCCCGGCAGTTGTTCTTCCCGCGAACCCTACGCGATTGGAACAGGAAAGGGAGGTAATGACAGTGGCACGTAAAGTGCCCTCCGCCACACACCGTTGGGTAGCTTGCGGAGTGTAAATGTAGATGTAGATGTGGAACCTTTTGTCTTTTTCGAAGGGCCCCTGAGCTACCAGAGTCTGTGTAGCTGCTAAAGTGCGCATCATTTATGACGGCGGCCGAGTTTAGGTTCGTTCTGCGCATCCGACGTCACAAAACACAGTCAGCCAATGAACAGAGAACGACGTTGCCAGAGCTCGACAGCAGTGCAGAGCACGGACGAGTGTCTTCAGTTTTAGAAACGTTCAGTCATAAATAAAGCGATTGAACAAAAGCAATGTCTTGCTAGCAGACTTTCTTTTATAGAAAGTTTGGAAAAAGCTTTCTTTATACCAATTGCTTCATATTCTATTAATTAATTAAACTAAACAAGCAATAAGCCTCCTAATTCAGGTGATAGCAAGGAAAGGTGTTTATATCATTCTCACTAACCGCTTTTTCGCAATAAAGAACAGCTGTAATTGTTTATTTCCTATTGTAGTTCGACAAAGCGTAATTCATAGTCATACCAACAATGTTTGACGGTATTTTGCGTGATATTTTATAGTCCTCTGTGAGATCTATTGAAAGACGAGCTGCGTTAGCGTAATGGTTGCCGGCACGGTAGCTCAGCGTGTTCGGTCAGAGGGTAACGTGTGCCGGCCGGTGTGGCCGTGCGGTTAAAGCCGCTTCAGTCTGGAACCGCGCGACCGCTACGGTCGCAGGTTCGAATCCTGCCTTGGGCATGGATGTGTGTGATGTCCTTAGGTTAGTTAGGTTTAATTAGTTCTAAGTTCTAGGCGACTGATGACCTCAGAAGTTAAGTTGCATAGTGCTCAGAGCCATTTGAACCATTTAGAGGGTAACGTGCCCTCTGTAATAAAAAAAAACTGAGTTAACAGATCAACAACGAACTTAAATGGATGTCTTACGACGCCCGCCCCGAGCAGATGCAACGAACTAAAGCGAACAAAATAATAATAATAATAATAATAATAATGGTTAAAGCGATTGGCTGGTGAGTGAAAGGTTCTGAGTTCAAACCTTGTTCAGTGCCTAATACTTTCTTTATTTAAAAAGAATATCAAAGTGTCTTACTTCATGAATTTTATTCGTTTGAATGTAATTTTTTGAAATATCTAGTGACAACTAAAATCGACCATACAGAAAGTATACACCGTGGAATTTAGCTCTGCAAACTCTTCAAAATTTCGTGCAATGGTTTACTACATCTAATGCTGCACAATAACTGCGTTGAACATCGAATAAAAATTAAGTCATTTATGGGGGAAAGGTATCAGTCAAGAAGATGTGTAAAAATAAAATTTTTGGTCCAAATAGTTTTTATGAAATTGAATGATAAAGTGTGTCAAAGCAGTCAGAACACCACGTGTCTGCACAGGCGAGCAGTGCAGTGATGACAAAATCGCGCACATCGCGGAATGCGGGGAGCACGTCTCTGTAGCAGCGAAAGGGTTAATGCGGCCGTGGTGGCTTTACTTCATAAACTGCGCGCTCCCCCCTAAACGTAAGTTTGCGAACTATACTATACTATGGCGCTGCTTCTCTTAGCGCGTACAACTGGCAACGCAGCAATCTCCCGCGTCTGGGCGGGCATGATAGAGCAAATATCTCTGGAGTGAGCATTGCGTTCTGTGCATGTTGTCAACATTAAACCAGGATTGTCACGTGTTTTCGGGACTTCGCTGTGCGTGTGTGCTTTCTGCAGAGTTTGAAGTTTATAATATCAAGAGTTTTTGTTGTGTTTCACCGTTTGTTGATAGTGTAATAGCGATGGTGAATTACTGTTGTTGCTACGGATGCAAAGAAAAATATGTGAAAGGAGGGATAGTAACTTTTCATGGGTACATAACATGTAGCTCTAATTATAGTTATCATATTAGTAAGAGACACTGTATATGTTTAAAAATTTCGAGACGGATTATAATTAACGCTTGATTCTGTAGACCTATTTTTCTACGATTTTATGACTGTATAATAGATGTTACGGCTCGTACAAAAGCTTACAAACAATCGTTTCCTCTCGTAAATTTCCTAGTGGAACAGGAAAGGGAATTGTTAGTTGTTTCAGCAAATACTATCCTCCATGCATTTGTCAGTGACTTGACGATTATGTTTATAGATTACTCAGTCTATTATTTATTTAATAGACTGGGAGCAAGTACGTAAAATGCGTTAAATAAATACTTTATTGTGTCACCAGTAAGAAAAATGGTTCTTTAGGTCGCAAAAACGAGAAAATAAATACGCAGAAATAGCAGAAAAAAAGGACGAATTAGCAGGGATATAATCGCTAATGTGAGGCAAATTCGGTGATTTTCTGACACTTGCAAAAGTACTAGCGTACTGTCACGTCGCTTTGCAAGACTATCACTGCAAGAATGTACATCTGAACTGTGACACCTATCGCAAAGAAGCAGGATGTAATATCACATGCCCTTAAAAGTTACGTAGCTGGTTTATTCCCGGTATCAAATGGATACTATTAAAATGTCTGCGCAACATATATAAATAATCCACGACACGTACGAAAAGAATCCGTCTGTACTAGGGAGGTGGTGACATTCTAAATAGACAGGGCGCTATACGGACAAACACACGACGTCCCGAGAACACGTGACCAGGCCGGCAATGTATGTTGACAACACAAAATCTGTTCTGCGCATGTGAATGCTCACTCCAGAGATATTTACTCTATGGCGGGCATGCGCGAACCGCCAAGATAAAAGAATTGAACTATAGGAACATTAGCATGCGAAGGGGGGGCGGGGGGGCGGACTTTGTGAATGAACGACCTCGCAGCACACACGTGGTTTGACAGCCGGGGTGGGCGACTTGGGTCGTGTGTAGCGAGTGAGTTACTGCAGGCGCTGGTGAGCCAGAGATGTGTACTGCTGGAGGGAGACCGGCCTTGGGGAGGCCATAATTCGGCGCTATCTGGCTCCGCGACACGCCACGACCCAGCCAGCAGTGCACGCTGTTTGGTTTACTGCCCGCCGGCACGACACCCACCCCCGCATAAAGGACGGCTGCCACAGGGATAGAGCGCCGTACCCACCTGCCCTGCCAGTTCGCACTGCCGCTCTCTCATTCCCTATGTGCCCAGCAACACTGTTTAACGAGCTATAACCTAGGGCGTGCCACAAGGCAGTGCTCTAGGACCTTCTCACAACACGTACACGCTTTTCCGAAACTAGAAACTAAACTCCTCCCGAACGGGTCATGAAGACCCAACGGTACCAACCGGCCGCCGCGTCATCCTCAGACCACAGGCAGCACTGGTTGCGGATACGGAGGGACACGTGGTCAGCACACCGCTCTCCCGGCCGTATGTCAATTTCCGAGACCGGAGCCGCTACTTCTCAATCAAGTAGCTCCTCAGAATGAGATTTTCACTCTGCAGCGGAGTGTGCGCTGATATGAAACTTCCTGGCAGATTAAAACTGTGTACCGGACCGGGACTCGAACTCAGGACCTTTGCCTTTCGTGGGCAAGTGCTCTACCAACTGAGCTACCCAAGGACGGCTCACGCCGCGTCCTCACAGTTCTACTTCCGCCAGTACCTTGTCTCCTACCTTCCAAACTTTACAGAAGCTCTCCTGCGAACCTTGCAGAACTAGCACTCCTGAAAGAAAGGATATTGCGGAGACATGGCTTAAAAAATGGTTCAAATGGCTCTGAGCACTATGGGACTTAACATCTTAGGTCATCAGTCCCCTATAACTTAGAACTACTTAACCTAACTAACCTAAGGACATCACACACATCCATGCCCGAGGCAGGATTCGAACCTGCGACCGTAGCAGTCCCGCAGTTCTGGACTGCAGCGCCTAGAACCGCACGGCCACCGCGGCCGGCAGACATGGCTTAGCCACAGCCTGGCGAGTCTCGGTCCGGCACGCAGTTTTAATCTGCCAGGAAGTTTCATATCAGCGCACACTCCGCTGCAGAGTGAAAATCTCATTCCGGAAACATCCCCCAGGTTGTGGCTAAGCCATGTCTCCGCAATATCCTTTCTTTCAGGAGTGCTAGTTCTGGAAGGTTCGCTGGAGAGCTTCTGTAAAGTTTGGAAGGTAGGAGGCGAGGTAGTGGCAGAAGTAAAGCTGTGAGGACGGGGCGTGAGTCGTGCTTGGATAGCTCAGTTGCTAGAGCACTTGCCCGCGAAAGGCAAAGGTCTCGAGTTCGAGTCTCGGTCGGGCACACAGTATCAATCTGCCAGGAAGTTTTATATCAGCGCACACTCCGCTGCAGAGTGAAAATCTCATTCTGGAAACATCCCCCAGGTTGTGGCTAAGGCATGTCTCCGCAATATCCTTTCTTGCAGGAGTGCTAGTTCTGCAAGGTTCGCAGGAGTCCTTCAGTAAAGTTTGGAATGTAGCAGGCGAGGTAGTGGCAGAAGTAAAGCTGTGAGGACGGGGCGTGAGTCGTGCTTGGGTAGCTCAGTTGGTAGAGCACTTGCCCACGAAAAGCAAAGGTCCCGAGTTCGAGTACCGGTCCGGCACACAGTTTTAATCTGCCAGGAAGTTTCAAGTAGCTCCTCAGTTTGCGTCACAAGGGCTGAGTGCACCCTACTTGCCGATAGTGCTGGACGACCGGATGGTCACCCATCCGAATGCTAGCCGAGCCCGACAGCGCTTAACTTCGGTGATCTGACGGGAACCGGTGTTACCACTGCGGCAAGGCCGTTGGCACTTTCCGACACTATTCGCTCGAATTAATATGGGTGGAAGAGAACATCAAAATAGATATACACTGACGGAAAAAAAATTGCAACACAAAGAATTCGTGTGACAGAAGCGAAAGTTTATGCGTGTTCCTTGTTGTATCCGGATCCCACTTCAGCTATTGCCAGGTCTGTTTTTGTTACTGTGGATTCTGGCATTGTTAGTTTTTGAGGGTGGCCGGATGTCCTTCCTGTCGCCACCCCGTACCACCCGGGACGGAAATAGTGTACCCCATCTGTTCAAAAAGATTTCTGGCTTGCAGCCGGTCGTCGTAAACTTCATTGCACGATATTTCGGCTGGACAACTGCCAGCCATCTTCAGGTGAGCCGAACGAGGACTGACGAAGACTCTTTTTTTTCTTTATTGTTATTTAACACCTTACATAAAGGTGGGCTGGCAGCAGCTCACTGCGATGCTCTTCAGCCACAAGTGATACAGAGAAAATACAATGGAGCCACAGAGTATACAGAACAAAATGGGCGACAAAAAGCAGTAGACACAGGAACAAATGACACGTAGCCGTTTACACGCGAAGACACCTAAACAAACTGTTGGCACTGCACATGGACACTGATGATGGAGACGACACGTGTACGATGGAACGTGGGCGACGAAAAACACTGACGCACAAACACGGGGGCACACACACTAAAACGATGGCGACGATCTCCGGTGCGCGAACGTCCACTGAAACGTCTGCGAGTTCGGGGACTCTTCGCGAGATATACGTAGGAGGGAGCAATATACTGCTTCACTCCTCGGTGAAGGTATGTTCTCCAAACTTCAACAAAATCCCGTACCGAGCTACTGAGCGTCTCTCCTGCAGAGTCTTCCACTGGAGTTTATCTATCATCTCCGTAACGCTTTCGCGATTACTAAATGATCCTGTAACGAAGCGCGCTGCTCTCCGTTGGATCTTCTCTATCTCTTCTATCAACCCTATCTGGGACGGATCCCACACTGCTGACCAGTATTCAAGCAGCGGGCGAACAAGTGTGCTGTAATCTACTTCCTTTGTTTTCGGATTGCATTTCCTTAGGATCCTTCCAATGAATCTGAATCTGACGAAAGAATGATTTTGAAGTAATAGGTTTAACATCAGAAGAGGCATCAATGTTAGCACTCAATAAGGGATCATGGAGGAATTTCATAAGGGGGGCTATGCTCCAGACTGAACGCTGAAAGGCATAATCAGTCTTAAATGATGATGATGATGATGATGATGATGATTCCATTTTAAATCACTCCTAATGCCTACCCTCAGATAATTTATGGAATTAACTGCTTCCAGTTGCTGACCTGCTATTTTGTAGCTAACTGATAAGGGATCTATCTTTCTATGTATTCGCAGCACGTTACACTTGTCTACATTGAGATTCAATTGCCATTCCCTGCACCATTCGTCAATTCGTTGCAGATACTCCTGCATTTCAGTACGACTTTCCATTGTTACAACCTCTCGATATACTACAGTATCATCTGTAAAGAGCCTCAGTGAACTTCCGATGTTATCCACAAGGTCATTTATATATATTGTGAATAGTACCGGTCCTATGACACTCCCCTGCGGAACACCTGAAATCACTCTTACTTCAGAAGACTTCTCTCCATTGAGAATGACATGGTACGTTCTCTTATCTAGGAACTCTTCAATCCAATCACACAATTGGCCTGACAGTCCATATGCTCTTACTTTGTTCATTAAAACGACTGTGGGGAACTGTATCGAACGCCTTGCGGAAGTCAAGAAACACGGCATCTATCTGTGAACCCCTGTCTATGGCCCTCAGAGTCACGTGGACGAATAGCGCGAGCTGGGTTTCACACGATCGTCTTTTTCGAAACCCGTGCTGATTCCTACAGAGTAGATTTCTAGTCTCCATAAAAGTCATTATACTCGAACATAATACGTGTTCCAAAATTCTACAAGTCATCGACGTTAGAGATATAGGTCTATAGTTCTGCACATGTGTTCGACGTCCCTTCTTAAAAACGGGGATGACCAGTGCCCTTTTCCAATCCTTTGGAACGCTACGTTCTTGTAGAGACCTACGGAACACCGCTGTAAGAATGGGGGCAAGTTCCTTCGCGTACTCTGTGTAATGGAACTGGTATCCCATCAGGTGCAGCGGCCTTTCCTCTTTTGAGCGATTTTCATTGTTTTTTCTATCCCTCTCGTGGTAATCCCTTGCGCTCCGACTGCAAATTTGTATGTCAATCTGGCGATTCGACCTGTTGTGCTCCCACTCGTGAACAGCACAGCAGGGCGTGTATTCCAACAGGATAATCCTCATCCACATATCGCTGTTGTAACTTTACAGAGTGTCGACGTGTTACCTTGGGCTGCTTGATCACCAGAACTATCTCCACTCGAACACATATGGAACATCATCAGATGACAAATCCAGCATCATTCACAAACAGCATTAACCGCCCCTATATTCACTGACCAAGCTGAACAGGCATGAAACTCTATTGCACAAACAGACATCCAACACCTCCATGCTTCAAGTCAACATTCTGGGGGTTACGCCATTTAGTAGTACACCAGCATTTCACATCCGTAATGGTTTATCTCGTGCCTACATTAACCTCTGATCTTGCAATCTTCAACAGTCAAATATGTTACGTCGGGAATTGTACACTACTGGCCATTAAAACTGCTACACCACGAAGATGACGTGCTAAAGACGCAAAATTTAACCGACAGAAATGAGTTGCTGTTATATGCAAATGATTAGCTTTTCAGAGCACTCACACAAGGTTGGCACCGGTGGCGACACCTACAACGAGCTGACATGAGAAAAGTTTGCAACCGATTTCTCATACACAAACAGCAGTTGACGGGCGTTGCCTGGTGAAACGTTGTTGTGATGCCTCGTGTAAGGAGGAGAAATGCGTACCACCACGTTTCCGACTTTGATAAAGGTCGGATTGTAGCCCATCGCGATTGCGGTTTATCGTATTGCGACACTGCTGCTCGCGTCGGTCGAGATCCAGTGACTGTTGGCAGAATATGGAATCGGTGGGTTCAGGAGGGTAATACGGAACGCCGTGCTGGATCCCAACGGCCTCGTATCACCAGCAGTCGAGATGACAGGCATCTTATCCGCACGGCTGTAACGAATCGTGCAGCCACGTCTCGATCCCTGAGTCAACAGATGGGGACGTTTGCAAGACAACAACCATCTGCACGAACAGTTCGACCACGTTTGTAGCAGCAAGGGTTATCAGCTCGGAGAACGTGGCTGCGGTTACCCTTGACGCTGCATCACAGACTGGAACGCCTGCGATGGTGTACTCGACGACGAACCTGGGTGCACGAATGGCAAAACGTCATTTTTTCGGATGAATCCAGGTTCTGTTTACAGCATCACGATGGTCGCATCCGTGTTTGGCGACATCGCGGTGAACGCACATTGGAAGCGTGCATTCGTCATCGCCATACTGCCGTATCACCCGGCGTGATGGTATGTGGTGCCATTCGTTACACGTCTCGGTCACCTCTTGTTCGCATTGACGACACTTTGAACAGTGGACGTTACATATCAGATGTGTTACGACCCGTGGCTCTACCCTTCATTCGATCCCTGCGAAACCCTACATTTCAGCAGGATAATGCACGACCGCATGTTGCAGGTCCTGTACGGGCCTTTCTGGATACAGAAATTGTTCGACTGCTGCCCTGGCCAGCACATTCTCCAGATCTCTCAGCAATTGAAAACGTCTGGTCAATGGTGGCCGAGCAACTGGCTCGTCACAATGCGCCAGTCACTACTCTTAATGAACTGTGGTATCGTGTTGAAGCAGCATGGGCAGCTGTACCTATACACGCCATCCAAGCTCTGTTTGACTCAATGCTCAGACGTATCAAGGCCGTTGTTACGGCCAGAGGTGGTTGTTCTGGGTACTGATTTCTCAGAATCTATGCACTCAAATTGCGTGAAAATGTAATCACATGCCAGTTCTAGTATAATATATTTGTCCAATGAATACCCGTTTATCATCTGCATTTCTTCTTGGTGTAGAAGTTTTAATGGCCAGTAGTGTATATATATATCGGTAGCAGGTGCCATGCATCCTGCAATTTTGGTGTTACACATTCTTTGCAATTGAAGGCAACATGACTGCTGGAGTGTACGAAAACAATTCTCCAACCCATAGTCAGTTGTTTTGTAGAGACTGCATGGGAAGGTTTCACTCTGCATGATGATAACGTCCAACCTCATCGTGCTCACATTGTGTATCCGTGTCTGACAGGACATGATATCTGAAGAACAGGCTGGGCAGCATGCTCACTGGATATGCACTGCATACAGCATGTGTGGAGCTTGACCAGAAGAGCGCTGTCTAGTCATCGGCATCTTCCATTAACGATTGGAGCTCTCAGGAATGCTCGCATTGAACACTAGGACAATATGTCTCTTGAGGCCAGAGTTGGTACTGAACATGCCCCATCACATTCAAGAGTGCCTGAGGATTTGTGGAGGACCTACACGTTACTGAACAGTGCACTGAACACACCATTTCATGTTTCTCGATTTGTATGACTTGCAACTTTTTTGTTTGTTCAAATAAAGGTTGTCTGTCATTTCATAACCGGTTCAGGGAGAATGCAGTGTAATTTCCTCTGCGTGTAGTATTCTGTACAGTCAAAAAATTCAGTAGAAGACATCTCTCTCATTTAAAGATAGAAGAACCAATTACATGCTTGTTGCTGTTGTGATCTTCAGTCCAGAGACTGGTTTGATACAGCTCTCCATGCTACTCTATCCTGTGCAAGCTTCATCTCCCAGTACCTACTGCAACCTACATCCTTCTGTATCTGTTTAGAGTATTCATCTCTTGGTCTCCCTCTACGATTTTTACCCTCCACGCTGCCCTCCAATACCAAATTGGTGATCCCTTGATGCCTCAGAACATGTTCTACCAACCGATCCCTTCTTCTAGTCAAGTTGTGCCACATACCTCTCTTCTCCCCAATCCTATTCAATACTTCCTCATTAGTTATCTGATCTACCCATCTAATCTTCAGCATTCTTCTGTAGCACCACATTTCGAAAGCTTCTATTCTCTTCTTGTCCATGTTTCACTTCCATACAAGGCTACACTCCATACAAATACATTCAGAAACGACTTCCTGACACTTAAATCTATACTCGATGTTAACAAATTTTTCATCTTCAGAAACGCTTTCGTTGCCATTGCCAGTCTATATTTTATATCCTCTCTACTTCGACCATCATCAGTTATTTTGCTCCCCAAGTAGCAAAACTCCTTTACTACTGTGTCTCATTTCCTAATCTAATTCCTTAGCATCGCCTGACTTAATTCGACTACATTCCATTATCCTCGTTTTGCTTTTGTTGATGTTCATCTTATATCCTCCCTTCAAGACACTGTCCATTCCGTTCAACTGCTCTTGCAAGTCCTTTGTTGTCTCTGACAGAATTACAATATCAACGGCGAACCTCAAAGTTTTTATTTCTCCTCCATGGAGTTTAATTCCTTCTCCGAATTTTTCTTTTGTTTCCTTTACTACTCGCTCAATATACAGATTGAGTAACATCGGGGAGAGGCTACAACCCTGTCTCACTTCCTTCCCAACCGATGCTTCCCTTTCATGCCCCTGCACTCTTATAACTGCCATCTGGTTTCTGTACAAATTGTAAATAGCCTTTTGCTCCCTGTATTTTACCCCTGCCACCTTCAGAATTTGAAAGAGAGTATTCCAGTCAACATTGTCGAAAGCTTTCTCTAAGTCTACAAATGCTAGAAAAGTAGGTTCGCCTTTCCTTAAACTATTTTCTAAGATAAGCCGTAGGGTCAGTATTGCCTCACGTGTTCCAACATTTCTACGGAATCCAAACTGATCTTCCCCGAGGTCGGCTTCTACCAGCTTTTCCATTTGTCTTAAAGAATTCGTGTTAGTATTTTGGAGCCGTGGCTTATTAAATTAAAAGTTCGGTAATTTTCACATCTGTCATCACCTACTTTCTTTGGGATTGGAATTAATGCTTAACTTTTTTTAATGCGTCTGTGTGTATGGAGAGCAGGGGGGACTTTTTTGATGAGTGTACATATGTCCAGTGTCGTTTATGTGACCACCAGCCAAAAGCCTGAATAACCACTTTTGCAGTAGCGGACCGGTGCAAGACGTGAAGGAAGAGAGGCAATGGGGTTCTGGAAGGTTCTCAGAGGATGTGGATTCATGGCGACTCCAGTGTCGTGGCAAGTTCCCCTACGTTTCTCAGTTGAGGGTCTATGCCGCGAACAGCCCTGCTGAGGTGTTCCCACAGATACTCGGATATGTTTAAATCTGGGGAGTCTGGTGGTCAAGGGAGGATGGCAAACTCATCCTGGAGTTGTTTGAACCACACACGCAGACACATTCAAAATAATGGTTCAAATGGCTCTGAGCACTATGCGACTTAACTTCTGAGCTCATCAGTCACCTAGAACTTAGAAATAATTAAACCTAGCTAACCTAAGGACATCATACACATCCATGGCCGAGGCAGGATTCGAACCTGCGACCGTAGCGGTCGCTCGGCTCCAGACTGCAGACACATTCCATTGTGTTGCTGGTGATTGCCACCATGCCGAAGATGAACTAACCGCATGCAACAAGTAGTTTATCTTGTAGCGAAATTGAAGTAGATACTTCAGCAAAGGGCTTAGAAGAGCAGTTGAACGGAATGGATAGTGTCTTGAAAGGAGGATATAAGATGAACATCAACAAAAGCAAAACGAGGATAATGGAATGTAGTCGAATCAAGTCGGGTGATGCTGAGGGAATTAGATTAGGAAATGAGACACTTAAAGTAGTAAAGGAGTTTTGCTATTTGGGGAGCAAAATAACTGATGATGGTCGAAGTAGAGAGGATATAAAATGTACACTGGCAATGGCAAGGAAAGCGTTTCTGAAGAAGAGAAATTTGTTAACATCGAGTATAGATTTAAGTGTCAGAAAGTCGTTTCTGAAAGTATTTGTATGGAGTGTAGCCTTGTATGGAAGTGAAACATGGACGAGAAATAGTTTAGACAAGAAGAGAATAGAAGCTTTCGAAATGTGGTGCTACAGAAGAATGCTGAAGATTAGATGGGTAGATCACATAACTAATGAGGAGGTATTGAACAGAATTGGGGTGAAGAGAAGTTTGTGGCACAACTTGACTAGAAGAAGGGATCGGTTGGTAGGACATGTTCTGAGGCATCAAGGGATCACCAATTTAGTATTGGAGGGAAGCGTGGAGGGTAAAAATCGTAGAGGGAGACCAAGAGATGAATACACTAAGCAGATTCAGAAGGATGTAGGTTGCAGCAGGTACTGGGAGATGAAGAAGCTTGCACAGGATAGAGTAGCACGGGGAGCTGCATCAAACCAGTCTCAGGACTGATGACCACAACAACAACAACACTTCCTGTGAGTTAGTATGGGCAGAGGTCATTGTTGGCAACCTGATTAAATTAATAATTGGATCCTTTTACCGACCTCCTAATTCAGATGATACAGTTGCTGAAAGGTTCAAAGAAAACTTGAGTTTGATTTCAAACACGTGCCCGACTCATAGTTGGTGGTGACTTTAATTTAGCCTCGATATGTTGGCGAAAATACATGTTTAATTCCGGAGGTACGCATAAAATATCATCCGAAATTGTGCTAAATGCATTCTTTGAAAATTATTTCGAGCAGTTAGTTCATGAGCCCACGCGAATAGTAAGCGGTCGTGAAAATACACTTGACCTCTTACCAACAAATAACCCTGAGTTAATAACGAGCATCAAAACCGATTCAGGGATTAGTGAACACAGAGTTGTCGTAGCGAGACTGAATATTATAATCCCCAAATCCTCTGAAAATAAGCGAAAAACATACCTATTCAAAAAAGCGCATAAAAATTCAGTTGACGGCTTCCTAAGAGACAATCTCCATTCATTCCAAATTAATAATACAAGTGTAGACCAGATGTGGCTTAAATTCAAAGAAATAGTATCGGCAGCAATTGAGAGATTTATACCAAATAAATTAACAAAAGACGGAGCTGATCGTCCTTGGTACAAAAAACGGGTTACAACAGTGTTGCAGAAACAACGAGACAAACTTGCCAAGTTTAAAGAGACGCAAAATCCCCAAGATTGGCGATCTTTTACAGAAGCTCAAAGTTTAACGCGGATTTCAATGCGAGAGGCCTATAACAGTTTCCATAACAAACTTTCCCCCGAAACCTGGCAGAAAATCCAAAGAGATTCTGGTCGTATGTGAACTATATTAGCGGCAAGAAACAATCGATGCCTTCTCTGCGCGATAGCAATGGAGATACTATCGAAGACAGTGCTGCCAAAGCAGAGTTACTAAACACAGCCTCCCGAAATGCCTTCACAAAAGAAGACGAAGTAAATATTCCAGAATTCGAATCGAGAACAGCTGCCAACATGAGTAACGTAGAAGTAAATATCCTCGGAGTAGTGTAGCAACTTAAATCACTTAATAAAAGCAAGTCTTCTGGTCCAGACTGTATACCAATTAGGTTCCTTTCGGAATATGCTGATGCATTAGCGTCATACTTAACAATCATATTCAACCGTTCGCTCGACGAAAGATCCGTATCCAAAGACTGGAAAGTTGCACAGGTCACATCAATATTCAAGAAAGATAGTAGGAGTAATCCACTAAATTACAGGCCCATATCGTTAACGTAGATATGCAGCAGGATTTTAGGACATATATTGTGTTCGAACATTATGAATCACCTAGAAGAAAACTGTCTATTGACACACAGTCAACATGGGTTTAGAAAACATCGTTCCTGTGAAACACAACTAGCTCTTTATTCACATGAAGTGTTGAGTGCTATTGACAAGGGATTTCAGATCGATTCCGTATTTCTGGATTTCCGGAAGGCTTTTGACACTGTACCACACAAGCGGCTCGTACTGAAATTGCGTGCTTGTGGAATATCGTCTCAGTTATGTGACTAGATTTGTGATTTCCTGTCAGAGAGGCAACAGATCGTAGTAATTGACGGAAAGTCATCAAGTAAAACAGAAGTGATTTCTGGCGTTCCCCAAGGTAGTGTTATAGGCCCTTTGCTGTTCCTTATCTATATAAACGAGTTTGGAGACAATCTGAGCAGCCGTCTTCGGTTGTTTGCAGATGACGCTGTCGTTTATCGACTAATAAAGTCATCAGAAGATCAAAACAAACTGCAAAACGCTTTAGAAAAGATATCTGAATGGTGCGAAAATGTGGCAGTTGACCCTAAATAACGGAAACTGTGAGGTCATCCACATGGGTGCTAAAAGGAACACGTTTACTACGGTTACACGAGAAATTAGTCTAATATAAAGGCCGTAAATTCGACTAAATACCTGGGTATTACAATTACGAACAACTTAAATGGGAAGGAACACACAGAAAATGTTGTGGGGAAGGCTAACCAGAGACTGCGTTTTATTGTCAGGACACTTAGAAAATGTGACAGACCTACTAAGGAGACTGCCTACACTACGCTTGTCCGTCCCCTTTTAGAATACTGCTGCACGATGCTGTACCAGATAGGACTGACGGAGTACATCGAAAAAGTTCAAAGAGGGGCAGCACGTTTTTTATCACCGTGAAATAGGGGAGACAGTGTCACAGAAATGATACAGGATATGGGCTGGAAATCATTAAAAGAAAGGCGTTTTTCGTTGCGACTGAATCTTCCAGTCACCAACTTTCTCCTCCGAATGGAAAATATTTTGTTGACACCGACCTACATAAGGAGGAACGATCACCACAATAAAATAAGGGAAATCAGAGATATAGGTGTTCCTTCTTTCCGCGTGCTGTACGAGATTGGAATAATAGAGAATTGTGAAGGTGGTTCGATGAACCCTCTGCCAGGCACTTGAATGTGATTTGCAGAGTATCCATGTAGATGTAGACATGATCCCCAAGGATAGATGCATACTTCTGTGGATACATTGTGGTTTCGAGAATGACGAGATCACCCACGGAATGCCACGAAAACATTCCCACCGGCCGGGGTGGCGCTTCAGTCTGGAACCGCGCGACCACTACGGTCGCAGGTTCGAATGCTGCCTCGGGCATGGATGTGTGTCATGTCCTTAGGTTAGTTAGGTTTAAGTAGTTCTAAGTTCTAGGGGACTGATGACCTCAGATGTTAAGTCCCATAGTGCTCAGAGCCATTTGAACCATTTTTGAAAACATTCCCCAGACGAAAACACTCATTCGTTCTTTGCTTACAGACGTTTTCTGCTTTACACGCCAGCCGTCATCTATCCGGCAAAGCATAAAACGTGATCCGTGTTAAAAGGCCACTCAGCGGACGTCCAGAGCTGGGTCTATGCCATACGCAGACCCTTAATTAACGACGAAAATTGTTTTGTAAATTAATGTGTGTTGTGGTTGTTTACAGGACACTGTCTCGCGTGTGGCAGGCTACGGGAACCCCAGCCATAGCAACCTTCAGCTCTGGGATAGCCGCTGCGTTGGCAGCCCTGCTCATCCAGCTTGAGGTGCTGGTCGAGATGATGTCCATCGGTGAGTACTGACCCCGCCTGCAGTGCTTCAAACCTTAACAAATCGATACACCCGTTATCTATTATCGATGTAATACTGGTTCCTGTAATTCCTGACTCGCTGTTTTAGATCAGTGACTGCCTTCACTCGGCTCTAGCAAGGACTCGTCTTCCGAAACTGCAAGTACCGAGGAATTACTCACTAATGCTACTTGGTACTGGCCGATATCGACTAGAGTATGAAGGCTTAGTAACCAATTACTAAGGTCATAGTGTCTGTATGTTCAGATTCACTGATGAGCGAAAGCACTATTGAACCGTGAATTTATTTTCAAAACCTTTTTTGAAGAATTTACTTTCTTTACTAGCGATTCATCAAGAACATTAACACATTTAAGCACACTATGTGGGCGTGGAAGTAGTTGCGAGTGGGTAACTGATGAAAACAAATTAAATATTTTTCAACAAATGGAAATTTTATTCCTAGAAGCCCTTTTTTATTGAACAGATTTAAAATTATAATCAGAAAGCACCCTCTAAATATCAAGTTACAATTTATTGAGAGGCAGAAAGAACAAATTTTGACAGTATGAGCTTTAGGGCTGAGAACCTTGCCGCTCCCTTTTGACACGGCCGTAGTCACGACCGCTCACGACGACCTCTGAAAGACTACACTGGTCCGAATCTGGAACACACTAGATTATTTTAAACTAAAAATTTTAACAGCACATAAATTACGCACCCCATAGGAGGGATGGAAATGGTACAGAACACTAATATTTTAAAAAAATTACTTGCCACCGAAGGTGCAACTCGATTTTTAAAAAAAACCTTACGGTGGAAGTGTGGCAACTTTATATACTAAAATGACCATTTGAATAAAAACCCATGAAATGCAGTCTTACATAAAATATACAAACATGCTCTACATTACATATATACCGCCTCTCAAGATGATAGGCAAGATAAAAACATATTTCAGGAATTCGGCCGTTACACTTCAAGCAATAAATTCGTTAACACCGAATCCGACAAACATGACAGAGCCAGCTATTAACGTACGGCAGACCGACAACAGACACTAACTGCCTACAAATGCGGACGAGAGACAGACGAGCAAGCTGGGGACGAGAGACTGACCAAGAAAACAAGTGAAATGAAACAAGATATCTCGAATCACTTAACTTCTAATAACTGCGGCTGCGATCGATTTATGGCGAAGACCTGGCGCAGCACCCCCAAATCGCTCTCCCGAACCGTCCGCTGCCAGCCGCTTCAACAGACGCAGGAAGGCGCGCCGATCTCCCGCCTCACGGCGTCGCAGCTCGCGCCGGCCAGACCGACGTCGTGGGTTGACTCCTGCTGCTCTCGTGTCGGCCGCGAAGTCACTACCCCTCGCTATACGCCGCGGCCCACTGGACTCACGTGGCGACCTCACATGCGCCGACGCTCAAGGCGGACAAGTCATCTCGTGTCTCAGTGCGCGACCGACCAACCGATCGATCCGAACGCCAATGATCATTGCTTAAACAAACGCGAGCAGACTGACGGCCTAACACATACTGGCACTCCGGACGACAGACAGACACTGACTGCCCCACACTGACCCGGCTGACCAACTGATCAGACTCACCCCCAACTGGCGAGTTTTTTTTTTTTCCTTTATTGAGTTTCGATTCCCCCTAAAGGGGGCGGGCTGGCAGCAGCTTATTACGCCGCTCTTGAGCCTACAGAATTTGTTTTAAAAAGATGAAGATAATAAAAAATAATAACAGTTGGCGAGAAAATCTGTGACTTAAAGGTAAAATGGCAGAAACTTCTGGAGAGTAAAACATAAAACACAGGGTGGATGGTGCTAATAAAAATACACAGGAAGCAGAAAAATAATAGACAGACAATTAAAAAAACACGGCGACTGTCTGGGTTCTGTTCGCAAGAGATATAAAAAGCACACCCAGCGACAGCATGATTTCTGTTCGTAACACTGTGGAAGGACGCACAACGCTGAACACTCACTTAAACACTGCACTAAAAGTTGGCACAAATATGACATACCACACCCGAGAGCAGGTGGGGGGAAACTGGTCAGATGACGGGAAAAAAGGGGGGGGGGGAAGTAGAGGAAAAGTGAAAAGTGAAGGGGGAGGGGGGGAAAGGAGCCAATGGAAGAGGAGGATCCATAAGAGGGGTGGAGGGTGCTGAGCAGACGTGCCAGGGAGTGGGGAAGGCAGAGGAGGGGAGTACAAAAGGACTCGGGGGGAAACTGGCGAGTTCATAGCGCCCCTTAAATGCACATGAGCAGGCTACCTTTCCGCTTTCCCACCAGAGGGAAGCACCAAAGCTGCGACTGCCACAGCGGCGCCACCGCCAGAAACGGAGGGCGACTGCTTCACACTACGCGCTGCGGCGCGCTCTTCAAAACAGCAAATTTTACCACGGCTCAACTACGGCCACTTTACCCAACAGCTTTGAATGCCACCTGGTAGTGTTGTAGGCATACGAAGCGGTAAGGAACGCATATAAGTGGAATACAGACGAACGGAGATGCAATCGATCGACGACAGGGACTACAAATGAGGAAGTCTACTGACATGGCCGGTTTTGAGGAGGGTCAGACTGTTATGGACTGCCGCCTGGCAACGAGCGTCTTGGAAATGGCGAAGCTCGCTCGTTGTCGACCTGCTGACGTGAGCCTCCGTGGAAAGAGTCTGGACGACAGTCAACCAGAGTGGGCGACGAGAGGTTGCGCGTCCAAGCCTCGTCACAGAACGCGCAGGCTGCAGGCTTGCCCATTCTGTTAAGTGGGCTGGTTAGGCAGCGATCTGACTCGCTCCTGACCACAGAGTGAAATGCTGCTGCAGGCAGAAGTGTTTCGGAGCTCACCGTTCAGCATACGCCCTACACGTTTCCTAGTTGAGCCGACGACATCGTCACTCATGATTATAATCTCGTGAATGGTCGCCTTGACCACGTCGGCCATCCAGATATCCTGAGCGACTCAAATCTCCAACTTAGCCACAACTGACGTAGTACCCCTGCCAATTACCCTCGCTACCGTCACACCTCACAAGAGATCTGGCAGAGAACCAAAGAAAATTCTGTTGTTGTTGTTGTTGTCGTCTTCAGTCCTGAGACTGGTTTGATGCAGCTCTCCATGCTACTCTATCCTGTGCAAGCTGCTCCCAGTACCTACTGCAACCTACATCCTTCTGAATCTGCTTAGTGTATTCATCTCTTGGTCTCCCTCTACGATTTTTACCCTCCACACTGCCCTCCAATACTAAATTGGTGATCCCTTGATGCCTCACAACATGTCCTACCAACCGATCCCTTCTTCTAGTCAAGTTGTGCCACAAACCTCTCTTCTCCCCAATCCTATTCAACACCTCCTCATTAGTTATGTGATCTACCCATCTAATCTTCAGCATTCTTCTGTAGCACCACATTTCGAAAGCTTCTATTCTCTTCTTGTCTAAACTATTTCTCGTCCATGTTTCACTTCCATACAAGGCTACACTCCATACAAATACTTTCAGAAACGACTTCCTGACACTTAAATCTAAACTCGATGTTAACAAATTTCTCTTCTTCAGAAACGCTTTCCTTGCCATTGCCAGTGTACATTTTATATCCTCTCTACTTCGACCATCATCAGTTATTTTGCTCCCCAAATAGCAAAACTCCTTTACTACTTTAAGTGTCTCATTTCCTAATCTAATACCCTCAGCATCACCCGACTTAATTCGACTACATTCCATTATCCTCGTTTTGCTTTTGTTGATGTTCATCTAATACCCTCCTTTCAAGACACTGTCCATTCCGTTCAACTGCTCTTCCAAGTCCGTTGCTGTCTCTGACAGAATTAGAATGTCATCGGCGAACCTCAAAGTTTTTACTTCTTCTCCATGGACTTGAATTCCTACTCCGAATTTTTCTTTTGTTTCCTTCACTGCTTGCTCAATATACAGATTGAATAACATCGGAGACAGGCTCCAACCCTGTCTCACTCCCTTCTCAACCATCTGCTCCCTTCCATACCCCTAGACTCTTATAACTGCCATCTGGTTTCTGTACATATTGTAAATAGCCTTTCGCTCCCTGTATTTGACCCCTGCCACCTTTAGAATTTGAAAGAGAGTATTCCAGTCAACATTGTCAAAAGCTTTCTCTAAGTCTACAAATGCTAGAAACGTAGGTTCGCCTTTCCTTAATCTAGCTTCTAAGATAAGTCGTAGGGTCTATATTGCCTCACGTCTTCCAATATTTCTATGGAATCCAAACTGATCTTCCCCTAGGTAGGCTTCTACTAATTTTTCCATTGGTCTGTAAAGAATTCGTGTTAGTATTTTGCAGCCGTGGCTTATTAAACTGATAGTTCGGTAATTTTCACATCTGTCAACACCTGCTTTCTTTGGGATTGGAATTATTATATTCTTCTTGAAGTCTGAGGGTATTTCGCCTGTCTCATACATCTTGCTCACCAGATGGTAGAGTTTTGTCAGGACTGGCTCTCCCAAGGCCGTCAGTAGTTCCAATGGAATGTTGTCTACTCCGGGGGCCTTGTTTCGACTCAGATCTTTCAGTGTTCTGTCAGACTCTTCACGCAGTATCGTATCTCCCATTTCATCTTCATCTACATCCTCTTCCATTTCCATAATATTGTCCACAAGTACATCGCCCCTGTATAGACCCTCTATATACTGCTTCCACCTTTCTGCTTTCCCTTCTTTTCTTAGAACTGGGTTTCCATCTTAGCTCTCGATGTTCATGCAAGTGGTTCTCTTTTCTCCAAAGGTCTCTTTAATTTTCCTGTAGGCAGCATCTATCTTACCCCTAGTGAGATAAGCCTCTACATCCTTACATTTGTCCTGTAGCCATCCCTGCTTAACCATTTTGCACTTCCTGTCGATCTCATTTTTGAGACGTTTGTATTCCTTTTTGCCTGCTTCATTTACTGCATTTTTATATTTTCTCTCTTCATCATTTAAATTCAATATTTCTTCTGTTACTCAAGGATTTCTACTAGCCCTCGTCTTTTTTCTTACTTGATCCTCTGCTGCCTTCACTATTTCATCCTTCAAAGTTACCCATTCTTCTTCTACTGTATTTCTTTCCCCCACTCCTGCCATTTGTTCCTTTACGCTCTCCCTGAAACTCTGTACAACCTCTGCTTTAGTCAGTTTATCCAGATCCCATCTCCTTAAATTCCCACCTTTTTGCAGTTTCTTCAGTTTTAATCTACAGTTCATATCCAATAGATTGTGGTCAGAGTCCACATCTGCCCCTGGAAATGTCTTACTATTTAAAACCTGGTTCCCATCCTGCTGGCTTGCTACCATCCCCACGTCGGCCTCAGAGAGTCGAACTGGCGACCCGCCGTGGACTGGAACGCTGCGTGTAGCTGGTGGTGTGACACGCGACGCCGTCCAGGAGAGCTGCCACACTTGAATGAATCTCGTTAGAAACCCACACCTATTTATATGCTGCTGTGTGCCTCCGTTTAGCCATGGGCCCCACTTCACATCACGTACTCATAACACACTAGGTTGGCCAGTGGGCTCCTTCTGCCTGTGATTTGGGACGTGCAAAACTGTGTAAGTAGGCTGTTTAGGTTTTTATGTTGGTAACGTCACCTAGCGCTCTGTATGAAAATCACTCACTGGCTGTGCTGTGTGCAGTCTGTGGCTGGTTGGCATTGTTGTAATATTCACCAGTGTAGTGTTGGGCAGTTGGATGTGAACAGCGCGTAGCGTTGCGCAGTTGGAGGTGAGCACTTGCCCGCGAAAGGCAAAGGTCCCGAGTTCGAGCCTCGGTCCGACACACAGTTTTAATCTGCCAGGAAGTTTCATATCAGCGCACATCTGCTGCAGAGTGAAAATCTCGTTCTGGTATCTCAGATATGCTTACTCTGTCTTTTAATTAAAGCCAGCACAAAGGAATAAATGTGCGAGTTCTAGCGGAACTTCTAATTATCTCTTCGTGTATATTGAGGAACAGCTCAGCAAGTATTGCACGCAAGTTCGTAATGACGGCCCTTTCTCTAGACAAATTGTCTGCCATGAGGCTGAGCAAAAGTCACATCGAATTCGCTTACTGTCTCAAGCCATGCTTCTGAAGGCACAAGTAAACTTCCCTTAGGAATCACGCACAACCAGCTGACAGAGTTTTCTCGTGAAACAGATATTAGCACTTCAGTAGGTGTGGCTAATGTTCTGTCGTACTGCCTGAACCGACGAGCTATATATCCGCCAAGGCACCGAAATCCCTCCACGGTACAGTGCAAACCCACGGATGCTGATGATCTCTCATAATTTTCTGCAGTCAGCTGTATATCCTCCATTTCTGCCCTTCAACCACTGACAGTGCTTCAGACATATCTGGAAAGCAACTGAATACTGCTGCAGTCACAAATGTTCCTTTTTCATCAGGTTCAAAAAAAGAAGCATTACATAGAGGACCGCCGAAAGCAATGGCACTTAAAAATAATAGCCTTATTCTATTTTTCATATCTACTGCAGTTGGGTGGTCGTAAAAATGTCCCAGGCTCCTTGCAGGAGAAAAAAGTCTTCCAGACAGTCGTAATTCCGCCCGGCAGTAAGTACATACACTACGTGATCAAAACTGTCCGGACACCCCCAAAAACATACGTTTTTGGTATTAGGTGCATTGCGCTGCCACCTACTGCCTCCATATCACCAACCTCAGTAGTCATTAGACATCGTGAGAGAGCGGAATGGGGCGCTCCGCGGAACTCACGGACTTCGAACGTGGTCAGATGATTGGGTGTCACTTGCGTCATACGTCTGTACGCGAGATTTCCACACTCCTAAACATCCCTAGCTCCACTGTTCCTGATGTGATAGTGAAGTGGGAACGTGAAGGGACAGGTACAGCACAAAAGCGTACAGGCCGACCTCATCTGTTGACTGACAGAGACCGCCGACGGTTGAAGAGGGTCGTAAATGTGTAATAGGCAGACATCTATTCAGACCATCAGACAGGAATTCCAGACTGCGTCAGGATCCACTGCAAGTACTGTGACAGTTAGGCGGCAGGTGAGCGGCTGCTCATAAGCCACACATCACGCCTGTAAATGCAAACGACGGCTCGCTTGGTGCAAGGAGCGTAGACATTGGACGACTGAACAGTACAAAAACGTTGTGTAGAGTGACGAATGATGGTACACAATGTGGCTATCCGATGGCAGGGTGTGGGTATGGCGAATGCCCGGTGAACGTCATCTGCCAGCGTGTGTAGTGCCAACAGTAAAATGCGGAGGCGGTGGTGTTATGGTGTGGTCGTGTTTTTCATGGAGGGGCTTGAACCCCTTGTTGTTTTGCGTGGCACTATCACAGCACAGGCCTATATTGATGTTTTAAGCAGCTTTTTGCTTGCCACTGTTAAAGAGCAATTCGGGGATGGCGATTGCATCTTTCAACACGATCGAGCACCTGTTCAAAATGCACGTCCTGTGGCAGAGCGGTTAGACGACAATAATATCCCTGCAATGGACTAGCTTGCACACAGTCCTGACCTGAATCCCATAGAATACCTTTGGGATGTTTTGGAACGCCGACTTCGTGCCAGGCCTCACCGACCGACATCGATACCTCTCCTCAGTGCAGCACTCCGTGAAGAATGGGCTGTCTTTCCCAAAGAAACGTTCCAGCACCTGATTGAACGTATGCCTGCTAGAGTGGAAGCTGTCATCAAGGCTAAGGATGGGCCAACACCATATTTATTTCCAGCATTATTGATGAAGTGCGCCACGAACTTGTAAGTCATTTTCAGTCAGGCGTCCGGATACTTTTGACCACATAGTGTATTTGACATCGTATTCTCTTAAGTCACAAAATAGACCTACAAGTACCCAGCCGCTGTGGCCGAGCGGTTCTAGGCGCTTGAGTCCGGAACCGAGCTGCTGCTACGGTCGCAGGTTCGAATCCTGCCTCTGGGCATGGATGTGTGTCATGTCCTTAGGTTAGTTAGCTTTAAGTAGTTCTAAGCCTAGGGGACTGATGACCTAAGATGTTAAGTCCCATAGTGCTGAGAGCCATTTGAACCATTTGAAGACCTACAAGTGACAGAATACATTTCGTGAATCCATTCTGAACAGGTAACAAATGTCTTGACGATCCAATGTGCATGCTCTCGCAGCATACGTACCCTGGAGAGCCAAAGAAAGTGGTAGAGCTGCCTAGTACCGTGTAGGGCCCCCGCAGGCACGCAGAAGTGCCGCAACATGACGTGGTATGGCACTCGAATACCAGTTTCTTTGGCCCTTCAGTGTACGGCAGGTGGGTCGGCTCGGACTGATGAACAGATTTGGCAGTGCTGCAAGTGCGAGACTTGCTGTGGTGTGTGGCAGGGACGCTGCTGGCGTACACGCTGGTGTCGACGTGCGTGCTCATCCTGCGCTACCAGCCGCACTCCACCAACCTGGTGGAGCTGCTGCCCCAGTCGCTGCGGACGCCCATCCGCGGCTCGCCCACCAAGGAGAACCTCAGCAACGGTCAGGTGAGTCCGGCCCACACCTCGCTCAGTAACCACTCAGCATGTCAGCCCGGTTGGCCGTGCGGTCTAGCGCGCGGCTTTCCGGGTGGGGAGCAGCGCCTGGTACCCGGCACGAATCCGCCCGGCGGACCTGTGTCGAGATCCGGTGAAACGGCCAGTCTGTGGATGGTTTTTAGGCGGTTTGTCATCTGCCTCGGCGAATGTGGGCTCGTTCCCCTTATTCCGCCTCAACTACACTATGTCGGCGATTGCTGCGCGAACAAGTTCTCCAGTACACGTACACCACCATTACTCTATCCGAGAGTGTGTGAGACGTTCCCTGGGGGGTCCACCGGGGGCCGAACCGCACAATAACCCTGGGTTCGGTGTGGGGCGGCGGAGGGGTGAAGTGGACTGCGGTAGTCGTCGTGGCGCTGTAGACCAGTGCGGCTGCGGCGGGGACGGAGCCTCTCCGGTTTACATACAATACAACCACTCAGCTCTCGTCCCTACCAAAGTAAAGACCGATCGATGTCTACATCTACATCTACATGGTTACTCTGCAATTCACACTTAAGTGCCTGGCAGAGGGTTCATCGAACCGTTTTCATACTACTTCTCTACCATTCCACTCTCGAATGGCGTGTGGGAAAAAGGAACACCTAAATCTTTCCGTTCGAGCTCTGATTTCTCTTATTTTATTATGATGATCTTTTCTCCGTACATAGGTGGGTGTCAACAAAATATTTTCGCCTTTGGAAAAGAAAGTCGGTGATTGAAATTTCGTAAATAGATCTCGCCGCAAAGAAAACCGCCTTTGTTTCAGTGACTGCCACCCCAACTCGCGTATCATATCAGTGACACTCTCAGCCCTATTGCGCGATAACACGAAACGGGCTGCCCTTTTTTGCACTTTTTCCGCGTCCTCCGTCAATACTACCTGGTAAGGATCCCACGCCGACCGTTGTGGTCGAGCGGTTCTAGGCACTTCAGTCCGGAACCGCGCTGCTGCTATGGTCGCAGGTTCGAATCCTCCCTCGGGCATTGATGTGTGTGATCTCCTTAGGTGTGTGATGACCTCAGATGTTAAGTCCCATAGTGCTCAGAGCCATTTTAACAATTTTTTGAAGGATCCCACACCGCGGAGCAATAGTCCAGCAGAGGACGGACAAGTGTAATGTAGGCTGTCTCTTTAGTGGGTTTGTCGCATCTTCTAACTGTTCTGCCAACAAAGCGCAGTCTTTGTTTTGCTTTCCCCACAATATTATTGGTCTTTCCAATTTAAGTTGGTCGTAATTGTATTTCCCACGTATTTAGTCGAATTGACAGCCCTTAGATTTGTGCGATGTATCGTATACCCAAAATTTATCGCATTTCTTTTAGTACCCATGTGGATGACCTCTCACTTTTCTTTGTTTAGCGCCAATTAGGCTACCACTTTTCACACCGTACAGAAATTCTGTCTAGATCATTTTGTAATTGAAGTTGATCGCGTGATCATTTTACTAGACGGTAAATTACAGCATCATCTGCAAACAATCTAAGGGGGCTGCTCAGATTATCACCTAGATCATTTATATAAATCAGGAACAGCAGAGGGCCTATGACACTACCTTGCGGAACGCCAGATATCACTTCTGTTCTACTCGATGATTTACTACAAACTGTGACCTCTCTGAGAGTAAATCACGAATCCAGTCACACAACTGAGACGATACTCCAAACGCACGCAATTTGATTAATAGTCGCTCGTGAGGAACGGTATCAAGACCCTTCTGGAAATCTAGGAAAGTGGAATCGATCTGGGATCCCTTGTCGACAGCACTTCATGAGAATAAAGAGCTAACTATGATATTTTCTGAATCGGTGTTGGTTATGTATCAATAAGTCATTTTCATCAAGGTGACTGATAATGTTGGAGTACAGTGTCCAAAATCCTGCTGCAAATTGAGGTCAGTGATACGGGTCTGTAATTCAATGGGTTACTCCTGTTTCCTGTCTTGAATATTGGTGTTACCTGTGTGGCGCAGTGGTCAGCACACGGGACTCGCATTCGGGAGGACGACGGTTCAAACCCCCCTCCGGCCACCCACATTTAGGTTCCCCGCGATTACCCTAAATCGCTGCAGGCAAATGCTGGGATGGTTCCTCTTAATTCGTGAGGCGATCTGCAGTCCGTCCACCGCGCACTCAGTGAGACTATCGCGTCTCTGGCAAAGTGTGATGCATTTGTAACAGCTCTAGCTGTTACGAAATGCAACTGCCCACCGCAGCTAGCGATAGCGGCGTTAAGATAACCTGTCCACACTCTTACGGAGTTTCTCTCAAATCTGGCCTTTTGCAGACCTAAACACCAAATGAATACTGTTGCTATTTGCGTGTACGATGTATGAAATCACGGCTGCACTACAGTCTGCTCCAAATTTTGGATCACGAAGACGCGGCCGACTGTACTTTATTTATTTATTTATTTATTTATTTATGCATTTATTTTACCTGGCAAGATTAGGGCCTTCAGGCCCTCTCTTACACCTAACCAGGCATACTCAGATTCAACAAATTTCAGTGTCTACAGAAAATTAGGACATATAACATGTTATACAGTATTAATGTTAAAGAAAAAAAATAGAGATTATAAAAGTAGTACAATGATAATTATAACAATCAAAAAATAATTATAACAATCGAGAATAATAAAAATAATAATAATAATGATAATAATAATAATAATAATGACTATGTATATGAAAGTAAACATATTTTTCTTTTATGAGTGTCAGTCCTATTGCTAGTTGGGAATTTTCTCGTTATATTCTTACAGCTTGTGAGTTATTCTCATCAAGCAGAGACATAAGACGATGGAATGGGGTGAAAGTGATATAGAAGAGGTAGATAGGTTAGAGGAAGAGAAATAGAATGGTAAAATTCGAAGCTATGATGGAGAGGAGAAAGAAAAAGATGAGGTGGGGCACAACAATGGTGGCTATAGCGTCCCTAATATGTAAGTCTTGAGTTCCCTCTTGAATGTTGAGTGGTTTTGGATAAGACACAGATCACAGGGGAGCACGTTCCATAGTCGTATGGCTGAGATGGAGAATGACACGGAGAAAGATTTTGTGTTATGTGAAGGTACAGCCAAGATGCTAGACGTATCCGATCTGGTACTGCGGTTGTAGAATGATGATAGGTGTTTAATGTGAGAAGATAAGTATTGGGGGCACCAGTGGCTAAGAAATCGGTGAAGTAAGCACATCGTGTGGAGATCGCGTGCCTTATGTGGGCGTATCCAACCTAGCTGGGAGTATGAAGGACTGATATGATCATTGTTGTTGTTGTTGTGGTCTTCAGTCCTGAGACTGGTTTGATGCAGCTCTCCATGCTACTCTATCCTGTGCAAGCTTTTTCATCTCCCAGTACCTACTGCAACCTACATCCTTCTGAATCTGCTTAGTGTATTCATCTCGTGGTCTCCCTCTACGATTTTTACCCTCCACGCTGCCCTGCAATACTAAATTGGTGATCCCTTGATGCCTCAGAACATGCCCTACCAACCGATCCCTTCTTCTGGTCAAGTTGTGCCACAAACTTCTCTTCTCCCCAATCCTATTCAATACTTCCTCATTAGTTACATGATCTACCCATCTAATCTTCAGCATTCTTCTGTAGCACCACATTTCGAAAGCTTCTATTCTCTTCTTGTCTAAACTATTTATCGTCCATGTTTCACTTCCATACATGGCTACACTCCATACGAATACTTTCAGAAATGACTTCCTGACACTTAAATCAATACTGGATGTTAACAAATTTCTCTTCTTCAGAAACGCTTTCCTTGCCATTGCCAGTCTACATTTTATATCCTCTCTACTTCGACCATCATCAGTTATTTTGCTCCCCAAATAGCAAAACTCCTTTACTACTTTAAGTGCCTCATTTCCTAATCTAATTCCCTCAGCATCACCCGACTTAATTAGACTACATTCCATTATCCTTGTTTTGCTTTTGTTGATGTTCATCTTATATCCTCCTTTCAAGACACTGTCCATTCCATTCAACTGCTCTTCCAAGTCCTTTGCTGTCTCTGACAGAATTACAATGTCATCGGCGAACCTCAAAGTTTTTATTTCTTCTCCATGAATTTTAATACCTACTCCGAATTTTTCTTTTGTTTCCTTTACTGCTTGCTCAATATACAGATTGAACAACATCGGGGAGAGGCTACAACCCTGTCTTACTCCCTTCCCAACCACTGCTTCCCTTTCATGTCCCTCGACTCTTATAACTGCCATCTGGTTTCTGTACAAATTGTAAATAGCCTTTCGCTCCCTGTATTTTACCCCTGCCACCTTTAGAATTTGAAAGAGAGTATTCCAGTCAACATTGTCAAAAGCTTTCTCTAAGTCTACAAATGCTAGAAATGTAGGTTTGCCTTTCCTTAATCTTTCTTCTAAGATAAGTCGTAAGGTCAGTATTGCCTCACGTGTTCCAGTGTTTCTACGGAATCCAAACTGATCTTCCCCGAGGTTGGCTTCTACTAGTTTTTCCATTCGTCTGTAAAGAATTCGTGTTAGTATTTTGCAGCTGTGACTTATTAAGCTGATAGTTCGGTAATTCTCACATCTGTCAACACCTGCTTTCTTTGGGATTGGGATTATTATATTCTTCTTGAAGTCTGAGGGTATTTCGCCTGTTTCATACATCTTGCTCACCAGATGGTAGAGTTTTGTCAGGACTGGCTCTCCCACGGCCGTCAGTAGTTCCAATGGAATATTGTCTACTCCGGGGGCCTTGTTTCGACTCAGGTCTTTCAGTGCTCTGTCAAACTCTTCACGCAGTATCATATCTCCCTTTTCATCTTCATCTACATCCTCTTCCATTTCCATAATATTGTCCTCAAGTACATCGCCCTTGTATAGACCCTCTATATACTCCTTCCACCTTTCTGCTTTCCCTTCTTTGCTTAGCACTGGGTTTTTATCTGAGCTCTTGATATTCATACAAGTCGTTCTCTTATCTCCAAAGGTCTCTTTAATTTTCCTGTAGGCGGTATCTATCTTACCCCTTGTGAGATAGGCCTCTACATCCTTACATTTGTCCTCTAGCCATCCCTGCTTAGCCATTTTGCACTTCCTGTCGATCTCATTTTTGAGACGTTTGTATTCCTTTTTGCCTGCTTCATTTACTGCGTTTTTGTATTTTCTCCTTTCATCAATTAAATTCAATATTTCTTCTGTTACCCAAGGATTTCTACTAGCCCTCGTCTTGTTACCTACTTGATCCTCTGCTGCCTTCACTACTTCATCCCTCAAAGCTACCCATTCTTCTTCTACTGTATTTATTTCCCCCATTCCTGCCAATTGCTCCCTTATGCTCTCCCTGAATCTCTGTACCACCTCTGGTTCTTTTAGTTTATCCAGGTCCCATCTCCTTAAATTCCCACCTTTTTGCAGTTTCTTCAGTTTTAATCTACAGGTCATAACCAATAGATTGTGGTCAGAGTCCACATCTGCCCCTGGAAATGTCTTACAATTTAAAACCTGGTTCCTAAATCTCTGTCTTACCATTATATAATCTATCTGATACCTTTTAGTATCTCCAGGGTTCTTCCATGTATACAACCTTCTTTCATGATTCTTAAACCAAGTGTTAGTTATGATTATGTTGTGCTCTGTGCAAAATTCTACCAGGCGGCTTCCTCTTTCATTTCTGTCCCCCAATCCATATTCACCTACTATGTTTCCTTCTCTCCCTTTTCCTACACTCGAATTCCAGTCACCCATGACTATTAAATTTTCGTCTCCCTTCACAATCTGAATAATTTCTTTTATTTCATCATACATTTCTTCAATTTCTTCGTCATCTGCAGAGCTAGTTGGCATATAAACTTGTACTACTGTAGTAGGTGTGGGCTTCGTATCTATCTTGGCCACAATAATGCGTTCACTATGCTGTTTGTAGTAGCTTACCCGCATTCCTATTTTCCTATTCATTATTAAACCTACTCCTGCATTCCCCCTATTTGATTTTGTGTTTATAACCCTGTAGTCACCTGACCAGAAGTCTTGTTCCTCCTGCCACCGAACTTCACTAATTCCCACTATATCTAACTTCAACCTATCCATTTCCCTTTTTAAATTTTCTAACCTACCTGCCCGATTAAGGGATCTGACATTCCACGCTCCGATCCATAGAACACCAGTTTTCTTTCTCCTGATAACGACATCCTCTTGAGTAGTCCCCGCCCGGAGATCCGAATGGGGGACTATTTTACCTCCGGAATATTTTACCCAGAGGACGCCATATGATCATACAACCGTATATTGCATACGTATCTAACACAAGCATTCATCACTAGCTCGAGGCATCTCGAATTTTCATTATTTGTGCCATGTTTAACTACATCACAGTAGTAAAGATTAGGCAAGACTAGTGTTTGGACTAATTTTTGTTTAACATGGGTTGGAAATATTTTTCTAAATTTTTGAATTGCATGTAGGGAGGAGAGCGATTTCCGGCAAGCTGTGACTGTTTGTTCTTCCCAGTTTAGGTGTTCATCCAAGATTATTCCAAGGTCTTTTACTGTTTTTTGGTATGGTAGTTGGGTACCATTGAGGAGTATTTGAGGGACTGTTTCGCGAAAGTACCGACTGATTAGCTTTGGATGAGATATAAGTATGACCTGGGATTTCTTGGGGTTTAGTTTCAGACCTAGGTTCTGTGCCTATCGAGAAACAGAGCAAAGATCTGCGTTCATACTCGCTACTGCGTCAGCAATGTTCTTGGGGCTTGCACTTATGTACAGTTGGATGTCGTCGGCATATAGATGGTAGTTGCTTCGCAGCCCCACCGTTACTTCCTCAAGGAGACGCCGTACGAATGGGAAAAACCGACTGGTTAAAACCGACACCGGTATTTTAGTTCTGAATAACCGGTATTTTGGGGTATTTATCTGCTCTCTGTTGCGGCAGGCATTTATGTTTTACTAATAACCTTGTAACCTCCCAACAGTAAAATGAAATAAATAATTATATCATTGGCATTCAGTATAACCTCCTCACAAAAAAATTCCGTAACCTCCCAACAGTAAAAACAATATAATTATTTATTTCATTCACATTCAGCGTAACCTTCCAACAGTTTGTTATTCCGTAACCTAGGAATAATAAAAATGTGACTCACTTATAACCTTTCAATAATTGACTGTGAATTTAAACTGGTAAATTTTGGACGTCTGCAGCGCTGCGTCATGGCCCTGAAAGATCATTCTGAATAAAAAATGAAAATTCTTACCTCAATGAAGTCGCCGGATAACGCGTATATATCTGCTCCTATAAGAAATTTTTCTGGCACAGCCCAGTGCGATGCTGGCCGATAGATTTGTCATGTATAAAAGGAAACAACTGATTTTTCTTTACAATAATCGGGATGACCATGGATTGGAGGAATTGCTAAATTCTTTAAACTGAGATGAATGATTGTCAAAAGTTAATTTTTATAAAAAATATTATTACTAAGAGATTTTTTTAAACATTTACATGGGACTTGATATAACAATACTACATATGCGCGAGGCTGCTTTCACCTTATACTACAACGCTCAGGCTCCGCCATCGCTTTCCACGACCGGCCCAGCCAACTCGATACACCAGACTGCTCGCTAGCAACTACTTACTCCTACTGACACACAGTCCCTACTGCAGCCAACACTGCTCTTTGGTCTGAGATTCTCTTATAGCTTACATATTGCAGGCAGCGCGTGAGCAATCCATGGAGGTAAGAATAAGGGGAGATGGCGCTACGTATCCCAGCCGTACTACGTTTTGAAGCCATGGGGGCGTGGCTCGCTGCCATGACACTCTGACCGAAACACTGCCAGTGTGCTATAGCGCTGCGTGTATTACAGTCGCTAATTGCACCATATACGCATGTAACGTCATCAGATTGTTTGTTTCAAAGTTTTTGTTTAAAATAAAATCTCTTAAAGGCGAAATTCCGCGTTTCTTCTGATTAAAAATAGTTTTTAATGTAATATTACGAATAGCTAGCCTTCAATGTAAACGATACAATTTTGTTAATTCACTAATAATCGTGTATCACAAACTAAATAATACAAACTGAAAACTAAGTTAGCTATACTCTCCCTCCAAAGCCCCATAAATACATCTTGTTTGTAATACGTACTGGGACATTTCAGTTACGTTACACTGCTGGAGAACACTGTTCATTACCACCAATATTTACTGAAATACGGTACATAGAATGGCAAATCTACACAGTGTCCTGTTTGGGCCTATACTTTACGCCAGTTAATGTAGTGTTAGCTTTTAATTTGGTACATGATGGAGACAAAGTGAGTTACTCAACACTTCGATTATCGACGATACGTACGTATTATACTGAAACGTGAACTTGAAAACTAAGAATTTAATTCTTTGAATTAACATACCTTTTGCAAATGTTTTGGGTGTGTAGGGAAAACTGATGGTACAGCATTTTCTCGGAGCCTTACTGTTGAAAGGGAAGTTCGGTCTATGTCCTCTTCTCGGAAATGCTGAGAACATATAGTGCTCCATTTAGACGCACGCCAATTCTTCCTCCTCACGGCATTCTCCCACAGAGCTTTCCGACTTTCATTTTTAGGAAATCTAAAATCATACAGGAGAAAATCACGCTATAGTACAAGTACCGATGTAGCACACGTTCATTCACAATGAAGTTGTAAAATCACACTTAACGAGACAACTTATACATGAAATGTTATTCCCTTCGATTTCGCATCACAATCAGAACGGTTCGTACATCCGAACAGCACACAAGTCACCATAATAGCGCAAAATCCTTCCAAAAGCGAGCTTACAGCAGCAATGTTTTGGTCGGATTGAGATGGCTACCCTCGCCTTCACATAGCTTCACAGCTGTGACGTCACGGCGTCTCCCTCTATTCTTACCTCCATGGAGCAGTCCATCGAAATTACATGTGCTCGAGTGCGCTAGCAACAAATTCCTTAAACATGGACCTCTTACAACCTAGTAAGAAAACCGAAATATCAATTAGCCAAAGCAACAATGCTAAAAGTTTTCATTTTGAATTCAAACTTTGTCACAAAGGGAGTGACTTTTATTTGTAAAATTTGCGTCGGTTTGAAATATTGCGTTATTATAAAAAATGGGCTATTTTATTAACAACGCCGACAGAAACGAGCAACAAAAAGATGCCATAAGAACTGGTACAGAATTGCTGAGACATTAATGTTCCTGTTGCCATATGTCTCGTTGTTCTTCACAGGAATACAGTGCCGCTATGCTTACTGTGTGACTAAATCGTAGGTGACGTGTGTGTGCTCCGAAGAAGCGAAGCTTACGTGTGAATGCCTCTGACGTGTGGTGGAGACAAACAGCAAGACCTATACGTGTGTGTAATACATTGGGGCAGTGAAGGGCGAGCGACGTTTGTGTGCGTGAACCGACAGCCATAGCTCTGCCCGTCAACCGACAAACGGCAACAGGGCAATCCCACAGCCAGTCAGAGCCCGTGGTGCCAAGTTTCCGTAGTTTAAAAATGGTTTGTCGTCGACGTACACAACATTAGTAATTTTATATCCTACTGGCAACAGCTATCCAGGGTTAACATTTCGTGACACAATGTTAAAAAATATATCGGCTCAACCACTTGTTTATAGTGTAAAACACTAAGATTTACGCGTTTCGGAAATCAAGCTTCCATCGTGAGAATAATAAAAAGTAAAAGAACCTGTTAAAACTCGCTAAAATGGAACATGCACCAGGCACAATAAAACTGATAATAAAATTAAAACACCGTGGCTGCTTCCCTTGTTGCAGCCGTGTCTTCCAAGGTGCATCTCCACATAGCCGTCAAAATATAAAAAAACTCTAAAATGGTGTCGCCTATGGTGTTCAACATCTAACCACATGGCTCTCTCCTCTATCGTCGTAAACCGCCCGTGCGTCTTCGTCGATACCACACACCACGTAGCCAAACACGACACTGAAACGCGAGTGAGCTCACGCGCAAGTAAACAAGGAAGTCACAGATGTCTATACAAACAGATAACCTATACATAACGTACTTTAAACATAGCGATGCTTTCCGGTTTAATAATTTCGAAAAGTCAGCTGTAGCCACGCATATTTGGGAAACGGGACACCCCATGTTGGGAATAGATCAGGATCTCGTAATTTTACATAGACAGGACAAAGGCAAAAAGCTGGATCTACTACAACAGCTGGAAATTACGATACATAGCATGGATAATCAGAACACACTGAATGGGCAGCTAACTGGTGATACAAATAATTTTTTCAAACATTTCACTGGTTTCTTTTAGTAACTACATTTTTAGCAATTAGCAGGATACCATCATTTTATGAGGTCCTTGGAACATGTATACGTATCTGTTTGTATAGACATCTGTGACTTCCTTGTTTACTTGCGCGTGAGCTCACTCGCGTTTCAGTGTCGTGTTTGGCTACGTGGTGTGTGGTATCAACGAAGACGCACGGGTGGTTTACGACGATAGAGGAGAGAGCCATGTGGTTAGATGTTGAACACCATAGGCGACATCATTTTAGAGTTTTTTTGTATTTTGACGACTATGTGGAGATGCACCTTGGAAGACACGGCCGGCCGGCCGAAGTGGCCGTGCGGTTAAAGGCGCTGCAGTCTGGAACCGCAAGACCGCTACGGTCGCAGGTTCGAATCCTGCCTCGGGCATGGATGTTTGTGATGTCCTTAGGTTAGTTAGGTTTAAGTAGTTCTAAGTTCTAGGGGACTAATGACCTCAGCAGTTGAGTCCCATAGTGCTCAGAGCCAAGACACGGCTGCAACAAGGGAAGTAGCCACGGTGTTTTAATTTTATTATCAGTTTTATTGTGCCTGGTGCATGTTCCATTTTAGCGAGTTTTAACATGTTCTTTTACTTTTTATTATTCTCATGATGGAAGCTTGACTTCCGAAACGCGTCAATCTTAGTGTTTTACACTATAAACAAATGGTTGAGCCGATATCTTTTTTAACACTGACATTCACAACCACGACCTCTCATCCAGTATGGATAAAATCAAAGCTCGTGACACAATTGTTTGTCCACCTGTATATGTGCAGTGTGCAACACATGGCCGCCTCCTGGTCCATTCGGCAGTTTCGCGCTCTCGTCGCCGGACATCCATTGGATTGCAGAGTGGCACCAACCCTAGTCTCGAAATATTTTTACGAAGTGGCACCACAGTGAAATACAATCCTTCATTTTCTTTAAAGGATTGAAGATTTGTCTACCATTTCTATGAAACGATAAAAGAGGAAGGAAATTGTGTTAACAGTAATAAATTGAAAATTTAACAACAATTCATTCATAATACACAATAAAAATAGAAAGTATCTGATCTACTCTCTGTGCCTACATAATTTGCATTTATCTGTTTATAGTCCTCGAAAACCGAGAAATTCCCATGAAAAATATTCTACAACCACAGTTTTCACCCTTTAACACTGACTATTCGTAATGGCCAAATAGTAGTACGAACTCTGATTACCAGATGACTTTTGAACAGAGTTTCCAAAAAATTACACTCATGCTCATAAATTAAGGATAATTGCAGAATGTGGTGGGTGCCACACAACGTGGCACTACACACAACTGGCGCTAATAGCGTAGGCACATAGGGAACACACACGACACAGACCTGTAGGTCCACGGTATTGGTGATAAGTTGAGAAAACCGTCCCAAACACGTGTGCTACAAAACGCCCCTGTTCCCTGCGCATGTACCCCGACATCAGTATGGGATATGACCGCCATGCACACGTACACAGGCCGCACAACGGGTTGGCATACTCTGGATCAGGTGGTCGAGCAGCTGCTGGGGTATAGCCTCCCATTCTTGTACCAGTGCCTGTCGGAGCTCCTGAAGTGTCCTAGGGTTTTGAAGACGTGCAGCGATACGTCGACAGAGAGCATCCCAGACGTGCTCGATGGGGTTTAGGTCTGGATAACAGGCAGGCCACTCCATTCGCTTGGTACCTTCTGTTTCGAGGTACTCCTTCACGATGGCAGCTCGGTAGGGCCGTGCGTTATCATCCATCAGGAGGAAGGTGGGACCCACTGCATCCCTGAAAAGGCGGACATACTGGTGCAAAATGACGTCCCGATCCACTAACCTGTTACAGTTGCTCTGTCAAAGACATGCAGGGGTGTACGTGCACCAATCATAATCCCACCCAACACCATCAAACCACGACCTCCATACAGGACCCTTTCAAGGACATTAAGAGGTTGGTATGTGGTTCCTGGTTCACACCAGATGAAAACCCGGTGAGAATCACTCTTCAGAGTATACCTGGACTCGTCTGTTAACATAGCCTGGGGCCACTGTTCCAATGACGATGTACTGTGTTCTTGACAGCAGGCTTTAGGGTCCCGAGCGAGGCTACCTGCAGTACTCCGTGGCCGTCTGCGGGCACTGATGGTGAGATATCGGTCTTCTTGTGGTGCTGTACACCGTGGACGTCCCGTACTGTAGCGCCTGGACACGTTTCCTGTCTGCTGGAATAGTTGCCATAATCTTGAGACCACACTCTGTGGCACACGGAGGGCCCGTGCTACGACCTGCTGTGTTTGACCAGCCTCCAGTCGCCCTAGTATTCTACCCCTCATAACGTCATCAATATGTGTTCTTTGAGCCATTTTCAACACACAGTCACCATTGGCACGTCTGAAAACGTCTGCACACTTATTCGCTGGACCGTACTCTGACATGCACCAACACACCTCTGCGTATGTGGACTGCTGCCAGCACCACCGTGCGACGACCGCAGGTCAGATGCACCGCACGGTCAGACCCCGAGGTGATTTAAACCCGCAAACCGCCCACCTGAGCGTTGTTTCACCGTGTATCAGCATTATCCTTAATGTATGAGCATGGGTGCAGAATCAATAGCAGAATACTGTGGATTTTTTTTTGTAGTGTTCAGCCACTGATCACTTTTCCAGAAAAGCAGCAAATGGTTTTATTTGCGTGTTTAATTTTATATTTGGAATGTATCTACCTTGTAACTGCGAGAGTCAAAATTCTTCCATCTTTGTTCAACTTCTACGTTTATTACAGGAAAACCGAAAATCAGTTATTTAAGATACCGGTTATTTTGAGTGGTTTTAATAGTCAATTTAAACTGGCGCTGAAAAGCCAGCATAACCGAAAACCTCTTGTTTCGGAGATAACTGCCATCCCTTAGACGCCATAGTTCATGGGAGTGATTTCTGACAATACTTACGATGATTCGTCGACTCAAAGTGTCATGGTATGAAAATTGTTTCACTGTTTACACAGGTAATTAAGAATATATAACATTTTTAATTTTCTTGATACATTAATTGCTAAATGCACCTGCATTAAAATCTGTATAAATGCGTATGATTTAACATTTGCTATTCTTCCTCTTCTTCTTCCTGAAACGCTTCTGCTTATGCATGTCATAAACTGAGCCAAGCCTCCTTTCTCTCACAGTCCATCATTTAGCATCTTCTCCCTTTGCAGTCCTCTAGGTTCATATCGTCCTTCACCTGGTCTCTTCATCTTGTTTGTGGTCTTCCAACTGGTCTTCTTCCAGATTCTGACCATTCTAAGGATGTTCTAGGTAGCCTTTTCTGGCCCCATTCTTTGTCTCCATAGTTCCCTGTAGTCGCCGGCCTTTGTGGCTGAGCGGTTCTAGGCGCTTCAGTCTGGAACCGCGCGACCGCTACGGTCGCAGGTTCGAATTCTGCCTCGGGCACGGATGTGTGTGATGTCACTAGGTTAGTTAGGTGCAAATGTTCTCTTTACGGATGAGGCTTCATTCCAACGTGATCAAATTGTAAATTTTCACAATCAACATGTGTGGGCTGACGAGAATCCGCACGCAATTGTGCAATCACGTCATCAACACAGATTTTCTGTGAACGTTTGGGCAGGCATTGTTGGTGACGTCTCGATTGGGCCCCACGTTCTTCCTCCTACGCTCAATGGAGCACGTTATCATGATTTCATACGGGATACTCTACCTGTGCTGCTAGAACATGTGCCTTTACAAGTACGACACAAGATGTGGTTCATGCACGATGGAGCTCCTGCACATTTCAGTCGAAGTGTTCGTACGCTTCTCAACAACAGATTCGGTGACTGACGGATTGGTAGAGGCGGACCAATTCAGTGGCCTCCACGCTCTCCTGACCTCAACCCTCTTGACTTTCATTTATGGGGGCATTTGAAAGCTCTTGTCTACGCAACCCTGGTACCAAATGTAGAGACTCTTCGTGCTCGTATTGTGTACGGCTGTGATACAATATGGCATTCTCCAGGGCTGCATCAGCGCATCAGGGATTCCGTGCGACGGATGGTGGATGCACGTATCCTCGCTAACGGAGGACATTTTGAACATTTCCTGTAACAAAGTGTTTGAAGTCACGCTGGTACGTTCTGTTGCTGTGTGTTTCCATTCCATGATTAATGTGATTTGAAGAAAAGTAATAAAACGAGCTGTAACATGGAAAGTAAGCGTTTCCGGACACATGTCCACATAACATATTTTCTTTCTTTGTTTCCTGAAAGTTTGGCCGCACCTTTTTGTAACACCCTGTATACGGTAGACAAGGCCACTAGTGTGATGTCTCCAGTTTGTTGCAGAGCCCTTATTTCTTGTGAGGCCCATTCTCACAGCACCCCTATGTATGTATGTTGACCCCATGTCTGATGCTCCCGCATCAACCTCGTGATCGCATAATGCCACTCCGTGCTGAGATGCAGGCCGCCATCTTTTTTGATGGTGTTGTTGGAGATTTTTAGGATTCTCTACCGCAACTGGTAAAACAGAACCCTTATCAAATAACTTTGTTGTTTGCCTGTCTGTCTGTCAGACAACTGTGCGGTTATGAGCACCTGTACAAATTGCCAACATTTTCGCAGTCCATTCTTCCACTTGCACGAATGATGATGAAATGATGAGGACAACACAAACACCCAGTCATCTCGAGGCAGGTGAAAATCCCTGACCCCGCCGGGAATCGAACCCGGGAAGCGAGAATGCTACCGCGAGACCACAAGCTGTGGACTGTCTGTCTGGGAGTCAACCTGCGCACATATGTGGCGATGCTGTGAGTACCAGTGACATCACAGCCAGCAGTTAAAGTACATAAGGCCATATCAGCCAGAGGCGTACAAATTCCCCTTCCAGCATGCCTGCCCGTATCACTGTGCCACAACCATTAAACCAGCTCAACCTACCGGAATGGAAACTACTTTACAGTGGTTAAAGCAGGCCAACTTGGGTTTCCACTAGCCACGAAAGGTTCAAGGGACGTGTTCCGCCTGCTGAATCACACAACAGGTTGTGCTGTCACTCCGGTGTTAGTAGAGATTAGCCATGTATATGTGCAGGAAGTTTCACTGCAGCCCATGTATGTAACTATAGGAGTAGCAAAACTAAGAAACCAAACTTAAAGGAGGTTGAGGAGAAATTAAGGATTTGGGACTATATACCATTCACGAAACAGAGCCCAAGTCGAACATGGGAAAAGTTGTCGCATTTTGTATGAGACAGTTTCAAATAATTTGATAGTTGCCTTGCAATGCTTTGGGAACTCCGAGTATGTTACGAAATGTTTGTAAATTTGATCAGCAACTTCCTCAATCTATAAATATTTTGAGAGAGGACAAGGCTTAATGGTTGACAAGTGTGTGAAAATGTTTGCTAATAACTTAAGGCTATTTACCAGTACATAGACTTTCTAAGTTTAGTGCAGGCATTGACTGAAAAAGGAAAAACAGTTTGCTCAGTAAAAACGACATTCTCAGGGAATGCAACATAATCTTAGTATGAAAGAAAAGCTCCTTCTTTCGGATATGTACCTCTTACATTAGCATAATATGAAAAAATGAACTTCTTGTTTGATAAGATGTAATTGGGTAGTTTAGAATGAACTATTTTAGTAACTTCGAATCAATTCAGAAAACAGATAGTGCACATTCTGGAAAAACTGGTTGGAATTGGTATACCTGGAATGATATGAGATGCGACAATGGTGTAATGAGACTGACTTTCTTTGCAAGATGTGGCAACCCTGCAGGCTTGCGTAGGCACAATATCTTTGACCTTGGTCTATAAGCTGCTTCTAGTCCAAGCGGAACATCGATGCAACTGCTCAGTCGTGAGTTGTGCTGTAATAAGTTAACACGTGTTTGTGTCTCTCGTCAAGGAAATGGAACCGCATAGTATTGCGAAGAGGTGTGCCATTTCTTTTTGCATTACATTGAGTGAAAACGCGACGACAACTTACAGTAAGCTTCAGAAGGCTTTTGGGGAGGAGGTTATGTCAAGAGCTCAAGTTTTTCATTGGCGTAAAATGTTTAGTGAAGGCAGAACCAATGTTGAAGATGAAGACCGCAGTGGACGACCATCAACCTCATGCACTGATGTTAACTTGGCCAGGGTGTGTGAACTCGTTCTATTTGATCGAAGATTATCCGTGAAGATAATTGCAGAAGAACTGAACATCATTCGAGAAACGGTTTGTCTAATAATGACTGAAGATCTTGGTATGAGAAAGATTTGTGCAAAAATTGTCCCCAAAAATCTCACACCACAACAGCAAGAAACACGAAAAAATGTGGCAGCTGATCTGTTAGAACAGAAATCAATCCAGAATTGTTGAGCTGTGTTATCACGGGTGATGAAAGTTCGTTTTTTCAGTACGATCCAGAGACAAAACGCCAAAGTTCGCAATGGTGCTCAAAGAGTTCACCCAGACCAAAAAAAGCTCGCATGTCAAAGTCAAAAGTGAAATGCATGCTTGTGTGCTTCTTTGATTCCAACGGAATTGTCCATAAATAGTGGGTGCCTCCTGGACAAACAGCTAACCAATATTACTAGAAAGAGATTTTAGAAAGATTTCGTAAAAGAGTTCTTCGTGCCCGTGCCAACATTGCTGATAATTGGATTCTGCATCACAATAATGCGCCATCCCATACTGCTCTGTCAGTACAGCAATTTTTAACCTCAAAACAAATTTCAGTACTACCACAGCCACCTTATTCACCAGATATCGCTCCGTGCGACTTTTTTCTATTTCCAAGAGTCAAAACGGCGGTCAAGGGACACCATTTTCAAACGACACAAGGTGTCCAAAAAGCTGTGACGTGGGTCTTGAAGGATATTATAGAAGATGAGTTCCAGAAATGTTACCATCAATGGCAGAAGCTCTGAAAAAAGTGTGTGCAATCAGAAGGGAACTACTTTGTAGGAGACAACACCAAACTTGGCTAAAACGGTAAGCAACATTTTTTTTCAGATCAGTCTCATTATTGTCGCACCTCGTATGTGGGTGGAACCCACGAAGGTTACAGAAATTAGAGTTCAAAAACCTTACTTTAAAAGTATTGCAGTATAATAGTCATGTTCAGATTCTTAGGTGCAAAGGATCTCGACTTTGAAAGTTTTTTTTTGCTCATTATAGAAAGCACGTGACCTGATGATAGCTAGTACCAGTCGAAAGTGAGAGAAGTTACAGAGAAATCCATTCATATCGAAATAAATAAATAAGACAGAAATACGAGGGTGGTTTGAAGAGTTCTCGGAATCACCGCGAGAGGTCAGCGGTAGCGCTACGAGTTGCCCACGTGAAATTCATTGGACTGTTGCCTGTAAACACGTGCCGCGTCAGTGCTCTTGGGAGGGAGCTGTGGCGGTGACGTGACTCTGTTGTTGTTCCCGCGTTGTGATTTGCGAAGATGGAAAAAAATCGAGATTCGAGCAGTGTCTAACATTCTGCGTGGTGTCTGTTTGTTCTAAGTCGTGTCTCCCTACCACTTTCGCGCAACGACGCTCTGAGCGTGTTTTTTAGGGAATTGTTTAGTTTGAACCTGGGACCTGCTGCTGGTAAGGAGACGACAGACCACACATGACATGTAGAGTTCAGAAGAGTTCAGTGAGACTAGCGATGATATAATCAAATACTTAATGATTTCAGCGTCAGCTCCAGTGCACTCCCTGTAAAAGAATCTCAATACTAACTAAATTTAGTGGAAGGGGTTCAAGGCTTTCCTATTTTTAGTTAGCTGCTAAAATAACGTCGAAAAAGCAGTTACGTTTACCATTGGAAATTTTTTTTTACTCACAAAACATCGTTTATAAATGGTTCAAATGGCTCTGAGCACTATGGGACTCAACTGCTGTGGTCATCAGTCCCCTAGAACTTAGAACTACTTAAACCTAACTAACCTAAGGACATCACACACATCCATGCCCGAGGCAGGATTCGAACTTGCGACCGTAGCGGTCCCACATCGTTTATAAATTGCACTATTGATAAAAGGAAATGTTTTAATACAGGATGATAAAAACCAACTGTGTTCAACAAAAATGTGAACGAATATTCCCTGAATGGGTTTCCAAGTTCTACAATGGATCAAAGTATGACCTATGCCATATCGCATCTATAATCTAGATTTAAGTTAAGTTTCATAAAAAAGAAAACTATCAAAATGGTCTGCTGTGACCCTCAATTATCTTTAATTACTTATCTATCTTGTCGTAAATTACAGTGGCTGATGTGGCTTCTCAATAACTATATAACATAAAAAACATCGCGTTTCAGATCTTTACTTCACGTAGCAAATGTGAATACCATGAGATTTAATTGACGATCGACACTAGTATTACGTAAAAAGGGAGTGTAACAGATGAGACTTCTGCAGTTCTGAGTGAAGCTTTATGCGCTGTTATACGGCATCGCGTGCGTTCATTACCTTGTCGTTGGTTAGGCAGCGTCAGGGGGCGGCGGGCACGCGCGGCTCCATACAGCTCGCCGTCTCGGAAGCAACTCTCTCCTAACTTCTCCTTACTACAATTTACCGAAGTTGGTTTAAAAAAAGCTATCTCGCTGTGTTTTCAACTGACCAATCAGCCGTGGTGGGGCAATGTTTTTAACGTTTGCAACCTAACAGAGACGCGTATAGTCTCACGCTAAAACTTGCAGCTGGTGTGGCCCTTTTAGTGTTATCGTAAGATCTGTACTGTTCTTCTGGAGGGCTCTATCTTCTAACATGGGCTGGGGGGTGGTCCTGGCGGTCAGCTGGCGACGTGGGTGTCCGTCCCTTATCGTAGGGCCTCCTAGCCTAACACGGTTCTGCTCTCGGCTTCTGTTCCCGTTTCTCCCCTCGGAACTGCGTCTGTCTCACGGTGGGAAGGTATGACATGCATTTAGGCATTCTTGTGTTAGTCTGTGGTATTCCATTTGCTCACTCGTTGATTGTATTACTTTGGTTAATTTAATGTCAGGATTTATTCGGAGCTATGTGACATACTGCCGGATTTGCTTATCATGCCAGGGTTTTCATGGAAGGTGTTGGATTTGCCTGACACCTTACAATTGATTAAATACTTCGTAAAGAAAGGTATGAAAGCAAAGGACATTCATGCCGATTTCCAGAATACACTGGGGGACTCTGCTCCTTCATATTCAACTGTTGCCAAGTGGACCAATGAATTTAAATTTGATCGGGAGAGCTTAGACATTGATCTGCGCAGTGGTCGTCCAGGATGTGTCACTACTACAGAAATCATTGCAAAACTGCACAAAATGGTTATGGAAGATCGCCGATTGTAAGTGCGTGAAATTGCTCAAGCTTGCCAGATGTCATCTGAAAGGGTATATTACATTTTAACTGAAGAATTAGAAATAGAAAAATTATCTGCAAGATGGGTACCGCAACTCTTCACGCTGGATCAAAAACGCACGAGAATGGACGTATCGGAACAATATTTGGCCCGTTTTAGGAGATACAAACAAGATTTGTTGCGCCGGTTTGTGACCACAGACGAAACCTGCATGAACTACTATACTCCAGAGACAAAACAACAGTCAAAGCAGTCGATACATCCTGATTCTCTGCCAGCAAAGAAAACAAAGACAACTCCTTTGGCGGGAAAGCTCATGGTATTAGTGTTCTGGGATGCGAAGGGGATTCTGTTTGTAGATTATCTCCCACTGGGCAGACCATTACCGGAGAATACTATGCTAACCTCCTGGACAAATTGCTACAAAACATACTCGAAAAAAAGCCAGGTTTAGCAAGGAAGAAACTCATCTTCCATCAAGACAATGCACGCCCGCACACATGTGCCGTCGCCATGGCAAAATTACACGAACTAAGGTATGAACTGTTGCCACACCCGGTTTATTCACCTGATATGGCTCCGTCAGACTTCCATCTCTTCCCAAAACTGAAAATTTTTCTCGGTGGACGAACACTCACTTCAAACAAAGAATTGATAGCTTGAGTTGACAAACATTTTGCAGGCCTGGAGGAAACTCATTTTTGAGATGGAATCAAGGTACTGGAACATCGTTGAACCAAGAGCATTAATCTACATGGAGACTACATTCGAAACTAGAAAAAGTTTCAGTGATGTAAGTACTTTTTTTTTATTCTGTTCCCAGAACTTTTCAAACCACCCTCGAATACTGAAAAAGAAAAAAGAGGACATACAAAATCCACCATTTTCTGGACTACAATGACCCAAAATGAATATATATTACACTGAACCTCGTCTTGTGGTACTTGGATTTAACTTCCGGAATCTATTCATAATACTACAATGGGTACAGACACAATAAACTGCTGCATAGCATAGCACTGTGGGAAGACGAGCAGGAAAGCAAAAGTCCTGTAGCCTGCTTGGGTTGGGCAGAACCTGGCTTCGACGGGAGTAAATCAACCTCTCCTTTCTGCTGATAATGTGGGGTGGCTTGCCTGCCTGGCTAACAGGCAATCATGGTTAGGTCAACAGCGGAATGTGTACACTTCTGATACCAACAACACATCAGCAGCCATTCCACTCGACAATGCCCAAAGCGTGTTTGAGCGAAGGCATTTTAACCAGTTAAGGTTAGTGAGAGCCCAAGAACGTCTTATTCAGTCCACAGTTCGTGGTCCAGTGGCTAGCGTTCCTGCCTCTGGATCACGAGGTCCCGGGTTCGATTCCCGGCTGGTTTGGGGATTTTCTCTGCCTGGGGACTGGGTGTTAGTTTGTCTCCATCATTTCATTATCATCTTTCGTGACAATGGCTCGGTTGTACTGTGAAAAAAAAATTGGACTGTGTAAAAATTGGGATTTTGTACGGGTGCTGATGACCGTGCAGTTTAGCGCCTCACAGTCCAATCGTCTACATCTACGTCCACACTCCGCAAGCCACCTGACGGTGTGTGGTGGAGGGTACCTTGAGTACCTCCATCGGTTCTCCCTTCTATTCCAGTCTCGTATTGTTCGTGGAAAGAAAGATTGTCGGTATGCCTCTGTGTGGGCTCTGCGTGGACTTTATCCTCATGGTCTCTTCGCGATATATACATAGGGGGCAGCAATGTACTGCTTGACTTCTCGGTGAAGGTATGTTCTCGAAACTTTGACAAAAGCCCGTACCGAGCTACTGAGCGTCTCTCCTGCAGAGTCTTCCACTGGAGTTTATCTATCATCTCCGTAACGCTTTCGCGATTACTAAATGATGCTGTAACGAAGCGCGCTGCTCTCCGTTGGATCTTCTCTATCTCTTCTACCAACCCTATCTGGTACGGATCCCACACCGGTGAGCAGTATCCGAGCAGTGGGCGAACAAGTGTACTGTAACCTACTTCCTTTGTTTTCGGATTGCATTTCCTTAGGATTCTTCCAGTGAATCTCATTCTGGCATCTGCTTTACCAACGATTAATTTTATATGGTCATTCCATTTTAGATCACTCCTAATGCCTACTCCCAGATAATTTATGGAATTAACTGCTTCCAGTTGCTGACCTGCTGTGTTGTAGCTAAATGATAAAGGATCTTTCTTCCTATGTGTCCGCAGCTCGTGGTCTTGACGTAGCGTTCTCGCTTCCCGCGCCCGGGTTCCTGGGTTCGATTCCTGGTGGGGTCAGGTATTTTCTGTGCCTCGTGATGACTGGGTGTTGTGTGATGTCCTTAGGTTAGTTAGGCTTAAGTAGTTCTAAGTTATAGGGGACTGATGGCCATAGCTGTTAAGTCCCATAGTGCTCAGAGCCATTTTCTTCCTATGTATTCGCAGCACATTACACTTGGCTACATTGAGATTCAATTGCCATTCCCTGCACCATGTGTCAATTCTTTGCAGATCCTTCTGCATTTCAGTACAATTTTCCATTGTTACAACCTCTCGATATACTACAGCATCATCCGCAAAAAGCCTCACTGAACTTCCGATGTTATCCACAAGGTCATTTATATATATATATTGTGAATAGCAACAGTCCTACGGCACACCTGAAATCACTCTTACTTCAGAAGACTTCTCTGCATTGAGAATGACGTCGTCGTCATCATCATCATCATCATCATCATCTTATTCAATGTTACCGCCGCCAAACTCTGCATTCTTACAAAACAGAGTAACTGGTAACTGAAACTTTACAACTGCCGCCCCGTAGCGCTGGCTGTATGACGAGGCGAGTGTGCGTCTATGTGGCAGGTGCTGTACGGAAACCAGCTGCAGCCGGACCAGCTGCGAGCGGCGCTGGGAGGCAGCGGAGGCGGCGTCGGCGGCGCCACGACTCTGGGGGCGGGCGTGGGCGTGGCGGCGCCCGGCGTCGGCATGGGCGGCGTCGGCGTGGTGGGGCAGCCGCCCCTCTCGCACCACGGCGCCCACCACCAGCGCGTCATGGTGCGCCGCGTCACCCGCAGGTGGGCGACACTCGCACCGTGGAACCAGTTTCACGACACATGCTTCGTGAAACCTATTTCGCGACACTGGTTTCATGGAACCAATTTCGCGAAACTGGTTTTATTGGAACCAATTTCGCGAAACTAGTTTCATGGAACCAATTTCGTGAAACTCGTTATGTGTACGGCTGTAGACACAGCGACACCAGCGTTCACTGCAGTTTCGTCGTTTCGCGAGTGCTGGAGTCGTCTCTGTAGTGAATGTCTTGGCCGCTCCACGAGTAGGGGCACAGATAATGCTTCTCTGCTTGAAATCACTGTGCATAAGAAAGATTCGATAAAAACAGTCACTTCAGTTGCTCCACGATCTTGATGAAACAGATTACTCTGGAAGATCTGAGACGTTATTTCAACCATCTGAGAATGTCACTAGTGCTATTCACATTTCTTCTTAATAGACTTAATAATGTGCCTAGGAAGAAAGATACACTGTAAAGCGAGAAGCATTGTCGCCATAAATGAAACTGCAGAGGAGGAGAAACAAACCCACAATGATCGAGTACGGAATTAGAAATGTCCCGCTTGACGCAGTCATGTGGTTTAAATATCTGGGCGTAACGTTGCAAAGTGATGCTAAATGTAATGAGCGTGCGAGAACTATGGTAGGTAAGGCGAATGGCCGAATTCAGTTTCTTGGGAGCATTTTAGAGAAGCGTGATTCATTTGTAAAGGAGAGCGGATGTAGGACGCTGGTGAGACCTGTTCTTGAGTACTGCTCAAGTGCCTGGTGTGACCTCCCCTTCTCTCTTTGCTCCGTTTCTTTCGCTGATCTTTCCTCTTCTTTCTTCCTTCTTCGTACCGCGGCTATATCTCAGGGTTTTCAATGCAGAATGTAGTGAGAAGGGGGCACACGTGCGTCGTGGTTCACGATATCATGGTGCTGTGAGGGAGCGTCACTCGTGCCTCTGGTTTGAGAAGACTGACGACTGAAGTGCGAACATTTCTCGAAAGAAAAAAACAAGTATGTGCTCTCTTTTCTTTTAAAACTAGAAATAGTAGCATAGCTAGTACTATCTATCGCTCTACTAAACTGAATGAGCACGACACTATTGATGAAGTTTCAACCTCGAAAGAAGTTTATTAATACCAGTTAGCAAAAATTTAAAACAAAAGAACTCATCCAATCCAGAAGTCACTGACAGTGAGAGCAATTAGTTTCTGATGTGTGTGTAGTGGTCATTAATACTTCAAAGATCGTTTCAATAATTCTATCACTGTCAGTTTGTGAGTTACTAAGCAACGTATCAACAAGCTGACTATGCAATGATTACTATTTGTCGTATCCCGACCGTAAATCGCTTCTCGCTTGCTTTAAGTATCAAGACGATTACTATGCCGCTCTTATACGTCTTTGATAGTTATTATCAAGCTGATGTCCGTAAATTGCGGTTAATGTTACTGAATCACACACGCGACGATAACGCCCGATATCCAGCCGCGTATCTTAAACTCTGCGCCGATATTTGACAATTCGCGCGCGATTTGTTTGCACCAAAGTCGGGCCGTGGTTCCCTAGAATAATCTTTAAATCAACTGTGGGTTGTAAATTAACAATTCTATGCCCATTCATGAAAGTTACAGCAGATCCGCACTCGACGACTATGTGATCGCGCACTCGAGCAATACAGAAGTTTTTGTTCTTAACAAAGAGAAAACGTATCATGCCCATAGAGTAGAAATATCTCTGGAGTGAGCATTCACATGCGCAGAACAGATTTTGTGTTGTCAACATACGTTGCCACGATGGTCACGTGATCTCGGAACGCCTTAGATTTGTCCGACATTTGTCCTATAAATTTTGAATGTTGTCATATCGCTAATAAAGACAGATTCCCTTCGTAAGTGCTGTGGATTTAGTATAGACGTTTGCAGGCACCATAGCAGTTTACGTCTGATATTTGAAATGAATTGGGCTCTTAGCTTTGAAGAGCAAAATGAACGAACATGACGTCACAGAAGCTTCACGTTAGCATGTATTTACAATGTCTTTCATGTCACATCTCGTCAAGTCGCTTAACACAGTACTGAACAACGAAATTAGGGTTTTGAGTCACCATCCCTAAAATGCATAAAATGTTGTAGTATCAGAAGTGGGCAGCTAACAACGACAAAATTGGTCAATGGCCGAAGCAACCTTTATAACCTATGTTCTTGATCCATTATGTTTGCTAAATTACTGAGAAGTGAGACAACGTTTCAAAACATCGACAATTATTTGCTAGGGAATATATGTATATTCGTACACATCAAAGAAAGCTTCAAACGAATTAGTGAAGCCTGTTAAACTTACCCATTATGTTTTTTCTTACGTAAATAATAACGTCATAAACAACTGTATTTTCTTCCTTCATTAAAGCTGACTTTTTTGCTTCAAATGTCATACGGTGGAATTTGCTTCGTCTACTTATGTTCTTATACATATCCATTGTGGGCGTCAGCGCCGTTGTGTTATCGTGAAACCTAAATAACTTTTCGCCTTCAGATATACGACCTCGGTTGTGTAAGAGAGTGGAAAAAATATCCCAGTCGTCCTGGAACATCTCCAATTTGTCTCTAAAACAAAGCGCTATTATAAAATAAAGATTATGAAGATACAACAGTACAAAATCCACTATTATAAGGAGAATGAGCGCGGTGAAAATAGGTTAACTTAAGATGTTAACAGACTGGTACCGTTAAAATGTTCTTCCCAAGAAACCTTGACGTACCGTGAAATGACGTGACGTTCCGTTGACGACCTGTGCGAATGCCTCCATTCGAAAGGTATTGTAGAATGTTTTGGTGTTATGTGACGATACGTGACGTTACCTGATGGCGGACGTGAATTGGCGTTGAACAATCGACGTCGTCCCTAGATCACGTGACAATTCCAGTTTAATGTTGACAACATGCGCAGGACGCAATGCTCACTCCAGAGATATTTTTACTCTATGATCATGCCTGATGCAGCAAGGTGATTTGCTATGCCAAAACATATTTATATCTGTCTAATTAAAACTCATTATCTATTAAATGTTGAACATAATTAAATTCTTTACTGTGCAAATAATCAATAAAATTTAGAAATGAATTACATGTATGAAACAAAAACTCAAGTTGATATGACGTCTATGGTCACCGCTTATTTCGACCCCCCTACACTCACGTGACGCAAAGTAGATCTGACTATATTGGACCTACTCATGTAATGCTACACTGGGATCTGCACCTGGTTGTATTAAAGGAAGACATCGAAGCAGTTCCGAGATGGGTTGCTAAATTTGTCACCCGTAATTTCGAGCATTACACTAGTGTTACAGAGATGGTTTGCGAACTCAAATGTGAATCCCGGAAGGGAAGGCGACATTTTTTTTTTCCCGAGGAACTCTACTGAAAGAATTTATAGCATTTTAAGCTCACCGCAGAAAGATCCTACTGCCGCCTACAGTGTGTAAACTTTTAGATGGCAGACCTCTCCCTAGTCCTGAATCGGTAGAAGTCGGTAAACGTCGGGAGGCTTCGGTAGGCACGCAGTTTCGACTGCTGCCAACATTAAGTAGCTGACTGTGTTGTACAAGGTAGCCATTGTCGTCTGCTTCGTTATTGTTTTGCGCTGTACTGTTCTGCGTGTTTTTATTGTGCACTTGTGCTAAACATTATCAAAATGAGTGAAGAGGCAGTTGCTGGCCCATCTCGGGAGTCGCCAACAACCCCCGTGGTTTTATATACTTTTTAACACGTTTGCAAAACGTGTTGCGAATAGTGTTAGTAGTGAAAAAGTAATAGAACAAAACGTCTTGCTTGACGTGGCACTTTTTCACGCATCTCGATGTTTACCACGTCATATCTCCCGAATTATATGTCGTAAAGAGACATAAATTTGCCGGTGCATTTACTGATATATGTGGATACTGTATGCGAAATATGTTGTGATTAGAGTTAATAGTGACGAAATAATACATTAAAACGTCATGCCTACTGCGGCAGATTTACGGTATGTACTGAGAAAATGTAGTAAGCGACAACCTTTTATCCTTTCATTATTTTGTGGGGGGTGTCAGCGAGAAAAATTTTCGTAAACGTTCGAAATTGTATGTAGTTGCTAGTCGCTAAGTGCTCTCATTCTCAAATAGTGGATGCATAAATCTGGGTATTTTCCCGCGGTGACATCTCATTATTTATGACGTCATATCTCCTCAAGAAAGCGTCTTATTTCTTTTTTTTCGGCTAGGAACCTTCGTGGGCGTGCGGAGAACAAATCACCAAAATTTCATCGCAATCGGATGAATGATTTGGGAACACACAGAGGGCAGACATACATACATTCATTTTTATATATAGAGATTGACAGTTACGTTATACTATATGACCTGTTTAAGTATATATAAATTTTATAATTAATAGTTTAACATTGAGGGGAATCAAATAAAATGAAAAAAAAATGCGCGGAGTGTGGGAATCGAACCCGGGTTAGCTACATGATAAGCCTTTACCTAATCAATTGCGCGATGCATGCTATAGCTATATACCTATTGAAACATTGTATATTACTCTTTTCGCGCTTTCGGAGAACAACTCACCAAAGTTTCATTGCAATCGGATGAATGGTTCGTGTGCACATAGTAGACAAACATACATACATTTATATATATATATATATATATATATATATATATATATATATAATGTACATGACGATTTCAGTTTCGTTTACGAACAACATTTAAAGCGAGTTTCACTTCCAAGCCTTTCGTCTGCTTTCGTGTAAGCATGGCGCGCAATTTGTAGTGCCAGCACTGCAACTGGTAGGCGTGCCTTGGTCCCCCCCCCGTTACCCAATTGCTCCTCTCTCCACGCCAGCCAATGCTTGCTTCCTCCTCTCCCCGCACTCCCCTCGCAACTCTGTCGTCTTAGAGTTAACACACTGTACATACATTTCGCGTGACGAGAGCAAAGATAAGATACCAGAAATTGGGATTCATACGTGGGCTTATAGATACTCGTTTTCCCGTCGCTCTGTCTGCGAGTGAAACAGGAAAAGGAACGACCAGGAGTGGTACAAGGCACCCTCCGCCACGCACTGTGCCGTGGTTTTCGGGGTATGGATGTAGATATTTTTTCGCAAGTAGGGATCCGTATTCATTTCTACAGCAGATGTGTTGCGCAGCCGCTACCTCTCACAAGGGGAGGCCGCCAATTGTGAAATTCAGATTCGATTCATACTGCGCATAATAAAAGCTCATGGCCAAAGGTGTAATGTGGCAAAGCACCAAGATGCACTTCTCAGCCGTTGTCGAGAAAATCGACAGTTAAAAGAAACCGTTGCGGTGAAATATTCTCTACGATTAATAATTCGCTAGAGCGTCGTGGCGTAGCGGTAAGCGCTAGGGTTCGTAATCCGAAGGTCGCCGGATCGAATCTCGCGCCATCCAATTTTTTTATTATTAGTTTTTTGTAATTCAAACATATATATATATATATATATATATATATATATATATATTCGAATTATAAAAAACAAATAGTAAAAAAAAAAAGGTTGCATAGCGCGAGATTCGATCCGGCGACCTTCGGATTACGAACCCGAGCGCTTACCGCTGCGCCACGACGCTCTAGTGAATTATTAATCGTAGAGAGTATTTCACCGCAACGGTTTCTTTTAACTGTCGATTTTCTCGACAACGGCTGAGAAGTGCATCTTGGTGCTTTGCCACATTACACTTCTGGCCATGAGCTTTTATTATGTGCAGTATGAATCAAATCTGAATTTCACAATTGGCGGCCTCCCCTTGTCAGTCAAGTACGACGTCTGTTCAAAACATCCCGAAATTTTGTCCACAAATCTGTTCTGTGCTTACCTTTCACTTATTGTGCATGGTCTCCTTCGAAATACTCTGCATCACAACTGATTCACTGCTGCCACCCCCGTTTCCATTTCCGGAAGCAGTCTTGGTGCGCCTCATTCTCGATCGCGCGAAGTGCCGTCTGCAAACTTTCTTTTATCTCGTCTATCGTCGCAAATGTTCACCCTTTCAACGGGGTTTTCGCCTTTGGAAATTAAAAAAAAAAAAATGTCCGCATGATCCATATCTGGAGAGTACGGAGGAAGAGGTAGCACAGTGATAGCAGTTCTTGTGCGATAGTCTCGCACCAACAGGGATGAAAGTGTGGGTGCTGCGTTACAGTGATGCAGCGTCGCAACACGTTCCGATAGTACCATCGACTAACAGCTTGTCCCTGTGGTACGAATTCAAGATGAACTAACCCTTCAAAGTCAAAGATAATCATTAAGGCCCGTCCACACGCAACGATCTGTCTGCGCACATCACATCTGCGCACACAGATCGTTGCGTGTGGACAGAAGATTTGCACCAACCTGAGTTGGAGGTTTGAGCGAAACCTCTCAAATCTGTGGGCTCAAACCACATCTGCGCAGACAAGTTGGAGCGTGTGGACAGGAGATCGCCGCAAATCTGGCGCGAAACAGCTGTTTGTTCAGTCTAGTGTTTGTATTTGTGCGCACAGGGCATTAAAATGACTGATGTCAGTGTTCTCGAGAGTTTGTAAGTGAATTCATTGAAATATAAAGAAACAACCCATGTTTGTGGAAGATTAAAAGTAAAGAATATAGTGACAGAGACAAAAAGACAGCAGCATACGATGCTCTAATTGAAAAATTGCGGATATTATTTCACTCAACTCTTGTTTCGATATTGCAGTTGAAAATTCCAAATCCTTGTAGCTCCTTCCTGTTGCTAGGAATCTTAATGTTACCGCCAGCCGTTCATAAGGAGAAATTGCCCTTCTCTATAAAAGTATTTTGTCTCATAATATGAGAGCTTACAAGCTTTAAGAGATAATTATAAGTTTCGACATCCATCCGCAAATAATTTCGCCAGTCGTTAGGTTCGCCCTGCAACTCTCGCAGTAAATTTACGTGAGAAAACTGCTTTCGCTTTAGCAGCCAATGTCTACACCATTTTGACCGCTTTCTCTGTTTCTTGCGGTTGGTCTGGATGTTTTTTGCAGCACAAGTTGCGAATACAGACCACAACAGAACTTCCTCCATTTCTATATTTCCAAATAACTGAATTAAATTTTTGACGTTTTCGGGGAGCGTAGTCGCTTGCCACTGATATTTCTTTTCTACACCGACAGATGGAGGGCGAGTAGTATATTGAGGTTTGTGTCGTGTGCACACACCACATTTGCAGCGACCTTTTGCATGTACAGGCATCTGCGCCGATGTCTGCGCAGACAAATCGTTGCGTGTGGACCGGGCTTTAGCATGGCTTTGACATTTGACCTGACCTGATGTAACGAAACTTTTGTTACATGGTGAAGACAGTGAAATTTTGCTGCGCCGAAAATTTTCGACATCGAAAAGAGATTATTTGATTTTAACCAAAAACCTCAAAACTTTGTTGTTACTCTTGTGTCCCATAGACATCAAGATACGTTTGATCGGGGGGTGTTTCTTACTGATCACATTGGCCGTCACCACTCATTGAATTACTTTGAGCACTCCGTCTTCAGGCCACGAGTGGCCGACCGGGACCATCCGACCGCCGTGTCATCCTCAGTGGAGGATGCGGATAGGAGGGGCGTGTGGTCAGCACACCGCTCTCCTGGTCTTTATGGTGGTATTCTTGACCGAAACCGCTACTGTTCGGTCGAGTAGCTCCTCAATTTGCATCACGAGGCTGAGTGCACCCCGAAAAATGGCAACAGCCCACGGCGGCCTGGATGGTCACCCATCCAAGTGCCGACCACGCCCGACAGCGCTTAACTTCGGTGATCTCACGGGAACTTTTTTTTTAACGTATATAGACTTTTATTTACAAAATAACAATTTCGTTTTACAAATACAGTTTACATTTTACTTGTAAAGACGAGACAATCCGTTCTTTGCTTTTATTTTTCTGTTACTGTACTGTCCAGGTAATTATTTCATTTGGTGTTTTTTTTTAATATTTTTCGAGAGTCTGTCAGTCAGAGTTTTTTAGTTGTTTCTTGCACCGTTTATTGTTGTAGTTTAGCAATTTAGCTTTTCTGAGTCTTTGGACGCTACATTTGTACATATGGCAGAGTGAATTTGGAATAAGCATTGATTGTACGATCTAGTTATTTACAGAGAATAATTAGTATAAAAAAGTTATTTTATGGAATTTTACTTATTACTAGTTATGGTATTATTATTGTTGTTATTATTTTTGTAGATATTTTAAGTTCCGGTGTATGCACTGCGGCAAGGCCGTTGCCCGTAGAATTACTTTGAGACAAATGCAAATGTTTAGTGCTAGAACAGTTTCCAAAACATTACACTTTAGTAATTAGTTCTGCAGTGACACTTATATAGTTCAGTTGATTTCTTATACGTATCTCGGTTCGGTGTAACTCGGAGTAATCTGTTTGCTGCTGCTGCTTCTGCTGCTTAGTAGTCGTTGCCTCGGTCCATTTCCTCTGCTAACTGGATCAAGTTACGTGAATTCCATGAAATGATCCAGGTACCAAGTCGTTTTATAGTGGTTTATTTATGACAAGCTGCACCATTTCTTCTTAGTGGGATCCCACTCCTCATAACAGGCTACATAGTCACAATACTGTACTACAGCAATTATATTATTGCACAGACGTGCGACACAGTGGTTGCGTCTCAAAACTGTCTCCAAATGTCCATTCTTGAGTCTTGTGCTCCTCCTATTTATACGTTTCTTTAACAATCAAGTCTACAAAACTACATTGCAAATGTATTAAATTAACAATTAAAAGTTTAAAATTTCTTATGAGTAACTATCCACAAAACCTTGCTTATTTTATGCTGAAACTGGCGTATACAATAGCAAAGACTTTTACATAGGATATACATCATATTACATTAAATACTGAAAAATAACAATGCTAATCTAAATTTTCTTAATGCAAAACGTTGCGAACATATAGTGGACAAGCACGACCTACTAGTAAACAAATGGAATACTAAATTTTACGATATTTAATGTATTACGCGAAATCACTTATTATATACCACTGGAATTACGGAACTTTCTAAACAGGAATGAAAAACAAAAGGATTGTTTTATTTCACTGACGAGCTATTTCTGGTGTCGGAGAACTTTCCCCGACCCTTTGTGAAGATAGAGCCTTGGTCTCAACATCATAACCGTAGACTCACGTCTCATCACCGGTTATGATTCTCTTAAGGAACATATGGTTCTCATTTGAGCGATCGAAAAGCTCTTCACAGATTGCGAGGTGAAGGTCTTTCTGGTCCCGACTCGTGAACCGTGGGACGAACTTGGAGGCAACACGATGCATTCCAAGACGCTGTGTGAGGATTTCATGACATGATCCAAGTGAAATGTTGCATTCTTCTGGAATCTCTCGGACAGTCAGTCTTGGACTGGCCCGCACAATTTCCTTGACATTCCTGACATAAGCGTTGTCGTCCTCAACGGAGGTCATCTTTAACTTCGTCAAGTTACCCTCCATTCAGAGGCTGTTGCAGGCAACGACTGTTATTTTGACCTGTAAATAATAGATTTCAGCTATCAGTCGTCCTTTTGAATTTTTTATTGGCAAATCTAGGTTTCAGCTAGAAACTAGCCATTCTCGATGCACTATCATTTATGGTCAATGCATGTAATGCCTGTTGGTCGGGCTTCATCCACAGTTCATTGGGCCCTCAGCTGTGAGTTGATCCTTGTTGTTTTAAAGAGAAAACTGTGGACGAAGCCAGACCAAAAGGCATTACATGCTTGACCAAAAAAGATAGTGCATTGAGAATGGCTGGTTTCTAGCTGAAATCTATATCTGCCAACAAAAATTCCAAAGGACGACTTATAGCTGAAATCTATTATTTACAAATCATCTTTAACTTCTTTCTGGCCATTTTTAAACCGTGTGAACCATTCGTAACACCCAGTACGGCTTAAACACTCATCACCGTAGGCTTCCCCCAACATTTTCTGTAAAGGTGTTCAAATGGCTCTGAGCACTATGGGACTTAACTGCTGCGGTCATCAGTCCCCTAGAACTTAGAACTACTTAAACCTAACTAACCTAAGGACATCACTCACATCCATGCCCGAGGCAGGATTCGAACCTGCGACAGTAGCGGTCGCGCGGTTCCAGACTGTAGCGCCTAGAACCACGCGTGTAAAGGTTTTCCTGACTTTCACGCAAAATTTAATGCAGGCGCGTTGCTCCTCAACTGTGCCGTCTCGAAATTGGCAAACTGTGCCACACAGTATCCTGCTCCATACAGCAGTGAACAATAACTAACAGACATACAACTATGGAACTTCCAGCAGTAGCACATTGAACACGGGTGTTTGCAGGGATGCCAACCGCATTTTGCCCCAAGACACCATTGGCGCGAAATTACGAATGTTCCGGAATATTTTGAACATACCACGTATGTAGGTCTCACAATGGCTGAGAGCACTTGGTCCAGTCCTCTCGCCGAGGAAAAATCCCTGGCAGTACCGGGAATCGAACCAGGGGCCCCCAGCACAGTACTGAGCCACTTTGCCAACTCAGCTATGGAGGCACTCTATTCACTGTTACTGTTACATTAAAGACGGGCGTGTACAGGGATGCCAACCACATTTCGCACCAACACACCTTTGGCGCGAAATTACGAATGTTCCGGAATATTTTGAACAGACCACGTATGTAGGTCTCACAATGGCTGAGAGCACTTGGTCCAGTCCTCTCGCCGAGGAAAAATCCCTGGCAGTACCGGGAATCGAACCAGGGGCCCCCAGCACAGTACTGAGCCACTTTGCCAACTCAGCTATGGAGGCACTCTATTCACTGTTACTGTTACATTAAAGACGGGCGTGTACAGGGATGCCAACCACATTTCGCACCAACACACCTTTGGCGCGAAATTACGAATGTTCCGGAATATTTTGAACAGACCACGTATGTAGGTCTCACAATGGCTGAGAGCACTTGGTCCAGTCCTCTCGCCGAGGAAAAATCCCTGGCAGTACCGGGAATCGAACCAGGGGCCCCCAGCACAGTACTGAGCCACTTTGCCAACTCAGCTATGGAGGCAGACTCTTTACTGTTACTGTTACATTAAACACGGGCGTGTGCAGGGATGCCAACCACGTTTCGCCCCAACACACCATAGGCGGGAAATTACGAATGTTCCGGAATATTTTGAACAGACCACTGCGCCACCACGCTCGGTGTAGTGTGTAAGATTAGGGACTGATGACCTTAGCAGTTAAGTCCCATAAGATTCCACACATTTTTGAACAACTCAGCTATGGAGGCAGACTCTGTACTGTTACTGTTACATTAAACACGGGCGTGTACAGGGATGCCAACCACATTTCGGCCCAATACAGCATTGGCGGGAAATTACGAATGTTCCGGAATATTTTGAACAGACCACGTATGTTGACCTCACAATGGCTGAGAACCGGGAATCGAACCTGGGTCCCCCAGCACAGTACTGAGCCACGTTGCTAACGCAGCTAGGTTGACAAATGGTTCAAATGGCTCTGAGCACTATGGGACTTAACATCTGATGTCATCAGCCCCCTAGAACTTAGAACTACTTACACCTAACTAACCTAAGGGCATGACACACATACATGCCCGGGGCAGGATTCGAACCTGCGACCGTAGCGGTCGCGCGGTTCCAGACTGAAGCGCCTAGAAGCGCTCGTCCACACCGGCCGGCCAGCTATGTAGACAGACCCTTCACTGTAGATTAGATTAGATTAATACTAGTTCCATGGATCATGAATACGATATTTCGTAATTATGAGGAGCGAGTCGAATTTTCCAATACATGCCATAATTACGTTCGCCGGCCGCGGTGGTCTCGCGGTTCTAGGCGCGCAGTCCGGAACCGTGCGACTGCTACGGTCGCAGGTTCGAATCCTGCCTCGGTCATGGATGTGTGTGATGTCCTTAGGTTAGTTAGGTTTAAGTAGTTCTAACTTCTAGGGGACTAATGACCACAGCAGTTGAGTCCCATAGTGCTCAGAGCCATTTGAACCATTTTGAATTACGTTAATTTAACAACATAATTAAGTTAATATAACAACTTTTTTATTTCTATTTTTTTAATTTTGTTATAATTTTTTGTTTTTTTTTAATTTTTTCCTTAATTTATATCTAAAAATTCCTCTATGGAGTAGAAGCAGCTTTCATTCAGAAATTCTTTTAACTTCTTCTTAAATACTTGTTGGTTATCTGTCAGACTTTTGATACTATTTGGTAAGTGACCAAAGACTTTAGTGGCAGTATAATTCACCCCTTTCTGTGCCAAAGTTAGATTTAATCTTGAATAGTGAAGATCATCCTTTCTCCTAGTATTGTAGTTATGCACACTCCTATTACTTTTGAATTGGGTTTGGTTGTTAATAACAAATTTCATAAGAGAGTATATATACTGAGAAGCTACTGTGAATATCCCTAGATCCTTAAACAAATGTCTGCAGGATGATCTTGGGTGGACTCCAGCTATTATTCTGATTACACGCTTTTGTGCAATAAATACTTTATTCCTCAGTGATGAATTACCCCAAAATGTGATGCCATATGCAAGGAATGAGTGAAAATAGCCGTAGTAAGCTAATTTACTAAGATGTTTATCACCAAAATTTGCAATGACCCTTATTGCATAAGTAGCTGAACTCAAACATTTCGGCAGACCATCAATGTTCTTCCAATTTAATCTCTGATCAATGGACACACCTAAAAATTTTGAATATTCTACCTTATCTATATGCTTCTGATTAAGGTCTATATTTATTAATGGCGTCATACCATTTACTGTACGGAACTGTATGTATTGTGTCTTATCAAAATTCAGTGAGGGTCCGTTTACAAGGAACCACTTAGTAATTTTCTGAAAGATTTTATTGACAATTTCATCAGTTAATTCTTGTTTGTCAGGTGTGATTACTATATTTGTATCATCAGCAAAGAGAACCAACTTTGCCTCTTCATGAATATAGAATGGCAAGTCATTAATATATATTAAGAACAACAAAGGACCCAAGAGCGACCCTTGTGGAACCCCATTCTTGATAGTTCCCCAGTTTGAGGAATTTGCTGATCTTTGCATATTATGAGAACTGCTTATTTCAGTTGATCGGAGGGTTGAAGTACGGACGTGACTGCTTTGACTGTGGGTTGATGAGTGACGTGACGCCCCATCTTTGTGTGTTCTGCAGCTCCCCGGACAGCGACGACACGTACCCGGGCGAGGAGCCCGAGGAAGATTTGTCGATGCGGGACGACCAGTTCCTGGTGTCCGACCGCAGCGAGAACAAGTTCTACGGCTCGCTGCACGGCGCCGGCGGGGGCGGCGGGGGCGGCCTGGGGCTCGGACTCGGCGGCGGCTCCGGCCTGGGGGCGGGCGTCTCCGCCCCCGGCCTCGGCTACATCGGACGCCGCCTCCACGTAAGTCCACGCACTCGCTGACTGTTCGCTGGCATCTCGTGCGAAGGGGAGCCGGAGGTGCCTATGCTGCCCATGTTAAAATCACTAAGTTTGAGGAACATTTATGAATAAACTACCAAATAGAAAAATTTGAATTTTTTTTTTTACATATAGAGTGGTTTAGTATTGCAGTTATGACAGAGGGATTTTGGAGTATCTTTTCTAGTTTCCTTCCAATTATTTTTTTTATTAATGACCCAATTTTTTTTTACAAATAATTGCTTTATAATTAAACTGAAATGAAACTACTGAACATATTGCCAAATGGCTGTGTTACAATGTAGTGGGTTATTACAAATGATTGAAGCGATTTCACAGCTCTACAATAACTTTATTATTTGAGATATTTTCACAATGCTTTGCACACACATACAAAAACTCAAAAAGTTTTTTTGGGCGTTTACAAATGTTCGATATGTGCCCCTTTAGTGATTCGGCAGACATCAAGCCGATAATCAAGTTCCTCCCACACTCGGCGCAGCATGTACCCATCAATGACTTCAAAAGCATCGTTGATGCGAGCTCGCAGTTCTGGCACATTTCTTAGTAGAGGAGGTTTAAACACTGAATCTTTCACATAACCCGACAGAAAGAAATCAATGGGGTTAAGTCGGGAGAGCGTGGAGGCCATGACATGAATTGCTGATCATGATCTCCACCACGACCGATCAATGGGTTTTCCAATCTCCTGTTTAAGAAATGCCGAACATCATCATGATGGAAATGCGGTGGAGCACCATCCTGTTGAAAGATGAAGTCGGCGCTGTCGGTTTCCAGTTGTGGCATGAGCCAATTTTCCAGCATGTCCAGATACACGTGTTCTGTAACCGTTTCTTCGCTCACTGCAGGTCGACCCGTTGATTTCCCCTTACAGAGGCATCCAGAAGCTTTAAACTGCGCATACCATCGCCGAATGGAGTTAGCAGTTGGTGGATCTTTGTTGAACTTCGTCCTGAAGTGTCGTTGCACTGTTATGACTGACTGATGTGAGTGCATTTCAAGCACGACATACGCTTTCTCGGCTCCTGTCGCCATTTTGTCTCACTGCGGTCTCGAGCGCTCTGGCGGCAGAAACCTGAAGTGCGGCTTCAGCCAAACAACACTTTATGAGTTTTTCTACGTATCTGTAGTGTGTCGTGACCATATGTCAATGAATGGAGCTACAGTGAATTTATGAAATCGCTTCAATCATTTGTAATAGCCCTGTAAGTTTGACCACTAGGAGTGCTGTATAAAAATTTCATCTCTCTAGCTTGAGTGGATTTTGAGAAAATGTTCCTTATATTCGAAAAATTCTAATTTACGGGAAATGGCTATCAAAGTTTCTCAATACATTCCTGCACTATAGGATGGATTATCAGGGTCTTCTTCTTTATCCTCCAAAAGCTTCCTCTTCTGTCTTCTTTTCTGACCTGTTGCTCCATCATACTTCATATGCCTTTCTCTTCTTTCTGCTCCTCTTATCCTTTCTCTGTCAATATTTCTTAGTGCTCGTACAGTGTTGACCCCAGCTGTAAATCCCAATGCCTTCAGAACTTCACACTTCACACTGTTCCCTTGGTTGTAGGTTGCTATTGCACTATAAATGCCAAAGTGCAGTGTTTTTATGCTTACAAACACCCTTTTAGGAATCACTTTCCAAATCAAATTGTTTACGCTCTCATTAGGATTCTGCGTCTTTCCGTGTAGACGTTTGTGTAACAATTCTGGCTGTGCTAAGTTATGAAAAATTGGTTTTATTGTTCCCTCCTGATTCTTGTACATACTGCATATTACCCGCTTTACACAAGAAGTATAATACTACCAACAACAGGCGCAACACTGAACTATCCATTAAATTTCGGGCATGCAGCCGCGCAAATAAAATTTCTTCTACTGATATTTCGGCCGCGTATCGTCCGGCGATCTTCAGAGTGAGTCACAAGAGTCACATGCCCGAAATTTAATGGATTATTCATTACGCCGCGAGAAGTTGAAAATGCACAACACTGAACTAATTCGAAACGGTAAACAGCAAAGAGACGATGTTCCGCGCTCTTATTCATTGTACTATCGCAGCTTGGTATTAGTGTTAATTTTCTTTTCCCTACGTTCTCCCTCTTCTTATATACACGGTTACTAAAACGTGGCATCGTAAGCAGAACAAAAGTGTATGACAATATTAAATGGAGCAAGATGTTCGAAATTCTGAGGAAAATAGGAGTAAGCTGTAAGGAAATACGGGTAATATTTGTCACAGAAAACAATGTAGCCAACCCTTGCACAGTCGCTGTATGCGTAACATAAGGCGCTGTATGCGCAACAGGCCGAGAAAATCCACAGCAGTTCGCCAGGAAGTCACGAGAGGGTGTTAGATGCATTCAGCGGCCGCCCATTTCCTCTGCAGGCGTGGAGGGAAATGGTAATAACTCCACTTCCAGGGCGAGTAGAACAATAATTCAAAGTTTACATTAAAGAGGAATGTTCCAACTAATTTTCGGTAGCAAAAAAAAAAATCGTAATTTTTTGGATTTGACCACCTCCGGCTCCCCTTAAAAGTTTTCACACCAACAGCGAAAGAAAAATAATGTCAAGTTTGTTCGCGTGGTTATCCTCCACAGCAAGCGCAGAAATACTTGTTTTGTGGATGAAACCGCCTTTTCTTGCTGCAACTTAATTTCTTTTTCCTAGACGCCTTTCGCTTTTTTCTTGCTCTAACAAGGGAACCTCCCCATCGCACCCCCCCTCAGATTTAGTTATAAGTTGGCACAGTGGATAGGCGTTGAAAAATTGAACACAGATCAATCGAAAAACAGGAAGTAGTTGTGTGGAAGTATGAAAAAAATAAGCAAAATATACAAACTAAGTAGTCCATGTGCAAGATAGGCAACATCAAGGATAATGTGAGCACAGGCGCGCCGTGGTCCCGTGGTTAGCGTGAACAGCTGCGAGAGGCGAGGTCCTTGGTTCAAGTTTTCCCTCCTGTGAAAATTTTAATTTATTTATTTTCACACAATTACCACAGTTCACGCACTCACACAAAACCAACTTCGCTTTCCAAAATTCCAGGACATGTTCAGATTTGCTTGGACATATGCAGGATTTGACGCTCTATACAGGGAAAAATTTGAAAACGTTAAAAACATATGTTTTGACAGAGCACAGGGAAAACTGTGTGACTGTGAAACTGTTACATTCATTTGTTGCAGTTTATGTGACAAACTCCTATGTTTTCATCACTTTTTTGGGAGTGATTATCAGATCCACAAGAAAACCTAAATCGGGCAAGGTAGAAGAATCTTTTTACCCATTCGCCAAGTGTACAAGTTAGGTGGGTCGACAACATATTCCTGTCATGTGACGCACATGCCGTCACCAGTGTCGTATAGAATATATCAGACGTGTTTTTCTGTGGAGGAATCGGTTGATCTATGACCTTGCGATCAAATGTTTCCGGTTCCCATTGGAGAGGCACGTCCTTTCGTCTACTAATCGCACGGTTTTGCGATGCGGTCGCAAAACACAGACACTAAACTTATTACAGTGAACAAAGACGTCAATGAACGAACGGACAGATCATAACTTTGCGACAATAAAGAAAGTAAACTTTTCACTCGAGGAAAGACTAGAACCAATGACCTCTCGTTCCGCAGCTGCTCACGCTAACCACGGGACCACGGCGCTCTTGCGCTCACACTATCCTTGATGTTGCATATCTTGCACATGGACTACTCACATTGTATATTTTGCTTATTATTTCATAGTTCCACACAACTTCTTCCTGTTTTCTCGATAGATCTGTGTTCAGTTTTTCAAGGCCTGTCCACTGTGCCAGCTTATAACTAAATCTGAGGAGGGTGCGATGGGGAGGTTCCCTTGTAAGGTATCTTCAGTGGGACCTATAACGATACACTTTTGTTATTTTTGGATTATCAAACAGTTCACTTCACGAAACTTCTTGACAGATTAAAACTGTGTGCCAGACCGAGACTCAAACTCGGGACCTTTGCGTTTCGCGGGCCGATTGAGCTACCTACGAACGACTCACGGGGCGCTAGAGCCGCCACGATATCTCAGCGTGTTCGGTCAGAGGGTTAGCTGTCCTCTGTAATAAAAAAAAACTGGGTTAACGGATCAACAACGAACTTAAAAGGGTGTTTTACGACGTCCGCACCGATAAGATACAGCGACCGAAAACGAACAAAATAAAAAAAATAAAAACAAATAAATAAAAAGTCGGTAGAGCACTTGCCCACGAAAAGCAAAGGTCCTGTGTTCGACTCTCTGTCTGGCACAAACTTTTAATCTTCCAGGAAGTTTCATATCAGCGTACACTCCGCTGCAGAGTGAAAATCTCAATCCAGTTCACGTCTTGTTACAGTTTCCCAGATGAGAGGAAACGCAGATCACAGCAAACTGTACTTAATTACATTAAGAAACGCAACGAAAACTGATAATCTAAAAATAATGTAATTAAGTAATTACTTACATATGAAGACAGTATCTGTTCTCGAAAGAACAGAATACTGTTGATGACCGTGCAGCTTTTCCCTGGAATAAATGATGACTAACTGAAACACTCAGCTGCCGACAGGTGTTGTTGATATACCTGGATGTGGACAGCTGAAAATGTGTGCCCCAACCGGGACTCGAACCCGGAATCTCCTGCTCACATGGCAGACGCTCTATCCATTTGAGCCACCGAGGAACAGATGAATAGTGCGACTGCAGGGACTTGTCCCTTGCACGCTTCCCGTGAGACTAGCATTTATTCCAGGCAAAAGCTGCACGATCATCTACAGTACCTGTTCTTTCGAGAACAGTTACTGTCTTCGTATATATAGTTAAAGGCTACCCAGCCATTGACCTTCGTCTGTGCGAATACGCACAAGTTGCCCAAACTCTTACGGGAATCGCCAAAGCGTGCGCGAGTAATGAGTGAATGGGCAAATGTCTATAAGGTACTTTACATATGTAGAATTGTGGGCAGTTGGGAATGTGAGTCTCACGGGAAGCGTGCAAGGGATAAGTCCCTGCAGTCGCACTATTCATCTGTTCCTCGGTGGTTCGGATGGATAGAGCGTCTGCCATGTAAGTAGGAGATACCGGGTTCGAGTCCCGGTCGGGGCACACATTTTGAGCTGTCCACATCGAGGTATATCAACAACACCTGTCGGCAGCTGAGGGTTTCAGTTAGTCATCATTAATTACTTACAGTTTGCCATTTGAGACAGAACCCACATCACAGCAAACTGTAATTACTTAATTACATAAAAAAACGCGATGTGAACTGTTTGATAATCTAAGTATAACAAAACTGTATCGTTATAGATTCCACTGAAGATGCCTTAGAGCAAGAAAAAGGCGAAACGTGTGTGCGAAACATAAATTAAGTTGCAACAAGAAAAGGTGGTTTTATTTATGAGAGTGAAGCTCGTTTTCCATGTTTGCTTGCAAATACATTTGCTTTTGGCCGAGATCGTCTTCACTAAACAGGATCTTTATTCTTATTTTAGATAGATTTTTGCTAGAGTTACTGCATCATGAGTACCTTTTTTTATTTTCATTCCATTGTTACCGCATGGTGTGGTTTTCCTGTTTGTCTTGCGTTTTTCGTTACAGTTGTTTTTGTTTCACAATTTGTCAGTTTTTTAGTTTCGCCATTACTTTCACTGTGAAAAAGGGGGTTACAAATTTAAAAAATATGAACCGTACATCAGCGGACACAGTGGGTTCAGAGGGATAAAGTCATATATTTTGCAAAATAGTGGTCTGAAAACGATGTAGATACATATTTCCTATGTATTTATGACACGCTGCGAGCGTTAAACAGTGAAAAACTCCACAGTTTAACCTTTTACAATCAGAGTGAAAGGTTACAAATCGGCAGATTTTTCGCTGTTTAAACAGTGATGCTAAAAGATTACAAGGTGCAATTTGTCACTTTTTAACGCTCCTATTACCACTGCGGTCAAAATGACCCCGTAAGCACATAAGAAATACACATCTTCATTGCCTTCAGGACTATTATTTTCAAAATATATCTGAGTCAGTTATGTCCCCTGGTGTTTGGTTCGTTTCTTTTTTCATAACCCATTAAAAGCTATTCATGGTTTTTGCACTTAGTAACACTGGGGACAATATGATCTCAGTTTAATTTCTTCCTTTGTTTCTTCAATGTAACATTCATGAAAATAAAATGATGACTGTTAATTTGAACATGTGTAATGTACGTTTTTATGTTAGTTCGTTAAAATACTGCCAATATGTGTAAATTTCTTGGAGTCTCTGTGTATCCCGTGGTAGTCAGTGAAATAAAAAAAAAACTGTGTAAGTAGAAGGATTAAACAGTGACAGTGAAAGACTGAAAAGTGCACATTTTCACATTTAACATAGTGGGACTACGGGAAAAATGACAAACTTCGAAACAAAAACGGCTGTAACGAAAAACATAGACAACCACAAAAACCATAGCATGTGGTAACAAAAAAAGAAAGAAAAAAAGGAACACTTATCATGCTTTAACTTCTGCGAACCATGCCTCAGTAAAAGAAAAAAAATTGTTTGCTCAATATGAAAAAACAGTCATTTATTGTTTCTCAAAGTATTCCAGTTCAAAATTTGTACCAATTCTCGACACATCGTATCCTCTCTGATGTTGCTAGCTTAACAATGCGGTTTTGGAAGCATTCAGCAGTTTAATGAGGTGATGAAAGTCCCTGTCCCCACATCTTTTGTTTTACAAAAACAAGTCGTTAGGCAATAAATTAGGTCGATATGGGCAGTGAGACCTTACTTCGGTGTTACTGTATTTCATTTACCGCACAGCGTATAGTAACAGTCTTTGAATCACAAAACAAAATATACATTTACAAAGTTTACTAAACTGCCTCATATCAACGCTTCAGCACAGCTCTCCAAAGGTATATCGAAAAGAATCATCCGATTTTAAAAAGTCATAACTATTATGTTGTTTGTTGAAATATTACGTGAACAATGTACTGTTGGAAAAAGAACACACTGTTTTACGTGGGTCCCGCTAGGTAGCAGCAGTGTGCATGCACCCACTTCAGTTCTACTCTAGTAAAAATGGTGTCGGGAGGAAGAAAGCGTTTTGTGTTACTTTCGTATTAGGTGTGGTGTGGATTCTCCGACAGCACAGAGCACTAGACAATGGTATGAACAGTTCCGAGAAACAGGTTATTTGTGTATAGGCAAATCGCCGGGTCGACCCGAGTCAGACGTGGAACGCATCCGCCGAGAACAGTTACAGCAAGCACATATCTCGATATGCTCGAGAATTTTCTTTTCCCACAGTTGTAAACCGATTCGAACGACTTCGCTTACCTACAGAATGGGGCACCGCCACTTTGGCATCTTGATGTGCGGGAATTTTTAAATCAAAGGGTTACTGAACGATGGATCGGTCGCTCTGGCCCAAATGATTCAGCCTTACATTATTGACCTCCAAGGTCACCGGACCTGACTGTATGTGATTATTTCTTGTGGATGTGTATAGTAGACTCTGTTTATGTGCCTCCGTTACCAACAACAATGAATGAACTGAACATCGCATAACAGCAGCTGTAACTAACTGAAGACATGCTCACTGCAATGTGGGAACAATTTGAATACCTAATTTACATATTCCGTGCATCTCAAGGGGGCCACATTGTACACCTGTGAAAAGGTACAGAAAAAACTTTTTCAGTTTCCTGTTCATCAAAAAACAAAATTTATTGCATATGTTTATTAGTTTCTGAGATATAGACGTGCCAAATCGGATGATTCTTTTTCATACACCCTGTATAATACAAATGGAAATAGTTACAGGCGACTATCAAGGTGGTTTATGTAGTTTACAATTTCCATTCATCGATGGCACCGAATTCATTTTCAGCAAGAATCCTGGCCCTGACAAGACTAGGATGTCTCGATCTCATTCATTTTCGTTCCACAGAGAACACATCACTTAATATAGGAAGGCCACGGTTATGAAAGACCTTTTGGTATTCGCATAATAGCGTGTTCTTCCGTCTAATATCGGGAGGTGCGATGTGAGATGAGATACGCAACCAGTGTATGGAAATAGATTGTACTGACCCACTAATGAACCGCATGGATTCGTTAAGTTGCACACCTGTCATTTGCACATATGGGTGATTAAGTCGGATAGACGCTAGTACTTTACTGTTGAGTACACCAATCTTCTCGAAGAGTATTTATTTTATTTTATTTTGTTTGTTTTCGTGTTCCAGAGATCCTTGATGCGAGTGTATCGCCGGGATGTAGAACTTGCCAGATTATTATTTTTATTTATTTATTATCATCCCAATTATCACATTTGTGATATAGGATTTGCCAGGGTACATTTAACAACTAGGCCTATATAATATCTTAAAAAATTATCTGTGCTGAATTCATATGAATCTATCTTATGTTTAATACAACTAATAAGTGTTTTTATAACATAATTTCTTATGTGCTTGACAGACATATTCACTGATGTAATTTCATTTGTCACATTAACTTAAACATATATTCTTATACAGTTGTGCAGAGATATTTACTTACGTTGTAGTAACTTTTGTCAAGCATGTGGTTCTTTATAACAGTTTTAAATTTATCCTCATTTTCCAGCTCTTTGATATGTTTTGGTAGTGCATTAAAAAGTTTGATGCCTTGATTACATACATGTTTCTGACTTCGGGTCCTTGTTACAGCTTGTGTGTGGGGACCTTTACATTGCCGTGTATTGTAATTATGGTAGTCTGTATTGGTTTTCATTTTGTCCTGATTTCTTTTGCTCTCCAACAGACATTTCAGAATGTATAATGATGGAATTGTTAAAATTTTCAATGCTTTAAAAAGGGGCCTACAATGTGTTTGAGGTGGGCTCTGGGTCATTATCTGAATAGCGCGTTTTTGTAATTTGAAAATCTCATTTAGACGACAATTTGTTTTTCCCCAGAATACTATCCCATTGGATACAATGGACTGAAAATAGCCAAAATATACTAATCTGGTACAGTCATTACTACAAACTCTTGAAATTATTCTAAGTACAAAACATGCTGAATTTAGTTTTAGTGCTAAGCTCACCACATGGTCATTCCAGTTAATCTTCTCATCAATGTGCATACCCAGGAATTTTGCACACTGTACTCTTTCAAGCTGTTTGCCCTCCATGGTGGGATTTAGGATGTCATGTTCACTTATTTTTCCATATTGCACATAATTAGGTTTTTTTTCTTTGCATTCAGTGTTAGCTTGTTAACACTAAACTATTTTTGTATATCTTGTAGTACTGTGCAATGACTGCTTCATATCACTAACTATTAAACTAATATCATCAGCAAATAACATGATTCTAGCTTTTCTCTCTGACACCTGAATATCATTAATGTAAATGAGGAACAGCAAGGGGCCTAATACACTTCCTTGGGGTACACCTACTTGACCTCCCTTGGATCTGATCTTATTTTAATTTTTCGATTAATATTCGGTGCTGTAATTTCAACCACCTGCATCCTCTTTTCCAGATAAGACTCAAACCACTTTTTTACCGGTCCTCTGATACCTATAGCTTCAAGCTTTTCCAAAGGTATGCTGTGGTCAACAGTGTCAAAGGCTTTTGACAAATCTAGATTTATCCCAACTACACTTTTTCCCTCTTCCAATTTAGTGATTATTTCTTTTGTGTATTCCAGTACAGCTGTTTTGGTACTTCCCCCAGCTTGAAATCCATGCTGATAACTGTTTATCAGATTGTGGATATTAAGATAACGTGTGACTCTATATTTCATTAGTATCTCTAAAACCTTAGAGAAAGTTGGGAGAAGTGAGACAGATCTGTAGTTTTTTATTTTAAGCTTATCACCCTTTTCCAACCGTGGAAAGACTTTAGAAATTTTCAGTTTCTGTGGAAACACAGTAATAATCATATCTAAATGGCCACGAGGCTTACAAACTAAATCATATATAAACAGATACATGGGGTTCAAATGTTTAAGCACACTGATTATAGTAGTAATAATGATTGCACAAATAAATTGTAAGTCTAACATTCTAATACTCATATAAAAGCATTCTGTCATCGGTTGATATGCTAGTGCTACATAGTCTGTTCTTATAGGAATGCTTAAAATGAAACACATTGCGCCAATTGTTACATGCTATCAAAAAGTCCCTGTAAAGAACAGAAAGAACTATTCAAAGATAAAGTTTCAGCTGTTATTTGAATTTAGACATATCCCCAGTGATTGATTTAACATGAAATGATTGTTTATTGTATACTTTTGTGCTTGAATTATGTACTCCTTGTGCCATGCTGAGATTTTTTTATGTCTTTGTGAAGATCATATTTGGCCTACTTCTTGTATAATGATCATTATATTCACTATTTGTTTTGTAAATTGTATGATTATTGTTCACAAAGTGCAATAGTAAAAAAATGTACTGAGATGGCTTGATGAGGATCCTGAGCTGTTTGAATAAGTTTCTGCAAGAGCATCTGGGATGCACTCTAGCTGTAATTCTAATGACTCTTTTCTGTGCAATGAAAACTTTGCTTGCTTGAGACTGGCTACCCCAAAATATGATGCCTTATGTCCAGGGTACGATTTGTGCTTTTACCAGTGGGGGGGGGGGGGGGGAGGGATGTCTTAGGGGGTTATTATAATTACATATGTTACTAGCTTGGACCATGGCGTTACCCATGGTTAAACAGTTATTTATAAATAGATGTTAATGCCGAAACTCACTATTCACGCGTATGCACTATCAGAAAAGCCATCCCTTGTTACATCTTTAAAAGTACATTATAGGTAAAGCTTATTTACAAAATCATCTACATACAGGTATACGAGGGGAATTCAAAAAGTAGAGGCACATTTGTGAAAAGCTGTACTTATTCTGATGATAGAAAACTGAAACATATTAATAGTATTAATAGCAAGACTTATCAAAAATCTTCAGTGTTCGGCTCCACAAATTTAAATTATATGTAAAGTTTTACTCCAGTGCATGGGAAATAAATATCCCAGGTTGGGATGCATAAACTAAAACCAGAGGAGGGGATGGTCTGATGCAGAGGGGGGGAAATCCCCCCCCCTGCAAATCGCACACTGCTTATGTTATAAGTGAATAGGAATATCCTAGGTATGCAGCTTTAATTGTTTTGAAGTCATAACCAGATGAAATTAAGCGAATGGCAAATGCTGCTGATTTCAGTCTTTTACGTAGGTCGTTGATGTGAACTGGCCAGTTTAGATTGTTTTTTATGAGTAGTCCCAGGAATCTGGAAGACAGCCCTCAGTATTTCTTTGTCACCACATTTTACTTCAGTATTTTCCTGTTTTTTATTTGCTGTTTGAAACTGAGTGAATTGAGTTTTGTTCGCATTTGAAGGGAACCAGTCTAGAGCTTCTTTGAATAAAGTGGCTGCAGTGTTCTCAAGACTGCAGTTGGGTGTTTTGTCAATCATAAGGGTTGTGTCACCAGCAAACTGTGTGCAGTATGCTTTTTTGTGTTATACAGAATGGCAGCTCATTGATGAAGTTGAGGAAAAGAGCTAAACTGATAAAAAAACACCATACAGGAGTCGGGTTGGGAAGTAATTCGGCACCCACTTTGCTAACCTGATCTCGCGCCCTTTTCTGCTCTGTATCGAACAATCTTCAAGGAACTTCTTTTCTGAAGAAAATGCTGTCTTGACATGGCTGGATGGGTTATTTGTCACAAAACCACATGGTTTCTTTAGTCCCGGGAACAAAAAGTCACCCCAGCATTGGCAGTGTAAATAGTGAATGAGAATATATTATTGATGAGTAAAATCTTTATTATGTGTATCTGTTGTGTTCATTAAACTTGTGGAAAAACACAACCCTATACTTTTATTGGTCTCCGTTCATCTCGAAACAGCCAAATGATTGTGATTGCTATTTTGTTCCATTGCCATTATTATGTCTGGATTTTGCATTTCCTCAGTTGTTTTTGTTTTAGAGTTTCCTTACAACAGCTGGTGGGAGCCTAGTTTTGATGTGTAGTCAAATTCTGTGGAGTTCATGGGGAATGGTTGTTTCTTGCAGATAAGTGTTTGCGTAAATTCAAATGTACTGTAGTCTTCCATTTTCCGAAGGATGCCTCTGTCTACATCTACAGCTACATCCACAAGCCACCTGACGGTGTGTGGCGGAGGGCACCGTGAGTACCTCTTTCGGTTCCCCCTTCTATTCCAGTCTCGTATTGTTCATGGAAAGAAGCATTGTCGGTATGCTTCTGTGTGGGCTCTAATCTCTCTGATTTTATCCTCATGGTCTCTTCGCGAGATATACGTAGGAGGGAGCAATATACTGTTTGACTCTTCGGTGAAGGTATGTTCTCTAAACTTTAACAAAAGCCCGTACCGAGCTACTGAGCGTCTCTCCTGCAGAGTCTTCCACTGGAGTTTATCTATCATCTCCGTAACGCTTTCGCGATTACTAAATGATCCTGTAACGAAGCGTGCCGCTCTCCGTTGGATCCTCTCCATCTCTTCTATCAACCGTATCTGGTACGGATCCCACACTGCTGAGCAGTATTCAAGCAGTGTGCGAACAAGCTTACTGTAACCTACTTCCTTTGTTTTCTGATTGCATTTCCTTAGGATTGTTCCAATGAATCTCAGTCTGGCATCTGCTTTACCGATGATCAACTTTATATGATCATTCCATTTTAAATCACTCCTAATGCGTACTCCCAGATAATTTATGGAATTAACTGCTTCCAGTTGCTGACCTGCTATATTGTAGCTAAATGATAAGGGATCTTTCTTTCTATGTATTCGCAGCACATTACACTTGTCTACATTGAGATTCAATAGCCATTCCCTGCACCATGCGTCAATTCGCTGCAGATCCTCCTGCATTTCAGTACAATTTTCTATTGTTACAACCTCTCTATACACCACAGCATCATCCGCAAAAAGCCTCAGTGAACTTCCGATGTCATCCACATGGTCATTTATGTATATTGTGAATATCAATATTCAGTATCAGTATTATCCACATGCCGAACCTCTTCTATCCTTTTTGTGCACAAAAATTTTTTAATGTTATTTTATTTTATGCGCAACACATTACCATGCATAATACAATGGAGGAAAACTGCTAGCATTTGAAATTGCTTCAAGTCACCTTAGAATGGACAAAAACAGGTCCTGTGTGGTTTTCGAGGTAATCTTATACCATTCTTCCTGAAAATTAGTGGCAAATTCAGGTAATGATGATGGAAGTGGATAGTGATCACACACCCTTCTCTCCAAAGTAGCCGACAAAGACTTGGTAGTATTGAGATCTGGTGGCTGTGGTGGACTGGGAAGTGACAATTCATCCTCACACAGAAAACCTGTATTGGATGATGCAAAGGTTTTTCCATTAATGTTTGGGCAGGCATTGTGCATACTAACTTAGTAGGACCATACATTCTACCTAGTGACACATACATCATCTGCTTACAGGAGATCTTACCTGTACTTCTGGACAATGTTCCTCTAGCTGTCCGTGGATGAATATAGTTCCAGCAGGATGGAGCCCCAGCTCACTTCAGTTGAAACGTCAGGAATCACCTGGATGCTGCCTACGGCCAGCAGTGAATAGGATGGGGCAGTCCACTTCCCTGGCCCCCACATTCTCCTGATTTAACCTCTGTGGACTTTTTCTTGTTGTGTCATATGAAAAGCTTGGTGTACAAGAGCCCTATCACACCTGAAGAATATCTCGTTGCCCACGTGTCTGTTGCTGCTGGACAGATTATCGACATGCCTGATGTCTTTTCTAATGTTCGCTGATAAATGTGCCGTTGCTGTGAATTGTGTATCTCTGTCAGTGGTCACTCTTCCAAGTGCCTCTTGTAAACTATTAATAAATTTCTGATTTCATTCGTCTTTACATGTCTTTTCAGTTTCCTCTGATTCATACTACTGTACACCTACTACTGTAGCGCTGTAATGTGTCACTACTGCACACACATTCCTATATGAAACCTGCTTATCTATGTCCTCCCTACCAGCCTTTACATTTTTGTCATATATGAGGGTTGGAACTTAAATAGTGGCAACTATTTATTTACAGCTCGTACAAAATAGATCCATGTTTCAAACTTTTACTGACCTTCAAAGTAGTCACCAGCATTGTGTATAACCCGTTGCCAGCAATGTGGAAGTCGTAGGATACTCTTAGCAGTGCCAGTTGTGTTGACAGTTAGAGTGGCGTGGTCTATTACCTGACAAATTTGTAGCACTTCTGAATTGAATGCCGTGAAGTGTTTCCTTCAGTTTAGAAATCGAGTTGAACTCAGGAGGGCTTAAGTCAAGGGAGTGCAGTAGGCAGTATAGCACTTAGCAGCCCCATCAGGCAAACAAATCAGTAACAGCTTGCACTGTACGTGCTTGAGCATTGTCCTGCAAAATGATGGTCAGGTCCTGCAGAAAGTGTCATCACTTCTGTCTCTAAGCTGGTCGTAGGTTGTGTTCCAAAATTGAACAGCATAGAGACAGAGGTGAGGACACTTTCTGCAGGACCTGACCATCATTTTGCAGGACAATGCTCAAGCACGTACAGTGCAAGCTGTTACTGATTTGTCTGACTGATGGGGCTGCTAAGTGCTATACCACCTACTGCACTCCCATGACTTAAATCCCCGTGAGTTCAACTCAATTTCTGAAGGAAACACTTCACGGCATTTGCTTCAGAACACTACAAATTTGTCGGGCAATAGACCGCCCTGCTCGAACTGTCAACACAACTGGCACTGCTAAGAGTATTCTACGACTTCCACATCACTGGCAACGGATTATACACAACGCTGGCTACTACTTTGAAGGTCAGTAAAACTTTGAAACACTTATCCGTTTTGTACGAGCTATAAATAACTAGTTGCCACTGTTAAAGTTCCAACCCTCATAGTTAGGGCCACCCAGTGTATGTGGTGTCCAATAGAACAGACACTACATATATATAATTAAAGTGATGACGGCCAGTGATCACTTCAGTGCAGATGCATAGCAAGCTCAAACTCTTATGGGAAATGGCAAAATGCTACGAGTAGTGAGGATAATGAGCAAGGGGAGCTACATCAGTAGTGTGTGGATAAGTTGAGAATTTGGGTCTGACAGGATGTGTGCTGGGTAGTCCATGCAGTTGTGCTGACCACTGTGTCTGGATGGCATAGAGCTTACTGCATGTGCCCAGTAAGCAGGAGACTCGGGATCCAATCGCAGTACACCATAAATTTTCTACTTTCCCCATTGATATAAATCAGTCACCACTGCCAACTAATGTCTTTAATTTTTTCATTTGTTTTACTTAGACCATCTTGGACCTTAATTTAAATGGCCTCTAATCATGCAATGTGAGAATGAGGAAGATTGCCTAAGTATCTTTGTTTCATTGTAATTTATAGTAATACCATTGTCGGCCGTGGCTGACTTGGTGGTGTAATTCAGTGTGGCATCTATGTCATGGTACCTCTCTTGTATTATGTGTACGTTATCCAGTCTGTATGCTATGCTGCACTGGTGGGGGATTTTCTAGACCGCTGGTTTGTGAAGGGCTGGATCCTCCTTTACTAGTAGTGTTAAGGTCTTAGGGGATGGGAGAAGTACACATTTGACAATTTGTTGATCCAATATTCTGCTGGCTTTTATGGAGGAATTACAAATGGGATGCATGCAAGTTATTTGTGCTCATCTTTCTCTTCATGTTGTTGTCAAACAACAACCTGTCTGAACATACACCTTACTTGCTTGTTACCTCTATCCGTTCCTTCGTAGTGTTGTCTCCAGTTGTCTCAGCTCAGTTGAAACACTGTCTTGCTTGCAGATAGTTCATGCAATGTGAAGAAGTGTGCATAAGAGACCTTAATTCTGAGAGTTGTGGGATCTGAAGCTCTTTCATGTACGCTCGTTCACAGGGCACGAACCCTCCACAATCGAGTCACCCTCCCATCTGACCTGAAGCTGTTGGAGACAACATTCCAAAGAAATGAGTACAGCAACAGGAGCAGAATAGTAGAGGGGGTAACAACCACCGTATACAGGGTGTTACAAAAAGGTACGGCCAAACTTTCAGGAAACATTCCTCACACACAAAGAAAGAAAATATGTTATGTGGACATGTGTCCGGAAACGCTTACTTTCCATGTTAGAGCTCATTTTATTACTTCTCTTCAAATCACATTAATCGTGGAATGGAAACACACAGCAACAGAACGTACCAGCGTGACTTCAGACACTTTGTTACAGGAAATGTTCAAAATGTCCTCCGTTAGCGAGGATACGTGCATCCACCCTCCGTCGCACGGAATCCCTGATGCGCTGATGCAGCCCTGGAGAATGGCGTATTGTATCACAGCCGTCCACAATACGAGCACGAAGTGTCCCTACATTTGGTACCGGGATTGCGTAGACGAGAGCTTTCAAATGCCCCCATAAATGAAAGTCGAGAGGGTTGAGGTCAGGAGAGCGTGGAAGCCACGGAATTGGTCCGCCTCTACCAATCCGTCAGTCACCGAATCTGTTGTTGAGAAGCGTACGAACACTTCGACTGAAATGTGCAGGAGCTCCGTCGTGCATGAACCACATGTTGTTCCATACTAGTAAAGGCACATGTTCTGGCAGCACAGGTAGAGTATCCCGTATGAAATCATGATAATGTGCTCCATTGAGCATAGGGGGAAGAACATGAGGCCCAATCAAAACATCACGTACTGATGTGCTTGATGCTAGTACTGTAGAGCATTGAGTCTCATGTCAACACAAGCACCGAAGTCAACATTACCTTCCTTCAATTGGGCCAACTGGTGGTGAATCGAGGAAGTACAGTACATACTGCCGAAACTAAAATGAGCTCTAACATGGAAATTAAGCGTTTCCGGTCACATGTCCACATAACATATTTTGTTTATTTGTGTGTGAGGAATGTTTCCTGAAAGTTTGGCCATACCTTTTTGTAGCACCCTGTATAGGATACCAATCGGAGCAGAGCAGCAGTCATTAGGAACCACAAGAATAGCAACAATTCTTTTTGGTGAAATATTGTGGAGAACTTACGACGTGAATCAGACGAACACTCAGGAATTCTAGAAGAACTATATTATTTATACTTTCTAACAGAAAAATTGCCAACAGCCTTGCCACAGTGGTAACACCAGTTCCCGTCCTGGTCACCGAAGTTAAGCGCTTTTAGGCCGGGCTAGCCCTCGGACGGGTGACTGTCCGGTATGCCGAGGGCTGTTGGAAAGCGGGGTGCACACAGCCCTCGTGAGGCAAACTGAGGAGCTACTCGACTGAGAAGTAGCGGCTCCAGTCTCGGAAACTGACATACGGCCGGGAGAGCGGTGTGCTGACGGTGTTCCCCTCCGTATCCGAATCCAGTGGTGCCTACGGTCTGAGGATGACACGGCAGCCGTTCGGTACCGTCGGGCCTTCGTGGCTTGTTCGGAAGGAGTTTAGTTTAGTTTTGACAGAAAAGTTATTTGGTAGTGTAAGAAGCCGGCGCTACACTGTCCACTCGTCCACGACAGGCAGCGACGTACCTGTGCCCGGCCATCTTCCCCTGGGTGGATACGGGCCCGGCCACCGAGGAGTCGGGCATGTTCGTGATGAAGATGGTGGGCGTGCTGTACGTGCTCATCCTGATCTTGGACATCACGGTGGCCGCCTCCGGGGGCAGCGGAGGCTCCTGGCTGGCTGCGGCCCTCTCCATCACCGTGCTCGCCATCATCGGCGTGCTGCTCGCCATCTCGAGGAAGCCCCAGAACAGGTACTCTTTCCCGTCGCCAGCTTTACTCAGGACCTGGCACAAACTGAGTTCGGCAGTGGGTGAGTGCCAGATTCTGATTCCACATTCACTGAATAGATGTATTGGCACGACGTCTCCCCGCGGACTTCGGTCGGTGAATTTGATTTTGCAGCCCAGTGGCTCATTTTGGTAAATCTGACCCTTTGACGAGGACATTTCTACAGACTGAACAGTAGTGCTGTGCTAGAGCAAGACTCGAATTGCTTAGCCGAAAGTCGGTCTTCACTCAAGATTTCTATCATTTGTCGGTACTATCTCCACAGCTGGTTTTGCTGTTGCAATTTACTTTTGTGATCGCATTTACAGTCAATTTATTAGACATTTATTTAATGCCTTACTTTTTTTCTGAGTGTTACCGTTTTGTTTGAAATGATTAATAGTAGGTAACTCTTATACCCTTTGTTGAAATATGTGGAGAGGTACCGACATGGTCATCTGCAACTCAATTGGTAAATCATTACAATCTCTAATATCCATATAGATTCTTGCACGGAACTCAGTCAGGTAGTATTTTTAAATGACAATTTTTCCGCGTTTGGCTGTTACTTTTACTAAAAAATCACGTTATATGTAGATATGTCCATATAAGTAATATCGGAACTTCTATTGTGAATTTCTCCAATTACAACAGGAGTTAGTATGGGGGTAGTATTTATCTGTATTTTCTTCTTCTTTCTTCATTTGGGTCATCTAAGGACCACACACCAATTTCAGTGCTTCCTTCTTTGTTGTTCTTTCTTTTTCCTCCAGTATTCCTTCATATTTTCACTATATATCATTTTTCTCTCCTCGGACCATTTTGACCCTGTCTTCTTCTGCCTCTTGCCTTGGAATCCTTCCAATTTTAACACTTTCCTCTTGAAACTCTCTGTTTCTGATGCATCTTTTTCACTTATGTTGTTTCTTTCCTAATCTTTTCTAACTTCTTGAATCCAGGCTACTGTTGGCTTGTCCCAAAGCTATTTAGAAATCTCTTTGGTTAACCTGTCGCTGTTCATTCTGTATAAATTTCCAAAAAATAGTAGTCACCTCTTTCATAGTGTTTCATTTATGTTTTCTATGTTGCGATAAACTTCTTCATTGCTTCTTAATTTCCATACCTCTGTATTTTTTGGTGGCCCAAGTATTTTTTTGAATGATTTTTCTCTCTAGGACTTCAAGTTGTGTAATTTGTAGTTCAGTAACAGTGTGGCCGAGCGGTTCTAGGCATTACGGTCTGGAACCGCGCGACCGCTATGGTCGCAGGTTCAAATCCTGCCTCGGGCATGGATGTGTGTGATGTCCTTAGGTTAGTTATGTTTAAGTAGTTCTAAGTTCTAGGGGACTGCCCAGAAGCATTTGAACCATTTTGTAGTTCAGTAATAAACATTCACTTGCATAAAGGCATTCTGATTTTACTACTGCGTTGTAGTGCGGTATCTTCAAATTTTAGACAGACATCTTTTGTTGTAGACATTCCTAGTTATTCCATAAGCTCTCTCCATTTTATGTACTCTTGCTTCTATAGCGAATTTTTCTAATCCATTTTCTTGGATTATTTCTCCCAGATATTTAAATTTGTTTACCCTCTTTATCTGGCCAATATCCGTTGCTAGGGATTCCGGAGCATTTTTTATATTTGTCATAAATTTTGTTTTTTCTACAGATATTGTTAAACCTACTTTGTTGGCTATTTCTTCTAAGAAATTGATTTGTATTCCAGCATTTGTTAGGTTTTCAGAAAGAATGGCAAAATTATCCACATTTATCTATATTTTATTTTATTTTATGTGTCTTCTTCTGTAGGACCAATTGGAGGAGCAACTCTTCAAGGTCATGGAACATACGAGTACATTAAATTACAACAAAAAAGTAACAAATAAAAGAAAATGTTTATGAACCCGAAAAAAGACAAGCCATCAGTTCATGTAGATGCAATCAACAATGTAACACAGGAATCAGCTTAACTCCTCCACAGAATAGAAGGTGTGACCCATGAGGGAACTCTTCAGTTTCGATTTGAAAGCATGTAGATTACTGCTAAGATCTTTGAATTCAAGTGGTAGCTTATTGAAAAAGGATGCAGCAGTATACTGCACACCTTTCTGCACAAGATTCAAGGAAATGTGATCCAAATACAGATTGGGTTTCTGCTTAGTATTAACTGTGTGAAAGTTGCTAATTTTTGGGAATAAACTGATACTGTTGAAAGAAATGACAGTAAAGAATATATATTGTGAGGCGAATGTCAGATTATCCAGACTAATGAACAGGGGTCAACAAGAGATTCGCGAACTTATTCCACTTGTTGCCTAAACCAAACATTTCTGAGCAAAAAATATTCTTTCAGAGTGGGAAGAGATACCCCAAAATATAATACCATACATCATAAGCCAATGAAAATAAGCAAAGTAGACTACTTTTCATGTCAAACTATCACTTACTTCAGATACCGTTTGAGTAGTAAAAATGGCAGCCTTAAGTCTTTGAACAAGATCCTGAGTATGGGCTTTTGATGACAGTTTAGTATCTATCTGAATACCTAGAAATTTCAACTGCTCTGTTTCACTAATCATATGCCCATTCTGTGAAATTAAAATGTCAGGTTTTGTTGAATTCCGTGAAAGAAACTGCAAAAACTGAATCTTACTGTGATTTAGCCTTAGTTTATTTTCTACAAGCCATGAACTTATATCATGAACTGTTCTATTTGTAACAGTGCCAATGTTTCAAACAACATCCTTTACAACAAAACTAGTGTCGTCAGCTGACAGAAATATTTTAGAATCACCTGTAATAATAGAAGGCATATCATTTATGCAAATAAGGAACAGGAGTGGCCCCAGCACTGATTCCGGGGACACCCCCCATTTGACCATGCCCTGCTCAGAACCCATATCACAGCTATTCTCAACACTGTGGACAATGACCGTTTGCTGTCTGTTGTTAAAGTAAGAGGTGAACCAACTGTGAGCTACTCCCCGTACTCCACAATGGTCCAAACTTCTGGAGCAACATTTTGTGATCAACACAGTCAAACACCTTAGTTAAATCAAAAAAGATGCCTAGCATTCGAAACCTTTTGTTTAATCCATCCAGTATCTCAAGTCTGTGTTTAATGAAATATTTGTAGTTTATTTTTCACTTGCACTAATGCTGCACGACTCAACTACATGACCTCCAACCAGCGCTTGATACGAGGGTGAGTCAAATGAAAACCTTAAATATTTTTTTAAATATTATTTATTGTGCAGAAGTGGTACAAAGCTGTATCACTTTTCAACATAATCTCCCCCATGCTCAATGCAAGTCCTCCAGCACTTACAAAGTGCATAAATTCCTTTAGAAAAAAATTTATTTTAGTAGTCCGTGCAACCACTCGTGCACCGCGTGGCGTACCTCTTCATCAGAACGGAACTTCTTTCCTCCCATTGTGTCTTTGAGTGGTCCAAACATTTGGAAATCACTTGGGGCTGGGTCTGGTGAGTATGGTGGACGAGGAAGACACTCAAAATGCAGGTCTGTGATTGTTGCAACTGTTGTACGGGCAGTGTGGGACCTTGCATTGTCATGTTGCAAAAGGACACCCACTGACAGCAATCCACGTCGCTTTGATCTGATTGCAGGCCGCAGATGATTTTTTAGGAGAGCTGTGTACGATGCACTGGTCACAGTGGTCCCTCTAGGCACGTAATGCTCCAAAATGACGCCTTTTTCGTCCCAAAAGAGAGTCAGCGTGACCTTCCCTGCTGATGGTTCTGTTCGAAACTTCTTTGATTTTGGTGATGAGGAATGGCACCATTCTTTGCTCGCTCTCTTCTTTTCCAGTTGGTGGAGGTGTACCCAAGCTTCGTCCCCAGTAACAATTCTTGCAAGGAAGCCGTCACCTTCTCGTTCAAAGCGCCGAAGAAGTTCTTCACGAGCATCGACATGTCGTTCTCTCATTTCAGGAGGCAGCTGCCGTGGCACCCATCTTGCAGACACGTTGTGAAACTGGAGCACACATTGTGCACAATGTGGTGTGCTGACCCGTGACTAATCTGTAAACATGCTGCAATGTCATTCAGTGTCACTCGGCGGTTTTCCTTCACTATGGCTTCAACTGCTGCAATGTTCTGTGGAGTCACAACTCGTTGTGCCTGACCTGGACAAGGAGCATCTTCCACTGAAGTCACACCATTTTCGAACTTGCTACTCAATTCGCAGACTTGCTGCTGTGACAAACATGCATCACCGTACTGAACCTTCATTCGTCTATGAATTTCAGTGGTTTTCACACCTTCACTATGCAAAAACCGAATAACAGAACGCTGTTCTTCCCTGGTGCAAGCCGCAAGTGGGGCGGCCATCTTTATACCGATACTGCGACGGTATGTGTGCATCTGCACTGTGCTGCCACCTACAGGCCATTCTGCACGCTGTTTGTAGCACGCTTACCAGCTTACAGGATAACGGCGCAAAATTTCGATTTGTCATTACAAATTTAAGGTTTTCATTTGACTCACCCTCGTATGTTGTGCCACTCACACCATCTGAGAAACTCACTGAAAAGATGCATTGGCAAAGGGTATGACCGCCATACTCCCTCATCCGAAGAGGAACCAGTTGCCAGCACTTGGACCCACAAACCAGCACTGAGGTACTTCTGCCATTGCATTTGTGTGGTGAATGTGGAACCAGAGTCTGATTTAGCCATACTTATCACATCACTAGTGCATGCCTGTGAAGCGATGCTGAAATTGGATGTAGTTGGTTTTAAACATGGAGTTTTGCCAGCAGTATTTGACCAACAAGTATTGGAGTGGTGTCCCTCATAGCGAGACTTTGCACGAAAGTCTTTTATTAAACTACCAATATCTGTACGTTGTGTCTCAAGGCGCACTGATGTGCCACTGTAGACTACAATCCATCCACTGGATGAGGACCTTATGCACAGCGACCCGCTTGGTGCCGTTGGAGAACCAGATTTAAAGTTGTCCCTTCTTTCATCATCATACAACACAAACATGACACCAAACTATCCAAACACCCATTAATATCATCAATACTTAACAAGTACACTAAAACATAACACACACCACATCCAAAGGTGCCACTGTGTGTGGAGGTAGAATATCCTTTCAGATTAGAAATATGCCAATCAAAAAATGCCATACGGCTTTCTTGCTATATTGACATAGTGTGTTCCTTCACAACATGCACAAATTAATTGTACTTATTATAAAACTGTGTGAGAACGAGAAGTAGAGATAGATTTTACATACCTGCAAACTCTCAAATCTAACTGAGTTTTTATTTTGAATATAATAGAGGGAAACATTCCACGTGGCAAAAATATATCTAAAAACAAAGATGATGTAACTTACCAAACGAAAGCGTTGGTATGTTGATAGAGACACTAACAAACACACACACACACAAAATTCAAGCTTTCGCAACCCACGGTTGCTTCGTCAGGAAAGAGGCAAGGAGGGGGAAAGACGAAAGGATGTGGGTTTTAAGGGAGAGGGTAAGGAGTCATTCCAATCCCGGGAGCGGAAAGACTTACCTTAGGGGGGGAAAAGTGACAGGTATACAGTCGCGCGCGCGCACACACACACACACACACACACACACACACACACACATATCCATCCGCACACTTTCGTCTTTCCCTCTCCTTCCCTATTTCCTGATGAAGCAATCTTTCCTGATAAAGCAACCATGGGTTGCGAAAGCTTGAATTTTGTGTGTGTGTTTGTGTTTGTTAGTGTCTCTATCAACATACCAACGCTTTCGTTTGGTAAGTTACATCTTCTTTGAGTTTTTATTTTGGAATACAAACCTTATTTTCTAATATTGATAGTCCATCAGCATAATTTTTTCACCAACTGAACTACTGCAGCCTGACAAACACTGACTTCTGCTTATAGACTCATCTGTGCTGTGGCAAAGTTGGTGCCTACATAGTCTACATTACTATTTGTTACAGATGAAGCATTTATAAATCATAGATTTTAAAACTTCGGATGCAGTTAGACAATGTCGCAATTACAAGATAATACATGATTTCTACAGTTACACTTTTAATGTCAAATTTGAAAGGTGCTCATTAATTTTTTATATGTAAATTATGATTACATATGTCATCATGAATTAGCTTTTTCTTTTTAACCTAAAATTTATACATAACAATGTTGATATACCATAGTTTACAGATTTGTCTTACGAATTACACCATATCTTGCAATCCATTTGTAAACAACAAAAAACTAAATATTTTCCTCTAACAGTTGTAATTTATGTAATTTGGTAAAAAACAGTTTTATAACAATGCTATAGTCTCTTAAAGAATATTTAATTTTAATATTTGCAGATAACGCATTAAATCTGATATTCCCTCCAAAACTGAATAGTGAACTGTAAAGTTTCTTACCTAGAGTTCCACAATAAATTTATATAAACTAACACACTTTTTCTTCTGAAATATAAAATTGGCATTTTTCTGGAAAACAATTTGCTAGCTTTAAAACCAATCCTCAAAGTTATGTTTGCTAAAGGTGATTAATCGAAACATATTATGAAATATGCACAATTGAAATAAACTGAAAACCTCATTTTGTTAAAGACTGGGCAATAACTGTAAATTAATAATAGATTGTAAGACTTTTTAGTTAACATATAAGTTGACCAGCACATTAAATACTACAGGAACTACGTTTTTTTTATCATTAGACTGTGAATTATCAATAAATCAATTGTATAAAAACCTTAGCAGAAGATGAATCTGTACCTAACTAAATTGAACTACTTTTCTACCAGATACAGTGCACTCTTGGAAGTTTTCAGATTCTTTGTCTCACGTGTGGATCCACAGCTGTGGTGTAATTTCTGAGTGCTAAAGCCATTTTACATCCACCAAAGGCTGTCAGAATGTTTTATGCAGATGAACTGTATTACGGGCCACACACACTGAGATACTATTCTTGGCATGTTACATTTTGTATTCATTTTTGTTTCTTTATCCGTTTGTGTATGTAGTCATTTTACTATGATTAACGACATACTTCTAATGTATATTTCAAATTGTTCTGCTCCTAAAGATAGCCAAAATATGTAAAATTGTCAAATGAAACTAAAGTTTACTGTTTACCAGTGACTGGTAACAGTAAAGTTGTAGTTTCACATAATATCACTGACAATCATGGTAGAGCATAAACTAAAATGTTTTCATTTAAAAGTACGAGGTGCATTCAAGTTCTAAGGCCTCCGATTTTTTTTCTAATTAACTACTCACCTGAAATCGATGAAACTGGCGTTACTTCTCGACGTAATTGCCCTGCAGATGTACACATTTTTCACAACGCTGACGCCATGATTCCATGGCAGCGGTGAAGGCTTCTTTAGGAGTCTTTTTTGACCACTGGAAAATCGCTGAGGCAATAGCAGCACGGCTGGTGAATGTGCGGCCACGGAGAGTGTGTTTCATTGTTGGAAAAAGCCAAAAGTCACTAGGAGCCAGGTCAGGTGAGTAGGGAGCATGAGGAATCACTACAAAGTTTTTATCACGAAGAAACTGTTGCGTAACGTTAGCTCGATGTGCGGGTGCGTTGTCTCGGTGAAACAGCACACGCGCGGCCCTTCCCAGACGTTTTTGTTGCAGTGCAGGAAGGAATTCGTTCTTCAAAACATTTTCGTAGGATGCACCTGTTACCGTAGTGCCCTTTGGAATGCAATGGGTAAGGATTACGCCCTCTCTGTCCCAGAACACGGACACCATCATTTTTTCAGCACTGGCGGTTACCCGAAATTTTTTTGGTGGCGGTGATTCTGTGTGCTTCCATTGAGCTGACTGGCGCTTTGTTTCTGGATTGAAAAATGGCATCCACGTCTCATCCATTGTCACAACCGACGAAAAGAAAGTCCCATTCGTGCTGTCGTTGCGCGTCAACATTGCACGGCAACGTGCCACACGGGCAGCCGTGTGGTCGTCCGTCAGCATTCGTGGCACCCACCTGGATGACACTTTTCGCATTTTCAGGTCGTCATGCAGGATTGTGTGCACAGAACCCACAGAAATGCCAACTCTGGAGGAGATCTGTTCAACAGTCATTCGGCGATCCCCCGAAACAATTCTCTCCACTTTCTCGATCGTGTCGTCAGACCGGCTTGTGCGAGCCCGAGGTTGTTTCAGTTTGTCGTCACATGATGTTCTGCCTTCATTAAACTGTCGCACCCACGAACGCACTTTCGACACATCCACAACTCCGTCACCACACGTCTCCTTCAACTGTTGATGAATTTCAATTGGTTTCACACCACGCACATTCAGAAAACGAATGATTGCACGCTGTTCGAGTAAGGAAAACGTCGTCATTTTAAGTATTTAAAACAGTTCTCATTCTCGCCGCTGGCGGTAAAATTCCATCTGCCGTACGGTGCTGCCGTCTATGGGACGTATTGACAGTGAACGCGGCCTCATTTTAAAACAGTGCGCATGTTTCTATCTCTTTCCAGTCCGGAGAAAAAAAATCGGAGGCCTTAGAACTTGAATGCACCTCGTAAAGCAGTACAAAGTGCTTAAAATTTTCTGTCTAATCATTGGTGCTAAATGCTAATGTGATTGCTTGTTCTCAAAGACATAGGCCTAATATCTTTCTTTACACATTTTGGAACAGCAGTCGATGCAGGTCCCAGTGGTGCGCCACTGACCTACTAGTGTTACGTGTCTTGTTTATTGCCGACAGGAAGACGTTGCTCTTCATGACACCAGGCTTGCCATTCGTGCCAGCAGTGGCTGTCACTGTCAACATCTACCTCATCTTCAAGCTCTCCATCCTCACACTGGTGCGCTTCACCGTCTGGATGGCCATCGGTGAGTGCATCGCACAACTGACCACTGCGATTATCCCGGGCCTTGTAGCGAGATGTCACGTATAACACTTTTGAGTCACCAGTACCATTGGTCAAAGGAAGTTGTCCTAACTTATTCAAGTAAAGGAAAGAGGGGGCCATATCATCTGCGTGGGGACAAATTAAAATGGGGCTCCCACAAGATTCGATCATTGGCCCATTATTGTTCTTGCTTTCTGTTAATGATACTTTATTTGAACCAGGAGGCAGAATTAATCCTGTCTGCATTGTTGTGAAGCTGAGCAAAGCTGCATCAACAAAGAAAATAATAATGTTTGTTAATGTTAGTGGCTGGTTTTGCGCAAATGGGCTAGATTAATCTGTGGAGAAACATTGCTCATCCAGTTTTGTACATCAAAACCATCTCACCTCCTATCAACATACCATACCAACAAGAAATGATAAAAGGGTACAAAGTATTAATTCCATAGGTGTACACATTGAGGAAAATTTAAACTGAAAAAAAAAAAAGATCATATAGTAGGCCTGCCACTTTTCCATAAGAATAAATGTCAACTTTGTGGATACATAAGTCAGTAAGTTAACATATTTCACAGGTTTTCTTTTACTGATGTCGTATGGGATAATATTCTGTCAAATAATATTCACTGCAGAAAAGAAAGTAATTAGAATTATGTGTGGAGTACATCTTGTAAGTAATTCCTTAACCGCATTAGAATATAAACCACAGCCTCACAATGCTTCTACTCATTAAAAAAAACTACTTGCCAACAATCCAGCTGAGTATGAGAGGAATGGAAATACTATATGGATTACTCTGTAATCACTCTAACTTTTGTACAGAAAGGGATGAAATATTCAACTATAAAACTTCTCCAGAATATTTGGAAGGTAGGAGACGTACTGGCGGAATTAAAGCTGTGAGGACGGGGCGTGAGTCGTGCTTGGGTAGGTCAGTTGCAAGAGCACTTGCCCGCGAAAGGCAAAGGTCCCGAGTTCAAGACTCGGTCCGGCACACAGTTTTAATCTGCCAGGAAGTTTCATAAAACTTCTTGACTATCTACCAATGGAAACAAATGTCAGAAAGATATCAGAAGTGTTTTCATATGTAGACTAAAGATGACTCTCCATAACAACTCCTTCTATGCCGTAGAGAAATCCTTTGAGTAGAAATGATTAGTCATATTGTACAGAAACAAACCTGTAATTGGACAGCATGTCCCAAAATATTTTTGTTTTGTTTTGTTTTTTGTATTCAATCTTTGTTCTTTCAGTACATAATAGTGAGTATAATATATGGAATGCACACTAACTAACTGAAGTTTTAAAAAGCAACATGTGACCAGCCTTATCCAGAAGAGATAAGTTATATGTCAATACGAAGTGATGGGAATCGTGATCGCAGTTGTCTCAGTTGGTTTGTTATGAAGTGCTATTCTCTTGGCAATGTTATTAATCTAGTCCATTTCCTAGACCTTGATGTGTTAATATGTAACCATATAGGACTACATAATATCCACCTTCGTAGGAAAGGTTACTAATGTTCGTTAGTATGATAAGGGAGGGAGCTAACTAATGCAGTGTGGGTTTCATATTCTTCATTTTGTTAGTCTTTAGCTGTTCCTACCAATGCCCATAAACAACCTTTCTTACCACTCACTCAACAGTGGTCAGCAGGACACTTACATGAGTAACTAGAAAATAGTCAGTCTGCTTTGCACTCTCAGAAATCTTAGCTTCTGTGCTGAAGAACAACTATCCCTTCAAAAACGTCATGAAAAATGCAGCTAAAATGTGTGTTAGGGCAACGAAAGATTTCTGTAGAATTAACAGCCTCTGGGACACATCATCATTGGAGAAGTGTCGATGTGGCTGCATGCGGCAAATGATGCACTTAACTACTTTGCCACCTGCGCCTGAATGATGGACGATGAAACGGATCAGCCCACGTAAGATTTGTGCAGACCAGACTATTGTTATCTCAAGAGAAAGTTTGCTACCCAATTTGGGTGTTCCTGAGCCACTGTATTCTGTCCAATTCCCACAGGCCAAACTAGTCTAGTTTGAGTGTGCTGAAGGAATGGTTCTCAAGCAAGAACTTTCTGAACGGTTCGTAATTATAACTGGAAGTTACGCTGTACCACTCTTAAGGTGGGTTTACACTGACAAGATTTTGAGAAAATATGTTTATAAGTTTATTTTATGCTTATGGTAGCAGATGGTCAATGTAGCTTGTAGTACATGACGGCATAAATATTTCTGGAATATCTGAAATTTAAAGACATGGGCACTGATTTTACTTTTCCTTGCCAATTCTAATTTATGGATCATAATTAAACTTGTACTTATCAGCCAAGAGTTTCATATATTACTTTATAAATCACTAATTAAAATATTCATATGTGCCGTTACATATCATCCTAATATTACTTATTGAATAGGAGTGATACTGTAGGGATGTCCACATTCTTATTGCTGACTTTCTACACCTGCGATTTATATAGTTTGGTAATTTGTTGTGCCCTCAGTATCTGTGAAATGAATGACTGGAATTATTCCGTAAGCTGCATTAAGAAGTATCCTTTATTTATTGGTGGTAACTAGTTTCAGACATTGTGTCTGTTTTCAAACCATCCTGTAAAAACAACACTAACTAGTTTCAGACATTACATCTGTTTTCAAGCCATCCTGTAAAAACAAAGTTACAGTAGATATTACAGTGATTATAAAAAATGAGACACGAATATAAGCAGTGATTCTTGTTGTATGAAAAATTACATGAAAGGTTTCTTACCATCTTCAGAATTTAAAAAAAAATGCAGTCATATATACATGCTTGGAAATATCCATAACAAACAATCCTGATAGTTCAACATACAGTAAACAAACTACACCAAACAGTGCAGAGAGACCTGATGTTCAAAGGCACTGGCAGTTGCCAGGTAAAAACACCAGAGGCCTCTGGTAACAGTGCACACAAAGGACCAGAATGTTTATTATCCAAAGAAATGTTCTTATATCATAAAGATAACATTACAAATTGCACAGTGACAAATAAAATAAATTAAACCACTATTTAGTCTTAATCGACTCAAGCTCCATTAAGACTATAATGGACCATGTGTAAATATAGTGCCACAAAGGACATAATTCAGAAGTTACATAGCCAGGATACAGTGAAAACTGCCAACGGGTGAAACAACTTCAAATATTACAATATACGATAAAAAGACTGTCACAAAGAAAGCTTTCAGCCCTTAAGGCCTTAGTCAAGAATAGACGACACACACATGCACGACTACAGTCTCATGCAACTGTATCCACACTGCCAATGAAGTTGCCTGAGAGTGCAGTCGTGTGTGTGTGAGTTGCGTTTGTGTGTGTGTGTGTGTGTGTGTGTGTGTGTGTGTGTGTGTGTGTGTGTGAGATCTTATTCTTGACTAAGGCCTTACAGGCTGAAAACTTTATTTGTGACAGTCTTTGTTGTGCCTATCTGCGACTCAACATCTTCGCTATACGGTGAGTGGCAACTTTCCTTTCCATAATATTGTTACATTCCATCCTGGATTTTCCATTGTTTGAATATACAATAAAATTATACAGGTACCTGCATAGCATCCATAAAATACCCTGCAGCTTCAAATATGGTGTAACAGGTAGCTGTTGTGTACACAGTTCCACCGAGTCAGCGCGTACACAACTTTCCCAGTAGAGCGCGCCCCGCTAAGCACAGCGCAGGCGCAGCACTCGTCCATCTCCATACTACGAGATGGAGCTGCCATAGAGACGGACCAAATTCTGCTTCCGCCGATCTGCGTATTAATATGTAACGCAGCCAATGATATTGCTGCTAATTTAGAACCTTTTCTCCTCGCGGATCACACTCGCGCAGTGATACCTGAACGCTCGAGGTATTATAACAAGTGTACAGACCTCCGATTAGTCAGTCTGCATTTGTCTGCACCAGTCTGTACTAGTCTGCATTAGTCTGTACCAGTCTACATTTGTTTGTCTACATTTGTCAAGTATCAGAGATATGTGAGAATAAGATTAACGTACCAAGACCAAAGGAACTTCAGATTGTCAATTGTAAATAGCATCCAGAATCGAGTTTAGTAATGTTATGCTTTTAATTATTTTAATAAATGTGTGTGAAAATTAATCAAGTTCTGTTTAAAGTTGGTCACCGTCAATCTGCTACTCTAAGCGTGCAAGTGGCATTTCTATTGTCTGACCTAATGGCAGAAGATAAACACGCCACAATAAGACCACGAGACTTATTGCTGACACTCACCTACTTCGTTAGAGCGACAAGTCAAATAATCTGATGGTGTGTGTACCGAAGGTCTTACAGTACGCACACCACAGTAGCCATAGTAAAATACTGTAGAAAATGATTTTCATAGTCACAATTTTGAAAATTACAATATAGAATAAAGTAAAATACAAATATCCCCATATCATTAATATAGGACCCATAGTACAGACGTTGCCAAGCTACAGCCCAAGGGCCAGATCCGGCCCATGGCGTCAATTCATCCTGCCCGCAGATGGCACTCGAATTTGCTTGATAAAACATATAGACCACAAAAAGTTTTTGCCCCACTGCTGGTGGTACTAGGAGTATGCGCAATCATTAAACCTTACAGTGGAGCTTCTAGAGCAGAACTCGTGTGGTGAACCACTCACACTCCCTCGAGTATTTTTGGAGGAAAGAAATGGCCACTTGTCACGAGACTTTCATTCCTGCTTCAAGTGAAGACTTCCATCTCTAAATTTCGCCAGTTGCCAGCATCCTGACATGTTGTTGTTGTTGTCTTCAGTCCTGAGGCTGGTTTGATGCAGCTCTCCATGGTACTCTATCCTCTGCAAGCTTCTTCATCTCCCAGTACTTACTGCAACCTACATCCTTCTGAATCAGCTTAGTGTATTCATCTCTTGGTCTCCCTCTACGATTTTTACCCTCCACGGTGCCATCCAATGCTAAATTTGTGATCCCTTGATGCCTCAGAACATGTCCTGCCAACCGATCCCTTCTTCTTGTCAACTTGTGCGACAAACTCCTCTTCTCCCCAATTCTCTTCAATACCTCCTCATTAGTTATGTGATCTACCCATCTAATCTAAAGCATTCTTCTGTAGCACCACATTTCGAAAGCTTCTATTCTCTTCTTGTCAAAACTATTTATTGTCCACGTTTCACTTCCATACGTGGCTACACTCCATACAAATACTTTCAGAAACGACTTCCTGACACTTAAATCTATACTCGATGTTAACAAATTTCTCTTCTTCAAAAATGCTTTCCTTGCCATTGCCAGTCTACATTTTATATCCTCTCTACTTCGACCATCATCAGTAATTTTGCTCCCCAAATAGCAAAACTCCTTTACTACTTTAAGTATCTCATTTCCTAATCTAATTCCCTCAGCATCACCCGACTTAATTCAACTACATTCCATTATCCTTGTTTTGCTTTTGTTGATGTTCATCTTGTATCCTCCTTTCAAGACACTGCCCATTCTGTTCAATTGCTCTTCCAAGTCCTTTCCTGTCTCTGACAGAATTACAATGTCATCGGCGAACCTCAATGTTTTTATTTCTTCTCCATGGACTTTAATACCTACTCCAAATTTTTCTTTTGTTTCCTTTACTGTTTCCTCAATATACAGATTGAATAACATCGGGGGCAGGCTACAACCCTGTCTCACTCCCTTCCCAACCGCTGCTTCCCTTTCATGCCCCTCAACTCTTATAACTGCCATCTGGTTTCTGTACAAATTGTAAATAGCCTTTCACTCCCTGTATTTTACCCCTGCCACCTTTAGAATTTGAAAGAGAGTATTCCAGTCAACGTTGTCAAAAGCTTTCTCTAAGTCTACAAATGCTAGAAATGTAGGTTTGCCTTTCCTTAATCTATTTTCTAAGATAAGTCGTAGGGTCATTATTGCCTCATGTGTTCCAACATTTCTACGGGATCCAAACTGATTTTCCCCGAGCTCGGCTTCTACCAGTTTTTCCATTCGTCTGTAAAGAATTCGTGTTAGTATTTTGCAGCCGTGACTTATTAAACTGATAGTTCGGTAATTTTCACATCTGTCAACATATGCTTTCTTTGGGATTGGAATTACTACACTCTTCTTGAAGTCTGAGGGTATTTCGCCCGTCTCATACATCTTGCTCACCAGATGGTAGAGTTTTGTCATGCCTGGCACTCCCAAGGCTGTCAGTAGTTCTAATGGAATGTTGTCTACTCCCGGGGCCTTGTCTCGACTCAGGTCTTTCAGTGCTCCTGACATACAGACACAGATTTCTTCGTATGCAAGGATCTAAAGATGTGCTCTCGCTTCATGTTGGATACAGACTCTGTTAAACCACCATCACAAACACCTTGTAAGGGCCCTTCATTCAGTGACATACACTCGGTCGCTGTCACTTCCTGGCTTTTCTCGAAGAAATTGATTCTGAATTCTGTGATTTGTCTTACTACACAACAAAAATACAACACATTACCATTCCTAATACTGTTGGCGCTCAAAATAGTTTGTAATCATTTCAGAATGGAGAAACAGATCTGTATGGTTTTCAGGGGAATTGTATACAATTCTTCCTGCAAAAAAGTGGCCAGTTCAGGTAATGGGTAGCAGTCACGCACCTCTTTCTCCAAAGTAGAGCACAAAGTCTCAATAATAATGAAATCTGACGGCTGTCGGGGCCAGGGAAGATGTGACAGTTCATCCTAGTGCTCACAGAACAAGTCGTTACGATGCAACCTGTGAGAACAAGTAGTCCATGTCACCTTGGAACGCAGCTTCACCAATGGGAAACAAATGTTTGTTGCACCACAGGATGGACACGATCAGCCAGAATGGTCACATGCGAGGGGCGTTTGAAAAGTCCGTGCAAAAATAAAAACTACTTTCGTGTTTGGGGTAAACCTTTTTATTTTCCGACAGTCTCCTTTTAGACTTATACACTTCGTCCAACGCTGTTCTAATTTGTTGATCCCTTCCGAATAATAGGAATTGTCTAAGTCTGCAAAATAGCTATTCGTTGCTGCAATCACCTCCTGGTTTGAATAAAATCTTTGTTGTGTCAGCCATTTCTTCAAATTGGGGAACAAATAGTAGTCCGAGGGAGCCAAGTCTGGAGAATAGGGGGCATGTGAAACAGATTGGAATCCTATTCCCATTAATTTTGTGACCATAACTGCTGAGGTGTGTGATGGAAAAGGACTTTTTGCGTTCCAATCGCTGCCGTTTTTCTTGTAGCTCGGTTTTAAAATGGTCCAATAACGATGAATAGTATGCACCTGTAATAGTTTTACCCTTTTCCAGATAGTCGATGAGGATTATCCCTTTCAAATCCCAAAAGACAGTCGCCATAACCTTTCCGGTGGAAGGAATGGTCTTCACCTTTTTTGGTGCAGATTCTCCCTTGGTAACCCATTGTTTAGATTGTTGTTTGGTCTCAGGAGTATAGTAATGTAGCCATGTTTCATCCACAGTGACGAAACGACACTTAAAGTCCTGCAGAGTCTTCCTGAATAGCTGCAAACCATCCTTGCAACACTTCACACGATTCTGTTTTTGGTCAAGTGTGAGCAATCGTGCAACCCATCTTGCGGAAGGCTTTCTCGTGTCCAAATGTGTATGCAAAATATTATGTATCCATTCACTCGAGATGCCCACAGCACTAGCAATCTCGCGCACCTTAACTCTTCTGTCATTCATCACCCTATCATGGATTTTATCAATGATTTCTGGAGTCGTAACCTCCACATGGCGTCCAGAACGTTCAGCATCATGTGTGCCCGTATGGCCACTCCGAAAATTTTGAAACCACTTATAAACTGTTCTAATCGAAGGTGGAGAGTCACCGTAATGTTTATCAAGCTTCTCTTTAGTCTCCTGAGGCGTTTTGCCTTTGACAAAGTAATGTTTAATCACCCCACGAAATTCTTCTTCTTCCATTTTTTGACAATCACTCGACTTCGTTGATTCACACAAATGCCAAACACAAAGAAATAGACCAATATGGCTGAAACTTGGTGTGTGTTGTTTCCAAAGATGCTACCAACTAAACATGACCTCGATACATGCCAGTGGTGCCATCCCTCAGACGCTGCACGGACTTTTCAAACGCCCCTCGTAACCCTTGGCAGTAACGACCTTGCAAAGTAGTACAAAGTAGTACATCAGTACGGCTGCCCAAATTATCATCGAACCTCGGCTATATTTCACTCTAGGGACATAACTCGGCCACAAGATGGAAACAGTGTCAGACAAGACTCATCCGATGAAATGACTTTCTTCCATTGCCCCGTAGTCCAGGTTTCGTGGCTTCGGTGCCATGCTTTCCTGCTACAGTCGTTTGCAACACTGATGAGTGCTTCTGGAATTCCAGCTCACCGCACAGTTCCCACCTTATAGAGCTCCATCCATGTTGTTTTAGTGGTGGTGGTGGTGGTGGTTAGTGTTTAACGTCCCGTCGACAACGAGGTCATTAGAGACGGAGCGCAAGCTCGGGTTAGGGAAGGATGGGGAAGGAAATCGGCCGTGCCCTTTCAAAGGAACCATCTCGGCATTCGCCTGAAACGATTTAGGGAAATCACGGAACACCTAAATCAGGACGGCCGGAGATGGGATTGAACCGTCGTCCTCCCAAATGCGAGTCCAGTATGCTAACCACTGCGCCACCTCGCTCGGTGTTTTAGTGCTAAGAGGGCTTGCAAGAGTGTGACATTCCGTTGTGCAGTGACTTTGGCAACTGTCGTCCTCGTATTTTTCATCACAATCCTCTTCAATGACCCCGTCTGTCACACTCACTCGACACAGATTTTCGTTTGTGTTGTGACGTAGCAGATAATGTTCTCCTGCTTTCCCTGTTTGTGTTACATATATCTTCTATACTGTGCCTTTTGAAAGCTCGAGCACAGAAGCACCCACTGTACGATCACCGACAATCTGCCCACATTAAAATTCACTTAGCTCCAATGCCTCCCACGTGTGATTTGTGGTTAAATACAGCAGAACAATACGCAAGCTTGGCTATCATCTGTATTTATGTTCAAGCATTGCAGTGTTTCCACATTTTTGTCCAACATATGTAGATACAACTGATTCGTATGTCTCGTTTTCATATTTCTTCTGCTCGGTACAATATAGCGACACAAGAAGGGACGTCAAACAGATGTGCAAAACTATAGACCTATATCTCTAACATCGATCAATTGTAGAATTTTGGAACATGTATTATGTTCGAGTATAATGACTTTTCTGGAGACTAGAAATCTACTCTGTAGGAATCAGCACGGGTTTCGAAAAAGATGATCGTGTGAAACCCAGCTCGCACTATTCGTCCACGAGACTCAGAGGGCCATAGACACGGGTTCCCAGGTAGATGCCGTGTTTCTTGACTTCTGCAAGGCGTTTGATACAGTTCCCCACAGTCATTTAATGAACAAAGTAAGAGCATGTGGACTATCAGACCAAGTGTGTGATTGGATTGAAGAGTTCCTAGATAACAGAACGCAGCATGTCATTCTCAGTGGAGAGAAGTCTTCTGAAGTAAGAGTGATTTCAGGTGTGCCGCAGGGGAGTGTTGTAGGACCGTTGCTACTCGCAATATATATAAATGACCTTGTGGATAACATCGGAAGTTCACTGAGGCTTTTTGTGGATGATGCTGTAGTATATCGAGAGGTTGTAACAGTGAAAAATTGTACTGAAATGCAGGAGGATATGCAACGAATTGGCGCACAGTGCAGGGAATGGCAATTAAATCTCAATGTAGACGAGTGAAATGTGCTGTGTGTACATAGAAAGAAAGATCCTTTATCATTTAGGTACAATATAGCAGGTCAGCAACTGGAAGCAGTTAATTCCATAAATTATTGGGGAGTAGGCATTAGGAGTGATTTAAAATGGAATGACCATATAAAGTTAATTGTCAGTAAAACAGATGCCAGACTGAGATTCATTGGAAGAATCCTAAGGAAATGCAGTCCGAAAACAAAGGAAGTAGGTTACAGTACGCTTGTTTGCCCACTGCTCGAATACTGCTCACCTGTGTGGGATCCGTACCAGATAGGGTTGATAGAAGAGATAGAGAAGATCCAACAGAGAGCAGCACGCTTCGTTACAGGATCATTTAGTAATCGCGAAAGTGATGCGGAGATGATAGATAAACTCCAGTGGGAGACTCAGCAAGAGAGATGCTCAGTAGCTCGGTACGGGCTTTTGTTGAAGTTTCGAGAACATACGTTCACCGAGGAGTCAAGCAGTATATTGCTCCCCCCCTATGTATACAGAGTGTTACAAAAAGGTACGGCCAAACTTTCAGGAAACATTCCTCACACACAAAGAAAGAAAATATGTTATGTGGACATGTGTCCGGAAACGCTTACTTTCCATGTTAGAGCTCATTTTATTACTTCTCTTCAAATCACATTAATCATGGAATGGAAACACACAGCAACAGAACGTACCAGCGTGACTTCAAACACCTTGTTACAGGAAATGTTCAAAATGTCCTCCGTTAGCGAGGATACATGCATCCACCCTCCGTCGCACGGAATCCCTAATTCGCTGATGCAGCCCTGGAGAATGGCGTATTGTATCACAGCGGTCCACAATACGAGCACGAAGAGTCTCTACATTTCGTACCGGGGTTGCGTAGACAAGAGCTTTCAAATGCCCCCATAAATGAAAGTCAAGAGTGTTGAGGTCAGGAGAGCGTGGAGGCCACGGAATGCACCGAATCTGTTGTTGAGAAGGGTACGAACACTTCGACTGAAATGTGCAGGAGCTCCATCGTGCACGAACCACATGTTGTGTCGTACTTGTAAAGGCACATGTTCTAGCAGCACAGGTAGAGTATCCCGTGTGAAATCATGGTGGTGAATTGAGGAAGTACAGCACATACAGACGAAACTAAAATGAGCTCTAACATGGAAATTAAGCATTTCCGGACACATTTCCACATAACATCTTTTCTTTATCTGTGTGTGAGAAATGTTTCCTGAAAGTTTGGCCGTATCTTTTTGTAACACCCTGTATATCGTGAAGAGACCATGAGGATAAAGTCAGAGAGATTAGAACCCACAGAGAGGCATACCGACAGTCTTTCTTTCCACGAACAATACGAGACTGGAATAGAAGGGAGAACCGATGGAGGTACTCGAGGTACCCTCTGCCGCACACCGTCAGGTGGCTTGCGGAGTATGGATGTAGATGTAGATATGAAATTTACTTTTATTTGTGTACGTTCTGTGCTCGGCATATTATATTGAAAAGTCTAAGCTCTCCATTCTTAATATGTACTGTGCTTGCTCGGTACATTATGTTGACATACCTAAAATTCCGACAGGCTTTGGTGTGTACTTCTACTACGGCATCAAACATAGCACACTGGAGGAGGAAGAACAACAGAGACTCCGTGAAGAACAAGAGGAGGAGGAGCAGCGCTCCGTGTCCGGCATCCAGGGGGGCATCGGCGGAGGCTCCGACACCGGGGGCGGCATCGAGATGTCCGTGTCGCCCGCCCGGCAGACGCCCCAGGTGCCGGTGCAGACCGCGGGCTCGGCACCAGTAGCGGCGACTGGCAGAGCCTCCGACCTGTTCGTTCCGCCGACCCATTTTCCGACGTGGGACGATTGAGACGGTGGCCGTCGTGGAGGCAGGACCGTAGCAGCTGGGGTTCGGGGCCCTGCTCTGACGTGCCACGGACCGAGCGAGTGGTGAATGGCGAGTGAGGTGACCGGCAGCTGTGGCGGGCGAGACTGTGGGGGCGGTATGACCGGTGCCCGGGTTCCCGGTGCCTGCTCGCGTATGGGGTCAGTGACGAGATGGACTGCGTGGAGTGTGGTGGCCGGGGAGTCTGCAGACGTCAAACGGTGCACGGAACATCCCCGTCTGGTCTGCTGACAAACTGGCTGAAGCAGCCTGGAAAACTGTCTCGTCGTGTGAAGCAGTGATCGGCAGTGAATTTGACTGTCGAACGACTGCAAATTCGCCAGTTACTTAGCTGACATAGAGGCAATATGAACAGCTGTGATGCAGCACAGAGGATCCATTTTCGTGTGTCAGGGGATGGCTCTAGACTCCACTGTCCAGCTCCTTTTCTGAGGAACATCTCGGGTTGTTGTAACTGGAGTATTTCCTAGCATTTACTGCTTGATTTCAGTCATCAAACCTTGCTGTGATGTAAATGTTGAGACCTTACACTCATTCGTAATGAAAGCTACTGACATTCTTGTGCAACTGTGTTTTGTGTAGAGGTGTTCAGTTATGCCCTGATAATTGCAGCAATATTAATTTCCAGAACTTTTTGGTAATTCAGTTGAAAGAGGTAACAGCACCAAAACTGTCCGTGCAAAACACCTCAGAGTGAGGGAATGTGACAGTGTTGATGGTGATCTGACCATCACATTCCCACAGCCTTTCTTGATGAGGTGACACTTCTCCCATTGTCTCTCACTGAAATTAACAATACAAAAACAATAATATATATATCATCTCACCAATGTCTCCTACACAAATATATGTTACACAACACTTGTGCTTCACAATGAAGAAGTGCACAAATAAAGATAACCATCCACTTTAATCAACTAAACCCTCAGGAGTCACCTAATTCCACAGTGTAATGTGACAGTAACAGAGAATCAATACATACACACATTAGCTGCTGAACTTGTAAGATGGTACGTAATTCCCACTACTTGGCCAGTTGTTCACAATGTCATTCTTACATCGTATGAACTATGAAATCCAATTACTGTTGCTGTTGTAGAGGAAACCCCGCCGTGTTTTGGTGGTGCATAATAGTATGCAACTGTGCACTGACTAAGTACTGATAATTCACTCCTACTCATCACACTTAGGCCGTATGTGTAGAATACCAATATACAAGTTGAAACTGTCAGAAGAAGGAAATAAAAAGCTGTTCATAGTACTTTACCTATGAAATACTGGTAAGCTGATGGGTGCAATAGTTCTTTTCAGAAACTAGGTCCTCACCTGCCAAGTCTGAATGGCTGACAATGAATGCAAGTTATCTTATATGCAGGAGTGAGTGTAAGGTAACTGAAGATACCGTGTACGTAGTTGTAATGTGCACAAAATGGTTAATGCAGAAACAAAACCAATTTTTCAGTTTTTCATATAAAAGTATTTGACACACAATACTGGGAAATCAAAGTAGAAAGTATATTTTGATAATGAAGCTAGTTTTGATTTATTTCGGCAGGAATCTATAACATTTAATACATGTCGCTTTTTGAGACAGTAGTGGATCCCTGTATCTTGCTGACGATTATGGCCTGGATTGGCACGCAAACGTCACTGACTGTAAAAAATTAGTATTGACAAGTACTGATGTATAGGTAGTGTTCATCTTGCTATCTTTACATCTGCATCACAGCTGTCCAAATCAAAGTAATACTGCATCTTGATCTATACCAGCACTGAATTTCCTGTACCAGTAGAGCCCTCGTAGGTAATTTGCTGGCCTCATTCAGCAGTAGTACTGGCAAGTGCCAAGGCTTCCATCTTGTAGAGGATGAACAAAGTATACCAACAGAGCACAATGCAGCTTCAAGTTCCCACTTAGCCTTCCATCCTGGAATATAAAATGTGTGGGAAAGCTCACCCCATACTGAGCAGGCACAATATCCAATGCATTGATGAAACCTTGTTTCTTTGAGGACTATGTGAGAGAAGCGAGTATTTTTTCTTGTTTACTAGCTGTAAATCCCTAGTTAAGTTTTCTAGTTTATCCTAGAAGTAAACTTAAAAATGCATGTCTTCTTACTTTTTAACTATCTCTTGATGACTGGAAATGTGTCCTTTTTTTTTTTTAAAGTGATGGAGAATCTTTTTCAATCATGTTAGTCACATTATGAATCATTGGTTGCTGATTAGAGGAAGAAAGTGACTGGTCAGTGTTCATGACACACTGATGTAATTTTTTCTATTCTTTATCAGTGTCTTCTACAACAAAGATTCAACAAAGTGTGAATTCATTGACGATATATTTTTGGTATTAAACTATCTTGTGTGTTATGATAGCTTTAATTCAACTTAAATATTCTATATGTGTTGTCTTCTATTGAACCAGTGATTTTAATAAGTAAACAACACTTCCATTCAGAAACTTTTTGAAGATCTCACTGCAAGAAAATTACAGATTACTAGTTGGTACAGAATACTAAAAAAAGAATAAAAACAGAAAAAGAACATCTCATAAATTTATTGCTGTGAATTTTCCATATCATTGTTCTGTAGAGCAGACATGATAGTTTTTTTGAGAAGAGGTACTTCAAATGGAGAAATATTTTTTATTTATTTAGTAAAGTACTTGCCCTTTAGTTCCTAGTAGTTAAGTGAGTTTAAATCTCATTTGATTAGAAAAAATATTTATTGTAGTGTATTTTGCAAAAGACTGAGGCAAAAACATTGAAAAAAAGAGCTTCTGAAAGAAAAACTCTGATGTTTTGATGTAAATGGAGCTTGTAATTTAAATTTACCTTCCGTAGAATGAAGGAAGCAAGAAACTATATTTTTTTGGAAAAATGGAATGTAGTAAACAAGTTTTCTTGCACTGACCAATTGTTCTGTTCCACAGTGTACTATATCATAGATGTCAAAGAGGAAAAAATATTCTGAGGTTTTTGGGTGATAGTTACAACGAAAATCAAAGCACCACTGAATTTATTTCATAATTTATGTCAGTAGGTTTCCTTATATATCAAGAATGTCATTATTCAAAAACCTTAACTTACAAAGTCCATTTTTCCTAAAAAATACTTGAGGCACACGCCATGTTCCTTTTCTTTTGTTGAACACTTCTTTGCTGATCACACAGAATCCTTTGCAACATTGTACTGAAGCTTAAGTTGTACAAAGATAAGACTCTGCACTTTAAACCAAAATCAGAGGAGCACTTCATAATATAGATGAAACAGAAGTAGCTTCCTTTGCTAAGAAGAAAATCATTTTAAAAGGATCAAATTTAACAGGATTATTACCCTTTTGTAACAGCACTGCACAGTTCTCCCTATATTCTCTAGTTTAGAAAGAAGTGATAAGAATGCAGTTGATTTGCATTTGCTTCTTCTTCTTTTGCTTCAAATCCACTACTCGTACCTCCTCTCACAACAATCCACATCCCCTCCCTTTGCCAAGCCCACACCCAGTCACCCTAAGAAGTACTACCATCATTCCACTTGGAGAGTGAAATACAAATGATTTTTACAAAATTCTAAGTGTGTGATATGTAGAAATATTACCTGTATACATATGCATTAATGGAAAAGAAAATGCAATAACCATAAAAGTATTATTGTTAATGTTATAAATATTATTATTATTATCATCACTACCAAAACTATGAGATTCAGATCTATTGCAATAACAAAAACAGTATATAAAGAGTTTACTTCAGTTGTAAAAAAGAACTTACATTCATGTTATAGTATCGTAAAACTGTAATGCACGTTTTAAGGCAGGTATTTCGCAATGTTCTTTAAAACATTGAATTATTAAGCAAGATGAAGAAATGTTACACTATAAAACCCATCATAAATGTGTAAATATTGTCCAATGGTGGGAATGCATCCTTGTCTTGTTTAACTGAGTATATGAGTAGTGAAGTAATCTGTGAAATTAAAGTTAGAAAATATGCCAACCAATGTTCAGTGCCTGTAATATTTTGAAACAAGAAGTAATATAACTGTAATATATTATTATTTATAGCAGTTATTGCATAAGAAAAGTCATGTACAAACTTGGAAACTGGACTTCCGTCAACAATGAATTCTTTTTTATACTTTCACAATTTAGTACATAAATCTACTGCATATTAGGGTGAAACAGATGGTCCATTCCTAGTATTGCTTGTATTTTTTGCTCTACAAATGCAACTTCAGTTAACGTACTAAGAGAAAGATATCTGTAGAGCAACTTACCAGCTGAAAAACCTGTTGATACAACAGGTTTATTTAGATTTTATGAATGGAATACTACAAACTGCACATGTAGTTTGAGTACATTTTGACAAATATCTTTTAAGTTCATACTCTACAGGAACAAAAAGTAAGAAGATGCTTTATGATTTACAATAACAGTTAAAAATAACTCACTGTAAACAAATGCTAGAACACAAAAAGCAATTAAAAATGTAGTCCAGCAGGCTTTCCAAGTTTGACACAGCACAAAAAAATTGTTAAAATGACAGTACTTCTCTGACAGTACATAAGCAATTTGTATACCTTTGCTTTGCTGTCAAGGAAGTGCGCATGTCACTTAAAAGTAAAACGTATGGCCTACATAATTTTAAAGAAAGAAAGAATTTTCTGATTTTCGGACTATAGCATGGGTTAGAAAACTGATTGAAAAGTATGAGATCATAATAATCTTCTTGCCATTATTTTTCTTGGCTTTTGCATTCTGTGTGTGTGTCAATGTATTTTCAAAAAAATGTACTGAAGCCGCTCGTGAGATGGACAGCAATCTGAGCTACTCAGACGGACAAGCCCACCGCACTGCTCCAGTGTGCAATTTGGATTACAAATTGCCATATCACACTGTGCAGCCTTCCTGTATTGTATTTCTTCCTGCATGAACGTAACTGTTCTCCTGTGTAATTTTAGCCTTCTGCAACTTGCTGTAATGTATACTGACTGACGATTCCAAAGTTCTTCCTGTTACCCCTAGAAGCCTTCCTCTTAAAGTCAAGTAACGGAAAATAGCTTGCATAAGCACAGCATAAAGAGTTCACAGTCTGGAGGGTAAAAGTATCCTTTTTTTTATTGTTAGAGAGCTCTAGACACTGATGGTAACCCATATAAAACATGGTGGCTAAGTTGCTGCCTGTCACCTTAAAATTGTTTTCTTAGTTATTATTAACAGTTATGATCAACTAGACATAATTGCTAAACTTTTCTATGATGTCCTGTCCTGTGTGTGCACCCATTTATTTAAAGATACACAGATATTACTCCAACAAGAAATGTGGCTGTAGCGTATAGTCAAAAAATTTTGTATCATGTTACTAGCTATAGTTTTCATTTACTACTAAAATGGTTTATGCCCTTGGACCACAAATGACCTTGAGCAATTTGCTGATTAAGATGTGTATAATTACTATTTATTCAAAACCTTACTTTTGACACTAAGCTGACTGATCTTGCTTTAAGGATTAGGTAAACACACTGTACCATTTCTATTACTTGCAATTCCTCTTCTCAAATAATTAATGACTTCTGTGAGAGTTTGCTTCCCCTTAAGCAATAGTTTGCATGTACTATCACTTAAATCTGAGTTTATCTTTTTGAAGAGATCTGTCCCATTCCTAATACCAGACAGTTCTAAGAAGTTAATTGTGTATAGAGAGTAGTAATACAAGTATTAATAACCCTACAATATGACTGTTGTACAAAATATGAATAGCTCCTTCAAGAAAAAGACAGATGCAGGAGAATCATGGTATATGGCAGTGATATCAACACTAGTATTGATAAGAATTTGGAAAGCTGTCACATGTCACATTTACTGTATCTATGAACAAGGTGACCATTTGCTTAGGATTAACACAAAAATGCCACTCAAAAACCAAGTATGATTTGGTGTTACATAAGTCATAACAACAATTATTCCCAGTGCTGAAGTCATACCAGATATCATTGACGCAAGGTTTATATTGCACTGCAAACATGTTCATAATTTTTTTTGTTTACACTGTATATAGACTTGAAAATATGCAGTTCAAGATATGTATGTTGCCTTTGTGGAATATTTTGTGTGTCTAAATAATGTTTTTGATGTGTGTGACAGATAATAATAGCTTCATTATCTCCAATGAGAGACATTTAATATCATAGCAATTTACAATCAGATCATGGAGGACAATTGTTAAATTTGGTTCACTGTTATCTTCCTCGATCTCTTAATATTTCTTCACTGCTATAATTCTAGTCTACGTATTACCTCTTCCGATGTTTAGTTTGGCATTATTCATACCCACAGTTTCATTAGGAGAGGAACAACTTTCCCAATGCAGTTAGCTCCCCAAAACATTTTGATTAGTAAGTAACAAATACAATGTTTATATTCCACTAAAGTATATTACACTTTTGAGGAATCTTAGATTTTTTTTGCTTGAAGAGGAGTTTCCTTTTCTTCAGAGAGATTATAATATGAGAAGGCCTATTCATTTACCCAAACACTTCCCTTCAAGAGTTCATATTGGATCATGCCACTGAGCTTAACAGAAAGGAACCAAGATATTCAAATTTTATAGTAAGTGGCATTGGTACAAAATGGGTTACTTTGTACTACATTTATTTTGTTGTATGGGGCACTGAGATTCAAGTTTTAGTATGGTATGCTTAGGTGGGTTTATAAAACTATATGAAAATGGCCTCAGTTCTAGTCCCAATGATTGAACTGCAAATGGATTTCAACTTACAGAAGACATGCCTTGGTTCATGAAGTTTAGCACTTTGATACAAAAAACAATCTCATAAATGTTCTTGTTTCTAACTTTATATATATAAGAAGTTAAACATATGTCATTTCAGTGTTTGTATTATCAATGCAAATTTGTCTACTCAGTAATATTTAATAAAATAATGGACTGGTTGAGTCTATAAATAATAACTTGCCCTCGAATTTTGACAGTCAGCAGAAGAGATGAGTTGCTCCCTTCCTATAACAGCCCTAAAAACACTAATAGTAACATTTAATTTAACTAATTTATAACTATCCTTCCAGGACTATTTGACTTGCCTAAAATGTTCACCACACTCTTTCTTTAGCCAATTTCTGTCAATATACTGCTAAATCGTTTTATACTTCACTAATCATAATTTTTTGTTGTTGATATTTTCACCTAACATGTGTACTCTGAAGTAGTTGTGCTAGAAATACGTGTATTAATAAATTATTGTGCTGTAATAGGCATTTGTCTAGAAAGCAAGTACACAGGATGAAGAATTCTCTCGACAGATTTTGTTTGGAAGCATCTAATGATGAAATCTATATCTGTTTTCAAACTGAATCTATCTAATGCATTGTGTTCTCAAAGAACAGATATTTTTGAATCTGTGTAAGTTGTATCTGTTCTCATATTTCTCCTTGGAAGGACAATAGACTGATGAGCTGATTCATGAACAGCCACAGAGACATGTACCTCATATACTGATGGTACATGGTCAGTGCATGATTAAATCATCCTACGGTGCACGCCCATTCTCTTTACAACATTGCTTTTTCTAAAGATTCTGAAATCATAGAAAAATGATGGGCTTATAGAACTGCAAACTGACTGGTCTTTTAGACATATTTGGAAATGAATTACATGATTGAGCTGCTTTTGTAATGATGCCATCAGTACTTGATGTTATAAATTCGATGCAACATGGACACACATACTTTGCGTACCATTCGTGTTTAAAATCTCACGCATTATCTATCTTAGAATGACAAATTCATGTTTAAACAATGTGATAGGTAGAGAGATGCTAATGAATTCAGATCCAGCTTTGTCTCCCAGAACATATCCTTTGAAATGGAACATTGTAGCATTAACTTTCTAACTGCAAAATGAAGAAGAGTCCTCAATAAATTGAGAGGACTTTAATGGTTCACTTGTTGCAGCTCAAAACTTATTACACATAGTTTAGCATCCCACAGAAACTGCCCTTCATGAATCGCACATAATGGAAGTAAAAGGGCATTAGATGAAGACACATTTGTTTGGTTTCAAGCATCCTACATCATAAATGAAATGTGTCTACAGAACAGAGAAGCATGATTCGACAAATTGTATTCCTGAGAGAGTCACTTTGTTTCAAATGAATAACAGCACACACATAACAACATGATCTATAGTAAGAGCATAAAAGCAGGCTGTACACACATGCTACTAGTGTTTCAAAATACCTGCTACATAAATGTGTAGCTTTCTTCTTATCTAGGAACATAACAGCATAAAATGTTGAGCAATTGTTATTTCAGTTTTCCAGTTATCACATGACTGTGCATATTGAACAACACATTATGGCAAATTACTGTATTGCCATTTTCAGAGGGTGTTAGAGGTAATGAAAATACAGATGCAAGCTCCACACACTTCTAGAAATAATATAATGGATTCAAGGGCATAAAAAGCAGAAAGTAAATTTTCAGTGTACAATGTGCAAAACAAAAAGCTATGAAGCTACGAAACAACAGCTATTGCTACGTTTTAAGGGATAATAAGTTGTAACAAGTTTCTCTGCCTTTTTTTTACAAATAATTCCATCCTCTTAATCTCTATATGCTGAATTTTCATCCTCTCTAACTTCCGCATAGAAAACATTCTAGTTTTAACTTAAAAATATTATTTGAAAATGGTTTTATGAATTTCAATGCTTGATTTTGACTTAGTTTTTTTCCTTTCAACTGAGGAGCAATGTAACACAACTTAAACTAGAAAAAGGTACATAAATTTCAGAAAATTGTAGTTTTGCAAGAATGACTGGTCCTATCACAGTTAGTTCTCACCAAGTATGTAAATACTTGTATTACAGTCAAATAACATTTTTAGTTCTTTGAAGGCTTTCAGAAAATGTTGCATAGAAGTTCCAAATACATGTGACTTTGATTATCATCACTTGAGCATGACGAAAGGTTAATCTTGTGAACAAAACAAAGAAAGGAATGATTTTGATGTCAAAAGTATAATGTAGCCATATGTAATAATGTTAAATAGATTTGTTTCCATTGAAACATTACTTGTAATGATGCACTTTTAATGTCTGTGATAATAATTGTTTCATCCATGCTGTAAATAAACATAATTATACTGTTACTACCATGGTGCAGCACCATTGCTTTCTATTATTACCTTTTCTTGTACTTTAACGCATCATCTAGTGATTGGACATCTAAAATTAAACAGAAAATGTTTAATAACATACACCGGTTAATTCCAGCCTATGGTTTTTTACAAATACTTTTAAATATTGACATGCAGTCTTACATTCTTATTATGTTGTGAAATTTTAAAAATATAATTTTACTTCTTTGCCTCATTCAAGCAATACGGCTGTGCAAATGCCATTTGTGAATTTCAGCACACTTCTCTTCTACTTGAGTCATTCTGTAGAAACCTAGTTGCTTTATTGTATCTAGACTGATAGATAAAATTCTACAAGGACCATCTTTCATGGGGATTTGAAATGTGGTAGGAACATTTCTTCATAATTCATGGGCTAGTAAATGTGGCTGTCATAGTAATGTTCAGATCTTTACAAGTATTTCATATATACAAATTCGACAATGTAGGAAAAGGCAGATTGCTACTTATCCTAAAGAAGACATGTCAATTTGCTGACAGGCACAATTAAAAGACACATAACATAAAGCTTTTAGCCACAACCTTCATTAGTAAAAGACACACACACACACACAAGCAAGCACACCTTACACACACATGACTGCCAACTTCATCCATATACAAATTCCTTTCTTTCGAAAGCTATTTCTTTTATCCTTTTCTTAGAAAGGATTGAATATATAATTTCAGTTTGATGTGCACATCATGGTTCATTTCTACATTAAAACTGTGTGCCGGACCGAGACTCAAACTCGGGACCTTTGCCTTTTGCGGGCACACTCCGCTGTAGAGTGAAAATTTCATTCTAGAAACATCCCCCAGACTGTGGCTAAGCCATGTCTCCGCAATATCCTTTCTTTCAGGAGTGCTAGATCTGCAAGGTTCGCAGGAGAGCTTCTGTAAAGTTTGGAAGGTAGGAGACGAGATACTGGCAGAAGTAAAGCTGTGAGGACGGGGCGTGATTTGTGCTTGGGTAGCTCAGTCGGTAGAGCACTTGCCCGCAAGAGGCAAAGGTCCCGAGTTCAAGTCTCGGTCCGGCACACAGTTTTAATCTGCCAGGAAGTTTCATATCGCGCACACTCCGCTGTAGAGTGAAAATTTCATTTTAGAGACATTTCTACATGTTCAAGTTTTTCAGCTGAAGATTTCATCAGGATGGAGACAGTTAAGCAGTTGTCAACATTGTTGGTGCATTGAATAGTAAGGGGTCACATTTTACTAATTGTTGTTCTACCAAAATTTATGTAAAAAGAGTTACCAGCATCTTGTGTAATCTCCTCATTAACTTTGTTGACAAATAGCTAGATGACAGCTGCATTCTTTGAAGGGCATCATTTACTGTGGTTCCATAGAATGGCCCCAAATTTTCTCTCTGTCAGCCTCTAACTGGATTGAATATGAACTACATAATTCTATACATGTCAGTGTAAGTTTGGTCTTTGTCATTGCTTAACCAAGAACCACTGTTTCCTTCTGAATCACATTTCATATTGCGTGCCTCCATGTCTTAAAAATCAGTCCATAAAAATATTGCCTTACTGGTAATCCACAGTGTTCTAATGTTGTTATATAGTCTTTGTAAAGTGTCATAATATGTAGTCTGTCAATATTGAATATCACATGACATTGTGTTCTATAATATGATCCTTGTTGAAAATACCTTCTAATTGTTTGCACTTTTTGAAATTACTGAGATCAGTTGACACTTACAAAATCATGAACATTGCTTCAGGTGGTTTTGTGTAACAAATAAACAGTCTCTTCGTCACATCAGGCACAGATTCAAATTATGATCTAATGTCTCTTGTCCAGGGAGACCAAATTCCTTATATGTATTGCTATATACATAGGTATAGCATTTTTGGATTCCTGCTGTAGTGGAACCAAATGTTTTACAAGAAAAGTATTGCCATACAAACACTCTACTAATAGCTTCAATAGTACAAGAATTCTTTCAAGCTTAAAAGCACATCACAGTTAGTGTCAATTTGAATTTGGAATGTGTAGGTAAAACATTAGTTGTTATTTCTTAAACATGCCTGCCCTTCCTACACATATAAAACTGAACTGAAATTTTTAATGGTGGTGAGAACAGCACACATAAGAAAAACACATAAATAGTAAACAGTAGATTGTTGGGACCACAGGTCTCTTCCTTGAGAAAAAGGAGACTTAACAAATATTCAGGAGGAAGGGAAACATGATTAAGGTAGAATTACTCAAATGTCAAACAACAGAGGAATACTGCTAAAGGAAATGTGTGAGTGGGAGTGGGAAGATTGTGGGGTTAAATTGCATTACTAATATCAAATCATTAAGTTAGTAGATACTGAAGGCTCATAATCTTGGTAATATTCTTTGGCCTTAGTTTCTCATTGAAATGTTTTCCTCTATTGGTAAATTAATGAATTAAATCTCTCATAATATTGGTTGCAGTATCATTCCTCTATCACCTACAGATTTTCAAGGAACATCTTAACTCTTCTCTACATCTAAGTGTGACACAGCGTTCCATCAGTCCAAGTAACTGTATATTCTAATATATTGCTAGGCCAAGTACTCAAGATCTGTTTACATTAGAGACACTTCTGTTTATCTTTTACTTTCATATGTTACTATGATCCAGACTTGCTGTTTCAGGAAACTGTTGGTAAAAAAAAATTTTGAGACTTTGTCTTTTGTGTGGAATGTCTAATTATACCCTGTTTCTTGTTTATCCAAACCTCAGCTTCTGACATTCTGTCTTCCTTATAAATTTCTCCTCCTCCCCAAAATTTTAATTTTAGACAATTTATTAACAACAAGGTGCAAATAATTAGAATCCTGCTTCAACAGTTCACCTCTCTTATTTTAATGAGCCCAAACAGATATGTCCTTGATACAAATATGTCTTCCATTAAACTTTGTTGATATCCATTGTTTACTGATTCTCAGAAAAGCTTTAAATCACATTACAATAATTTTTCTGTAAACTACCACTCTACAAAATTGGGTATGGCGGGTCTAAATATTTTACCATAACATAAAACTAAGCTGTTTTCTTTATAATTGTACCGTCAAAACAACATAACACTAAGTTACATTCATAGAATATCTATTACATATAGGCAGAACTTACATTCATAAATATAAAATAAACAGAAAACTTTTCAACACAATGTAAACCAATCAAATGAAAGACTAATTTCAGTTTGCTGTTCATTGAAAGTTAAATGCTTATCATAGTTGCATAAAGATTGTTAAAAATCAATACATATTGTGTCTCATTTAAGATTGTGCCATTTGAAACTGTTTCTAGTAGGCACATTCTGAGTATTCATGTGACACACAGGACACGTATAACCTCTTAACAAAAAAATCTCTGTAGTACATACAATAAATAAAAAAAACAAAAGAACTGAGAGTTTACAGTGTAAGATACAGTGCTTACACACATGGGCATCTGGACTACATCATATTCATTTATTCATTTTCATATTTGTCTTCTCTTTTGATAAATTTTTGTTGTCTCGTTTTAGCTTTCCAATTTCAGGATTACAGTTATCAAATATTCTTCTTGAGACTATCAAAATGTGTCACAAAATTGTCCTCTGCATAACTTATATGCAATGGTCTAAACTATAGGGCTGATCAAATACACTTTAACATTCTAAGGTATACTATATATTAGTGGTACTGTCTCTTTTATTTCTTAACTTTCTTTGATTTTATGACTGATTTGTAAATTTATGTCAACAAACACTACAGACTAATGTTCTAACATAATGTGCGTAATTACTACTCCGTGCATGGAAATTACACCAGAAGCCACTTACCTTCAGTTAACCAGCTTATCAGCACTGATGAGATCCTAAGTAAAAATTATTTCGTCAAACAGTTATACAAATGGGGCCAGATAATTAACTGACACTGAATCTTTTAAAGGAAACTGAGACAAATAAAGTGTCAAGTTCTCTGGTATCTCAGACGACTATCTCCTGCAACAGCAATCAATGTCATATGTCCATACACTGTATGCTGTGGCCACTGAACTGTGCTTAAAAGTGAATGTTAGTTTCACAGGCACATCAACTCCTATTAGTCTACGTTATATTGAGACAAAGAATTGACTGAAGCACAGAATGGCAGAACTGTTAAGAAGTTCTCAGGTCCTCCTTCCCCTTGTGCATGAACTCAGGGTAAGAGTATACAAATAAAGTTGTGTTCAGAAAAAAACAGCACACCTTGAACGACTAGAGATAGGACATTTATATTCACAGGAAATGTGCATTAGTATGCTCTGCAAAAATGACTAGCATTTCACTCACTTCGGGCCAGCATGTATCCTTTTGTCTAGGTGCAGGGTCCTCCGTGGTTCCTGATAACTTGTTCCGTGTGTGATGGCATTGACATGTATAATGTGCAGTGCTGTTTTTCTGGGGGATGCGGACCCCTAAACTTTTTCGTCTACAAAGTAATTTTTTTGCGATGTTGAGAACTTGGGAAGAGTGCCAAAAATTTATTTCGCAGACGTAAATTTTTTATTTCATCTTTTCATGTTGGTAATTGCAATACGGAACGATACCAGTGCAGTTGTTTGTGGTAAAAACGATGTCATTGACTGTTTCAAGCATTTCGAAGCTGCGGCAACCGTTCTCGACAACCGAATCGCTGGCAGCCAGTTTGACAAGCGTGTAGTGCCCTCGCCCGCTAATAGTGGGTGATGGTAGTGCTAAACGGATATGCGTGCACTCAAACACCAAGCTATCGATACATGTCTCTACGGTCCCGCTACCACGATCCTTCGCGATTCATTGTTGCCTTTGTTTTGTTATTATTTATTTGTTTGCGCTTACTGTTCCGTTCTTGTCGGTTGTGCGAAGTTTTACAGTGTGTCCTGTCTTTTGTTGCAACTTGTAAGTTAAGTTGGGCATGAGGGATGAGCAGAAAACTAACAAACTGTGCTTCATTAGAGGTGATGTAAACTGAAGTGTTCGATACCACATTCAGTTATAAGTAATTTTCGCTGCATTGTATCCAATGTCGGAGTACCCTCAAACTTTTTTTTAGAAAAAAAGCACTGATAATGTGGAGATGGTGTCCTATGGTATAGTCATCTGGTTCCAAAGTTCACCTGTGATCATTGGCAATAAGATAGGGCTGCGCCCATTGTTTCACCTATCCCACACATCGACGACAAGTCTGGTGATTTGGCAGGCCAGGGAAAAAGGCATCCTGTGACACCGAGAAGGCATGTGTTTGTGTAGCAACATACAGCTGTGCAGAGTCTTGCTGAACAATGACGTCTGGGATATTGTGCAGAAACAGTATAGCTGTGGGTCACAGGATGTCATTCACATAGGTGACAGGGACCTGGACATGCACCAACTGTGATTTGTGGTTGTACCTGATAACACCCCCACATGATAAAGTTGTCAATGTGACACTGTACGTCTCGTGTGAATGCAGTCACCGTGATGCTGCTCCCCCTGCTGTGGCGAACCAAAATGCGCCCGTCATTTTCAAACGGACAGAGCCTGAATTTGTCTAAAAACACTACCTGGTTCCATTCCTGTCTCCAGTGACATCGTTCCATACATCAATGCCACCTAGTACATTTCTGCTCATCAATGTCAAAGGTAGGCAGAGAAGCGGACGATGCACACGTGTACGATCTGTTTCACTGTTCCACAGTTGTGCCAGAGCCAAGGAGGATGCAAATCTGTCCTGCAATGCCATTCGGATGAGGTGTCGATCTTCTCAGGGGATGGTCTGGGTGGTGCCACCTGACCCATCTCTTAGCGTTCTACGGCCTTCCGTGAACCATTCTATTTACACCCGTTGCACTGGCAAAACACTTCGTCCCTCATGAGCAGTAGTTTCCCAGATGGATGCATCACGTCCTGTCATGCCAATAATGCACCCTCTTTCAAAGTCACTGACTTGACGGTATAGTTCGCGCATATGTGTGCGAGGCATTCTGCAAATCTCCTCAAGTCACACTGATCAATTCCGTTCGATTTATGGTGACGACAAGAGCCACAGGACATTTTACTGGTAATTGGTGTTGTGCCGTGATATCGATGTTGATCTCGAACCCACAAGCCGACATGGCTCAAATGCTAGTCACTTCTGCAGAACATACTAATATATGTGTCCTGTGAATATGAACATCCTATCTCTAGTCATTGTAGGTTTTCTGTGTTTTTTCTGAACATAAGTGTATGTGGAAATTTGGGCTGAGGAAAGAGAAGAAGGAAGACGAGATAAATTTTTGACTGTGAATGATACACCAAATTTGTTATTTTTATTGTTATGTAAATGTTCTGTTTGAAGTTGTAAAAACAATATGTTGCTTCAATAAAATTGTTTCAAAATTTGACCACTTGTATATTTACAACTTTTATTGTTATATTTCCTAACCTTCTTCATCTCCCAGTACCTACTGCAACCTACATCCTTCTGAATCTGCTTAGTGTATTCATCTCTTGGTGTCCCTCCATGATTTTTACCCTCCACGCTGTCCTCCAATACTAAATTTGTGATCCCTTGATGCCTCAGAACATGTCCTACAAACCAGTCCCTTCTTCTTGTCAAGTTGTGCCACAAACTCCTCTTCTCCCCAATTCTATTCAATACCTCCTCATTAGTTATGTGATCTACCCATCTAATCTTCAGCATTCTTCTGTAGCACCACATTTCAAAAGCTTCTATTCTCTTCTTGTCCAAACTAGTTATCGTCCATGTTTCACTTCCATATGTCGCTACACTACGTACAAATACTTTCAGTAACGACTTCCTGACACTTAAATCTATACTCGATGTTAACAAATTCCTCTTCTTCAGAAACGCTTTCCTTGCCATTGCCAGTCTACATTTTATATCCTCTCTCCTTCGACCATCATCAGTTATTTTGCCCCCCAAATAGCAAAACTCCTTTACTACTTTAAGTGTCTCATTTCCTAATCTAATTCCCTCAGCATCACCCGACTTAATTTGACTACATTCCATTATCCTCGTTTTGCTTTTGTTGACGTTCATGCCTTTCAAGACATTGTCCATTCCATTCAATTGCTCTTCCAGTTTTATTGTAGGTAAAGTAAATAACAGAAGAGATTGTCAGGTTACAAAACTTTCATAGTGTTTTTAAAATAATGTTGTGTTACTGAAACAATCATCTTCACTGCTAGTGTTTCTTGCAAACATTATTTGCTCATTTGCAAGACAACAGAGATTCATACAGTAAAAGGCTTTTTTTCTACTTCTCAGGCAAAACATATGCTGTGACAGAATATAGCAAAGATCAATACTCCATTATAACTCTAATGCAAATTTCCAGCTCAGCACATTTCATATCATAACAGTATGAGTTCTGGTGGGAATCACATTACTGTACAATTTACCTCATTACTTGTCAGGTTTTTGTAAAATATTAAATAGTGCAGCAGTTTCCTTTCTAGTGTGAAGAAACTTAAGAGTTTTATTTTTTTACATATAGTTACTGGTATTCACTTTACATTCATTATACCAGTAAATCACACATGCCCTGGTGAATCAGAACAGTTACAGAAAAATGTGATTTTAAGGGATTTCTTTACGTGCATACCACTTTTAAGGGTTACATTCACACAATTTAGTCAATTTAAACAGTACTTTTGCAAGCTGAGTGTTCACACAAGTGGACATAGTGTAATGTAATTTAATTTAATTTCTGTATATGCTTTGATAGCTTTTAATAAAGTAATGTCAAAACAAAAGAGAAATAACACTAATAATGCTATAAACAGTGTAATGTAGTTTAATTTAGCCCAATGTGGAGCAGCAAACTAGCTCAGTACTCAGGATGGTTACGAGGTTATAAATAATTAAGTGTCTCTCTCTTGAATCATCACAGATATTCCTCAACATGTATCAACAGTATAGTTAAAACTCGTGTGCTGATGGCACCAGATAATATTTCATACATCAGTTCAATGTGAAGTAATAAAACCTGTAACTTCAGATCGTGGTTTCATCTCGAATACCAATATAAGATAACAAGTGTAATCTTTTGCAGTTGAAATCTAGAACTAGAATCCTGTTAGCAGGCCTTTCTGCCTAGGATGTTATCTCGCAACCTTGAGAAAATCGGAAATGAAATATATTAAATAATTTGTAGTGGCCACATAGCTCATGGAATCTGAAAGAAAATTTAGTGTCCTAACTGGCGGCATGTATCGAAGATGAGCTGCAAGAAAATTACTAATTATTTCCTAGTATGGCACCTAACAATGGTCAATGTTCTGTTAAGGCCATGTCTACCCAGGACAAGCAAGGTTTAGGTTTACAAATCATTGTGTACTGTACACAAAATTAAAGTCATGAACAACTATATTTTAGTTTTGTTTACAACTTACATAGACTGTTACAGCAAGATGAACCTCAGACAATCATTCTTTCCTCTTCAAATCCATGAACAAAAATGTTCAGTCACAGAATCTCGAATTCTACGGAATATATTGCAACACAATGTGTTTGATTACTCTTTGGTGCATAGCACCAGCTATTCATACAATAATTATCACCACATGGCACTTATAAATTTCAAATTCGCGACCACCCCAGGAGATACGGTACAATAGTTACACATTCTTGCTTTAATAATATTATAAAAATATGACAGCATCAAATAACATTTCAGTTTAATGGATACCTAATTAAGAACTAATACATCATGCCACAATATCAATAGTACCATCCATGAATATGGGTTTACAGTTAACTGTCCAAAGGAAATTTTCTTTTTACAATCCTTAACTTCTACAGAGTACAAAATATTCTGCTCTTTTAGTTGTCCACACACAATTTTCTAAGTGTTTATTATTTTCTGGGAGAATCTCTTTATTTCTTAACACTGATCATATATGTTTTAATTTGCATTTTATGGTAGGATGTAATAGTTGACAACATGCCTTGTTTTATTGTAACATGTAAGGTCTTGTCCTTCCTGATACTGAGTACAAAATATTCTGCTCTTTTAGTTGTCCACACACAATTTTCTAAGTGTTTATTATTTTCTGGGAGAATCTCTTTATTTCTTAACACTGATCATATATGTTTTAATTTGCATTTTATGGTAGGATGTAATAGTTGACAACATGCCTTGTTTTATTGTAGCATGTAAGGTCTTGTCCTTCCTGATACTGCAAAAACAAATCATTATGAATGGTTATCACTCAGTTTCAGAGACTGGTTTTGCAGGAATATAAGTACATGTTACTTTTAATGGTTTTTGCATGACTGCCTCATGCATTTTGAGTCAAAGTGGCAGGGAACGAAGACTTCAGTCCGTCAGTTTAAAAATTACTTTGCTTCCAATGGTGAAAGACCAGCTACTCTAGGAAATATTTGCAAGTAGAGTATAGTGTAATGGGTATTAAACAGACAATGCTGAGAAGAAAGACAGTTTCCCTTTTTTAGCCACATAATTTTGTTTGAGAAGAGTTGATGCAGAAAGTGATTATTAAAGGTAAGTTCTGTCTCTTTAATGGATCACTGTGAACTATTACTATTTCATAAGCTTAATTTATTCAGTTTTCATGAACCAGTTGGGTAAATATGGCACTGGGATTATAGCTGTTTTATTCTCTTTTGAATGCATGCCTTATTATTAAGTCTCAATTCTGAAACAGAAAATAGCATTAAAAACAGACACTAATTTTAGTCCATAACACTCGATACTTTTGTGTGGGGACATTTAAATCTTTACGAGGTATGGAACTTAAATAGTGGCAACTATTTATTCACAACCAATACAAAAGAGTTACATGTTTGCACCTGTTACTGTCCAAAGTAGTCACCAGTATTGTGTAGAACCCGTTGACAGCAAGGTGGAAGGCGTAGTATACCGTTAGCAGAGCCTGTTCTGTTGACGGTGCGAATGGAGCGGTTTAAAGTTATGGTGATTCTTGTGTACGACTGTGATGGTGTTATCCTAATGCATTACATTCCTCCACGGCAAACCGTCAATACACAGTATTACTGTTCGTTTTTGGAGCATCACCTGCGACCAGCTTTGCGAAAGAAGCGGTGACACTTTCTGCGGAACCCACCCGTCATTTTGCACGACAATGCGGGGGCGCATACAGCGCAAGCTGTGGCTGCTCTGTTCGGTCGATGGTGCTGGGAAGTACTGTACCATCCACCATACTCCCCGGACTTGAGTCCTTGTGACTTTGATTTGATTCCAAAGATGAAGGAACCACTTTGTGACATTCGCTTCAGATCTGTTCGAGAGATTCGACAGGCAGTAGACCGCTTCATTCACACCATCAACACAACTGCACTTTATTCTTGGTAATGAATCAAAGACTGTGGCATCAGATGACCTCACATGGGCCTACTTGAGTTGTATCATTGCTGTTCTCAGTGCTCTGTTTATGTTCCGGTGCTCTGGACACTATGTGAAACCGAAATGAATTGCACTGGGTCACAATCATGTTAAATGTCTCATTAGACCATCGGTGTGCTTGACACCTCACATCATTTTAAAAACAATGACTTTTCTGACCACACTGCATGCTTCCAACCATTTACTGGCCAGTTTATTTAGTTTGGTCCATCAAAGATGTGCAGCTTTATCTGCTGCCGTGAGAAATGACCTTTTTGCACAGTATTCAGCACCACGTGTTTACAATGTTCCCTTGAGAACTGGTCAAAACGTATCTGTATTCATTGGCAAGATGTTACACTTTCCTCTGGTCTCTGCGAGTTAGAATCTTTGTATGACTGCAGTTGTTACCCTGTACTACACGTGTAGATAAACAGTATTTTCCCTTGCACCAAATAGGAACAGAAAATAGACAACAAGCAAACTACATCCTGACAGCTATTGGCATTTAATTAAGGTTAGTGACAATCTAGTTTTGTTTCATCTTTCTTTCACTAAGGTTGAATTTGAGCACAAATTGTTTACAACATGTTTCTCTACCACGTTTCAACATATTTCTGTAAATTTTAATGCACGCTGTAATGTTTAACCCATCAAATACAGATACAGCAGTGCTGTCACTCAAGCTGAAAGTGGCTGTGTCAGGTTTGCAGCTTCCAGCAGTTAGCAGAACACAGATTAGGTTTCGTTAACTGTTACGTCACAACGATTTACTGTATGGCACACAGCTACAGTGTGTGTTGTGGAAGTATGTTCTACTGAGAGGTTTTACTATTTAACACAAACTGTAATAATCTGCACTCTACCCACCAGGTTAGCCGAGAGTGCTAATACGCTGCTTCCTGAACTCGGGTAGGCATGCCGGCCCCGGATCAAATCCACCCAGTGGATTAACCGTGAGGGCCGCTGTGCCGGCCAGCCTGGATGTTGTTTTTAGGCGGTTTTCCACATCCCACTAGGTGAACACCAGGATGGTCCCCACGTCCTGCCTCAGTTACATGCCTCACAGACATTTGAAAAACGTTCATACTAATTCATGGTTTATACTAGATGCAGACAGGTGGCACAATGGCTCACCAGCCTTATCCTCTGATAATTTTTGCACTCTTTTCCATTACTTTTCTTGGAGATTGGGACAATCTTTGAGTGTTCTGTGGTCCTCCTCTTTTTCCACAGAATTTTTGTCACTTGATAGAGTCATTGTATCTCCGACTTTCCTCCTGCTCTCACAATCTCTGTATTCAGCTTATCTACATCTGACGCTTTCCCTCCTTTCATCTTCCTCAGTGCATCTTCTCTCTATGTAAAGTCCTTTTCTTTGCTCTTGCAGTCTCTCTTTTACTCAATTTCTTCTTCCTTGTCCAGGTCTCCATTTACGTTCCACAGTTCTTCAAAATATCCATTCCACATGATCTTGAGTTCATTTTCTACTTCTTGGCAACTTTTATAAACCATTCTAATCATATCATTCCACCTTTTACACAACTTTTAAACACTTTTATCACAGAAGTATTAATGCCTTCTTAAAGAAATATACATGTTAGTATGTTGCAAATAAATCTTTATAAATTTAAGACTAGAAAAGGATCAATGGTGAGAAATGTGACTCATTATTTCACTGTCATTTAAATGAGTTTGATATTGGTGTAAGCTGCTGAAGTTTAAGCATTTGGGTGTCATTTTTGCTTCGAAAAGGTTTTTTTTTGTATTTTCCAAACTTTGAATAATTTCAGTGGTGGAGTGTAAGAACACCATTCATCTTAGTCAGGAACAATGTACCTTTCCTTCTGCCATTGGTTCCCTCAGAACTGCAGCACAATTAGTATGGACAAAACGTATTGTTGGATTCAATAATATGGAATATGTCAAGTCTGGGGTGGGCACGAAGAGCACGATTGTATTTAAGTGAGTTTGAAACAGTTAAAAGGAGGGATATGAACTGGTATGGGAGTCACTCTTGCAGAACATGGCTGACATTGATTACTTCATGTAATGCAGAATTATCACTGGTAAAGCATGTGCAAGAGTTGGAAATCATAGTTAATAATATTTCATAAACTCAAAAGTGTCATGGCATTAACTTATCATTCAGCAGTTCACAGTCATTAATAGTACATACCCACAATGACTTATAGCTGCACTGGCTACAGCACACTGCCATTATTAAAATGACTAAGACAAATGATTGAGAGTTCTACTACTAATTCAGCAGCCTGGTTGCCAGATATTAATTTGTGATAATTTACTGGTACTTAATGTGTTATTGACTTACGAGAGTAATCCCAAAAGTAAGGTCTCCTATTTTTTTTATAAGTACGTAGACCTGTTTATTTCTACAATGGTTTACATCAGTTTACAGCTTGAACATTGAGCTATTTTTTGACATAATCACCATTTCTGTCGATGCATTTTTGTAGAAGCTGTGGCAGTTTTTGTATGCCCACGTCATACCAGCTCGCCACCATGCTGTTCAGAAAGTTATGAACCTCTTCTTTCACCTCGCCATCGGAGGTGAACCACTTTCCGGCCAAATGTTCTTGTCAGCCGTGACAATTGAGTCCAGAAGGTTGTCCTGCCCAGCTGCAAGAGTGAAGAAATGTGCAGGAAGTATCAACTCGTTGCCGCATGTGGTCTCCAGTCAGCATGCGTGGCACCCATCTTGTGCACCTCTTCTGGTAGTTCAATGTTTCTGTTAAAATTATGTGAGTGGTGCTTTGAGAAACCTCAGGAAGCAACGTGCACAGGTCAGGCAGGGTGATCCGCCGATCTTCACGCACGCTTTACTCAACCTTCACCACTGTCTCCACAGAAATTGACAGTCTCCCGCTCCTTTGTTCGTCATGAATTTCGGTCCGACCAGCTGCAAACTCTCTACATCACTTACGAACGTTTTTGATATTCATACACAGCTCACCATACACTTCCGTCAATTGGCGACGGATTTCAATCGGCGCAGTGCCCTTTGCGTTCAAAAACTGAATAACAGAATGCAATTCACACTTGGCGGTAACATCCAATGAGAGCTCCATTCTCAATGGCTGCCTAGCCAAGACTGAGCGCCTCAGCACAGTGTGTGCATGTTTGCACACAGAGTGTGAAGCACTCTTCGTAACAGTGTGACCAACTGCCACGCAAATAGAGTTCTGTACTTATAAAAAAAAATAAGAGACCTTGCTTTTGGGATTACCCTTGTAATTATCTTAACTTAGGCAAAGATTCAATGTAATAATATCGCCTGTACTGAGCAACCTTGTAAACTGCTTTTGTTTCTGATGCTTGGAATTATGTACGTTTAACTATGGTATTTTATGAAATGCATCATATCATGCTGTCCTTTAAAATTGTGATGATAAAGGACATATAGAAATCTGCATGTCATTCATTTCATAATACAGATAACAGTTTTTTGTCATTGCCTTCAAAAAATGTTTAATTAAGCAAATTCAGGTACAGTTATTCCACAAAAGACTATTTTTTTTAATGCCTAAATATATTTTAACACATTTGTGCCATTTTTAGAGCTACTTTTATTCAGGTCTCTAAAATGGAAACATGTTTCAAATAATAACTACATGAATGGAAATAAGGCCTACAAAATTTTTTGTCAATAGTGATTATTAAGTGTCATCTACAATGTTACATTCCATACAACTGTTTACATTAGTATATAGCTTGCCACCTGCAGCAAAACAATGTCACTGTGAGGTGGTTTGGCAATTTAAACTCCTAGAATTAATTTTATTACACAAAAACATTTGACTATTTTGTGACTACTCACTATTTTCATGGTACCGGATGGTTACGATTAAACTGACAGTGATAGAGTGCTGTAGTGTGGGCTGTATACATCGCACAGCACTGAAACAACATACATATGTTCATTAATTTGCACACTCATAGAGAACACCCAAAAAATAGTTCCACTTCCAGCCATCAGGTAAAAATATGGTGCTGTAAGCAGTCAGAATGAGAAATGTTTCCCATTCTGATATCAGTATTCTGATGTAGGTTTTGATTTCTTTTGTGAAGTAACTCTTGGTGTGAAATGTTAAGAAGAATTATGTTTTCTGCACAAAACATAATGACTATTGAGAAGAAAGACTGTGCACTCCTGGTAAAGTTGTCTTATCAGAGCGGCAGCAGTAGTAGCACTGCAATGCACAAGCATCACCAACAAATAGCTGCAAAGAGGCTCCATGCCAATAAATTTGCTGAAGAATATGATCGAGAAATTTGAAGAAGCAGATGAATTAAGAGATGCAGCAGCAAGAGGATGGTGGCCCATTCTCATGGCAGTCATCAAAGGAGTTGCCGTAGTTATAGCTGACTGTGTAGCACATGCCTCAAACCCTGCAGCCAGCACTTGAGCTACATCACAGGAATTCTCTCTATCCTGGTCAACATCTCTAAAGATTTTGCAGCGCATTTCATGCTGGTGGTGGTTGTTGTAGTCTTCAGTCCTGAGACTGGTTTGATGCAGCTCTCCATGCTACTCTCTCCTGTGCAAGCTTCATCACCCAGTACCTACTGCAACCTACATCCTTCTGAATCTGCTTAGTGTATTCATCTCTTGGTCTCCCTCTACCATTTTTACCCTCCACACTGTCCTCCAATGCTAAACTGATGATCCCTTGATGCGTCAGAATATGCCCTACCAACCGATCCCTTCTTCTAGTCAAGTTGTGCCACAAATTTCTCTTCTCTCCAATTCTATTCAGTACCTCCTCATTAGTTATGTGATCTACCCGTCTAATCTTCAGCATTCTTCTGTAGCACCACATTTCGAAAACTTCAATTTTCTTCTTGTCTAAACTATTTATCGTCCACATTTCACTTCCATACATGGCTACACCCCATACAAATACTTTCAGAAACGACTTCCTGACACTTAACTCTATGTTAACAAATTTCTCTCTGTCTGAAACGCTTTCCTTTCCATTGCCAGTCTGCATTTTATATCCTCTCTACTTCGACCATCATCAGTTATTTTGCTCCTCAAATAACAAAAATCATTTACTGCTTTAAGCATTTCATTTCCTAATCTACTTCCCACAGCATCACCCTATTTAATTTGACTACATTCCATTATCCTCATTTTGCTTTTGTTGTTGATCATCTTATATCCTCCTTTCAAGACACTGTCCATTCCGTTCAGCTGCTCTTCCAGGTCCTTTGTAACCCTGCAAAATTCAGAATGTTCACCAAATAAAGTCCCAAGAAAGGCACGGAAATGGATGACACGGCTGGGGAATATTCTTTTGACGAACTAGGCAAATTTTACTTTGTACGGTGTCATGTTTGCACAGAACTGTACTGTGTGGGGATCTACTCCATCACACTGCACTCAGCTTACATAACTGTGTGAAGTGGTTTCACAAGCTCCTCGACTCTCAGTCCATTTCTCTTCGAGGAGATGAAATCTCATAGGCCTGTTAGGTGTACGACGACATCAGCATTCATGAGGACCTCATTTTGCAACACATAATTTGAGCTTTGCTAGAATGAAACTGTGTCAATACCACTATTTTCATGCAAATTTGCTTCGAGAAACCTTAGATAATGACCGTATCATCTCTAGCCAACTTCATGATGAGTGGCTTGCAGATCTCCTGATCTGAATCTATATGACTTCTGGTTGTGAACTTGAAAGATTGTGTCTACCAGAGATGTATACAGGCTACTCCCAATCTGGAGGATAACATGTCTACATCTACATGTATACTCTGCTAGCCACTAAGCGGTGTGTGGCGGAGGGCAGAATTCATGCCAAAGTCATATTTCCTCCCCTCTGTTCCACTCACGAATCACACGAGGGAAAAACAACTGTCTAAATGCCTCAGTACGAGCTTTTATTTCCCTTATCTTTGAATGGTGATCATTGTGTGAATTGAAAGTTGGTGGTAATAATATATGCTCTGCATCCTCGGTGAAGATCGGATTTCGGAATTTAGTGAGCAGCCCCTTCTGTTTAGTGCATCATCTATCTGGAAGCGTGTCCCACTTCAAACTTTCTATGAGATTTGTAATGCTGGCTAAATGTAACAGTCACGAATCTTGCCACTCTTCTTTGGACCTTCCCAATCTCTTGAATCAGACCCAACTGGTAAGGGTCCCATACAGATGAACAAGACTCCAAGACTGGATGAACTAACAAATTGTAAGCTATTTCCTTTGTTGAAGGACTGCATCACTTCAGGATTCTACCAATAAACCACAATCTAGAGTTCGCCTTACCCGTTAATTGTGTAATCTGATCATTCCATTTGAGATCATTTCGAACAGTCACACCCAGATACTTGATGGACGTTACTGCTTCCAAAGACTGGGAATTTATTTTGTACTTGTACATTAATGGGGATTTTTGTCTTGTTCTATGCAGTAGGTTACACTTACTAATATTGAGAGAGAACTGCCAGCCATCACACTACACATTTATTTTCTGCAAATCCTCATTGATTTGTTCACAACTTTCATGTGATACTACTTTGTTGTAGACTACAGCATCATCAGCAAACAGTCTAATGGTGCTGTCAATACCATCAACCAAATTGTTTATGTAAATCGTAAAAAACAGAGGACCTATTACGGTGCCCTGGGGCACACCTGAAGTTACGCTTCTTTCTGTTGAATTCACCCCATTCAGGATGACATACTGCTCCCTGTCTGTCAGAAAACTTTCTATCCAACCACATATGTCATCAGATAGACCATAAGCACGCACTTTTTGTAGCGAGCGACAGTGAGGAACTAAGTCAAATGCCTTTCGAAAGTCGAGAAATATGGAATCAACTTGGGAGCCGGTATCTAGAGCCTGTTGTATATGATGCGCAAAGAGGGCCAGCTGTGTTCGCATGACCGCTGTTTCCTAAAACTGTGCTGGTTTCTGCAGATGAGCTTCTCAGAGTCTACAGGGCTATTACAAATGATTGAAGCGATTTCATAAATTCACTGTAGCTCCATTCATTGACATATGGTCACGACACACTACAGACATGCAGAAAAACTCAAAGTTTTGTTCGGCTGAAGCCGCACTTCAGGTTTCTGCCGCCAGAGTGCTCGAGAGCGCAGTGAGACAAAATGGCGACAGGAGCCGAGAAAGCATATGTCGTGCTTGAAATGCACTCACATCAGTCAGTCATAACAGTGCAACGACACTTCAGGATGAAGTTCAACAAAGATCCACCAACTGCTAACTCCATTCGGCGATGGTATGCACAGTTTAAAGCTTCTGGATGCCTCTGTAAGGGGAAATCAACGGGTCGGCCTGCAGTGAGCAAAGAAACGGTTGAACGCGTGCGGGCAGGTTTCACGCGTAGCCCGCGGAAGTCGACGAATAAAGCAAGCAGGGAGCTAAACGTACCACAGGCGACGGTTTGGAAAATCGTACAGAAAAGGCTAAAGCAGAAGCCTTACCGTTTACAATTGCTACGAGCTCTGACACCCGATGACAAAAGTCAAACGCTTTGAATTTTCGGCGCAGTTGCAACAGCTCATGGAAGAGGATGTGTTCAGTGCGAAACTTGTTTTCAGTGATGAAGCAACATTTGTTTCTTAATGGTGAAGTGAACAGACACAATGTGCGAATCTGGACGGTAGAGAATCCTCATGCATTCGTGCAGCAAATTTGCAATTCACCAAAAGTTAACGTGTTTTGTGCAATCTCACGGTTTAAAGTTTACGGCCCCTTTTTCTTCTGCAAAAAAAACGTTACAGGACACGTGTATCTGGACATGCTGGAAAATTGGCTCATGCCACAACGGGAGACCGACAGCGCCGACTTCATCTTTCAACAGGATGGTGCTCCACCGCACTTCCATCATGATGTTTGGCATTTCTTAAACAGGAGATTGGAAAACCGATGGATCGGTCGTGGTGGAGATCATGATCAGCAATTCATGTCATGGCCTCCACGCTCTCCCGACTTAACCCCATGCGATTTCTTTCTGTGGGGTTGTGTGAAAGATTCAGTGTTTAAACCTCCTCTACCAAGAAACGTGCCAGAACTGCGAGCTCGCATCAATGATGCTTTCGAACCCATTGATGGGGACATGCTGCGCCGAGTGTGGGAGGAACTTGATTATCTACTTGATGTCTGCCAAATCACTAAAGGGGCACATATCGAACAATTGTGATTGCCTAAAAAAACTTTGAGTTTTTGTATGTGTGTGCAAAGCATTGTGAAAATATCTCAAAAAATAAAGTTATTGTAGAGCTGTGAAATTGCTTCAATCATTTGTAATAACCCTGTAGAAAGGTCATTATGTCTGAACACAAAATATGTTCCACGATTCTACACAAATCGGCCGGTAATTATGTGCATCCAATTTTCTACCCTTTTTGCAGATTGCTATGACCTGGGCCTTCTTCCAGTCCTGTGGAAATATTGCTCCGATTACACCAGATGTGCTGTGTGCAGCTGTCAACCGTGCCATGCTACAGATGTAGCATGTTGGTTAGCTGAAAGATCATTTCGAACACATTGTAACTTGTGACCATATCCTAATAAACTGCCAAAACCACTGTTACGTGTTTGATCATATATCACTATTCCCTGCCCCTGCATCTGCACCACATTTGGACTGCTTACAGCATCAAGTTTTTGCCTTGCGGCAGAAAGTGGCACTATTTTTTTTTTCCTGGTCAATGCACCAGTGTTCTGCAAAGTATACTGCCTGCACTGCAGCACTACAAACCCCGCAATTCTTATTATACTCACATGACACCTACCATCTGCATACTCTTCTGCTGTAGAAACAATCAGTCACACCTGCACTACAGTTGAGACGACATAACAAGACCACTGACAGCTAACTGGCACTGTTGCAACCTCCCAGTTGTGAAGTGCAAATGGCTGCAGGTAAGATTATAACTGTAAAGGTGTGAGAACGTTAAGGTGTTGCCATAGAAACATTTGCAGAATCACATTCAGTGATTCATTGAGGTAGGCATGCAAATCTACCATGTCCAGCCCACTGCAGCTGTCGAGGTTCTTTCAGTACTAAGCCTTCCGATTCCACTGGACGCACTGCATTACAAAAGTGCCAAGCCCGTAAGTTCTACTTGCCAGCGTTTTTTTTTTTTTTATTAAAAGCACTTCACACTGTTTTTGCACCATTGATACTTAATATACGATGCTTATACTGTTATTCATTAGTTGCACAGATAGTTGGCACAAATGTACATCTCATTTTCACAGTATTTTGTTCGTTATGAGTCACTGTTTTTGCCTGTAGATGGAGCACATTATCGGTATTCTGTGTGAGAGAAATGGCATGTCACATTTTATCTGATGATGAAATTGCTGATTTGCAAAATTTTGGAGTCCCTATCAATGCTCTAGATAGTGAAGATGATTTAGGTGATACAAGCGTCTTTGAAGGTGACTGCAGTACAATGTGTGTCGCACAGAACTGAAAAATGGTGGTGGAAACTTTTTTTTCATTTGCTCCTACTACTAGTAGTCAGTGCATTTTGGTTACACAGTACATTTCAGAGCAAGAAAATGACAATAACTGATTTCATTACCAACCTTGCCAACAGCTACAAATAACGAAAACGGATTTGTAGGCTCACTGACACAAAGGCATTTACTGCAACATTTACCACCTTCAAACTCAAAGAAAGTGGGAAAGCATCTCACAAGAGGACACTTTATCAGTGCAAACAGTGCTGTATGGCCTTGTGTATGAAACCCTGTTTTAAAATGTTTCATGCAAAAATTATGTATAAATCCATTTAGAAAGTGCTATTGTATTCAAATAGAGTATTCAGCACTAATCATTATATATTTGTGAATTCATTTACTCTACACATATGAATGTATGACTTTTTTAATTTTAGAAAACATTGTCGTGTGTAATATCATTTGTCCACATTACGAGTGGGGACCCAAAAGTAACTGGAATTGGGCTGCATTGGGGAGATAGAGCGAGGAAACCATTGTTTGACCAGGTATCCATCACGGTCATGCCACCTGAGTCAGTGTGCAAAGTTGTGTCTCACCCGTGAGAGTTTTTTTAGTAAAACAACTTTTTTTCATTTCGGCAAAAACGTGATGGCAGATTGTCAAGAGCAATGCGTGGCTGTGAAATTTTGTTTCCTGTTGGGAAAATCGGCCACGAAAGCTACTGTAAAGCTTGAGACTGCTTATGGGCACACTGCCATAAGTAAAACCAGAGTTTACAATTGGTTTTCACGTTTTAAAAATGGAGAAATGTCAATTGAAGACCAACCCCATCCAGGACACCCTCAACACCAAGAAGTGACAAAAACGTCAAGAAAATCAATGCGCTCATTTGTGAAACCTTTGATGAACCACTGATCCACTCTGCGAGATGTCTGAAATATAATCAAGTTCAATTCAGAGGATTTTATCTGGAGATTTGCACATGAGAAGGGTTGTAGCTAAATTTGTCCCTTGCCTTCTCACAGACGAGCAAAGGGAGTGTCGACTTCAGGCATCTTTTGAGCTTCAAAATCAGCTCAAAGAGGACCCTGAATTTTTTTCTCCTAGGTGATTACTGGTGATGGGTCGTGATGCTATGGATACAATCCCAAAACGAAGCAGCAATCAAGCCAATGGAGACAATTGGCTCATCCCAAAAAGGCTCACCAAGTGAAGTCAAACATCAAGACAATGCTCATTTATTTCTTCGATTGCAGAGGTGTTGTGCATGCAGAGTTCATTCCCCTGGATCAGACTGTCAACCAGGAGTTATACCTGGAGGTTTTGTGAAACTGAGGGAGAGTATCTGAAGAAAAGAGCAGATCTTCAGCACACAGACGGCTGGTTCTTCCATCATGACAATGGGCTGGCCCACACCACTCTCTCCGTAAAGCAGTTTTTGATCAAAAATGGCATGACATCGATTGACCCACCCCCCCCCCCCCACCCCCCCTACTCATCGGATCTATCATCTTGTGATTTATTTTTGTTCCCCAAACTCAAAATGGACATGAAAGTAAAGCGCTGTGCCACTGTGGAGGAAGTAAAACAAAAATTGCTGGAAGACATAAAGAACATCCCAATAAATGAATTTAGAAACTGTTCTGAACAATGGAAGGATCGTTTGAAGAAGTGTGTTGTGGTCAATGGAGAATACTTTGAAGGTGATCAAAATTAATTTGGTGCAAAAAATATTAGGAAATAAAGATGTTATGGCACATTTCCTTTTTTTTTTTGGGGGGGGGGGGGGGGGGAGGGAGGTATTTATATGTTCAATGTCTTCCAAGATATAAATTTTTGAACATAGCTAAAATTGCCAGGATTCTGCTGACATGGATTAATACTGGGCCTCTACTGAGAGTGTTAAACAATATGCACTCCATTTTTGAGGAACTCATTCCTGCTCGTGCCAAACAAATGCTACATCTTAAATAAAATGCCAAGGAATGTGTGTCCAATATTCACGAAAAAGTCATGAGGTACATTTCACAGGAAATTTGTTGCTAGATATTTGCTTTCATTTGCCATCCCTATCCACTAGAGTTCTTGCACACTCTTCACATTGGTGATAGAAGGAAACTTTATGTTTTCCATGTTCTAAATGAGCACTGCCAACAGATTTTTACTGTGATGGAATTTTAGTGATCAAGGAACACCACATTCTCAGTTAAAGTTAACCACAATAATGTGGTTATATTGAGACTGCAGAACCCTCTGGGAGTCACTGAACATGAAATATTTAAGTGGACATGCTTTGTGGCATTTCTTACAAAAAAGAGTAATGGTCCTCTTATTTTTGAGTAGCATTCTGAAATATTGCAGTCGTGGCATATTGGCTACATAGGGCATACACTCATGTAACCTCTCAGGCTGTCAGGTAACAGGGGGCAGTGGGAAGTGTTGCACTGTGATACATATATCTGTGGCACCATCTGCTGTAACATATATATACTGCTGGAAATTTCACCAATAATTTTCCAACAAGAGAGAAAAATGATTTAAACAAAATAAGTGCCAAGACAAACCATCCAAAACAAAACATTTCTACTTTAATCCATATAAGATTTAACTGTCTTTTGAATGACAAGTTAAAAATTAGTATTAAAAAGAAAAAATAACATTTGAATAATGCAGTGTTGAAATGGAAGGTGTAAATATAGTAAGACTAGTGTGTGTGTGTGTGTGTGTGTGTGTGTGTGTGTGTGTGTGTGTGTGTGTGTGTGTGTGTGTGTGGAGCCCAGAGATGTGCCGATTTTTTTTTTTTTTTTTTTTTTTTTTTAAATAAAGAAAGTGTGTATTTTATAACAATTATGAACTGAAGAAAGTTTAAATTTTGTGATAAATAATTTCAGTGAATATGATTTAAATGCTAAATATAAGTGATCATTCGTGAACAAACGTAGTTGGCTGCAGATGGAGTTTTGACTAGGGTAGTGGTCATGTGACTTACTGAACTGAGAGCATCCAGCTGATCAGGTAAGACTGTTTACGCAGCAAAGTGCTGCTCGCATATGTGAGCTGAGTATGGCACTCTGGAAGTCTGTTTTGAGGTCAGGACTGAAATACCAGTAGCCAGATGTCTTTTGAGCACTATGTGATGTCCTTCATTTTTGAGTTCACAAGAATGTAATTTGTCCGCAAAGTGCTTTCCATGCACTTGCAGAACGTCAGCAATTCAGTTTGTACTTGGAATAATATTGTACTGATGAATCTTTGGTTGTGAATTGTTATTCAATCAAGTGTTTTCTAAAGTGTTAATGTGTTCGTTTTCATAATTCACGGACAGATTCATTGGCCACTTGATATAATATGCATTATGGTGTAAATAAGGGGTGTTGATAAAATATCAATATACCGATATATGGATATTTTTTTCCAAAAAATATTGGTACATATTGGCAATATTTTTGCCCGAAATATCAATATCAAAATGGTGATATCGAGGGCCAATATTTTGATTTTATATTATATTTTTCACAATTTTCAGAAAATATTTGCAGTTGTTCTTTTGAAATTGTAGTAGTACGTGATTTTATTTATTATCACTGTGTGAAGGAGTCTTACTACTTTCCGAGCTTTCATTCCGTCCAATCTTTCTCTTTGACTGTACGAAGTAAGCATATGTGGCACTAAAGAAGAACTCTGACCGCAGTGGGGGTGGCAGTGTGAATGAAATAACTAGATTTACAATGTGAAGAAACAGTTGCTGAAAATGATGAACAAAAATCTAAATTACAAGGTTGGTCATTGCCGTTTCCAGAGACGTGTGAGGAGAAATGCTGACGTAATCTGCACTACCGACAGAAACTGCAATGTTTAGCGTCACCATGCAATTTTGACACTAACTGCTAGGTCTTTGGCGTTTGCAGAAGTGGAGGGGAAAAAAGAAGAAAACAGGGAAGTTGACACATTGCTCTGAACAAATCTGATACATGACGAAACTGAACAACAGATCCGTCGGACACCTTTTATTTTGACACTTACAAGCAGTTACCACTGTTAATAAAGTGGTTATCGTCAAGTGTGAATGAGCATCATTTTCCTTTCAATTCTTTCTCTAAGAGGGATAGGCAGGCTGCTAGCTTGTCAATTTACAAAATATCTAATAATAAATCAATACTTAAATACACAGTTCTAAAACTAGCAATATATTTACAATGCACAGTTGATATTTTTATAGGCAGGCATGTCAGTAATTTTTCCACCAATATACTGATACCTTTTTTTTGATATATCAAGTGCTGATATTTTTTAAATATCTATATATCAGATTCCCAATATTTTTAAAAATATCAACAGTCCTAGCATAAATGCACTCTGAAACAAGCCATCTGCTAATTTTAGGTTGTTCACTTGCCCTTCTGTGGGAAAGTAGCATTGGTTCCAGTTATTGGCATTTGACAGGCACAATCATTTATTAGTGAATGCCATTTGCCTGGTAAGTTGCAAGGCCAATTAAAGATGTTTGTAGAATCCAGAAAAATTTAGGTAGTTAAGTGTGGAACGATCCTCTGTGCGCTCTCTGCTTTCCTGTATGTGCCGACTGGGTGTAAAAAACGTCAACTCTGAATACTGATAAGGTGGGACAGAGTGGGTGTTTCCACCAGCCTTGGAGGACTGCTTATGCTTCGGCATCACAGCTCTGTGGTGCCTTTGATGCCATAGAGTGTGGAGTGCGGATGTGTGTGATAATGTAAATACCACAACAGCTGAAGGTAGGAGAACTGTCATTCTGTAATATATCAGTACGTAAATACGTATGATCTATTCTTCAGGTAAAGACATCTGCTCACACACAGGGGTACAGTGGAAAGATTGTATTTGCAATACAGAAGAGGTATTGCACATGTGTCCATTTTAGTGGGTTGAATACACTAGGGATCTCTTTCAGCATCCACTCCTATTACATCTGAAGTCCATTGTCAATTGGACATGTCACAGTCTAGAGGCACTGGTAGCAGGTCCACTATGGTGAGTAATATTGAAAACGGTGACTCCGATACATCAAAAGGTAAAAGTTGATACACGTATCAGCAGGATAACAGTCTGCGGAGCGGAACAATTGTACCAAAGCCCCTCTTTGTACCATCCCAACAGGGTCCTGAGAGAATGGCCTAGACACTTAGCATCGAATGTGCATCTCCACTACTATGTACAAGCTGTGGCTTAACTTTGGCAGAGTGATACATTGCTCTACTTCTAACTATGAGGCATGTTTTTTAAGTAAGTAATGTTTTGAAATTAAAAAAAGATGGGCTAAGATATCCCAATAATTTTATTTTTACACGAAATCCTGAACCTTAATCTACTTTTCTACATAATTTTCATCAATATTGAGGCACATGTCATAACATTGTACCTGTTTCTGAATATGCTCCTCATAGAAGTCTGCCACCTGACTTGTTAACCCTGCATCACCACCGTTTTGACTTCATCGTCGTCTCGAAGACACTGACCGCTCAGGTGTTTCTTCAAATGCAGGAACAGATTGTAGTCACTAGGTGCAAGATCGGGGCTGTACGGAGGGTGATCTAGAGTTTCCCATCGAAAAGATGTAATGAGATCTTTGGTCTGATTCATCAAATGCAGACGGGCATTGCCTTGCAGCAAAACGATGCCCTTGCTCAATTTCCACGGACTGTTGCTTTGATTCTGGTGTGACGTAAGCCACTCACATTTCATCGCCCGTAACAATTTGGCTTAAGAAATCATCACCATCATTGTGGTATTGCTCAAGGAATGTCAATGCACTGTCTAAACGGTTGGTTTTGTGCATATCCGTCAACATTTTCGGTACCCAACGTGCACACAATGTTCGGTAATTCAAGTGCTCGGTCATAATGCCACACAAAACACTACGAGAAACATTAGTAAAGTCATCCTGCAAGGAGGAAATCATAAAGCGTCCGTTTTCTCTCACCTTATTGTCCACTTCCTGCACCAAACTTTCATTAACGACTGTAGGACGCCCACTCCATTGTTCATCGTGCACATTTGTGCGGCCATCTTTAAATGCTCTCACCCACTTTCTTACCATTCCATCACTCAATGTTTTCTCCATAAACTATACAAATCTCATCATAAATATCAACCCCTTTAGCACTAAAAATCTTATAACAGCCCGTACTTCACAGTCGGCGGGACTCACGATTATCGGAGGCATCTTAAACACAAAGTAAACAAGGAAGAATCAGACTGTAATTGCATCAGTGCATAGATTAAGGTACAAAATTTCATGTAAAAATAAAATTATTGAGGTATCTTAGCAAGTCTTTTTTTAATTTCAAAACAGTACTTACTTAAGAAAACATGCCTCGTAGATGCTGACGAATATGGTAGTAATAGCTGAAACTACTTAATACTTCAGGAAAGAAATTTTTTGTGGTTTCAACATCTGTGATCCATCTAATGCTTATACGGGTGGACACTGCAAGTTTTTCAAGGTGTGGCAGTTTTTTCCCCGCAAGCAGCAGTATCTGTTTTGTGTTTGTATAACCTCCATTAACCAGTGACCCAGTTTGGAGTAGTGCAGTGCATCACTGAGAAATTCCTTGTACCATGACAATGCCGAGTGACATGGTAGAACAGTAGTAGTCCAGAGAGCTGCCTAAAAATATCATTTGTCAAATGTATGATAAACTGTACATACGATTGTTGTTTCCCTCTTACTAAATGTCCAACTACAATAAGTGATTGTACATTGAGATACAGTGGAAGCACCTGTTAAAGATGTGGGTTTTTCTTCACAGGAAGCTGAAATTTCTTAAAATTTTAAGATTTGCGTGGAAGAAGAACATCAGGAGTGGTTAAGTGTGTATCTGCACCAACATTGTCAACAACGAAAGTTAGTTAACAGCTGCAGCAAGTTCAGAATTGAAAGCTAACAACAAAATCAAATCTGAACACATTGTAGCCTACACTATCCACCTGTGCAGACATCCTCCATAGCCAGCACCACTTTAGAAAAGTAGGTGATAAGTTTGCGATGCAAGTAGGCTATTTTCAATTTAGTGCACAGCAAAACTAACCTCGAACACTGTAATAACACTTATCTGAACTACTGTTCATGGCCCATTCGGGTCCCCCTTACTTCAGTCTGATACAGAAATAAATAGCTACATACTACATCTGGACAACAGTTCTATAGTTGCAGTCCAAATGCAGTAACCACCCACCAACAGTTCTCAATTTTTGAAATGTGGAAAATAAGCAATCAACATAGGTCAAAACAGATCACTGTGTAAATTCTGTGCAAATTTTAACATATCAGAATGTTTGTCAGACTGAATAATCGCCAAAAGTAACCACAAGAGTACAGCAAGACTGCATTTTCATTACTCAACACCGAGTGAGGTGGCGCAGTGGTAGCACACTGGACTCGCATTCGGGAGGACGACGGTTCAATCCCGCGTCCGGCCATCCTGATTTAGGTTTTCCGTGATTTCCTTGAATCGCTCCAGGCAAATGCTGGGATGGTTCCTTTGAAAGGGCACGGCCGACTTCCTTCCCCATCCTTCCCTAGTCCGATGAGACCGATGACCTCGCAGTTTGGTCTCTTCCCCCAAACAATCCAATCCAATCATTACTCAACATTGTCATACGTCAGTGTTTAAGTCTGATTCGGTCATTAATTTCTGTGGTGAATTTGTGTGAGGTTAATCAGTTTCAGGTATTACATAATTATTGGATGAACTCACGGACATGAAATTCCAACCGAGCACAGTAATGCTAGAATCTTAATATCTTCTAGACCAACATACATAGGTTTAACTGTTATGAACTCACTGCATACTGACTCACTCAACATGTGGGGTGGGGGGGTGTCCCGGAAGACTGGTATAAGAACAAACATTTTGCAAATTATACAATGATTTAAAAATATGGGTACACTGGATTTAACTGTTTTAGATTAACAACAAGGACCAGTAGAATTTTGGATTACAGAAAATTTTGCTCATTACAAACATAGAAATATACAAGAACACTATTTCACTTTGTGATTGATGGCGCTGTAATAGTCACAAATTAAGGTAACTAAGGTATGTAGCCTTAATCTGAAATCTCTCATTAGTAACCACAGAATTTCAATGATCCATGGCACGCCCCTCTGAATTTTAAATTCAGTTGATTATTATTATTATTATTATTATTATTATTATTATTATTATTATTATTATCATCATCATCATCATCATCGTTTCCCCTCTATCCAACATCTGGTCAGGTTGTGGTATCAATGGTACTTCACCACTTTACTCGGTCTTTCCACCATTCTTCTTCCACAATTTGGTACCATATCAGGTTCTCTTGCTTAAACTCATCTTTATTGTATCAATCCACAAAATTTTTTAGGGTAAGTGCTGTATTAGAAATGCCATTAGATAAAGAATCAGAAACTGTTTCAACTAAAGTTACTAAGTACCCAGACTTTGCTACACTACACCGTAACGTTCAGTCACTCAAATAAAATTTCCATGTTGGAAGCACTACTCCAGTATGCACTAAACATATACATAATTTGCATTACTGAACATTGGCTACGAAATGACGAAGTAAAATTAACCTCAATATCAGGATATAGATTAGCAAGTCATTTTAGCCGAGAGTTTTCCAAACATGGTGGCTTTGCTATCTTTGTGAAAGAACAAATAAAGTTCTGCGATGTCAGTAAAAGTTATGTTGACTCAATTGAAAAAGACTTTGAACTTTCCATTACCAAACTGCCAGAGCTTAATTTCATAGTTATTAACACATATAGAGCACCAAGTGGAAACCTGTCAGTCTTCATGAATAAACTAGAGGTTCTGCTGAACAGGATCAGTACACTAAATATGAAGATGGTGCTTTGTGGGGATTTCAATATTGATTTTTCAAAGGACAGCAGCAGCAGAGATGCTTTGATAAATATGACCAACACATTCAATATGATCCCCACAACACACTGTCCAACAAGACTAACAGAATGCACAAATTCCATTATTGACCAAATATTTATCTCAGAAACAACTTACAGATTCACAAGCAGAGTACTGAGCACGGGTTATAGTGATCATGAGGCACAGCTGCTGTGTATAGAAATGCCAACAAGTAGTAGCAGTTCCGGAAAAGTAGTTGAAAAAAGAACCTTTTCTGATAACATTAGAATTTTTAATCTCTTACTGGTGAAGGAAAACTGGGAAAGCATTGCCACTCAGAACAATGTTGATAGCATGTACACGAGTTTTCAGAGTATCTTTCTTCACTATTTTAATCTAGCATTTCCGAAAGTAGTAAAAACAGTAAAACCTAACAATAATAAGCAATGGGTAACTAAAGGCATAAAAATTTCCAGTGAGAGAAACAGATTTCTGCAGTACTCTTGTAAGAAATACAGAGTAACCCAAGAATTAGCAGAATATTCAAAAGCCTACAAAAGAATCTATGGTAGATTAGTAAAAGAGGCAAAAATGATGTGGAATGACAATTTCATAAGAAACTCATCTAAGAAAATGAGATCCACGTAGAGAGTTATAAAGAATGAAACTTGTAGTTCAGTGCCAAAGAGAAAGAATGTATCATTAACACTAGAAGGCTCAAAAGTCACAGATCCAATTTCAGTTGCGGAAAAATTCAATGAATACTTCACCTCACTAGCTGAAGACCTCATTCAAGTACACTGTCAAGGACCAGTCCCAAGTTTCTCCAGCAAGTCAGTGATCTCGACTGCTATGTATGTGTATGTGTATGAAGCAAACCCCAATGAAATTATAAATAAAATTAAATCATTAAGCAATAAAATGTCAAGTGGTCTTGATGAAGTACCTGATTTCATATTAAAAGCATGTGCTCACCACATAGCAAACCTCTTGGCAAAATTTTCAACCTCTCTTTAAAAACTGGTGTATTCCCAGATATTTTTTAAATAGCAAAAGTTACACCACTGCTAAAAAAAGGTTCTGAAAAAATATCAAACTACCGACCCGTGTCACAGTTAAGTTCCTTCTCACAAATTCTAGAAAAACTCTTCTATGACAGGCTTAAGTTTCATAAATAAAAATGCACCTCTTACAGTACAACAACATGGTTTTAGAAAGTCTAAATCTACACAGACATCCATTTTCGAATTCTTAGACTGGATTTTAAAATCCCTTGATCAACATAAATTAGTTGCAGGTATTTTTCTAGGTCTGTCAAAAGCCTTCGACATCCTGGACCATAACATTCTACTCGAAAAATTAGAAAGATGAGGAGTAAGAGGTGTAGCACATAGCTGGTTGTGTTCATACCTAGAAAACAGCAGGTAGAAAGTATCACTTCAGTATGAATTCAACAAAATGAATAAAACAAGAAACAACTCCTTTCTTTCTAGGATATTACCAATAAAATATGGTGTACCACAGGGCTCAATCTTAGGTCCACTACTCTTCTTGATTTATGTGGACGACTTAGTTGAATATATGAGTCCCACAAAAACTATCTTGTTTGCCGATGACACCAGCATATTGCTCACTGGATCCAGAATAAGAATAAGAATCTTTATTAGCCGTTCAGTATTTTCTTATACAATGGGCTTCGTCAATAAGTTCAATTACAGTATAAAGAAGGTTATATTCTCATAACAATGTATATATAAATCATATGAAATTTAGTGTAGTACAATAGCACACATCTGGAATTTTATATATTATTAATTTTACAACAAAGAGGAAAACATTATACAGATTTATATTAAGCAGGGAGTATTTATGTTGATGACACTATGTCATTATCATATACATGTTGATAACACTATGTCATTATCCTAAGCTATTGATACAAATTTAGGTCCCACTACAGGCAGAGGTACCTTTCCCTACGTTAAAACAGCAAATCTGCCATATTACAATCTTTAAATTCAGCAACTGAGTAAAATGCTTTACCTTTGAGCCATTGACCCAATGTAGTCTTAAATTTACTTTTAGATACTGTTTGTACAATTTTAGGGAGCATATTAAACAGTTCGAGGCCTACATATTTATAACTATTATGTATCTTAGACAGTCTAGAGTATGGCAGATCAATTGTGTGGTTTCGTCTTGTATTGTGGGTGTGGACAGATGACCTAAGGGGATATTGAGCTATGTTTTCTTTTATGTGTAGTAAGCAATAATAGATGTACAAACAAGGAACTGTCATGATGTTCAGTTTTTTGAAATGTTCCCTGCATGTATCCCTAGGAGATAAACCCACTACACATCGAAGAGCTTTTTTTTGCCATCTGAAAATTGATATTGAATTGGGAGAATTTCCCCAGAGCAGAATACCATAAGAAAGATGGGGGTGGATATAAGCAAAATATGAATGCAGCAGTAAGTTTTGGCTGACATTACTCCTAAGCTTATAAAGTAGGAACATAGCACATGCAAGTTTAGAACAGACGTATGTGATATGTTTATCCCAGCTAAGTTTCTGGTCAATCATCATTCCTAGCAGTTTAACGGACTTATTTTCTTTGTTTGATACCTTCAAATTAAAGAATATTTCCTCAGGTTTTGTTTCATTTATGAATAGGGAGTTTGCACTAAACCAATGAACCGATTTTTCAAATATTATGTTATTTTTTTCTCGTACAGATTCAAGAGTCTGTCCTGAATTGATAAAAGTTGTATCATCTGCATAGAGGACTGTTTTACAGGGTAAATACTGTGGCATATCATTAACATACACTACAAACAGGAAGGGCCCAAGTATGGAGCCCTGTAGCACACCTCTTTTTATTGTTTGTGGGTTTGACAGCTGCCCATTTACACTAACAAATTGTACTCTGTTGCTTAAGTAGGATTCTAATAATTTCAGGGTGTCCTCTTCCATGCCGTAGTGTCTTAATTTCATGATCAAAGTACTATGAGATACAGTGTCAAATGCTTTACTCAGGTCTAGGAGAGTAGCACATGAGATTAATTTATTTTCAAAGCAGTCATATATATCACTAACAATATTTTCAACTGCTTTAACTGTGGATAGTTTAGACCTGAATCCATACTGTGACTTACTTAACAAATTATTCCTCTCAAAATAGTGATTCATTTGTTGGTGAACACAGTCTTCGATTATTTTAGATATTATTGGGATTAATGAGATAGGGCGATAGTTACTTGGATTTGATTTATTTCCTTTCTTAAATATGGGAATAGTTACTGCTATTTTCAAACAGTCAGGGAAAATCCTTTGCTGTAATATACAGTTAACGAGAGTGGTTAGAGGGGGCAGAAGATCACTTGATATCTTCTTTATGACAAAGTTTGACAGAACATAGAAGTCCTCTGCTCTGGAACTACTTACTTTGCCTACTGCTTTGCTAACATCATTTTCAGTTACTGTTGCCCAGCAGAATTTATGGACTACATACTTAATTGAACCTAAAAGAGTTTTAGCATCAAGCATGGCGTTGAGGGGAGACAAATCTTGTTGTAAACTGAAGTTAACAAAGTGTGAGTTTAAGATATCTGGGGCTATTGGTATAGCTAGTTGAGTTGTTTGTCTATTTCACTTTTAATTACTTCCCAGGCAGCTTTACAGCTGTTTCTGTATTTAAGAATGTAGTTATCATTCACCCTACTTTTTTTTTGTTTTGTTTTGTTTTAGGGCACAAAACTGCTATGGTCATTAGCGCCCAGTCCATGACTTAGGAAACAGTAAAAAACGAAAATGGAAACCAGCAGCAATGGGAACGAAACTCAAAAGCAGAAGGAAGGCTTAAAAATCCACTACAGAAAGGGGTTGGTTGTCCCCAAAAAAGCTTCAAATGACTGACGTCATCTCACTGGCACTAATAAACTCGAGAACGCGATCGACTGAGCGCATCTCATCTGCTAAAATTGACGATATATCAGGCTACAACTGTAGACGGACGCATAACGGAGTAAAATAGTGGCACTCAATTAAAAGGTGTCTTACCATCCACAGCTGAGAGCAGTGGGGACAGAGTGGGGGAGGATCACAACTTAAAAGATGTCGGTGGCTAAAAAGACAGTGCCCTATCCGGAGTCTAGTTAAAATTATCTCCTCCCGATGACGCGTTCGGGAGGAAGAGGTCCAAGCACAATGAAGAGCTTTCACTTCCCGCAATTTATTATGGGGAAGCGTCGACCAATGTGCGTGCCATAAAAGAACAACACGACGACATAAAACACTCCGTAAATCAGCGAAGGGAATAGATTGAATAGCTGGCCGCAGAAGAGAGACTGCAGCCTTGGCCGCTATATCGGCCGCCTCATTTCCACAGATACCAACGTGTCCTGGGAGCCAGAGGAACGCCACCAAGACGCCCCCCAGGTGGAGCAAGCGCAGACAGTCCTGAATCCGGTGGACCAGAGGGTGGACAGGGTAAAGAGCTTGGAGACTGAGGAGAGAGCTGAGAGAATCTGAACAGATAACATACTGTATCCGCTGATGGCGGCGGATGTAGTGGACAGCCTGGAGAACAGCGTAAAGCTCTGCAGTATAAACCGAACACTGGTCGGGAAGCCGAAATTGATTTGGGGTGTCGCCAACAATATAGGCACTCACTACACCTAACGATGTTTTCGAGCCATCGGCGTAAATAAATGTGGCTTCCTTCATTTGTGCACATAGATCAGCAAATGCTCGATGATAAACAAGTCAAGGGGTACCATCCTTGGGAAATTGACAAAGGTCACAGAGCAGGCAGATCAGGGGATGGAGCAAAGGCAGTGCTGTACCCCAAGTTGTCAAGGAGGTTTTAGGAAAGCGGAAGGAAAGAGAATGGAGCAGTTGACAGAAGCGGACTCCCGGTGGTCGTAGGGAGGAGGGGCGGCCTGCATACCCTAAATCCAAGGAGGCGTCGAAAAAAATTTCACGGGCCAGATTAGCAGGCATGGAAGACAGATGGCTAGCATAACGACTCAGGACTGCTCGCCGATTGGACAGCGGAGGTTCAGCAGTCTCAGCATAAAGGCCTTCCACAGAGCTGGTGTAAAAAGCTCCAGACACTAAACGTAATCCACGGTGGTGGATACAGTCGAGACGCCGAAGAATAGACGGCTGAGCAGAGGAGTAAACTATGCTTCCATAGTCCAATTTCGAGCACACTAAGGCGCGAAAGAGGCGTAGAAGGACGACTCGGTACGCTCCCCAGGAGGTACCATTCAGGACACGGAGGGTGTTGAGGGATCGCCGACAGCGAGCCGAAAGATAGGAAACGTGGGAGGACCAGCACAGTTTTCTGTCAAACATAAGACCCAAGAATTTAGCGACGTCCAAAAAGGGAAGGTTGACAGGTCCTAGATGTAAGGAGGGTGGAAGAAACTCCTTACGTCGCCAAAAATTAACACAAACGGTCTTACTGGGAGAAAAGCGGAAGCCGGTTTCGATGCTCCAAGAGTGGAGGCGATCGAGACATCCTTGAAGACGTCGTTCAAGAAGGCTGGTCCGTTGAGAGCTGTAGTAGATCGCAAAATCGTCCACAAAGAGGACGCATTGGGCAGGTGTTAAAAGACTGCGGAATTCCAGCCACCAAGCTAAACGGCAATTCACCACGCGATCCAAAACCTTACATACACTACTCGTGAGAGAAATGGGGCGATAGCTAGAGGGGAGATGTTTGTCCTTTCCAGGTTTTGGACCAGGAACGACGATAGCTTCCCGCCATCGTCTGGGAAAAGTACTGTCGGTCCAAATTCGATTATAAAGGCGAAGGAGGTAATGCAGACTGTGGGTTGATAAATGCAGCAGCATTTGGACGTGGATACCATCCGGTCCTGGGCCGGAGGAGCGAGAAGAAGAGAGTGCATGTTGGAGTTCCCGCATGGAGAAAACAGTATTGTAGCTTTCGCGATTTTGAGAGAAGAAAGCAAGAGGTCGCACTTCCGCTGCACGTTTCTTTGGGAGGAACGTTTGTGGGTAATTTGCAGAGCTCGAAATCTCAGCAAAGTGTTGACCCAATGAGTTAGAAATTGCGACAGGGTCCACTAATGTATCATGTGCGACAGTGAGCCCAGAGACTGGGGAGAAACTAAGCACGCCTGATAACCGTCGAATCAGACTCCAAACTTCCGAGGAGAGAGTGAAGGTGTTGAATGAGCTAATAAAGAATTTCCAGCTTGCTCTCTTGCTATCACGGACGATGCGACAGCATCGCGCATAGAACTGCTTATAGCAGATACAGTTGGCCAAAGTAGGATAGTGGCGGAAAACACAAAGAGCACGTCGCCGCTCACGTATTGTGTCACGGCATGCCTCGTTCCACCAAGGAACTGGGGGGCGCCGGGGCAATTCGGAGGTGCGTGGTACTGAACATTCCGCAGCTGTAAGAATAACGTCTGTAATATGTGTGACCTCATCGTCGACGCTAGGAAAGTGACGGTCATCGAATGTCACTAGAGACGAAAAAAGTGTCCAATCGGCTTGGGCAAACTTCCAGCATCGCGGGCGCATATATGGCAGTTGAGGCAGCAGTCTAAGGACACATGGAAAGTGGTCACTCGAGTGTGTATCATCAAGGGCGGACCATTCGAAGCGCCGAGCTAGCGGAACAGTACCGACCGAGAGGCCCAAATGAGAGAAATTTGTCGTGGAGCCAGACAAAAATGTAGGGACACCAGTGTTGAGGCAAACTAGATCCGCTAGGTGGAAGACGTCTAGCAATAGTGAGCCATGTGGACAAGGATGTGGAGATCCCCAAAGCGGGTGGTGGGCATTGAAGTCCCCAACCAGCAAAAAGGGGGGTGGAAGCTGACCAAGAAGATGAAGGAGATCAGCTCGTGCCATTGGTGTGGACGATGGAATGTATACAGTGCAAAGAGAGAAGGTATATCCAGAAAGAGAAAGACTAACAGCGACAGCTTGGAAGGAAGTGTTTAAGGGGATTGGGTGATAATGGAGAGTATCATGGAGAAGAATCATGAGTCCTCCATGGGCAGGAGTGCCTTCAACAGAGGGGAGATCAAATCGGACGGACTGAAAATGGGCGAAAAAACAAAGCGGTCGTGGGGACGCAGGTTTGTTTCCTGAAGTCAGAAGATGACCGGCAAGTAGGATCGTAAGAAGATCGACAATTCATCCCGATTGGCTCAAATGCCGTGGATATTCCAGTGGATAATGGACATAGGGTGAACAGAAAATGGAGGAATGTGACCAAGGTTGCCGTCAACTCAATGACTGCTCAGAGCTTGCGACCGACAGCCTGGAATGGCATTCAGCCGAAGGCAGAAGATCCTGATCCATAGGTTGTTCAGGAGCAGCTCCTCCCACCAGCGATCGGCCGGCCGCCAGCAGTGCGCCTCGGTGACACAGAAGACGGCCGAGGGCGATTTCCGCCAGGTGGTGCTGTAGATGAGACACGCCTTGGCGGAGAAGGAGATGAACTGTGTTTCTTATTAGCCTTCTTGGAAACATGATGTTGAGATGAAGGAGGAACCGATGGTTGTGAAGTTGGGGTACGTAAAAAATCTTCACAAGTATGCTCTTTTTGGAATACTTGGTGTCTCACTTTTGGGTGCAAGATTTAGCAGAACCCGATGAAGGGTGAGGCATAGAGTGAGCAGGCGAAAGCGGAGAGGTTGAACGGGCAATCTTTGCGCTGGCCGATCTGACAACCGTGGCACTAAAGGTGAGATCACAAGTCTGCGTGGCCGCCTCTTTTGTTGGCCGAGGAGAGGCAATGACAGTGCTGTATTTTCCTGTCTGAGGCACAGTGGGCTTTCGACTGGCGAATAATTTTCGAGCAGCAAAGGTCGACACCTTTTCCTTCACTCTGATTTCCTGGATGAGCTTTTCGTCTTTAAAAATGGGACAATCTCGAGAGGAAGCAGCGTGGTCACCCATACAGTTCATGGAGCGAGGGGATGGAGGTGGACAAGCACCCTCATGGGCATCCTTGCCACACGTAACACATTTGGCCGGATTGGAAAAGGACTGGCTGGTGTGATTGAACCGCTGACATCGATAGCAACGCGTAGGGTTTGGGACGTAAGGGCGAACGGAAATTATCTCATAGCCTGCTTTGATTTTCGATGGGAATTGAACTCTGTCAAATGTCAAGAAGACAGTGCGGGTTGGAATGATGTTCATGTCAACCCTTTTCATAACTATGAACTGCCATTACACCCTGGTCAGACAGGTAGTGCTGAATTTCCTCGTCGGACAATCCATCGAGGGAGTGTGTATAAACGACTCCACGTGAGGAATTTAAAGTGCAGTGCGCTTCCACCCGGACAGGGAAGGTGTGTAGCAGTGAAGTACACAGCAATTTTTGTGCCTGGAGGGCACTGACTGTTTCTGACAACAAGGTGCCATTCCGTAATCTGGAACAAGACTTTACAGGACCTGCAATTGCATCGACACCTTTCTGAGTAATGAAAAGGTTGACCGTGGAGAAGTCGTGACTTTCGTCAGACCGAGAAACAAAATGAACTGTGGCAATGCTGGAAGAACCGTCTGTGGCTGAGACTCGGTGAACTTACACTTGTGAGCAGACATAGTGGAAGGTGAGGAAACCACTGCGGAAGAACCCCCATGATTACCGGCATCTCCGATGGCGCGCTCCTCCGTTGTGGGGGCCCTCTCTGAGGGCACTCCCGTCTTAGGTGATTGTTCACACCTCAGGTCACACCTCCCGACAAACGGACTGAGGGACCAATCGTCACTTTCGGAAGGTAACAGCTCGGGTAATCACCCCTCCCTGGGCCTGGCCGTTACCAGGGGGTACGTACGTGTCCTACCTGTCTACCCGGGGCGGGGAATTACGCGTTACCCCGCCACCGGCTACGCACAAAAATGCGTGGGTTGGCCTTCAGACACGCACAGGGAGGAAGAAAGAGAAAGGGAAAAACAAAGAAAGGGAAAGGAAAGAAGAGGGGTCTCAAATGCCGCAGCGGAGAAAAGGGTAAAGACAAGAGGTAAGGAAAAGAGAAGGGCAAAGGAAGGATGAAGACATACAAGCAGAGAAGGCAAAGAGTACGTGACATTTAAGAGCGTCTGTCTCCGGATGTAGGCACAAACCATACTCCCAGAGGGGGAGAAAGGGTAGGAAAGAGCAAGAGGTGTGGGGAGGGGGGACGAAGATGGGGGATAGGGAAGGATGCGGAAAAGGAAGGCATGCAGCCCGGAAAGGAAGGAGGGCCACATTAGTTTGGGGTCCCGTGCTCGCTACGCATGTATCCACAAAAGAGTTGTGGACCCCCTGGGGGGGCCCTACGTTTTGCCAAACTTATTTCAGATCTATAAATTTTTCTTATTCTAATGTACATCTCTTTGTACTTGTTGCTGTTATGAGATCTGTCCTTAAACATAAGGAGCATAATCCTGATGCTGGTGAGGTATGGTGTAAACCAATAATTTAGTCTCTGTGGTTTATGAGCTCCGTTATTATTCTGTCTTTTTACTAATCTGGGACAACAGTCCACAAACTTTGTGGTCCACAGCAGAAAGTTCTATGAAAAGATTTTGTGAGTGGTTCACAAAAAACAAACTCATTATAAATACTGAAAAAACTGTGTTTCGATTTTCATTTAATTCCTCCAACTAATGAAATGTCTATTCAAGCCCAATTAAAAAAGATCCCCTAGAAAATCTAAGTGTCACAAAATTCTTGGGTCCTTTGGTTCAGCAAGACTTAAAGTGGGACACACACATAAATAACTTGTGTAGAAAACATTGTGTGCCATGGCGTAAGAATTTTAAAGGCTACAACAATCAAAACAATAGTACTGCAGGCATACTATGCACAGTTCCACTCACTAATCCGATATGGGATCATTTTCTGGGGATACTCAACTCACAGTGTAAAGGTTTTTAGAATGCAAAAAAGAGCTTTAAGAATAATTTATGGCCTTAAAAACATGGAGTCCTGTAAATCCCATTTTACTGAGGTTGGTGTTCTAAATGTTCCAAGTTTATTCATTTATGAAACTATCTTGTTCACTAGGGACTACCTCCTGAAAACAGGCAAACTGCTACAGAACATAAGTGTACACAACTATAGTACCAGAAGGGAATCAAATATACATCAAAAATATCACAGAACAACCACCTATCAGAGGAGCATAATTAACATTGGTGTAATACTACACAATAAGATACCAGAGGAAATAAAAAATACTACTCATCCAATATTTAAAACTAAACTAAAGGCATTTCTAATAAATGCACTGTTTCTATTCTGTCAGAGAATTTCTGAATAAGTAACAAATTTAATTGTAGTAGGTACCTAATTTTAATTGCTAATACTATGTATTATTGTAACTTATCTTTGACCTGGCCAATATAAATTGTACAATTTGTGCTATATGATAAAACTGGGCCAATAAAAATCAAATCAAATGTTCTCGGTCTTTCTCTTGGCCTCTTGCCCTCAATCTTCTACTCCATCATTCTTCTTGGTATTCTTCCCTCTCCCATCATCTTCACATGCCCAAACCATTTTAATCTACACTGCTGGCCATTAAAATTGCTACACCGAGAAGAAACACAGATGATAAACGGGTATTCATTGGGCAAATATATTATACTAGAACTAACATGTGATTACATTTTCATGCAATTTGGGTGCATAGATCCTAAGGAATCAGTACCCAGAACAACCAACTCTGGCCGTAATAACGACCTCGATAAATCTGGGCATTGAGTCGAACAGAGCTTGGATGGCGTGTACAGGTACAGCTGACCATGGATCTTCAACACAATACCACAGTTCATCAAGAGTAGTGACGCATATTGTGATGAGCGAGTTGCTCAGCCACCATTGGCCAGAAGTTTTCAATTGGTGAGAGATCTGGAGAATGTGCTGGCCAGGGCAGCAGTCAAACATTTTCTGTATCCAGAAAGGCCTGTACAGGACCTGCTGAAATGTAGGGTTTCGCAGGGATCAAATGAAGGGTAGAGCCACAGGTCGTAACACATCTGAAAAGTAACGTCCACTGTTCAAAGTGCCGTCAATGCGAACAAGAGGTGACCAAGACGTGTAACCAATGGCACCCCATGCCATCGCACTGGGTGATACGCCAGTACGGCGATGACAAATACACGCTTCCAATGTGCGTTCACCGGGATGTCGCCAAACATGGATGCGACCATCACGACACTGTAAACAGAACCTGGATTCATCCGAAAAAATGACGACGTGCCACTCGTGCACCCAGGTTCGTCGTCGAGTACACCATCGCAAGCGCTCCTGTCTGTGATGCAGTGTCAAGGGTAACCACAGCCAAGGTCCCTGAGCTGATAGTCCGTGCTGCTGCAAACGTCATCGAACTGTTCATGCAGATAGTTGTTGTCTTGCAAACATCCCCATCTGTTGAGCCAGGGATGGAGACATGGCTGCACGATCCGTTACAGCCATGCGGGTAAGATGCCTGTCATCTCGACTGCTAGTGATACGAGGCCGTTGGGATCCAGCATGGCGTTCCGTATTACCCTGCTGTACCCACCGATTCCATATTCTGCTAATAGTCATTGGACCTTGACCAACGCGAGAAGCAATGTCGCGATATGATAAACCGCAATCGCGATAGGCTACAATCCGACCTTTATCAAAGTCGGAAACGTGACTGTACGCATTTCTTCTGCTTACACGGGGCATCACAACAACGATTCACCAGGCAACGCCGGTCAATTGCTGTTTGTGTATGAGAAATCGGTTGGAAACTTTCCTCATGTCAGCACGTTGTAGGTGTCGCCACCAGCACCAACCTTGTGTGAATGCTCTGAAAAGCTAATCATTTGAATATCGCAGCATAATCTTCCTGTCAGTTAAATTTCATGTCTGTAGCATGCCATGTTCATGGTGTAGCAATTTTAATGGCCAGTAGTGTATTTTTTTAACTTTCCCAGTCAACTTCTCCGCCCCAATTTCCTTCCCAACATCTTCATTTTTCACTCTGCCTCTCCTCGTCTTCCCTAGCATACTTCTCAGAAACTTCATTTCACTAGATTGTATTCTACTCTCCTCTCTTCTAGTCATGGTCCAAGTCTCTGAGCCGTAAATTAGTGTGGGTGTGAAGTAAGTCTTGTATAGCACCAGCTTGCACCTCATTGGCACTTCCCTTCCCCACACCAAGCCCCTCACACACTGATAAAAAGTACTTCTCTGTTGTATTATTTTGCTAATTTCTGTCTCCCAACAAGCATTCCCCATTAATACACTTCCCAAATATTTGAAGTTGTCCACTATTTCAATATACCGCCCTTTAATATGAATTTGTCACTTGCCCTCTCTATCCCCTCTGGTTACCACCATGGTCTTGCTTTTCTCCACACTAAATTTCATTCCATATTTCTCAACGTTATCAGTTAGGATGTCTATTTGCAGACTGCTTGTTCCCCACACCACAATATCATCCACAAATAGTAACAGCTTCATCTCCCATCCTCTATGGGCTTCTTTCATCTGTGACTATTTCATCCATCACCATTATAAATAGTAGTGGTGAGATCACACTTCCTTGTCTTAGTCCCATAACATTCTTAAACCATTCAGTTCTTCCAACTGGTGTTTGCACGCAACTAGAGCTTTTTTCGTACATTGCCTGGATGACTTCAAGTGTTTGGTTTCCAATTCCCTTTCTCTTCTAAGTTGCCTATACCTTTTCCCTGGGATCACTGTCGTGCTTTCACTAGGTCAAGAAATGTCATCACCAGATCTTTCCCAAACTCCCAATTATTACTTTTTTTGTTATGGTTTTAGGGCACAAAACTGCTACGGTCATTAGTGCCTAGTCTGTGACTTAGGAAAAGGCAAAAATGGGAACGAAACTCAAAAAATTGGAGAAACTAAAAATAGAAGTAAAGCTTAAAAAACCACTATAGAAGGGGGTTGGTTGTCCCCAAAAGGAGCTTCAAATGACTGACGTCATCTCACTGGCACTAATAAACTCGAGAACGCGATCGGCCGAGCGCGTGTCATCTGCTAAAATGGAAGATATATCAGGCGACAGCTATAGACGGATGCGTAACGGAGTAAAATAGGGGCACTCAAGTAAAAGGTGTCTTACCATCCACAGCTGAGAGCAGTGGGGACAGAGTGGGGGAGGACCACCACTTAAAAGATGTCGATGGCTAAAAAGACAGTGCCCTATCCGGAGTCTAGTTAAAATTACCTCCTCCCGACGACGCGTTCGGGAGGAAGAGATCCTAGCACAGGGAAGAGCTTTCAGGTCCCGCAATTTACTATTGGGAAGTGTCGACCTATGTGCGTGCCATAAAAGAATAACACGACGACATAAAACACTCCGTAGATCAGCGAAGGGAATCGTGCGAATAGCTGGCCAAAGAAGAGAGACTGCAGCCTTGGCTGCTATATTGGCCGCCTCATTTCCACAGATACCAACGTGTCCTGGGATCCAGAGGAACGCCACAGAGACGCCCCCCAAGTCGAGCAAGTGGAGGCAGTCCTGAATCCGGTGGACCAGAGGGTGGACAGGGTAAAGAGCTTAGAGACTGAGGAGAGAGCTGAGAGAATCTGAACAGATAACATACTATATCCGCTGATGGCGACAGATGTAGTGGACAGCCTGGAGAACAACGTAAAGCTCTGCAGTATAAACCGAACACTGGTCAGGAAGCCGAAATCGATTTGGGGTGTCGCCAACAATATAGGCACTCCCTACACCTAACGATGTTTTCAAGCCATCAGTGTAAATAAATGTGGCTTCCTTCATTTGTACACATAGAGCAGCAAATGCCCGACGATAAGCAAGTGAAAGAGTACCATCCTTGGTAAATTGACAAAGGTCACGGAGCAGGCAGGTCCGGGGAGGGAGCAAAGGCAGTGCTGTACCACAAGTTGTCAAAAAAGTTTTAAGAAAGTGGAAGGAAAGAGAATGGTGCAGTTGACAGAAGCAGACTCCCGGAGGTAGTAGGGAGGAAGGGCAGCCTGCATACCCTAAATCCAAGGAGGCGTCGAAAAAAAAAGTCATGGTCCAGATTAGCAGGCATGGAAGACAGATGGCTAGCATAACGACTCAGGACTGCTCGCCGATTGGACAGCGGAGGTCCAGCAGTCACAGCATAAAGGCTTTCCACAGGGCTGGTGTAAAAAGCTCCAGACACTAAACGTAATCCACGGTGGTGGATACAGTCGAGACGCCGAAGAATAGACGGCTGAGCAGAGGAGTAAACTATGCTTCCATAGTCCAATTTCGAGCGCACTAAGGCGCGAAAGAGGCGGGGAAGGACCACTCCGTCCGCTCACCAGGAAGTACCATTCAGGACATGGAGGGTGTTGAGGGATTGCCGACAGCGAGCCGAAAGATAGGAAACGTGGGACGACCAGCAGAGTTTTCTGTCAAACATAAGACCCAAGAATTTAGAGACATCCAAAAATGGAAGGTTGACAAGTCCTAGATGTAAGGAAGGTGGAAGAAACTCCATACGTCGCCAAAAATTAACACAAACGGTCTTACTGGGAGAAAAGCAGAAGCCTGTTGCGATGCTCCAAGAGTGAGGCGATCGAGACACCCTTGAAGACGTCGTTCAAGAAGGCTGGTCCGTTGAGAGCTGTAGTAGATCGCAAAATCGTCCACAAAGAGGGAGCCCGAGCCATCGGGAAGGAGACAGTCCATAATTGGATTTATGGCAATGGCAAACAGTACAACACTCAGCACGGAGCCCCGGGGTACCCCGGTTTCTTGGGAGAAAGTACGGGAGAGAGTAGTGTTCACCCGCACTCTAAATGTGCGCTCTGCCATAAATTCGCGAAGAAAAAGGGGCAGCCGACCTAGAAAGCCCCCAAGAGAACAGTGTGCGGAGAATGCCTGTCCTCCAACAGCTATCGTTTGCTCTCTCCACATCAAAAAATATTGCTACTGTTTGGCGTTTCCGGAGAAAATTGTTCATGATATAAGTGGAGAGAGCAACAAGATGGTCAACTGCAGAACGATGCTTTCGGAAACCGCATTGGGCAGGTGTTAAAAGACTGTGGAATTCCAGCCACCAAGCTAAACGGCAATTCACCATATGATCCAAAACCTTACATACACTACTCGTGAGAGAAATGGGGCGATAGCTAGAGGGGAGATGTTTGTCCTTTCCAGGTTTTGGACCAGGAACGACGATAGCTTCCCGCCATCGTCTGGGAGAAGTACTGTCGGTCCAAATTCGATTATAAAGGCGAAGGAGGTAACGCAGACTATGGGTTGATAAATGCAGCAGCATTTGGACATGGATACCATCCGGTCCTGGGGCGGAGGAGGGAGAAGAAGAGAGTGCATGTTGGAGTTCCCACATGGAGAAAACGGTGTTGTAGCTTTCGCGATTTTGAGAGAAGAAAGCAAGAGATCGCACTTCCGCTGCACGTTTCTTCCAGAGAAACACTGGCGGGTAATTTGAAGAGCTCGAAATCTCAGCAAAGTGTTAACCCAATGAGTTTGGAATTGCGACGGGGTCCCCTAACGTATCATGCGCGACAGTGAGCCCAGAGACCGGGGAGAAACTAGGCGTGCCAGATAACCGTCGAATCAGACTCCAAACTTCCGAGGAGGGAGTGAAGGTGTTAAATGAGCTAATAAAGAATTTCCAGCTTGCCTTCTTGCTATCGCAGATGACGCGACAGCATCGCGCACGGAACTGCTTATAGCAGATACAGTTGGCCAAAGTAGGATGGTGGCGGAAAACACGAAGAGCACGTCGCCGCTCACGTATTGTGTCACGGCATGTCTCGTTCCACCAAGGAACTGGGGGGCGCCGGGGCAATTCGGAGGTGCGTGGTATTGAATGTTCCGCAGCTGTAAGAATAACGTCGGTAATATGTGTGACCTCATCGTCGACGCTGGGGAAGTGACGGTCATCGAATGTCGCTAGAGACGAAAAAAGTGTCCAATCGGCGTGGGCAAACTTCCAGCGCCACAGGCGAATATATGGCAGTTGAGGCTGCAGTCTAAGCACACATGGAAAGTGGTCACTCGGGTGTGTATCATCAAGGGCGAACCATTCGAAGCACTGAGCTAAATGAGAGAAAATTTGTCGTGGAGGCAGACAAAAATGTAGGGTCCCCAGTGTTGAGGCAAACAAGATCCGCTTGGTGGAAGACGTATATCAACAGTGAGCCACGCGCACAAGGATGTGGAGATTCCCAAAGCGGGTGGTGGGCATTGAAGTCCCCAACCAGCAAATAGGGGGGTGGAAGCTGACCAAGAAGATGAAGGAGATCAGCTCGTGCCATTGGTGTGGATGATGGAATGTATACAGTACAAAGAGAGAAGGTGTATCCAGAAAGGGAAAGACGGACAGCGACAGCTTGGAAGGAAGTGTTTAAGGGGATTGGGTGATAATGGAGAGTATTATGGAGAAGAATCATGAGTCCTCCATGTGCTGGAGTGCCTTCAACAGAGGGGAGATCAAATCGGACGGACTGAAAATGGGGGGAAAAAAAGCGGTCGTGGGGACGCAGGTTTGTTTCCTGAAGTCAGAAGATGACCGGCAAGTAGGATCGTAAGAAGATTGACAATTCATCCCGATTGGCTCAAATGCCGTGGATATTCCAGTGGATAATGAACATAGGGTGAAAAGAAAATGGAGGAATGTGACCAAGGTTGCCGTCAACTCTACGACTGCTAAGAGCTTGCGACTGACAGCATGGAACGGCATTCAGCCGAAGGCAGAAGATCCTGATCCATAGGTTGTTCAGGAGCAGCTCCTCCCACCAGCGATCTGCCAGTCGATCGGCTGCGAGCAGTGCTCCTCGGCGACACAGAATACGGCCAATGGCGGTTACCGCCAGGTGGTGCTGTAGATAAGACACGCCTTGGCGGAGAAGGAGAGGAACTGGGTTTCTTATTAGCCTTCTTGGAAACATGATGTTTAGATGAAGGAGGAACCGATGGTTGTGAAGTTGGGGTACGTAAAAAATCTTCACGAGTATGCTCTTTTTGGAATACTTGGTGTCTCACTTTTGGGTGCAAGATTTAGCAGAACCCGATGAAGGGTGAGGCATAGAGTGAGCAGGCGAAAGCGGAGAGGTTGAACGGGCAATCTTTGCGCTGGCCGATCTGACAACCGTGGCACTAAAGGTGAGATCACAAGTCTGCGTGGCCGCCTCCTTTGTTGGCCGAGGAGAGGCAATGCCAGTGCTGTATTTTCCTGTCTGAGGCACAGTGGGCTTTCGACTGGCGAATAATTTTCGAGCAGCAAAGGTCGACACCTTTTCCTTCACTCTGATTTCCTGGATGAGCTTTTCGTCTTTAAAAATGGGGCAATCTCTAGAGGAAGCAGCGTGGTCGCCCATACAGTTGGTGCAGCGAGGGGATGGAGGTGGACAAGCACCCTCATGGGCATCCTTGCCACACGTAACACATTTGGCCGGATTGTAAAAGGACTGGCTGGTACGATTGAACCGCTGACACTGATAGCAATGCGTAGCGTTTGAGATGTAAGGGCGAATGGAAATTCTCTCATAGCCCGCTTTGATTTTCGATGGGAGTTTAACTTCGTCAAATGTCTAGAAGACAGTATGCATTGGAACGATGTTCATGTCAACCCTTTTCATGACTATGAACAGCCGTTACGACCTGGTCTGATAGGTAGTGTAGAATTTCCTCATCGGTCAATCCATCGAGGGAGCATGTATAAACGACCCCACGTGAAGAATTTAAAGTGCAGTGCGCTTCCACCCGGACAGGGAAGGTGTGTAGCAGTGAAGTACGCAGCAATTTTTGTGCCTGGAGGGCACTGACTGTTTCTGACAAGGTGCCATTCCGTAATCTGGATCACGACTTTACAGGACCTGCAATTTCATCGACACCTTTCTGAATAATGAAAGGGTTGACCGTGGAGAAGTCGTGACCTCCGTCAGACCGAGAAACAACTAGGAACTGTGGCAACAATGGGAGTCAGTCTGTGACAGACTCATTGAACTTACGCTTGTGAGCAGACATAGTGGAAGATGAGGAAACCATTGCGAAAGTATCCCCCATGATTACCGGCGTCTCCTATGGTGCGCTCCTCCCTTGTGGGGGCCCTCTCTGAGGGCACTCCCGCATTAGGTTATTGTTCACACCTCAGGTCACACCTCCCGACAAACGGACGGAGGGACCAATCGGCACTATCAGAAGGTAACAGCTCGGGTAATCACCCCTCCCTGGGCCTGGCTGTTACTAGGGGGTACGTACGTGTCCTACCTGTCTACCCTGGGCAGGGAATTACGCGTTACCCGGTCACCGTCTATGCACGAAAATGCGTGGGCCAGCCTTCAGACATGCACAGCGGAGAAGAGGAGGGGGGTGAGGGTGGGTGGGGGGTGTGAGGGGGGGTGGGGGGGGGGGGTTAGGGGGGGGGGGGGGTGAGAGGGGGGGTGAGGGGTGGTGAGGGGGGGTGAGGGGGGGTTAGGGGGGGTGTGTGAAGGGGGGGTGAAGGGGGGGGTTAGGGGGGGTGTGTGAAGGGGGGGGTGAAGGGGGGGGGGGGGGGTTAGGGGGTGTGTGAAGGGGGGGGGGGGGTTAGGGGGGGTGTGAAGGGGGGGGGGTTGAAGGGGGGGGGAGTGAAGGGGCGGGTGAAGGGGGGGGCGCGAAGGGGGGGGCGCGAAGGGGGTGTGAAGGGGGGGTGTGGGGGGGGGTGAAGGGGGGGGGGGGTGAACGGGGTGGGGTGAAGGGGGGGTGAAGGGGGGGTGAAGGGGGGGGGGGGGGTGAAGGGGGGGGGGGTGAAGGGGGGGGGGGGGGGGGGGTGAAGGGGGGTGAAGGGGGGGTGAAGGGGCGGTGAAGGGGGGTGAAGGGGGGGGTGAAGGGGGGGGGGGGGTGAGGGGGGGGGGGGTGAGGGGGGGTGACGGGGGGGGGGGGGTGAGGGGGGGGGTGAGGGGGAGGGGTCAGGGGGGGGTGAGGGGGGGGTGGGGGGGGGCTGAGGGGGGGGGGCTGAGGGGGGGGGGCTGAGGGGGGGGGCTGAGGGGGGGGGGCTGAGGGGGGGGGCTGAGGGGGGGGGGCTGAGGGGGGGGGGGGGGGTGGGGGGGGGGGGGTGAGGGGGGGGGGGGTGAGGGGGGGGTGAGGGGGGGGGGGTGAGGGGGGGTGAGGGGGGGTGGGGGGGGGGTTAGGGGGGGGTGAGGGGGGGGGGGGGTGAGGGGGGGCTGAGGGGGGGCTGAGGGGTGGTGAGGGGGGGGGGGTGAGGGGGGGGGGGGGGGGTGAGGGGGGTGAGGGGGTGAGGGGGGTGAGGGGGGGTGAGGGGGGGTGAGGGGGGGTGAGGGGGGGTGAGGGGGGGTGAGGGGGGGTGAGGGGGGGTGAGGGGTGTAAAGGGGGGTGAGGGGGGGTGAGGGGTGTAAAGGGGGGTGAGGGGGGGGTGAGGGGGGGGTGAGGGGTGTAAAGGGGGGTGAGGGGGGGGGTGAGGGGTGGGGGGTGAGGGGTGTAAAGGGGGGTGGGGGGTGTAAAGGGGGGTGGGGGGTGTAAAGGGGGGTGGGGGGTGTAAAGGGGGGTGGGGGGTGTAAAGGGGGGTGAGGGGTGTAAAGGGGGGTGGGGGGTGTAAAGGGGGGTGGGGGGTGTAAAGGGGGGTGGGGGGTGTAAAGGGGGGTGGGGGGTGTAAAGGGGGGTGAGGGGTGTAAAGGGGGGTGAGGGGGGTGAGGGGTGTAAAGGGGGGTGAGGGGGGTGAGGGGTGTAAAGGGGGGTGAGGGGGGTGAGGGGTGTAAAGGGGGGTGAGGGGGGTGAGGGGTGTAAAGGGGGGTGAGGGGGGTGAGGGGGGTGAGGGGTGTAAAGGGGGGTGAGGGTGGTGAGGGGCGTAAAGGGCGGTGAGGGGGGTGAGGGGTGTAAAGGGGGGTGAGGGGGGTGAGGGGGGTGAGGGGGGTGAGGGGGGTGAGGGGGGTGAGGGGGGTGAGGGGGGTGAGGGGGGTGAGGGGGGTGAGGGGGGTGAGGGGGGTGAGGGGGGGAGGGCCAAAGATGGGGGATGGGGAAGGATGCGGAAAACGAAGGTATGCAGCCCGGAAAGGAAGGAGGGCCATATTATCTCAGGGTCCCATGCTCGCTACGCACATATCCAGGAGAGTTGTGGACCCCCTGGGGGGAAACTCCCAATGTCTTTCATCAACTGTCTCATACTAAAGACTGGGGGTCCACTGCTGATCTACCATGAAAGCCATACTGCTCCTGTTCTAACCGCCCTTGCACTTTTCCTCTCACTCTACTTTCCAGTATCCTCTCCATTATTTTTGCTACTTGGGATGCGTGCGAGATCCTTCCATAGTTGTCACATACTTTCCTGTCACCCTTCTTAAAAACTGGGATTATTTGCTTTCCCCATTCTTCAAGTACACATTTTTGGGTCCAAATGCATCTTAGTCTGTATAGTCACTGTAGTCCAACTGATCCAGCAGCCTTTTCACCTCCACAGTAATTTCACCTATCCCAGGTGCCTTCACCGTTTTCATTTTTGTCAGAGCTAGTTCCATTTCTAACAGTTATATCCTCTTCTTTCAGACCCCTGCCGTACCTCTATTCCCTTTCCATTGCCATCTTTACATTTATTAATTTATCGAAGTACGCTTTCCATCTTTTCCTTTTCTCCTCTGGTTGCTTAATAGCTCTCTGCTTTCTTCTTTAACTAGCTTTTGTAGGTTTTTCCTTCCTCATACTCTAATTCCATATATCATCCTCTTACCACTAATAACATCTTTTTCCAACCGTCAGGTGAATTTTCCCAGCTTCTCCTCTGTTTTCTACCATTTTCTTACACTTTTACTATCCTGGTATTTCCTTTTACTTCCAGCTGTTCGGTCTGTTCCATTAATGCCAGGCTTTCTTTTCTTTTACTGCCTCCTTCACCCTCTCATTCCACCACGGTGTCTTTTCCTTTACTCTTCTGGACACACTGCAGGTCTTCTCAGCAGAGCTTACAAACACTTCTTTGAACTTACACCATTTCTCTTCCACGTTGCCATACTCTGGTGTTAGGGTTTAAGTAACTCGAACTTTTCTTGTACCATGCCATCCTTTAGTTTTCACACTTATTTTCCTTTACATCTCAATTCATCGAATCTCATCTGTCACCACCACACTATCTCCATCAAAAGCCTCTCCTTGGATTGCAGTTACATCTGTCAACTCTCTCCGATTTTTCTTTTCCACTAGAAAGTAACTGATGACCGTCTTCATCTGTCTATCACCCCAGCCATATCTCATCTTTTGGCTATTCTTTTTACGGAACCACATGTTGCCCACAAACATCCCGTTTCTTTCACAGAAATCAACCAATTTCTCTCATTTTTCCTCCCATATCCATCTATGGCCAATTATCTGCCCTAGGCTTTCTTTGCCTAACTGTGCATTCGGGTCACCCATTACAATTACTTCCACATCTCTAATACCTCTAGAAAATCCTCCGTTTCATCAAAAATGAAGTTACTTGAAAAAGTGCAGATTCGAGTTGTATAGGCCCTTAAACCAAAATGTGTCTCCGCTCTCTTCAACACGCAGCCATACTGCATGATTGTTTCAGTTAAAGATATTTTTGCAAATTTACAGTTTCTATGCCAATTGTACTATCAGATTCAGAATAATCAGATTAATGATTGAGTAATAAAGTTGCACTGAGCTAAGGCTGGCTGTTAAGTTCATATTTTTGTGTGTCCACTGACAAAATAATTTTAACAGTGGTAGTAATGGAATGCAGGTAAGGCATGTGTCGCATTTGACCGTGCATGTTCAGTACGGATTAGTCATCAGTACGGGTTGTTTATGAGTAGTGCAGACTTTGTATTTACATTCAGAGGCTGAGGTCAAAGTGCAATGAAAGACCTAACAGAGTTCCAGAGAAGGCAGATTGTGGAGGCCTGATTAGCTGGAGCATCAGTAACCAAGACAGCCAACTTACTGAATATTTGAAGAGCAACTATTTCAACAGTCATGACAGCCTACACAAAACCTGGAAAGATGTCTGTAAATGTAATAATGGACACAAATCAAAAGTAAATGACAGTGCAAATGTTTACATTCCTAGGCATGAAGTAGTTGATGCATTGAATGTTAGTGTTTCTGCTGTAGCCCCTACTATATTCCCCCTTAAACATCCAGGAAAGGTAAGAAACAAGAAGAAAACAGTATGTAAGAAGGAAAGTGGAAGAAACTTAAACAAGTTTTACACAAGCAACATCTTCAAACCTTTGTGAAGTTTAATGTAGATTCACTTTGTGCAGAACCTGAAGATAATCATGTGCACGTAATGAGATTTGTTGTTTCAAAACCTAAATACTATTCTCAACAGGCAAAGTTACTACAGCTACTGACAACACTGGGTAGCTACTCTAAGTAGCAGACAAGTACATACCCTCTTCCTCACATTTTATTCAAAATTCTCTTAAAATAAGGTATTTGGGCATGCCCAGATTCTTACTGTGGGCAACTGTTGCTCTGGAATATTACCTACCTAGAATACAAAGACTGCAGTAAACAAAGTTTTAACTAGGCTGATGTTATCTCTGCTAAAATGGTGAAGTTCAAAAGGTAAATATATATGACAAGATCAATGAGAGAACATCTCAGCGGAAAAGAACCATCTGAATTTTAAAATTAGTCTCAAAATTCTACTCCTCATAACCAAAATGATCACAGCAGTACACTAAGAAATTTTCAGCAACAGGTCATGGAAAAGTCCATGTGATGCAGGAGGTGATCTCAATCTTGCATCAATATTTAATCCCCAGCATGAAGCTGTTGATGGTCCTGCTAATGCTCTCAAACAGCAATCAAAAGTTCAGTGTGCAGCTCTCATTTTAAAGTACTGCTCTTGTTGGATCATCTTTGTGTGCAAGCTCAGATATACAAGTTCATTGAGAAGCAGATACAATTTTAATTAATTGAAAGTAAGCAAAATTATGACAATTATGATTTGTGAATAATATAAAAAGAGAAACAGGTATAAATATTCTTTATCTGTTATAAAATGCTTTGAACAAAATTATGAAATGTTTTCCCACTCATGTTATGAAGTAATTATTTTGATTCGGAAATACCAGTTTTTCCATGACATTTTCTTAGACTTAGCTGTCAACTTTGAATATTCAAAGTGTCCATGATTTTTTGACCTAAAAAACACTAATGTGTCATGAAATTTTTAGAACATGTAGGATGGGGTTGTAGAAGAAAATTTCAAAGTGATCAAAAAATTCCAGTCTTCCATACAAGTATTGACAATTTATGCAATGTTCTAGCCGACAAATTTTCATATTTTATTTTTCCAAAAAATTAAAAGCTCAGAAGTATGTATTAATCGTGTCTTAGTACTGGGAAGAAAGTATTTATTGAAAATAAATTCAGATCTTTATCCCTTTTGTTTATTGCAAACTTTATTTTGCTTTTGTTACAATATTTTCACAAATACTCATTTACAGAGGCCTGTAGGGTTTTAACTAAGCAGAAAACCAAAACAGAGATCATGTGAAACTTAAATGCACATTTTTTCAACTAACTTTGAAATAGCGATATGACACATTCACTCTTGACCTGCACCATTTGAGATGTATTCTTCCTCTACTAGATTAACAAACTCTTGTTCAGCAGAACCAGAAGCTCTGGCACTTTTTGAAGATTTAGGCTGCCTGCTAGCAGTAAATCCAGATTTCTGGAAGCGTATCCTGAAAAAGAATTGCAGCGATGTGTATCAACCAAAAAGGTTCCTTAACCAACTGACAATTTTCGAATGAAAAATTTACCTTTAACTAAGTTATGTTTAAAGTCATCTCAGTTCCCAACTGCTTTTATACATGTTTAGGATGAGGTCAACAGAAGAAATTTATATCCATACAAAATATAAAAGAAAGGCTCACTTAAGAGATTTGTACCAGGCAGGATTCAGGAAAGGCAGGTCATGTGCAGACTACTTAAAATTAGAATTATCTTGCAAATCTGACACACACACACACACACACACACACACACACACACACACACACACACACACACAAATTTGACGTTTCTTTAATCTCTCTAGCTACTTAATGAATGGGAACACAGTATCAGAGGTATCCTTAACAGGATGTTAGAGTGATACAAGAGAGGCTTCAGGTTACACGAATTTGGTACAGATAAGCTAGGATTATTTATTAAAATAAGTACCATCAATGGTGAAGTGTGGTGTCCCAAAGAGTCAGTGCTGCAATCTTTACTGTTCAAGTCTTCTCAGTAAACTGCCCACCACCACCCTCACCCACCACTCCCAATTCTTTAAGGAATTGGATGCCCATGTATAAATTAGCTTCAAATAGGATTAAAAGTGAGTGTATGTGAAATATTTTACATTAGGCACGTAAAACCTTTGATTTATAACCAAGTCCTAATTATGTTGCTTTTGTTAGTTTCACATTTACCCAAGAACTAGTGACAAAAGTCAACATCAAAACTTGTAAACATAATTATGTAGTTCTACAAGCACATTCAGGAGTATATAGATACTGTCTGCAAAATATGTTGTGAATGAAGTAATAAATCATAATGCGTGATGCTCAAGTTCTATTGTGTAAGGGTATCAAACAAGTTCTTCAAACATTAAAGAATTCCTTTGAGGTATGAATTATCTTTGTCTTCATCATGTCTGTAAATAAAAGATTTACGTTTTTAGTTATTGAACCCAAAACTAAGTTTTAACATGTATCTGTGACCCTTTCCACCCTAGTGCCCACAATCGTGTGGGTCCAGTTTTAAATTTGCTGTGCCTCAAATGCATCACTTTTCTGCATCCCCACACTGCAACGACTGGGCTCCAGGCTTTGGTTTGGTAGCTGTTTTGTTCCATAATGTAACCACCAGAGGGCAGCAGATGGTTTCAGGCTTCAGCGAGAAGGAGCTGTGTCTCCGAGGTAAGCAGAATGTATTTTCTCCCATTTCATTAATTTAAGGTAACATTTTAGACTGAGAAAATTTCACTTAATGTATGTATGGTGTGTAAACAAGTGCGTGAAGAGCCAGCTGGATTTTATAATCCTTTATCATTGGAGTAGCACGATCTTGTGTCTCTGGCATTAATGATTCCAAGCTTTGACACTAACCTCAGTACAGTAGATATTTGCCCTAAACTCTACAAATGAATAGTACTCCTTTGGATTTTATATACAAAGGAAACATCCTTTTGTCTTTAAGGTTAACTGATTAAGAAGTATTTTGGAGGATTCCAATGTAAGTGTCTTCTCCAGTGACAGTAACTATTTTCAGCTAAGTCAATCATTGTGCAACGTCGTGGATGACAGTGAATTCTGAAGCACGTGATTGATAAGATGGTACAAAAAAATTACCTCTTGCAAGAGGCTTCTGTTCCAGAATCAGAAGTTTGCATCCAAACCACATACTTCGAAAGACCTCAATTCAAACTAGTGTCACAAATGATTCCCTGTCAGAACATGCCCAAACTAACTGCATAAATTCCGTTTAGATTGAACCTTAAACCAATCTTGGACATTTATAAATTTCAGAATCCACCTATGGTCTGTACACCACAGCAGTATTTGGCTGCTTACTTTAGTGATTAATTTTATTTGTATGTGTAAGGAAGACGGGAAGTCCATAAACACCACTGCTGTGGAATTAAAGTTTTTGGCATGAACTTAGTAACGGGGTGTATCCTGATCCCATATTACCGATATATTGGGCAAATCTTCTGTCCTATCACCTGTAAGGGAGTGCCTGTCTAGATAAGTTTCCCTCAATCAGACAAAACATTCATTTTGTCGATACTGAATTATCTCCAGAGGGAGCTCAAGTAAACAAGCTGTGTAAAGTGCAACCGGTCATTGATGCCATTAGAAGTCAATGGCTAAAGTTGCCAAGGAATCAACTTTTAGTCCATATGAGGAAATCTTGCCTTTTGGGTCATCTTACAGTGAAACAGTAAGTCAAGAAGAAACTTAAGCCTGCTGGACTGGAAAACGTATTTCTCTTCCTCAGGGATGACGACAGATTGAGATTTACCAAGGCGATAGCACTCCACTAAGACTGAAACACAGGTCTAGGTCCTGCTTTTGTATTAAGACAAACAAACCTTACCCACCCGTGTATTTTGCAACAAGCATATGCTTATATCACGACTATGCAATCAAAGACCTTGAAAGAAGATTACATAAAAGCACTTCAACAGCACAATTTGTATTGTTTGGACTGTGATAAATTTAAGCAGCACAGTTTTGCTACACACACACACACACACACACACACACACACACACACACACACACACACACACACACACACTTAGCAAGCTCCCAACATTTTACATACCTGAAGTCCAAGTCCCTGAATGTGACCAGCTGCCTCTTGTATATGTAATACACAGCAGCTGCCAGGCACACCACCACGAGCACGATCACGAGTGCTATCACCACAGAGGTGGTGTTCGTCCCCTCAGACACACTGCTCGGCTGGTCAGCAACTGTAGCTGTTCTCAAACCGTCCACAATTCCCGGGAGGAAGAATCTTGGCTCCGAGACCTTCGCACCCTGCAAGCATTTGAAGTTCTCAGTGAGGTCCCATTTCTGCTAATAAATTTAAGAGACGAGGCACCAGCAGGATGGTAAATATTTAGAAGCTAAAAACTTGCAGTAGTGCCAGGCAACATCAAGAGCTGAAAGTAAATTGTTCCCAAGAACTGAAGGGAATCTGGTATATATCCTAGGGCAGACACACTAGAACCAGCAATGGTTGTGTTTTGCTTGTATCTAGTACTGCCAATATCAACCAGCCTACATAGTGGACTAGCAGGTCTGTCTCTGATGTATTATTTCAGCACTGTAGTTATTACCAATGTGCTGTCAAACATCAGTCCCAATTGCTTGACACTACTGTGTTTCTAGAGTCTGCTGCAGAAACCTTACCTCATTCTTGCAGTGGATGTTTTCACCTACGATCTGCCCGTCGGCACACAAGCACTTGGCCCCTCGAGGAGTTATTGCGCACATGTGGGAGCAGCGGTGATGCTCACAGGGGTTTACACCTGTAAGTCACAATGGCAGTTATTTCTATTTTTGTATTGGCACATTACACATTTTAGATTTACAGAATGGCAATTAAACTATACAAAATAAAATCTTTGTAACTTCTAAACAGTTTGTGTCAGACATTCAAACTGCACATTTGGCCGCAGGACATGATGGGAATTATTATGCACCCGTGCAAGTGTTGTCAGCCATTTGCACGTGAAAATGGTCACGGTACGGCATGCCTGGTGTGTAGCACTTATGCTAGCAATAACAGCCGAACTACAGCTCAAAGGAAGTTTGCACCCGAGTTCAAGTTGAAGACAACCGGTCCAAGTATGCTATCAAGAATTTGATTCACAAGTTAGAGAACAGGGGGTGTTCGTGACAACGGTGTTGGCAATGTCGGTTATCTGAAGAAAGGGTTAAAATGCCTGTAAAGACCAAGAAGACATGCTGTGTTAATCAGCCCCAGGAAATTAGATGAGCTTTACAACAGGTGGGAATCTGGAGACATTGTAAGAAATTATTGTTGAAGACCTGCATCTCTTCCCATACAAAATTCATATGTACTAGTCATTAAGCCCCATAGCCTTGGAACAGCAGTTTTATTTCACTAACACTATTGTCCACTGAATTGACTAACACAATTTCAATGTTAATATGGTTTAGTGATGAATCCCACCATCTGCATGGATTTGGGGGTACTGAATCTGCATTTCATTACTGACAAGTTTCTTCATCCTGAATGGGTGTGGTGTGCAATGCCAAGTCACAGAATAATAAGTGCACTATTCCTTGATGGCACTGTGGCTACTGGAAGGTACATGAAGGTTTGGGACGATTTCATCCCATTATCCAAAGTGACCCTGACTTCAACAAGATGTGAGTTCACGAGTGATGTCCTGGAGGAGCACTTGGGGACACCATTCTGGCTTGGGGAAGGGGGTGGGGGACCAAGAGGCCATTGGCATGGGCCTTTATACTCTGTGGATCTAAACACATGCGACTTGTTTTACAGGGCTATGCTAGACACAGATTGAACACCAAAACCATTGCTGAGCTGAATACAGCTATTCAGGACGTCATCGACAGCACTGATGTTCTGACTTCAGTGGGTCATGCAGAATGACTGTCTTCACATCACCATCTATGCTGGTAGACCTAAATCCAAGTATCTGTAGTGATGTTTACATGTTGAATGAAATGTGTGCACACACACCATAGTTTGCACTTCACCTTTTTTCATATAGTTTGTCACCCCGTACTTTTTATGCTATAGATCCGAGGATGGTCAACACATGAAACAAGACCACAACATTTACAAAGTTATAGAAAGGCTATTGTTCCTTCTGTGTATCTTAAAATATGGAACATGAGGAGGAACAGCTGTATTTTATATCACCACTCAAATATTTGTGGTCAAGATGCAATAATTAGTACTAACCTGGTCAAACAATGAAAACTGCTTCTAAAATTTATATTTGCTTTAGTGTATCAGGAGACAGAACAACTACTTTCAAGAAGCCACTGCTGCCACTTATGAGTTTGTCTAACCCTCCGAACAGACTGTCCATCTTTTCAGATGTGGTTGCAAGACTGCTGTTCAATACATGAGGTCAAACACCTTTCAGCCGTCCAGTTTCCAAACTCATTTTATTTGGCTATCAATTTCAGTTAAATCACTGTAGTAAATTGCTGAAATTGGTAGCCAAAAAAAGTTTGGAAACTAGAGAGCTGAAACGTGTAATTTGACATCCTCTAAACAGTACTGGGTTAGAGGTAATAGTTCTCCAAGTCACACCATCATCTTCGCATAAACACTGCAGTTACAGAATGTAACCAAGTCTTAAGTGCAAGTCTTAAGTATTACAATAAACCAGGTGTCAGCAAGACTTGTTTCTGAATCTTCAGTTCCTCATATCTACCATCAACTTGTTACAAACTCTTGCACTAGAATATACAGTATGTTCTATATCCCAGATACAGAACCATGTTATATATGGAAATTGTGTGGTTGTAAACTTCACAGCCCATCTTAAACTGACAGTACTGAAGATGTTTCTTTACCCATGACAATTTCAGGAAACACATCCATACAGTTCATAGGCCACTTAGAATCCCACTGGGTTGGCCCTGTGGTGCACTTTGGTGAGCCACTAAAGAAATAGTATTACTTAAGTGCTCACTAATGATTGCTCGGCCTTTTCTGTAACCTGTACATTTTATCTTGTGTTGCTCTGTAAAGTAGTAAGTTCCATAAATCATGAGTTTTTTGCTGTAAGGTTTGTGTTTGTGCACCTGTGCAGGGCTTCCTTTCCTAGTTTTCACTGCACATTCATCAGTTGTGCCAACCTGCATTTTTGCAAGATCTGGCCAGTATATTTGATAAGATTTGCAGCTTTTCTCAACATGTCACTGTTTAGAAATTTTACTGTTTTTGGAAACACCCAAATCAATCTTACAAAGCCAGGGCTGCAAAGTTACACGAGTTGAGGAATCAAATTTGTTACTAGTACCCATCATGACCCCTATACTCATCACATGGTGCAGTGATGATCTTACCCCCAGATAGTGAAGCCCATGAAAAAGCACTTTTGTGAGAATCCAATACAGATGTGCTGAATATACCACTTTTGAAGTGTCACGGGCCACGCGAGAGCCATGGCAGCAGTACAACCTTCAACTCAGCAGCATGTGGGGCAGTATTGGTTATGGCCACAGCAGCCACAATCTGCCCCCTTTGCCTTGTACTACGTTGTACAATACAAGAGTGCTGCACGCATTAAGTGTTGGGCCGTGCGAGAAGTGTGTAAGGGAAGTCCACATCGCATTGTTGAAACTGTTTCAAACATGGACTCAGTAGTACTGACAAACTATCTACACTGACTTTCTTCCTAACAAATTTTTTTTGCTGCATTGAGTTGGGTGTTTAATAAACCGCTAAAAATGGAAGTGCATGACTATGGCTTAGGTTCTATTGTAGCTAATCAACTTCCATGAAACCTGTGACATTAGGGCGTGTGTTTTGAGTAATAAGAATGAGTGAAAATTATACAAGATGTTACCTTAGCAAGCACTCTTGCTGCACACTTTTGTTAAAGTCAGTACTTTGACCTCAGATGCACTGAAGTGGAAGTACATTAACACTGTCTGCTGGTGAATGTAGTGTGAAAGCCTTTTAAGTAAAATTTTGGGGTGCCTGATATTTAGGTACTAACAATGTAAACCAAACCTATTTGAGGATACAAAGCTTGCTTTGTAGTTCACTTTGCTAGATTTATCTGGCACAAGCAAATAGTATTGCACAGAATCAAACAGCAAGTCAGGAATGAAAGTACTTTCAAAATAATTGCTACTCACAGGATGCATATATCTCCAACTTTATTTTTCACTGTACCTGTCTATGACTACCTTCTCAATGTGGTGAGTAGCAACATAACCTTACCCCATTGTTAATAGCATTAAACAGTATTGTTTATACAGTAAACAATATGACTGCAATTTGCATCATTAAGATACAACAACTTCTTCCATATCCCCAAGGTCCTGTCCTAGATATCTACATGTACACACCATAGTACTCACCAGCTCTCTGGCGTGACTCTTGCATGATGGTCAGGTAGTCTCCGTCGTAGACGTTTATGTGGATGCTCAGACACCTCTGTCCCTTTGTGAACAGCTTGCATTGCATCAGAAAGCCCGAATGCTCTGGCAACCAGTACAGCTTGTCCTCAAACAGCACCAGTCTTTTGGGTCTCTTTACCTGTGAAATACAGAAGGGTTGAAAAAGCGAAGTATGCTTATGCTTCAGTAATGGAATAAGGAAACTTAAAACACACTTCAGTTACGTGAAATCTTAAGTACTTTAACAGTACCACCACTCAGGGATCAGGCCTTAAGCCTGTTCTGTGACTACTGCCTGTAATGCAGAACAAGAAAGCATCTATGACCAGGATATGTAATCAGCATGTTAATCCCTCCAGCCACTATCAGACGATTCAGTTATGTTACTGCTGCTGCAGCATTTTAACAGCTTATCTGGCCTGAAGGCTGAGTGACCTCGTTGCAGACATCTGTACCTCAAAGGTACCAGGAGCTGAACCCAGGTCCTGTGTCCACGGCAGCAGCTAGTTATGTGGATACACAGGTTTTTGGGAATAGCACCTATGATGGTTATTGAATGAACACTGTTTCAGATTGTCATTTAAACAAAACTTCTCCGATCTCTCGCCTGCCACGTAATGGCAGGTGAGAGTGTAATTATACACAATCTAGTAGGAAGAGTTCTTTGGCAACCAGCTAATCAGGCCCAGTTCTGACAATGTGGATATTTGATTTGAGCAAATAGTGTCAATTAAGGTTAATGGTAGTACCCGAGAAGCAAGAATTCCGTGCACGTGTCATTTGAATGATAACCGTGTGTGGCATGTCTTAATGCATAGTGCTTATATGATGTGTTTTAAATTAGAGCTGAAGTGTCACTTTTTAGCTGGGATGGGCAACAGCACAAGCTCCGCCACATTAAACATCGAGTTCTCCCTTCAGCTGACACAAAGAAAGACAATGCCGACACCTCTTTACCAAAAAAGAGTAGAAAGGTAGCTTTACATTCTCATAGCCTACAATAAAAGGTTTGGACACACACACACACACACACACACACACACACACACACACACACACACACACACACACACACACACACACACACCCCTGAACATTATCTTTGTGCTAGATATTTGCAAAAGAACATGTAAACACTAAATTTTTGACAATTTAGTCTCCACAAGCGAGTTGAAGGCAATGACTTAAAATACTTTAGGTGTATATTGTGAATACATTTTAAGTTTCCAACAAGCAACAAGTTTGGTAGTGGGCTTTGAAATGTACCATGTAAAAGAGTGCTAGTTAATTTTCCTTTTTCACACACAGATTCTAGAAGAAACTTATAATGAATTGTCTGTTTTTTATTAACCATTTGGACTAGTCCACATTAACCTGGGTAACGTGGAACTCTCAGTATAATACTATCGAGCTGTACTGTCCTGTTACTGCCAGTCCCTTATGTGCTTAACACTCGGCACTACTTTGAGAAGTGTCCAGTGTCTGGAGAAACAGGTCTGAATCTCACCTCCGACGTGAATACTGCCGTCCTCTCTTCGCCATCGTACGTCGCCGACTCTACGACCTGGAAGGAGGCGTCCGCCCAGTAGACTGTGCGCCGAACTGTGTCCAAGGCCAGGCCACTCAGCGACCCCAGGCCAGACTGCACCAGAACTGTCCTGCCGCCTCCGGCGAGGTCTGCCCTCCTGATGCTGCCTGCCTCTCCTTTTTGTACTAAAGCGCTCATTTCAGTCCAAAACAGAAATCTGGAACAGTCAACACAGGAACATTGAGTACCTCTGTTGTGGCATCTGTAAGGGGTTCACAATACCTTATCCAATGAAATATTTTTACCCTGCACTGGTCAACAGTAGGCAAAATTTACTGACACATACCACTAGCACTAAGAATAAGAGTCCGAGTTCAAGTTTTGAGCCCACTGAGTCCAGGCAGAGACTGAGCTACAAGTCTTTGCCTACTGAGGTAATCTTTAGTGTCATGGGTTGACCCTCAGCTGAACATTACAGGTTAGTGGCAAATGATGTTTGACATTTGATAAGTGTCTTATAAAGGCTTAGAGTTTGCAATATATATTTATTTCACACTTGCATCAACTGCACTGGCCCCATGTCACAGTGAGTATTGTGTGTGCACCATTGTAGCATGGTAATTAATGTCAAGCATTCTAACATGACAAGATTAACTAATTAGAAGTTTGACAAAAGTAGTACCTGCCTAATATTGTGTCTAAACAAAGTATATAAGTGTAAATGTAAAACATTTTGGCATTTGTTATTACCAATTAAGATTGTATGAATATATATTACTAGCTGCACCCTGATTAGAAACTACTCTAGGAGCAGCTAGATCTGCTTAGCTTTTGTTAGGCCAGTCATCAAAATTGAAGCCAGGCTGCTATTTCAGTTAATAGCTATCTGTCAATTTGAAGTGTTTCAACTGCAATTCTTAAGCCTGAAGGTCATTTGTCAGGTTGCTTTCAAGTACTATTTCATGAAGTTATTTGTTAAAGTCAAGGTTTGTCCATTGGCAGATTCATCTATAAATGAAATGCCAAAAATAAACTACCGACAAAGTTATCCATGTCTGCAATAGACGGTTGTTTCTCAAAAGTGTCCTAATGATACATTACTGGGTGCCCATCCAGGAAGGATATAATCTACACAAGATGTGGCTGTCAGAGAGTACATGTGCCAAAAAAAAAAAAAAAAAACAAGAGCTGAAGCTTAATGCCTTCCCAGTGAAATTGTGTGTGGTGGCTATACCAATCTTTGTGACTTCTGTGTAAAAGCTGTTGTTTTTTGCCATAGAAATGTGTAATACAAGATAAATGAATTGTCATTAGTTTCATATGAAACTTGGAAAAAATTGTCACTAAAAACTATCTTACTAAAAGAAGTGTATGCCAAAGACTATCCTTTATATGATTGAAGGGTTTCAAATGTGGCTCAGAAGGCATTTAACAGAACTCGTGTTCAGTATCTCCTTCAACATCAAAAAGCAGGTAATACCATTTTATCTGACTATCAGAGTATTCAATCAATTGCTGGAACTGTAGCAACTGACAAAGAATGCTTAGGGAAAATTATACATAACCAATTTACTGAGAGGAAATTATGTGCACAAAACTTGTGCCAAAAATTCATACCATCTAACAAAAAGGAGCTTGTTAGAATGTGTACCAACACTTAACATTGTGCAAAATGCTCCAAATTTCTTGGAAAGAAATAAGTGACTGATTTGTTTTTCCATTTTGATCCAGCAATGAAGTGTCAGTCTAAACTAAGATCAAAGAAAGCCCAAATCAGCAATCTACATTCAAAGCAATAACTTTGTTAGCCAGTGAACATAAAATTCAACAAACGTCTGTCAACTTCACGAGAGAAACTACCTGAATTTAAGAACAAGTCAAAGGGTCTGCGTCACATCAATGAACAGGCTCTTACTGCAGTGTGTTAAATAGATTTGTTAATGGGAACCTCTTTCCCGACAAGATACCAACATCAAAAATATTAATCTCCTGAAAACCCTCAAAATCCTTCACTAAATCATACACTGAAATCAGAATGAAATAATGGAATATCCAGGATGAAATACTGACAATATTATGGAAAGGGTAGGAAGCTACTACCCTATGGCAGATGCGCGTGTGCAGCCCCCCCTCCCCAAACACACACACACACACACACACACACACACACACACACACACACACACAGTCTCTGGGTAAAGACTAGTCCAATAAATGGGCAAAAAAGCATTCTTGCACTTGGGTGGGTCTTGAGACCATCTAACTAGGGTAAAAAATGATCTCACTGAAGATACGACAGACCATGGAGAATAAAGCATACTTTATAGATGATGGCTAACACTGATATCCAACTATTCACCTGAAGTTAGCTACAGGAAAATTAACTTTTCCTAACAGAAATAAGAATTCTTTGTTACCAGTGTGAAATTGGTAAACAATCTAATTTCTTGATTGTACACAAATTGTGAGACCTGAAAGCACACTTACTGGTTCTTCTCATATACTCACCCAGCAAGTGGATCGACTGCAATGTTGCCAATCCTACTGCCACTTACAGCTGGCACCACAACAGCACACAGCTTTTCCGTCAGGTGGCACACCTGTGGAAGAGAAAACCGTAGTCAGCAACCACTTCTATGTCGTTACTGAAACTACTTGTCATCTGACTCATTTCACACAGTGCTGCAGTGGAGATCACTGCAACAGGAAGGAGTTAAATGAGCTGCTAGATATGCTACAGAATTACCCACACCCCCTTCACTACCTACGAACTGAAAATGAAGCAATGCTTCAATGCGACACTACGACAGCTTAATGGTGGGAGCTCAAATTTGAGAACTACTCTGAGGCAATTTATCAACTGAAAAGCAGTTTTAACTACATTGAGTATCAGTTCCACACTCCCTTGCACCCACCTGTATGTCACTTTGCCCAGCTGGCACATCATTCACGTAGTAGATGTTCTTTGTGATCCAGTCTACTGCCACCTCTGTCGGGTTACCTACCCCCTCCACGTATGTCCTGTTGTGGGTCTTCAGTGACTGGCAGTAAATTGTTGCCGTTTCCCCTGAAAATTAAGGAGTTTTACTGCTCTTTAACACTGTTTTAAATCTTTATGTATATCAGTAGTGAAGTAATGTAAGCACATTGTGAGTAATCACAAATACTGGCTACAAAAATTTGCAACAGTAAATATAATTTGTTGAAAATAAGGACTCAAGAACTTGACAAAATTTATGTTCTTAAGTTTTCACATCCTGAACTATATATGCAAATGCTTTTATCAACTAACAACTGGATACTTTATTGAAGTAAAGGATAGGTGCAAAAAATATGGGAAGAAATTAGTATTTTTTATAATATCTACTCTATCAGTTCTTTAAAACATGATAATTTGATATAAGGAGGGGGCCATTTTTGTACAATTTCACAACAACTACATGTTGTGCAAAATAGCAAAGGGAAAAATACTGCTTTACGAAGAAGTAATATTTTTTACAGCATTGAATGTTTCTAGAGTATAAACCATCAGTGTGAATAAACCAAAGTTGTGAGGTTTAATACCAGCAGAAGGGGAAAAAAAATGACAAGTTACACTCAGTCCTAAGAAATAGATAATGGTGACATTTAATCAGCACATTATCAGAGAAATGGTTTTCTAATTACATGCAGGTAATTCAAGATCAAAATGTAATCCCATCATCAAATATATTTTTTATCTAATTTGAGACAATTTTGTGTATAAAGCAGGTTGAATAGATTGGTGTTGAACGAAGAAATACTTGACAGTATCAGAATTTAGAAGTATTCCAGCTTTATTTCAGGCTATAGCATTGAAAACATTGCAAAAGACGAATCTGCTAGCAAGAAAATCAGTAATCTTGAACTCAACAGCCAGCCCAGATAGTCAACTTTATGACATTTATAACCACAAAACAAACTCCATTTGTCTCAGTCCCACAACCAGGACAAATATTTACAACATTCCAGTTTTAATTTTTGGGCTCCAACCCTAGAAGATTTGCTTATGTTTCACATTTTAATGTTGTCTAGGAGGTCCTGTTTTCAATAACCCAGATTACACACCGAATTTTATATTTCTAAACAGTCACATATTGCTTGCAGGTTTTTCTACAACCTTGAGAAATCTGTCACTAATAAGTTTAAGATTTCAGTGTTCAAGTGGTTAATTTTGATGTAGGATGCAAAAGAGTTTAGAGGAATGCTGGTGCCTTAGACAGGCTCAGACAAAGTTAACCGGAACTTAAAATTAGCAGCAGCACCCCAGCTTCAAAGCCACATTACACAAGACAATGCACACAAGTTGTTAATTGCATATAATATGAACAGTAGTAATAGAGCATATTTCCTGTTAAAGACAGCCATTTGTGAAAATGGCTGACTACTAAGACGTGTGCCCCAAAACATTTTTCCATCACAAGCAGTCAAAAGTAAATACAAATTTTTGCTAGGTACTGAACACAGCGTGAACAGCCAGTTCTGCACAGAAACCTACCGAGTGACACTGCTCAAGGTGAAGTTACAGTATTCCATGCTTTGTGGTGTGAGATAATGGCAACCAGCCTGTCCAGCTACAGAAATTAAACTTACTAGAATAGCTGTGAATACAGATACAATGTAAGGCAGACATACATGAACTAGACTTAAAAGTTCTGAAGTTTGAGTGTGCAATTCTTACCAAGTTGGCTTATTGGATGTGGTAGTAAGCTTTCAAATAAGAGTGACAATTTGTTGCAAAATTTGTGTAACATTACATGTTTGTTTGACGAACATGTCTTAAGTCTCCCAGCACAATTTCCACCATGTGGAGATTTAGTGATGAAACAGAGGCCATGATCCAAGAACAGTCATGAAACCAACTAGTTGCTGCAGCAACTCACAGAACTTTAGTCGACAGAAGGGTATCTCAACTGCTTTTGCATTCTATTCACAAGTGGAAGATAAAGGGATACTGCTTCACTGCATAGCCTGTGCCCACACTGTGGTTGGAAACAGGTAGAATTAATATTGACACCAATAATATTGACACCAATAATATTGACACCAATAATATTGACACCAATAATATTGACACCAATAATATTGACACCAATAATATTGACACCAATAATATTGACACCAATAATATTGACACCAATAATATTGACACCAATAATATTGACACCAATAATATTGACACCAATAATATTGACACCAATAATATTGACACCAATAATATTGACACATTACTATGAGATGTGTTTTCTCATTTTTCAACTTTGAGATACAAAAGGGTTGCTCAGCTGTCTAATAAAGGCTTTTCTCCTGTTGGCAGACAATAGCTGTTTTGTTGCCAAGTATTAGCTGCGTGTTAAGCACGTATGTCGAGTGTGCAGGACTAGTTGGTGAGAGTTTACTCGGGTGCGCTGTTTCTGTAGTATGACCAGAAGACAGAGGGTGAAACCTGTCTCCAGCATACAACATTCATTCTCATAGTTCCCAACTGAAACACTATTATACAGAAGTTATAGTTTGGGAAGCAGTGAAACATCAGATTCTTCACAAGGAGCAGTGTGGTAATACTAATGCTGCACTCATACTGACATGCATTAAAAAGTCAAATGGAACAAGGGCCATGAATTATATTAATAAAGAAGCAGTTATAAATAAGCAAGCAGTAATATTAAATTTCTTGATTCCAGGGCACAGTGGGATCTTTCATAATGAAAGAGCTAGATGAACAATGAACTTGGGTGAAACTAAACAAGACTTCCTTATCAAGAAGTGGCAAGCTCAACAAAAAGCCACTGGTGCAGATGCAATGGAATTTAAACAAGACTAAAATGAGTAGGTTATGGCCAGCTGCAACCTAAATCAAGTTTCATTGTCTTACTGACATAGGAGCACGATTTCTGTGAATGATGAGAGGTATGCACTTAAATCATTGCCAATTCCCAACCCAATGTTCCAGATAGGACTGAAAGCACCACTGATGTTCTATCCAATAAATCAGACTGGGGGTCTTTTTCTGTACCACGTATTTTATTGTATTGAACTGGGGACCTAGAAATGACAGGCTTCGTCTCCAGAGTCTGTGGTTCACAACCCCACCACAGGCTACAGCAAGCCCCCACCTCACTGCCACCCCACACCAAACACTTATTGTTCAGTTCAGCCCCCACTGGACCCCCAGGAATGTCTCACACCTGACGACTAACTAAATGTTTGTATGGTAGAGTAATTACGGTGTATGCATACGGGGAGTGTGTGCGCAGCAATCACCAACATAGTTGAACTAAGGCTGAATAAGGGGAACCAGCCCACATTCATCGAGGCAGATGGAAAACCACCTTTAAAAACCATCCACAGGCTGGCTGGCAACCCGGACCCTAACACTAATCCGCCAGGCAGACTTGCCGGGGACCAGTACGCCTTCCCCAGAAAGCAGTATGTTAGACCACACGGCTAACTGGGTGGTCCCTTATTGCAGAAGTTCCTCTTCCAACTGGTCACACTTGAGCCCTAGTATTTAATAAGCTGTTCAATCACTTCAGTGTTTGTCGCCTAAGCTTCTAGTGCTACATATTAATCATTTGTACTCTTTGTCAACAGCAATTAAAGTACATAGTACAATGATAAAATTGTGAGTAGCAAATGGCTGTATGGCAATAGCCAAATGCATGTGAAAAGTCATCAGCTGACTGACCACAAGTGCTTTCATGCTGTGAAACTTCGCAGGTCTAATGTGAACATAACACTGGCAAACGATCTGGTGATTGAGTTTAAGCTAACACCTCTCCACCCATGCTGGGCAAATACTAGTAATGTCAGCAAGATTCAGACCAGCCCCTTCCGAGTCAATCACGACTCTTTGCTCTGAACATGTGAGAAATTTGAGTTAGCAAATTTGTAATTAAATCAGCTCTTATTAGAGGTGGTAGTCTACGTGTATGGTCGTCACACCAATGATTTGATGCTTCAAATTGCAGTTCTGTGTATCGACAACAAACTTCTATTTGAACGACTGGGAAACAGATCGGGGAAGACTCACGAGTGCTCCAGCAGACTGTGTATGCCCTGGCATCGACATCCAGACCCGTGACCCTCAGGAAGTGGTGCTTGTGCAATACATCCACACTGGTCAGAGACTGCGACACCTTCCTGATCTGGCCACGTCCCGTCACCAACACGTACTCCATGGCAGGCCCTGCAGCACACATACCATCAGCCAGCCTCATCTTTGGGAGAGACCACTGCACCATGCACAGAGATACTTTTCTGAGTAGTTCTAAATATTGCTGTGCATACCGGAAGTATGCCTGGCACACTTGGCAATTTTAGAATTGACTGTTCTAATAATTCTACTGGAAACAAATTTTAAGGCTTGAAATTACAATTTAATATCACAATGAAAAGTTATTTAACACATCTAATGCAAATCACCTCCAACTGTATTTAAATGTGGACCTTTGAGTTTTCTGCCTGAAACAATCATCAACTCTTAGACCTGTGACACGTAGAAATCAGCTAGCACACCTGTTGCCTTGCAGGACGTCCTATCGATGCGGAGCACGAAGCCACTGACACAGCTGCAAGAGAAGCCACCCGGGCTGTTGACGCAGACCTGCGAGCAGACCGGGGGCCGCACCAGACACTCGTCCACGTCGTGGCAGCTCTTTCCGTCCTGCCCGAGCTCGTAGCCAGCCCCGCAGTAGCAGTGTGGGCCTGCCGGGGTCGCCTGACACTCCCCGTCGCAGGGGTGCCCCATACACGCCTTGCCTGCAACGAATTCAACTTGACGAGTTGCCCCGAACAGACTGTTACGACTGTACAAAAGGCAATTGATCGATAGGGGCAGTACAAGCGAAGAGAGAAAATTACGCCACAGTAAACTTCAAATAAGCTGACTGCAGTGTAATAAATTTAATGAAAGTTTAGAATGTGAGACCATGGGGGGACTCCAGATAACTTATCTCTGGCACCCACCTTCATTTTGTTTGAGTATGCCTCTATAGCTAACACACTGATGTTTCTTCCAATTCCCATACATTGCTACAGTAGGTTCTCTTACCAAAAATGTGGGAATAGATGGCACTTTTTAGAAGGCTGATGCTGCCACACAAATAACAATATTAAGCAAATAGATGAAGTTTTATCAGCTAAACATGTTTGCTACTGACTAGTATTACCAATTTAGAGGACTACATGCCAGGATCTTGCAAAATTAACCCACTATAGGAAGTAATTTAAGTAGATAAAGCGAACAATGAACCATAAGTTTTTCTAATCAATTTTTGGAACATTAAGAATACCCAAAAAAACAGCAGCAGTAACATATAACCTACCAAGCTCATTTAGCTTAGTACATAAAGGGCATATTCTAATATTTTAGATGTATACAGTTTAAATTATATTACAAGCAACAGTTCTCGGTAAACATAGATCCACAAGCTATTCATTTGCAGGATAACACATTGGATACCAGCCATCACTGATATCATTCAGTGTAAACACCATATGCTAGTCCAGTGTGGTCTATTTACATTTTTGAGACAAACAGAATAAATATGACAGTACAGTACCCAGTCAGAGTGCCATCCACATCAACTGTTTGCTGTGAGGGTGTTTGTGGTAATGTTGAAAATTACAGAAGTGAGTATGTGGATATGCATTTCATGTATGCACAGGATGCTGCACACATACTGGGAAGTTTACTGTACCTGAAGGCAGCCTGATAATGTTTACAAGGCCACAACATATGTCAGCTTTGCACATGCAGGAGTGGGTAGGTCTGCACAAACTACAGCTATTTTCTAAGATGTGGTGCTGGAAGCAGCCTAACACTTCAGGTGTCTCAAGGAGGACACCTACCACACCAATTCCTGGAATTAACTGCAGTGTTTTGAGAACGCAATCTCAATGCAATGTACCTGTACTGTCTAAATTTATCTTAGTGAGGCAGACTGGTCAGACTAATTCTGCCAGTGATTAAACAAGCAGTAGGAAATGCTATGTTTGACAACAGTTCAGTATTCCCTCTACTGTGAGTAATCTCAGTTATGTCCAGAGTTATCTAGGCTCCAACCCAGAAGCTGTAAAAGAGTATATCATTGTTATTTCTCACTGAATGTGTTTGAGGTACTAGCCAATTTATCAGGCTGTACATATTACCAAATACACTGTTTAGAATTACCTTCAGTTTCTGTGGCATCTTTCAGGATTGTTCAAGTTGTTTCCTTACAGCAATGACAGAAAATCTGGTACATGCACTGAGTACAAGCAAAATTTGTTGGTATGGTGAGACGTCGAAGACAATGGATGAGGAGGACCTAGTGGGGCCTCCGTTGTCAGATCTGAAAGGTAGTGTACACCATTCCAGTTAGCACAGCTGAATTTAGGCACACTTCTCACTGTCAAGAACTTTAAAATTCTCCAGGATGTTTTGAAGGATTCAAAACCCTGACTGGTACAACCCCACAGCTCTGTGCAAACATGACACTTTGGACACCATCTAACTATCAGTACAGTCAGTCATGGAACATGTTCTTTCAGAATACCTGCATTTGGACCAGAATAACAATGTTGTACAGCATCATTAGCTTTTCCCAACTGGGATAACAATCACGTCAGTGGTGGCTGGTAACCCAAGGCCATCGTTACCTCTGTCAGTGAACTTAGGCCTTCAGATAGTCTCTTTCTAGCCTTGTGTACTTTCAATTTTATATTTATGACAATCATACAACTGGTATAGACCACAATTAACCCTTTCGAAATAACAAAATGAGAAACTATTTAGGCAAATACTTGCACTGCCTCTCCTGCAGTTAATAACAGTATTAAATTCAGTGTTGGATATATTTCATTCACATTGAAAACTGAAGTTAATTAGATATTGCACCATTTTCAAAAGTTTTCATACTTGCAATCAACCCCGAAAACAAGACTACATTTTTTATGTCAGTTACAAATACTACGCACCACATTTGCCACCTTCATCACTGCCATCTTCACAGTCTCTGTTGCCATCACAAAGCTGTTCCAACTCTACACATTTACCAGCGTCACATTCAAATCCTTTGCACACAGCTTTTTCTTCTTCCCCTGATGAAACACAAATTTAAGTACACTTGGTCAAGGAAGAGTAATTTTCTAAGATGCTTAATAATTTCAGATGTAATCTACCACATTTATCATTGGCGATTTAATGTAATGTCTAGTGTCAACAACTAAGAAGCAATAATTATTCCTAGCTGCCTGATTGGATAATGTTTCAAATTCAGTTTTGAAGCCATTCCCCAATTTGTTCAGAGGAATTCATCTAAGACCAATACTGAGGAACTTTATTACTAATAAGTATAACTAAGTCTTCCACAAAAACAGAACCCAATGTATGATGGTTTAAGATTACTCATCCAATAAATGACCAAAATTGGATATCTCCTGAAGCACAAAAAATTTGATATTACCTGAAGCACAAAAATATAATTTTTGACTCATTTTCTGGATGTGGACAACACACTGTTTTACAAAATGAAGACAGAACATCTATGTTAATCCATTTGTGTTCACACTTATAACCAAGTTAACATTACATCTAAGTCCACGAACTTAAAGAGGCCCAATACAAATACTGGCCTTCAGCTGCATCTGGACACATACTCCACGAGCCACCGTATAGTGCATGGCAGAGCATACCCTGTACCACCACTAGTGGTTTCTTTTGCTGTTCCACTCACAGAGCAAGGGAAAAATGTATGCCTCCATATCAGCCTTAATTTCTTTTACCCTTGTGGTCCTTACATGCAATGTATGTTGGCAGCATTAGGGTTATTCATCACTCAGCTTCAAATGCTGGGTCTCTAAATTTTCTGAGTAGTGTTCATGGTAAAGCATGTTGCCTTCCATCCAGATAGGTGACAGGTGCTTCAGGAACTCTTACTAACAGTTTGAAATGTAGCAGCCCAACACTGAATTGCTTCAATGTTTTCCTTTAATCCAATCTGGTACACATTGTAAACACTACTAATACACGAGAATAAGTCACCAGTGCCTTATACGATTTCTTTTGCAGATGAGCCACACTTTCTTAAATTCTTGCAAGTAACTTAGGTCAACCATTCACTTTTCCTACCAGTCCTCATATGGTTGTCCCATTTATCTTTTTTCAACATTACACCTAGATATTTAAACAATGTGACCATGTCAAGCAGGACATAAATGCTGTATCTGATCATTACAGGTTTGTTTTTTCTACGTATCTCCATCAGCTTACATTTTTCCACATTTAGAGCTAACCACCATTCATGACAAATTTCGTCTAATTTTAAATCTTCTTTTATCTCTCGCTCCTACCCCCCAAATCATTCAACTGTGTTCAAACATGAGCTTATCAAACATTTAAGTGGTTTTAGTAAAATTCCTGATTTAAATACATTAAAAGTTTTTAGAGTCACGACCATTTAGATTTCCTAGCACCAGTCAATATGTAAGCCATTAGTTGAGGCAGACAGAAGCTATCCTGTCAACTCACCTGTATGCAGACTGATGCACCTACTGCGATCCTCATCTGAAGCATCCCCACAGTCGTCCCTCTGGTCACACAGCCAGCTGGTCGAGATGCACTTTCCATTCTTACATTCAAACTCGTCTGCAGCACACGCACAGTCCCGCTCGTCTTCTGCCTTTGGACAGTCCGCCTTGCCATCACACCTACAGCAGAAGGAAACATTGCGAGAAATTAATTTAAATGCACTGAACCAATGAATGTGTGACAACATGAAATATCTGTACAGGTGTGCCTGCAGTGCTGAACCTCTTGTCAATAGAAAACTTGAGGTGGACACAAACTGATTCCTTGCTTGTTAGGAGCAGTCAAGCATTGGAGTTTACACTACAGCCATTGCTTCTGTGAACCGGTGACATTTACAATTATCTGTAATAATTATTCAAAGTTTAGTCTGCCCAAGTAGCCACTTATTAGCACACCATTTCTAGGACCCAGAAATGCACACTGACCCCAGACAGAATCTACCAGGAAGATTAAATGCAAAGACCAGCATGTTTGTCAGCCTGGATGTGGTTTTTAAGTGGTTTCCTGTGTCCAATTAGGTGAATACCAGGCTAGTACCCACATCCCTCCTCAGTTACACAATTTGTGAACACTTTGAAAATGTTCTTGCAATTTCACACAGGATAACACTAGGCACAGGTAAACTATGGTACCATCTTTTTGTCACATGGAGTAAAGGGGATTGTGACAGGTAGGGCATCTGGCCACCTAATTTCTGTAATTTATCGCTGTGCACACAATCACCTTTCAACAAATTTTGCCATTATTTGTGATGTGAAAACATCAGTATATACGCGTAACTACTTTCTGAATACAAATGAACAGATCGTGTGCTTTCAGCTTTATTCTTCAAGGTACATTTTTGGAATATTTTAAGTTGGCTCATATCTTGTGTTCACATACCTATGTATTCATACATTTTTATGTACAGTTTTACAGATAAGTGAGATGGGTGGTAGACCTTGCAAACTTATGAAACCATTGTTATTCAGTTTTTCCATTTTCTGTGCTCTCATTAGTACGAGGATATTCACAATACATCAGTATGTGCTAGACGTTGTAATTGCCACACAATGTTTAGTCCAGACAGCATGAGACAATTCCCAGCAGCTCTTAGTGTTGCCAGCTTTTAATTGGTAAGTGCTGACGGCAGCAGGCACAAACGGTAGCTGTCGACAGGCGTGACAACATTGTGGCATTCTGTAGAGATTTGCAAAATTGTGTTACATTATTGGTCGAGGTAGGCCCGCTAAGCTAATGCCTGCGACTGTCTGGGATCAACTCGTGCCAACTTACAAGGGGAGGCCGCCAATTGTGAAATTCAGATTCGATTCATACTGCGCATAAAAGCTCATGGCCAGAGGTGTAATGTGGCGAAGCACCAAGATGCACTTCTCAGCCGTTGTCGAGAAAAACGACAGTTCAAAGAAACCGTTGTGGTGAAATACTCTACGATTAATAATTCTCTATAGCGTCGTGGCGCAGCGGTAAACGCTCGGGCTTGTAATCCCAAGGTCGCCGGATCTAATCTCGCGCTATGCCACTTTTTTTAATATATAAATATATATATATATATATATATATATATATATATATATATATATATATATATATATATATATATATATATATATATATATTCCCAGCAATCAGTTTCAACAATCATGCATATAATGAGTTGTTGAAAGTCGTCTGTTGTGGAAAAACTGGTGACTTCGAACATCATTATGTTTTCCGCAAACAAAGTTGTATTTCACAAATGTTATTAATTGTCTTCATAATGTTAACCACGTATAGTTAACGGAGGACGTAGAAACGATATTCCAAAATGAATACGTATAGCGTAAGTCAAACGTTCGAATTAGACTAGAGACCCCGCGAACACAAATTTGCTGTGGCAGGTATGAAATACAAACTCCGTTACTCGCTCGTTACACTTGAATGACAGGTGTTGAATGGGCCGAAATGAGCCGACGCACGACAGCGTAGCTGCCTGTTAACTTCGAAAGAAGGTAGATGCGGTCCTTAGTGCAACTTATAACAGTGTCTAAAATCAGTGCGGACGGGAGAGCTTTGGTACAACCTGTTAAACGGAAAAATGGAGGCAGTACAATTGGAGAGCGATCCGCCTTCACTAACATGCATAAGTAATTATATATATATATATATATATATATATATATATATATATATATATATATATATATATATATATATATATATATATATATATATATAAAAAATTGCATGGCGCGAGATTCGATTCGGCGACCTTCGGATTGCAAACCTGAGCGCTTACCGCTGCGCCACGACGCTGTAGAGAATTATTAATCGTAGAGAGTATTTCACCACAACGGTTTCTTTGAACTGTCGATTTTCTCGACAACGGCTGAGAAGTGCATCTTGGTGCTTCGCCACATTACACCTCTGGCCATGAGCTTTTATTATGCGCAGTATGAATCGAATCTGAATTTCACAATTGGCGGCCTCCCCTTGTTAGTTAAGGTAATGGTGACATCCCTCACTCACCTCTGCGCCAGAGGAACGCACAGCCCCTGCCGAGACCAGCAACTGAACTCTGCTTCACTGCAGGTGAAACTTGCATTTCTCGCTCCCGACTGCTGACAATCCCTCTCATCCGAGTCGTCGCCGCAGTCGTCTACCAGGTTACACACCAGCTGCTTGTCCAAGCAGTGTCCATTACTGCAGGAGAACTCGTCGGGACCACAGGTAGCTGTCGCTACAAATGCAAATAATTTAGTCACTGTCATATCAGGTTTAAATAGTATCTTAGGATAGATTGGAATGCGTGAGTTATACTGAGAGAGTGACTTGAGCTTTTGTGGCACAAAACAGTAAAATAATTTGAGCTCAGCATTTATGAAACTGATGAATTTTTAAGGGAGGCAAAGAATATGGCATCATTACACTGATCAGTTTTTATGCTTTTATGTATGAGTAAGTCTGTAATTGGCTAAATTTACTATGCAATATCAATTTGTACCAGAAGTTTCTCTGTTTTGTTTGTGTGTGAAGGTACCACAATTATTTGTGTAACATTTATACAATGTAATGTTTACTTTTGTAATGCCTCAGATGATCTGAGGTCTCTACAACAATTAAAATGAATCATTTTGGGGTCCCACACCCCTGCCACATCCTGTTGTATAAATCCTAATATTTCCTTGAGAAAACTACACACCATTTTGAGGTGGTTGCTGCCAGGTCACACTGCACCCACCTTCATACAGAGACCCCATATTCTAGTCATACTGACCAACTGAGGAAATAAAATGGTAAAAATGACACCACTATCAAAATCTCCACAATCCTCAGTTAACATTAAATGTTTTCAGCCATGTGCAAATCAGAGGAAATTGACAGGTTCTTTTAAAATATGGAGAAAGAGGTTCAATTACCTCATTGTCTCTGGAGGCTGCACAAGAGCTTTTACACAATTTCAGTTTTCTGGGACTTACAGCAAATATCTAGAGAGATTTCCTGCATTCAAAATACAGCCTGCACCTGCCGCTACTAAGTCCAAAAGTAAGCATAGGAATTTCTGAATACAGTTGCACAGCAGTGAAGTAAAGGACTCAAAATGCTACATATTTTGGTTCCACTCCCAGACAGATGCCAGTAGGAACACCAGTGATATTACATGTGCACTTAAGGTCAAAATTTTACCTAGTTGGTAGCTCCATGCAAGATACCAAAATCTCATCTGGAATCTACTCCCTTTCACACCCTTGACTTCTGGATAGTACATCTATAAGGAGATGACTGCAGTGTTTATAGTGACAGATGCCATTCACTCACAGCAACCACCTGAAGCTGTCTAGCAGTTTTCACAAGAAAATAGTACGAAGTTCACACTAGCAATATAGTTGTCAGGAAAAAGATTGATTTTTTAATTTCAGAATCAAACTTTGCACTTGTCCCACAGTAACAGATCACTTGAGAACAGGAAGATAAACCTCCCTTTCATCCTTTAAGGGATTACAATAGCTGCAGGACAGGTAACTTACTCATGCTTTTCAAATAGCATGTAACATAACTGCACCTTTATTAAGTTAGTAATTTGTCTTAACATATGCTTAGTAATCTAGGCACCATGGGACATTTTTGGTAATTTATTTTTTAAGTTTGTGGAATCTTTGAGAGCCTCCTCTCAGCATGAATAGAAAGCTTTAACATAATATACTCTTTCTACTTACTGCAATTGTCATGTTCATCTGTCGAGTCTGGGCAATTCACTTCCCCATCACATTCCCACGTGCCCGGTATGCAGGCTCCGGAACGGCACCTGAACTCCGATTCTCCACATTTAACTGCAATGTTGCAGATTACAATTTAAGCTTCTAGTACACAAATGCCAGATGAATGCAGGTGGAAATGTTTGATGCCTATGCAATGCACGAACAGCTTTTACAGGAAAATAAATTTATTTAAATAGGTACGTAATAAAATAGATACAATATAGCATTTTGTATGTACTTTGTTTCAGTTTCATAAATGTGTAAATGAGGGACATTTAAGACTAAAGCGACTTCTATACCCTTACCTATGTCACAGTTTTCTTCATCAGAGCCATCACGACAGTCATCTGTTAGGTCACACCGTAAGCTCTGCGCTACACACCTTCCATTTCGACACTCAAAGTCTGTCTCTGCAATGAATTTTTGTTGAATTAATGTTACGAAAAGGACAGTTGCTACTCACCATATTGCAGATATAAAAATAATGAAAAACTGACAAAGTGGGCCTTCAGCCAACAAGGGCTTTAATTACCCAAGCACCCACACAAGCTCAACTATTCCTGCATCAGGGTGATCCGACAATCAGTTACTGACCTGTGTCACACATCCCAACTTCGCAGTCCCGCTCGTCTGACCCATCTGAGCACTGCACGATGCCATCGCACTTCCCTTCCAGGGAAACACACTGCCCGTTGCTGCAGGCGAACTCGTGCTCCCGGCACACCACACAGTTTTTCTCGTCCTCTCCACTTGGGCAGTCATTTACACCATTACATCTGTTTTACAGAAAAATCAGATTGTACAAAATGCTCTTCTGCTACTTATGAACAGCAAAACTGCTGGAGTGGTGTTGCCACTGATCTGTTTCACTCAAGCATGCACAATGTAGGCAATATTTCCAGTTCAGAGACCTCTGCACCGAAATTAACATTTCTACATCATTTTAATGTGGTTCAGCCAACCACTTTACACCTAATTATATTTGCTCTGTTCTTACTGCAATAAGAAATGATTATTGTAAATAAAGGGATTTAACTCTTCATTTGGTCATTCAGTCTTCTCATGGCAAGCAAAGATTTACCTATGAGATTGTTACAGCAGTTAAACTGATTTCCACGAAGTATATGAATGATTAATTACCATACAAAAATTGAAGTATCAAATGAGAAATCACTTTAGTACCTTAAGATATGTGGTTAGTTTTATGTTCAATAAAATTTTTTTGCAGTGTGTTCAGGTGTAAAGGATGGATTGGGGGAGCCTCTAGAAACCTGTGGTCATATGTCTCCCCTGTGGTCACTGCTTCCCTAAGCAGACATTTAACAGTTCTGGATTGTTACTGAATACATGCATTGATAAAAACTTAATACAACGTAAAGTATGTAACTACTTTTGTCCAGATTTTTAGAATTTTAGACATCCTAGGATGTGAGATGGGAGAACAGAACTTTAAAGATGAAGGGTACATAGTGTATCTTCAGAGGGTGTCCAGCCATGGAGACCCTTATCTCCTAATTTAGTAAATTGGACAAATCCAAGAAACTACGTTGTTAAAACTCTAAAAATGTTATACTGAAGTTCTGCAACCATTCAAAATGCTAATGGACACCATGATAATCTAAATACATAATGCCTCTAAATAGTGTACTGCATCTCTTAGTGACCAGTTCTACCACTAAAATGTGAAAGGTTAGTGCACAACAATATTTTTTTTTCTGGTACTGGAACACAGCATGTTAGAACAGTCTTACAGCAACAAGGCACCATTTTCAAACATCTGTTTCAAAAGGAACCCAATGTGGAAACCTCACAAGCTCTTCACCAAATTCCATCATATAGATTGCCACGGGCAAATTGTCTACTCCTTACACTGTAATTAGTTGAGACTTATTCAGCAAAATCTGACAAAATCTTTCCTAACAATTTCAGCAGAAACTGCTGAAGGGTTCCAGCATGCAGAATATACTGAGCCTATAAATGTTTCCATTCAAAATCTGAACCAACAGGCCATACATACCCGTATGAGCTATGTGATAGGGTCAACCGTCAACCAGATTTTCACAATGATGGTAAGAATTTGATGTTTACTGTATCCAGCTCAGATTAAGCACACTTCCACCTAAACGAGTCTTCAGTAAATCAAACTGCCTATTTTGGGATTCCAAGATCACGACATTTGAAGTCGAACCATTGTATTCTCGACATTACTATCACGGTTGTCCTATGTACCATTATTGGCTGTTCCAAAATTGCTGCATAAAGTTAGTGATAGTTTCCCACATAGAAGGAAGTTTCACCACACATCTAAAGATGAAGGATCAACCAGGCACCAATTGGTCCGTGGTAGACCACACTGCATTGAACCACTGTTTCACTCGGAAACAGTTCATGAAAAGTAACTTCATTTGACTATTACAAATATACTGGCAGTGTGACTGGTCTCAATATTTGCCAGATCCAACTGACAACTTTGTGGGGCACATTTAAAGAATGTCTACTGGAACCTTCCCACCAAACTGGATGAGCTCAAATCAGGAATCTGTAGTATCTGAATTCATTTCTGCTTTGACACTTACCAATTTAAATATAAATTTCACTGTAATGAAACAGCAAGATTGTAAATAATTATGCATGCCAGAACTAAGCTGCAAAGCTTAGAACACCATGTGATAGCTTTTGAAACTATTTTCAAACTTGTTTATAAAATTCTTAACGATTTTGCAATAAACATACCTTTTGTTACAGTATATGCTTATAAGTGGAGACAATTTTAGAATCAGGGACTCCATGGACACCTTTGATATCTATACCTTATTAAACATGAAGCAGTGTTTTGCAGAGGGTACTTTCCACTACCTACATTCTTTCCATAGGACAAATGTGGGGGGAAGACTGCATGAATCATTCTGTGCATAATTTCTAATGACTTCAATGACCTCACACTGCTGTCAAGGAAAATTCAAATTCCCACATTTTTCACTCAATACATTATTTTCTAACTATGGAAATCAGCTTGTGGGGCAGTAAGTCTGCTTAAAAGACTGCCTGGTAATGTTTCTCAGCACCTTTGATACGAGGTCTCATAAAGAACAGCACTAACAATCATAGGATTTACTTTTTCAATATCCTCAATTTTGTGCAATAATTTTGTGGAATATCACTGATTTTCTCCAAAGACTAATGTTGCCAATAACTTTGTGCAAAAGTGTGGTTGGAATACTGACAGACACCACTGTTGCTGTTTTAATTGTTCTACTTCATTGCAGAAGAAAATGGATGAAAAATTGGGTCAAGGAGTATTGGGAAAACTCAGAATCTTTAGATAATTGTATTTTTGACCATCAACGCAGTTACTGTGTCCTCATTAAACATAGTTGATGTGTTAATGTGCATAGGCATTCTTGTTGTTGGTACAAGCTACAGCTTTGTTAACTTCTGCCTGTCTCAAATTTTTAAGTCTTACCACAGTATAAACTCATTTTATTGCAAATTTTTTCAGACACAGGGTCTCCTGGTACCTACCATTACATACAAACACAATTATTTTATATAAAGCTAATAGTAAGATGTGGATATATTGTTAAAGTAACTACATGGCTCAATCAAATTAGATTCAGAGACTGATTTAAGAAGCACAAAATTATTTCATTCTCTTAACACATGATTATTGGGTAAATAAGTTACCAGACACTATTCAGACTGAAAACAAGATGGTGAAATTCAGGTGAGAAAATTAGCTGAGAACTGGATACCTAATAAAATGAGTTGTACTAAAGATACTAATGATATCTACAAACTACAACATCAACACCCATTGTGGATATTTAGTACTAACTGACATTGCTAGGCCCCAGGACATTCTAATGCTAGAGAAAGACACTGAGCTAGTTTTTTCAAAAATTTTAGAAATGATTATGTATGAGCAAGTTAGTGCCTACTTTGGTAAACTAAATATAATTAGTGATAAACAGTTTGTATTTAGGAAAGGTAAATCCACAACAGATGCAATGGACTCCCTTGTAAAATTAGTACTAGATGTGTTCGAGGCTATGGATTATGCCCAGGCTACATTTTGTGACCTGAGCAGAGCCTTTGACCGTGTACAGCGTGACACTGTGGTGAATAAGCTAGTTTACTGTGGTTTTTATGACAATATAAATGTGTTCAGGTCTTTTCTAGAGAACCGTCAACAAGTTGTGTGCATTGGTAGGGAGAAATCAAATTTGGTTAATGTTAGGTACAGAGTTCCTCAAGGGTCAGTGCTTGGACCTTTACTGTTTATACTAATGATTAATGACCTGCCCTTATTCATAAAATCTGATACAATATTGTATGCTGATAACTTTTCTACATAAAAGCTCTGATCTAGGTACACTGAAAACACTGACCGAAAATACCCTTGCTCAGTCCTCATTATGGTTTAAAGCTAATGGCTTCTTGCTAAATGAAAACAAAACCCAGACACTTTACTTTAGCCTCAGATTCCTCACTACCAGAAATTAGAAACTTAAATTTTTAGGTGTTACTATTGACAAATTGACGTGGGAACCACACATTAAAAATATATTGGCTAGGCTTTTAAGAGATTTATCTAATTAGAAATTTACAAAGACATGTTCCAATGACTATGTGAGATCAGCATATTTTGCCTTCTTCCAAAGCATCATCTCTCATGGAATTTTACTGTGGGGTAGTAGCCATCATGTAAATGACATTTTACTTTTACAGAAGAAAGTAATAAGAATAATAACGGATTCTGATAAAACAGAACATTGTAAACCTCTTTATTAAATTGCAGTGTTTTGCAGTAGTAAACATATTCATCTACAATGTTTTAATGTACATTGTAAACAATGTGTCTAATTTTGTGTTGAGAAGTGATATTCATAGCCATAATACTAGAAACAGAACATCTGTAGACGTACCATATCACAGATTATCAAAATCTGCATAACTCTTACCCAGTTCTTGGACTAACGATGTTTAATAGACTAAGTGCTGACTTTAAAGAACTGCCTGTAAATATCTTTAAAGCTAAATTATACAAGCTACTAGTGAACAATCCGTTTTACGCCATTGATGAATTCTTTGAAGATGAAAATACTGTATTTTAATGTGTACCTATTTTATGTAAACCAATTCACTTCGATATAGTAGTTTATGTAGAAATATACTCTCTTGACTTTTGCTGTAATCAGCTGAATGACAAAATTTTTTTTTTATATTATTATCTTCACTTTCTCAGACATTAAGTCCGGTTAAAAATGGAGTGACGCGGACCTTGATCAAGCGTCACTTTTAACTGTACGGTATGTGTTATATTGCATCTAGGAACTGTCGGGTAATTGAACATGTATCAATAATTACGGATTTCTGTAGCTGTATATATATGTTTGGATGTAGCTGTATTGCATTGATGTACTGGTGGATATTGTGTGGTATGACTCCTGTAGTTGATAGTATAATTGGTATGATGTCAACTTTATCCTGATGCCACATGTCTTTGACTTCCTCAGCCAGTTGGATGTATTTTTCAATTTTTTCTCCTGTTTTCTTTTGTATATTTGTTGTATTGGGTATGGATATTTCGATTAGTTGTGTTAATTTCTTCTTTTTATTGGTGAGTATGATCTCAGGTTTGTTATGTGGCGTTGTTTTATCTGTTACAATGGTTCCGTTCCAGTATAATTTGTATTCATCATTCTCCAGTACATTTTGTGGTGTATACTTGTATGTAGGAATGTGTTGTTTTAAAAGTATGTTGTAAGGCAAGCTGTTGATGTATTATTTTTGCGACATTGTCATGTCTTCTGGGGTATTCTGTATTTGCTAGTATTGTACATCCGCTTGTGATGTGATCTACTGTTTCTATTTGTTGTTTACAAAGTCTGCATTTATCCGTTGTGGTATTGGGATCTTTAATAATATGCTTGCTGTAATACCTGGTGTTTATTGTTTGATCCTGTATTGCAATCATGAATCCTTCTGTCTCACTGTATATATTGCCTTTTCTTAGCCATGTGTTGGATGCATCTTGATCGATGTGTGGCTGTGTTAGATGATACGGGTGCTTGCCATGTAGTGTTTTCATTTTCCAATTTACTTTCTTCATGTCTGTTGATGTTATGTGATCTAAAGGGTTGTAGAAGTGGTTATGAAATTGCAGTGGTGTAGCCGATGTATTTATATGAGTGATTGCCTTGTGTATTTTGCTAGTTTCTGCTCGTTCTAGATAGAATTTTCTTAAATTGTCAACCTGTCCATAATGTAGGTTTTTTTATGTCGATAAATCCTCTTCTCCTTCCTTTCTGATTAATGTGAATCTTTCTGCAGCTGGATGTATGTGATGTATTCTATATTTGTGGCATTGTGATCGTGTAAGTGTATTGAGTGCTTCTAGGTCTGTGTTACTCCATTTCACTACTCCAAATGAGTAGGTCAATATTGGTATGGCATAAGTATTTACAGCTTTTGTCTTGTTTCTTGCTGTCAATTCTGTTTTCAGTATTTTTGTTAGTCTTTGTCTATATTTTTCTTAGTTTCTCTTTAATATTTGTATTATCTATTCCTATTTTTTGTCTGTATCCTAGATATTTATAGGCATCTGTTTTTTCCATCGCTTCTATGCAGTCGCTGTGGTTATCCAATATGTAATCTTCTTGTTTAGTGTGTTTTCCCTTGACTATGCTATTTTTCTTACATTTGTCTGTTCCAAAAGCCATATTTATATCATTGCTGAATACTTCTGTTATCTTTAGTAATTGGTTGAGTTGTTGATTTGTTGCTGCCAGTAGTTTTAGATCATCCATGTATAGCAAATGTGTGATTTTGTGTGGGTATGTTCCAGTAATATTGTATCCATAATTTGTATTATTTAGCATGTTGGATAGTGGGTTCAGAGCAAGGCAGAACCAGAAAGGACTTAATGAGTCTCCTTGGTATATTCCATGCTTAATCTGTATTGGCTGTGATGTGATATTTGAATCTGTTTGGATATTAAGTGTGGTTTTCCAATTTTTCATTACTATGTTTAGGAACTGTATCAATTTAGGATCTACTTTGTATATTTCCAATATTTGTAGTAACCATGAGTGGGGTACACTATCAAAAGCTTTTTGGTAATCAATGTATGCGTAGTGTAGAGACCTTTGTTTCGTTTTAGCTTGATATGTCACCTCTGCATCTATTATCAGTTGCTCTTTACATCCTCGTGCTCCTTTGCAACAGCCTTTTTGGTCTTCATTTATAATTTTGTTCTGTGTTGTGTCACTAATTTCTGTTTAATGACTGAAGTTAATATTTTGTATATTGTTGGTAGGCATGTTATGGGGAGATATTTAGCTGGGTTCGCTGTGTCTGCTTGATCTTTAGGTTTCAGATATGTTATTCCGTGTGTAAGTGTATCAGGGAATGTGTATGGGTCTGCAATGTAACTGTTAAATAATTTAGTTAGATGTGAATGTGTTGAGGTGAACTTCTTTAACCAGAAATTTGCTATTTTGTCATTTCCAGGGGCTTTCCAATTGTGAGTAGAATTAATTGCTCGGGTGACTTCATGTTGCAAAATTATCACTTCAGGCATTTGTGGTATCGCCTTGTATGTGTGTGTTTCTGCTTGTATCCACCGTGCATGCCTGTTATGTTGTACCGGGTTTGACCATATGTTGCTCCAGAAGTGTTCCATGTCTGTTATGTTTGGTGGATTGTTTATTTTAATGTGTGTGTTATCTATTGTCTGGTAAAATTTCTTTTGGTTTGTGTTGAATGTTTGGTTTTGTTTCCTTCTATTTTCACTTTTTTTGTATCTTCTGAGTCGTTTGGCTAATGCTTGTAATTTCTGCTTCTTTTCGTCTAATTGCTCTGTCGCTTCTTGTTGAGATTTTACCTAACCTTTTTCGTTTTTTTTCCGAGATTTCATTTCTTATAAATTGTGTTAGCTGTCCGATGTCTTTTCTCAGTTTTTCTATTTTGATCTGTAGCCTGTGTTGCCATGCTGGTTTTGTGGGTTTCTTCTGTGTGTTGGTTGGTTCTGATCTCTGCCTAGTGTGTATATTTAGTGTAGTGAGTCGTCCTATATAAACCAGTAGTTGTAACTCTTCCATAGTTGTATTTTCATTTATTTTGTTGTGTATGACTGTGTTGATAGTTTTTATTGTTTCGACTTGTGGGTTATTTGGTGGTCTACACAAGAATGGTCTAATGTCTGTATTTGTGTCTTTGTATTCTATATATGTTAGCTGAAATTTTTCTTCTATATCTAACATCTGTGTCACTTTGTGTTCTATTTGTGCTTGTTCTGGTGACTGTCTTAAGATTTCATTTTCCTCTGATTGTTTAATTGGTGCATGTTGTTCCTTGTTTGTTTGCTCTGCGATGTTTGAGTCCATTACTGTATTTTCTTCTACTGATTGCACATTATTTTGTTCCAGTATTTTTTGTACTTTATGTTTGATGTTTTCTAATTCTGACTGGGGTATCCTGTTATTTTTTATTATGACACGGATCTGATCAGCTAATCGTTGTTCTGTTAAAAATTTTAATTCTGGGTATCTGGCAATAAATGTTGTGTATACTTGTGATCTGTATCCAGTTGTGTTGGTTCCTAGGTTTGTTGCTTGGTAATAACAGAACATGAGGTGTCGATTAACTTCATCTGACCATCTCATCCTCTGTCTTTGTTTTCCTTCTAGGGTGGTTGCAGGAAGCATATCCTGCAAAACACCTCTATTTGGATTTAAATCATTTTCCAGTTGGCTAGCAGTGTCGTTACCATTGTGGGCGGGCATAGGGTTCAAGCGTCGTCCCCGACCATGACGGCGCTTGTCCGAGGCTTCATTAGTTCTGTTCTGAACCAACTAATCACACTAAAAGGGGGGGGTTAGCCCTATTAGTGGTTTGTTCTTTTCGTCGCCTTTTTACGACTGGCAGAACATACAGGAGGCCGATTCTTTTCCCAGGCCTCCACGGGTAACAACAACATGCCTACCAACAATATACAAAATATTAACTTCAGTCATTAAACTGAAATTAATGACACATGCAACACAGAACTAAATTATAAATGAAGAACAAAAAGGCTGTTGCAAAGGAGCACGAGGATGTAAAGAGCAACTGATAATAGATGCAGAGGTGACATATCAAGCTAAAACTAAACAAAGGTCGCTACACTATGCATACATTGATTACCAAAAAGCTTTTGATAGTGTACCCCACTCATGGTTACTACAAATATTGGAAATATACAAAGTAGATCCTAAATTGATACAGTTCCTAAACATAGTAACGAAAAATTGGAAAACCAAACTTAATATCCAAACAAATTCAAATAATATCACATCACAGCCAATACAGATTAAGTGTGGAATATACCAGGGAGACTCATTAAGTCCTTTCTGGTTCTGCCTTGCTCTGAACCCACTATCCAACATGCTAAATAATACAAATTATGGATACAATATTACTGGAACATACCCACACAAAATCACATATTTGCTATACATGGATGATCTAAAACTAATGGCAGCAACAAATCAACAACTCAACCAATTACTAAAGATAACAGAAGGATTCAGCAATGATATAAGTATGGCTTTTGGAGCAGACAAAAGCAAGAAAAATAGCATTGTCAAGGGAAAACACACTAAACAAGAAGATTACATATTGGATAACCACAGCGACTGCATAGAAGCTATGGAAAAAACGGATGCCTATAAATATGTAGGATACAGACAAAAAATAGGAATAGATAATACAAATATTAAAGAAAAACTAAGAAAAATATAGACAAAGACTAACAAAAATACTGAAAACAGAATTGACAGCAAGAAATAAGACAAAAGCTATAAATACTTATGCCATACCAATATTGACCTACTCATTTGGAGTAGTGAAATGGACTAACACAGACCTAGCAGCACTCAATACACTTACACGATCACAATGCCACAAATATAGAATACATCACATACATTCAGCAACAGAAAGATTCACATAAAGCAGAATGGAAGGAGGGAGGGGATTTATCGACATAAAAAACCTACATTATGGACAGGTTGACAATTTAAAAAAATTGTATCTAGAACGAGCAGAAACTAGCAAAATACACAAGGCAATCACTCATATAAATACATCGGCTACACCACTGCAATTTCATAACCACTTCTACAACCCTTTAGATCACATAACATCAACAGACATGAAGAAAGTAAATTGGAAAATGAAAACACTACATGGCAAGCACCCGTATCATCTAACACAGCCACACATCGATCAAGATGCATCCAACACATGGCTAAGAAAAGGCAATATATACAGTGAGACAGAAGGATTCATGATTGCAATACAGGATCAAACAATAAACACCAGGTATTACAGCAAGCATATTATTAAAGATCCCAATACCACAACAGATAAATGCAGACTTTGTAAACAACAAATAGAAACAGTAGATCACATCACAAGCGGATGTACAATACTAGCAAATACAGAAAACCCCAGAAGACATGACAATGTCGCAAAAATAATACATCAACAGCTTGCCTTACAACATAAACTTTTAAAACAACACGTTCCTACATAAAAGTATACACCACAAAATGTACTGGAGAATGATGAATACAAATTATACTGGAACGGAACCATTGTAACAGATAAAACAACGCCACATAAACCTGAGATCATACTCACCAATAAAAAGAAGAAATTAACACAACTAATCGAAATATCCATACCCAATACAACAAATATACAAAAGAAAACAGGAGAAAAAATTGAAAAATACATCCAACTGGCTGAGGAAGTCAAAGACATGTGACATCAGGATAAAGTTGACATCATACCAATTATACTATCAACTACAGGAGTCATACCACACAATATCCACCAGTACATCAATGCAATATAGTTACATCCAAACAACAACAACAACAACAACCCACACACACACACACACACACACACACACACACACACACACACGTAATTATTGATACATCTTAACGTCTGAGAAAGTGAAGGAAATAATAATAATAATAATAATAATAATAATAATAATAATAATAATAATAATAATAATAATAATTATAGAGTTTATGGTTGTGGGCTATTTTACATTAACAGTATTAAGACATCACTGTGGTAGCACTGACAGGTCTAGACTAATCTGAAGCTCAAGCAGAGAGATTTTCAGATCTGTGTGTAGCGTCTCAGGTTGTTCTGAGCAAATGTTTGTTTTAGGATAACTTGCTATATGTAACTTCGGGGGTTGACACATAGCGTACTACCTGGGAGAGACACTTGCATCTGTCACTGCCTGCTGTGGGGAAGCTATTCATTGCCTTACTGAACACTTACATTCACCACCTATAAGAATCCAAATAAAGGATAGTTTTTGTGCAATCTTTCAGTATTTGTATGCTGCACTTTGCTATTAATAGGAAGGTGGTGTGAAAAATCAGCTTTCCAGTCAACATATTTTCAGAGATTAAAGATTTTTCTTAGTAAAACTACATTTAAGAAAGGAAATTCACCTAGGAACGTTTATGAAATACTCACCTGAAGTATTAGGGTATAGAATTATTTAATTTAAGTTTAAATTAAAAATTTCAAATGCCTTACAATTTTTATAGTATGAAATCTAAAATAACTTCTTTCAGAAGTATTAAAAGAAATCAATATTTTACTTTGTGTTGTGAGCCTGTGAGTAAAATAGTGTGTATGTGGGACACTCATCAAATTTCAGTATTGCATTATATTCAGTCTTCATTAACATGCAAGAATTACACAAGCCTGTCATGGGAAAATTATCCTAGGGCATTTACCCACTTTGCTGATGTATGTCAACATGTGATTGCTATTATAAAACAGCAGCCAGAAAGTCAGCTAGAGTAAAATCTGTAAAGAATATTTCCAGAATTGTCTTTTTCATTTATTAAACATTACTATAATATTTGTATGTCAAATTGATGCAAATGTGAGTGTATATAAGGATTGGTGCAGACTAGTTTTGGTGCGAGTATGATCACAAGCAAGTATTCTGATTGGCAGTCAGTATGGTCAGCCAATCAGAATTGAGAGTTCCCACTCATTACCTGATAGTCTTACTGGGAGTGAGGCTGGAAGAAGGAAGTGTCTTGCTAGCTTTGAACGTGGAAGGTCATGTTTCTAGTGTCAGTGAAAATAATCTGTACGATGAATTAGTGCGAGTTATTGGTGAGCTAAGGTGATAGTTGTCGAGGACTGCTTGGCGAAATTTCAGAGGTTTTGACTAAATCTGTTGGACATATTTGCGTGTGAAATATTGTCCTTCATAGAATCTGCATGGCATGTTTCAGTATTCAACTACTGAGCATTTTTGGCAAGCCGTTTCTTTAGAAATTTGCAAGATGCACCAATGTAATAACTCAGTGAAATTAATGACTGACAACGTTTAATTTGGTTCAAGTTTGGATGGATTTCTGGCTGCAGTGCATGTGAAATTGTGTGAATCGTGAACTGGAAGGAAATAGCAAATAGTTTAAATGTGGACTGAATAGTACTTGTTCTTTGGCTGTCACGGCCAAAATAAACATTGCGTGGAAATTTCAGACATTTTTCAGAAGCCAATCCATTTTCTTACTGTCCAATAAAATTGATGACAATATTTCCACAGAACTTTCTTAACTGGAGTTGTGCAACCTGAGTAATTGTAGATATTAGGTGACTGTTTATGCATGCTGAATTTACTACTTTTAAGTATCTATGTTGCCGAGTGAAGGTATATTGAGCAGATGCCGTTCTGAGGTAGGTGAATTTTAATTTGCAGTGCGCACAGAGAATGACAAAATGAGAAATTAAATCCCGACCTGCCGCACGTGGACACTACCCCCAGTTTTTTGGGCAGTATTGAAGCTCAGCACTAAATATCTGCAGTTATCAGTTTTTCTTTATTCCAGGCATGAAACAAGGAGCTGAACAAGATTTGTCAAACAGCTGTAGTCAAGGTCGCCAAGCTATTTAGTGCAAGCTCACAGGCAAGTTTTAAGATTAAACTTCCTGGCAGATTAAAACTGTGCCGGACCGAGACTCGAACTCAGGACCTGGTACTGGTACTGGTACGAGACAAGGTACTGGTAGAAGTAAATCTGAGGATGAGGCACGCGTAGTGCTTGGGTAGCTCAGTTGGTAGAGCACTTGCCCGCGAAAAGCAAAGGTCCCAAGTTAGAGTCTCTGTCCGGCACACAGTTTTAATCTGCCAGGAAGTTTCATATCAGCGCACACTCCGCTGTAGAGTGAAAATTTCATTCTAAGTTTGAAGAAAACTGAAAATAGTGACGATTAGTGCAGTGGAGCACCCTGGTGAGCACAGCTGCGACTGCCAACAACAAACTGACCTGCGTGAGGTAGGTATGCACCGCTTGTCACGCTCGCAGTGGAACTCGTCTGGCCGGCATCCTGCCGGCACAATGCACGTCGAGTTATCCTGCAGCAACATGCCCTCGGGACAGCCACACACCTGCAACCCAAATCAACATTCAGTTTCTTCACACAATCTTAACTGTTGTACAAACTATTTTCAAAGCTAACAGAGGCCCAAGTTATAACAACGTGTCTGGAATAGTCAACATTCCGTAACAATTAGTGACAACAGTCTACATAAGTTCATTCCTGACAGTTGCAGTTGGCTGGACAGCAGATTAACGGGCCTACCTCAACCAACAATTTAACACCAGTATTTACTCCAATCTAAGCTGCGCTCTATGCTGCACCTGAAAAATGAGACTAAATCAAGGAAAAAATTTTTCCAGAATCTAAGCTGCACCTGAAATCAGACTAAATTCAAGGGGAGAGTAAAGTCTTAGACCTCACCTCCAAATTTAAACAAAGTTGGTCCATTGTATCAAGACAACTTAGGTTGAATGTATGAAGCTACAGCTACATTGGTTTGGTTAGACTCTTAAGCTTAGCAGTTAAGCTTTACCAAGTAGCTACCGCTATGTATCAGGCGCTCCGTATTTATACAGGTACCCTTCCTTTTTCACATGCTTCGTCTGGTCTGAATCTATTGCTTATTTTGCTTTGATCTGATAAGTGCCGTTCTTTGTTATAGGCATTTACATCACTCTAAGCTGAAAATACATTATTGTACTGTGCCGTGCATTGTTTGTCGCATTCTGATAATGAATGTTTACAATCTGTCGCCCCTCGTGGCATGGCTTGCTTGTGTGCACTACCACCACTTACAATAAGAGAGGAAACTCATTAGCGAACTAATAGCAAGAGACTATTTGTTGTTACTTACACTGCTGCTTTCTTTGATAACAAGAACCAAATAATAGATTGTGCATGATAGAACATGTTCTGAATGAGAGTTTGGCAAAAATCTGTTCAAAAATCTTTGCAGGCACCTCTAGTACATTAGACTCTGCACAGAAATTAGAGTGATCTTAGAAATGAAGCACGGCAACTGACTCATTAAATCTGATTACAGTATACATATCGTGTTTATATTCGTATTATTCTTATGCTGCATACTGATTCTCCCGCGTTTGCTGTTGTCTCTCTAATTCCATAGTTTATTGGGCAGCCAGGATTTAAATGAGAGCAGCAAACACGAAAGAATACTTGGCATAATGTTTATATTCTCATTTTATGGTGAATAGAATACTGCGTGTGATTCATGATTCATAAACGTTCTTATTAGCAACCATCTCTTGTCACAGGTAGGAAAAGATTCAGAACGTAGAGTTGGCCATATTGTCATACATCCCAAAGAAGTCTTTCCAGTCAAATTTTTGTAGCAGATTTTTAGTGATGACTTCACATGCAAACTGTTTTCTTCAGTCCATAGACTGGTTTGATGCAGCTCTCCATGCTTTTCTATCATGTGCAATGCAGAGTAGCAACACATAAGGAAAATAACATTGAAATTAAACACTGAAATTTAGAACACTTATTACATTTTAATACATCTTATACAAAATGTTTAAAATGTCAGTCATTCTGACTCACTATCACTCTTCTCTGTTGCTCATTTCTTCATACAGAGCATCATCCTCCGTACCATATAGTGCATTGGATATCTAACAGTTTTAAATGCTTGTTGCGCAGTCTGATTTGGAACACACTTTCATGCATCGTAATTGGCACACTTGTGACAAACTTGCACAAGTTACACATCCTGTTGGCCTCAGTTGTCAGTCGCTTTTTGAAAGCCAGCCTATGCACATGCGTTTAAGCTTGTCCTTAAATGGTTTATTCAAACAGAAAGTGGTTGTAGAATTGACGTCATCCTGCCTGGAATTACTGCCAAGACCATTTTTATTTCCTGTAATTTTCGTTTTACTGAAGGTGTTGTATGGCCTGCGTAAACATCTAATACCAACAGACTGCATAAAACGAGCATTGCGCCAGGACGATTCCACACACGCCTAATCTATTCCAGCACCATGTCCTCCAAACGCCATCTAGTTTCGTTTGCTTGTACAATTACAGTTTTAGGAAATTGTAAGCGAAAGACCTTACCGAAATAGAAAACTATGAATTGGGGTAATTTACGTCCATCTGCTGTGCAAGCAAGCATGGTTGCAAAATACTGACATTTACAGAAGGATAGAGAAACTGGAATAGCTGCTCTCAAGTAAGATCAGTTCGGGCTCCAGAAAACTACAGGAACACGAGGGAACACCAGTCGTGTCTTGCACGAAACAGCAGTCAGTGGCCAGCGACAAGAAGGTGTCATGTGCACAGTATCGCTCAGTGGCCGGCAACACCACAGTGGTGTCACGAGTGCAGTACCGTGCAGCAGCCAGCAACAGTACTTTAGTATCTTTTTCACTATTTTGCTCGGTAAAAAGTTATGAACATCAAGACATTTGTTTTTGTAAGTTTGGGTGTTGTTTGACCATGGCAGATGAAAGAAGACATGATTATAATGAATGTGCGGACGTCTTGTCTGACGTTCCAGACAATTTGGCTGAAGAGGAAGACATCGGATATCAATAAAGTGAAAGTGAAACAGAATTGTGGGAAGATATTGCAATACATCCATGAAGAATTCGGTGAACAGTACAATTGTCAACTGACAAATCAGACAAAGAAGACAGTGCACAGTGGTCAGACATTTACTGACGACCAATAATAAATTGGAAGGATCCCAGGTCCAAACATTTCCCAAATAGTGTGTCGAGGATATTGTAGAATTATATTCAAATAGCCCATTCCAATATATATTAGCAATGAAACCAAGTACTACACTCAAAATGGTAATATAATAAAACCAGATAAAACACCTAATTTGTCGACATTGCGGGACCCAAACTTTGAAAATGGTTGGGCTTGCTATCCTTATGATAATTGTAAAAGCAAGGATCAATGATTATTGGCCAACAAATCCGTTGATACATACATGGATCACAAAACAATGTCCCTGTAACCACTTCAGACAAATGTTTTTACATTTTCCCGACAATAAACCGGATAATGCCGACCAGCTTTTCAAACTGCAATTTGTAATTTATTATTTTTTCCAAAATTTTAAAAACATTTAATCTAAGTCAAACCATATCAATTGATGATGAAAGGATACCATGGCATGACTGGTTAAATTTCAAAGTTTATGGTCCATAGAAAATTAGGAAATATTACATATTATATATAAAAACAAAGATGAGGTGACTTACCGAACAAAAGCGCTGGCAGGTCGATAGACACACAAACATACACACAAAATTCAAGCTTTCGCAACAGATTGTTGCCTTATCAGGAAAGAGGGAAGGAGAGGGGAAGACGAAAGGAAGTGGGTTTTAAGGGAGAGGGTAAGGAGTCATTCCAATCCCGGGAGCGGAAAGACTTACCTTAGGGGGAAAAAAGGACAGGTATACACTCGCACACACGCACATATCCATCCACACATACAGACACAAGCAGACATATTTAAAGATGTCTGTGTCTGTATGTGTGGATGGATATGTGCGTGTGTGCGAGTGTATACCTGTCCTTTTTTTCCCCCTAAGGTAAGTCTTTCCGCTCCCGGGATTGGAATGACTCCTTACCCTCCCCCTTAAAACCCACTTCCTTTCGTCTTCCCTTCTCCTTCCCTCTTTCCTGATGAGGCAACAGTCTGTTGCGAAAGCTTGAATTTTTGTGTGTATGTTTGTGTTTGTGTGTCTATCGACCTGCCAGCGCTTTTGTTCGGTAAGTCACCTCATCTTTGTTTTTATATATAATTTTTCCCACGTGGAATGTTTTCTTCCATTATATTGAAAATATTACATACTTATTCAGATGCTGCGTGATTCAAGTACAGGAGACATTTCCTCATTCAAGATCTATTCCGGCACTGGACAGCCTTCAGCAGAAACACTGCTGGCCCTATTGACATTATGGAAAGTGGCATCTCTACATGGATAATTATTGTAACCGTGTAGAACTTGCAGAAAAGTTACTTGAAAAGAAAATTAGAGTTTGTGGAACTATACAGCAAAATAGGGGATTTCCAGAAAAATTAAAGTGCACAAAAGTCAATGTGTTTGAAGCTTGTCATCAACAGAAAGGTGACAAGCAGCTGGCAACAAGCCAAGTAATATGAATTATCACAGCCGGCACCACAAATTTGTACAAGACGTGTGGATGGCAAAGTTAAATCTATGCTCTTAGCATCTGTAGCTTTTCACACATTTTAAATTGATGAAAACTAGGATGAAATATGAGGCACAAGATGTTCAATTTTCACAGAAACAAATTTAGTTTTTAGAGTCCACGGATTCTAAAGGGGAAGCAGTTGTCAAGAAAGGAAAGAGTTGTGGCCTATCCCCGATATTCAGTCCATACATTCAACACACTAAAGGAAGCTACGGGGAAGACTGAAAAGAAGTTCAGAGAAAAAGTTTTAATGACATTCTGTCAGACACCACAACTATGGAAGATACTAGCCATTACATTCAACTGCTCATTGAAGAGGCAAGATGAACTGCTACTAAGGAGGTTCAAGGCTAATGGAATGTAGTAAAAATTGGTCACAAAGGAATTGTTAGGAAATTCAGTAGGTTAGTTTTGCTACTTGGTAGCAAAAAACTGACAACAGCTGAAATGGAGCAAATACAAAACTGCATTAGCAATAGTAACAATGGTATTTTCGGAAAAATATACAGTATTCAAAAATATTTAGTATTACGTAGTCTTTCCAAAAGGTCTGCCTGTAGTGTCAACTTTTAGGGAACTTTACTGCATACAGGCAAGAGAATAGAAGCTTATTAAAATTTGTGTTACAAAGGACTGCTTAACAGCAGCTGTATTAGCTAACTAATGAGGTACTATTGACATCCACATACACCCATTGACTACACTTATTTGTTAGGAAGCAAGTGTCACAATTTCTACATTAACACACAAGCAACTGTTAAGACCAAGTTCTACCATGAGGTATTGCAATACTCATTGCAATATTTGAAGTGCATTTTGTTTTACTGCAGTTTTATAATTTATACACAATTATCTAGAACTGTGTTACCAATAAAAATTTCCTACATCAAATGAAACGGGAAGGTAAACAGTTTCAATTACATGGAGTATATACAGACAAGAGTCAAATGTTTTGTAGATTTCCAAGTTGAACACTTTTTCCAAGTTAAAGTATACTATTGTGGCTGAAAGTATGTATTTCTATACTAAGTGACACACTTATCTGATCTATGGAACTTTTCAATCTTATTTTACACACTGGCACAGAACTTCCTTGCACTTCAGGAAACACACCACTAAAAAACATTCTGGAATGATGAATGCATGATGACTAAGTACTTTCATAATATGAAAATATAGTGTTATACATGTCCCACCTAATACAACACAGTAGCTTCAAAAGCAATTTTTTAAATTACAAATTATGCTAAAGCAATGGCAGAAACAATACATGGAAGAACTGAAATGTATGAATAAACTTCAGCTTAATCTTTACCATCTGTATCTTAATATAAATCAAACATGAAAGAGCCAGTAAAATTTAATGACAAATGCAGGTCTTCTGCATCCAAAATATTTCGAAGTGATTGGTCCTCAAAGTGTTATGTTTATAATGAGAGTAACACTAATTTAAGGAAGTCATTGCATATTCACACATGTCACTTTAATTCCTCTTGCATAAAAGGAAATTACTTTTGAAGTATCACTTCTCAAACCACCATTTACAATATTTCCCCCTTGACCCATTAGAAATGTAGACAGCTTTTAAGTCAACCTCAAAGTCAGTCTTGTTACTGTGCTGGCATAAGCTGTCATCAGCACACTGGTCTGTAAAGATGAAGTGCGAAGATAGATTAGTAGTAGTTTGATTGAGCACACCTATCATGAGAGATATTAGAAAGATTCACCCACAAGCAACAAGCTGCTAACACCCTCTTGACACCAGGTATTTAGGCCACCGCTACTGACTGGAGGGCATCACTCAATCATCCAGGTTGGCATCTGTCAATTTACTCACAGAACAGGTTTAATTTGTCGCAGGTTATGACAATACAGTGACCATATTAGTAACTAACAGGATTAGTTTACCTCAACCAGCAGTGAGGAACTCAAGGGTTTTTTTTTTATAGCAAGGTTACCAATATGGACATTACATCAGTCAACAAGATGAGTTACTGATGAGCTTGTACCACAGAACATGGACTATTCAATTTAAGTAAACATTTCCAGTTCTTGTAAATAAAGAACAGTATTAATCCACATGCGGATTTATGTTTTAGAAAGAGGATACCTGCCACCCATAACATTCCCTCCCTTGCTTCCTTGGGGTCCAAGACCCTACAATGGCAAATTAGGATAATTCCGTGGCTGAAGATTTTGCTTGCTTCTCTTTTTAGTTTGCAGGGGGTGATTGTGTTCAAGTGTTTCTACTCTTGAAATTTGATGTGTTCTTGCATGTACTCTAGGAGAGGGAGTTGCAGAAGTAATCAAATTTTTCTTCTCAGAGGCTTTGCTTACTTTGACATGAATTCCCCAGTGTTGTCAACCAGTATACCAATGACAGTTTAAAAAGCAGTTGGAATGGATTGAATACCTGACTCAGCTCCAAGCACATGGTCAAGTTCACCATGTTCAAGGTACTGTAAAGTTATACTTCCTTTCAATTGTGGGTCCCCAGTGTTCAGGTTAATACAGGAACTATTCCGAATTTCATCTCCCGACAAACTTGTCTGATCAAGTAATCACTGCATTAATTCGATACTGTGATCGACAAGTGCAAGTAGCTGCAGCCCGATATCAGTTCTTTCGCTTGCAGGAAAAGCCAGAACAGACTTATTGCCAGTGTTACACAGAATTAACGGGCACGACTAGGAAGTTTAAATTTCAGTGTAGTTGTGGCAACTTTCACAGGGATTTAATGATATGTGAAGCAATAACATTCACCGTTTCAGATGGTAGAATATGGGAACAGATTTTAAAATATTCTGATCCATAACTTCAAGTATTGCAAACCTTAGAGCACTACGATTCAGGTGCAATAGCAGGTGACAAGTTTCATCAGGCCCTGATTTGTCGGGCCTTTACTCTTTGTTCGTGACCGTCCCAACCAGCCACAATGAGTACATACAGAACTGTGCCGACAGCCATGTAGACATGGCAACAAGCCTGTCGATTTAGTGAAGTCTTGCCCTAGATGTTTTTCTTATCATAAAGGACAAGATTGCCCATCACATAATTCAACGTGTTACATGTGCAGAAAAGAAGGCCACGTTCAAGTGGTTTCTTTGCAACAGTACAAAAATGCCAATTTTACCAGCTCCCAGAAAAAAAAAAAAGCTTGTGCATATGCAGTGAATGCTATGTTTTCAAAACAAAACTGGTTTGACTTGATGCTTGCACTAAATCATCCAGTTTGACATCCATCAGTTTACTCACAGACCAAGTTTGGTTCATTACAAGTTATGGCAATACAGTGACCATATTAGTGACTACTAGGACCAGTTTACCTAAACCAGAATTTTACTTTACTGGCTGTGAGAAAGAAATTTGTAATAACAGAATTACCAAGATGGACATTACATCAGTCAACAGGATGACTTACTGATGAGCTTATACTACAAAACCATGAACTCAATTCAAGTTAAGTAAAGTAAAGTAAATATTTTCAGTTCATATGAATAATTTGTTTTAATCCAGGTGTGCATTTGTGTTTAAAGGATACTGGCCACCCATAATGTCCTCTTCCATGTGGTACAATACTCTACAGTTATTAAGTATTGTGTAGCCTTCATTACAAAAACTGACATTTTTGCTGTGAGCAGGTGCTTTTGTGTGCACTGTTTTCTTGTCTTAAATGGCAGATTTGCAAGAAAAGTTTAATTTGTGTTAGCCTTATGTTTTATTACTACAGTATTATTCTGCAGTAGTGGGCTCAAGTAAAATGTTTTGGCTGAAGTATTGGTTCTTATTAATAAAAAAATTTTAAGTGGAACTAAATGAAAAATTCGCAGATTCTAAATAATTCCTCGACTTTCCCAGATTTCTTGTTTATTTACATGCCACTCATTTTACTTTACAGCTACATGCACTTTGTATTTTTATAGTTCTTCAGTAATTTTAATCATGATATTGCCATTCACATAATTTTATATGGAATGTTTTCTACTAATTTTTACCGACTAATTTCATATAACTTGTCAATGAGAAACTACTCAAACCTTAAAATTGTTTTTTTAACAAAGCTGTTTTTTTCCACCAGCTCCTGTGCACTATTTGTAAAATGCATCCCTTAATCTTCCCAAGTTACTTCAGGAAGCAGACCCAGATTGTGACTCCTGCTCAAGGTTGAAGTCTCAGAAGCTGTTGTCCCACAAAGCTCACCTGCTTCTGTCCCCTCATCAGGCACAGGTGGCTGCAGCCACCATTCCCCTGATGGCACGGGTGGTTCGGCAGCAGCGCCACTCCCCTCACAGCCGTCAGCACTACGTGGTACGTGTCGTCCGCAGCCACTGCAAAATGATACTTCGGGTACCAAATGGTAAACTGATGTGAGGGCAAAACTGAGGAACACAGGGCTGGCCACTATTTTCAGGATTTGAAATTCCAAGTTCCACAAATCCACACAAATTCAGAGAAGAAATTGCTAATGTTACCAATTTCATGTGTTTTTATTGGTGATAGTTGCAATTTTCACTCCTCCTAAATAATGGTCAGCTACTTAGTTCATTTTACATGTAAACTTTGGTCTACATTAGCACACAATGTTATTACCACATTACAACAAGTAGCTATAATGTTACAGCTTACTCCTAATCTGTTCCTTTTCTCAATTGCATAGCACACCTGCTAAGTATTTGCAGTTACCAATAAGGGTTGCCACCAGCTGTATAAAGGAATGACAAAATTGTTTTTACTGGAACTTAAACCTGGATTTTCCACTTGTCACAAGTAGTCCAGCACAAGATTTGTCATTTCGCTGTACAAGTGATGGCTGTCCATAGTGACACCTGTGAATACATTTGCTGTATTTCATAATGGCTTTCATCACTGCAATGTGTTCCTTCAGACATGCAACCACGTCCGAACAAAAACATACTTCTGAACACAGGCACTATATTATTGTAAATATGTTTTGCTCTGAATCATTTAATATATTAAAATTTTAATTTTTACCATAAAAACCAAATTCCAGATAGGGTGTAATCTACATATTACTGCAGTCATAAGCATTAATTTGGAAATAAAAGTTAACAGAAGTTTTAGACTGCTAGCATTTAATGCAAAATTACACAATACACAATTCTCATGACATGAAGAAGGGATCAGTTGGTAGGACATGTTCTGAGGCATCAAGGGATCACAAATTTAGCATTGGAGGGCAGCGTGGAGAGTAAAAATCGTAGAGGGAGACCAAGAGATGAATACACTAAGCAGATTCAGAAGGATGTAGGTTGCAGTAGGTACTGGGAGATGAAGCTTGCATAGGATAGAGTAGCATGGAGAGCTGCATCAAACCAGTCTCAGGACTGAAGACCACCACAACAACAACAACATGACAATTTCATGCTAACATGTTAAGGCAACACCTATATCAAGACAGACTCCCTGCTCCCTAGGCAAGTCACCCAAATACTGGGTAAGCTGAGCACAATCTCAATCCCCTGTTCCAAGAAATTCACTTTTATACATTTTTCACACAAAACCAGTGTTTTGATATTTACTCATTTAGTCTGGGCAAGAGAAGGGGTAGAGATGATCACAGTACAGTAAACAATAATAGCTGTCTTTCACCCAACCAGTAAACAATATGGTTGCGCTACATACCAGCTGCAACACCTTAGTAACAAGGAAACCACTAGGAATTTGTGGCAACTTTAAATGTTTCAAGGCACAGAAAATCAAATCTAACCTCTAGACATATTTCTTGGTGTTTCCAACACATGCATAGCACCAATCTCTAAGTTAGAGATGAGAAAATTAAGAAGCTTAAACTCTTTCCCACTGGGTGTGCTCAAATTGCACTGTAATGTTTGAGTAGACACTTCTAACAGCCTTATCAGGGGTTATTACAGTATTCTTAAGTATGGAGTGAAACATTTCTTCCAATCTAGAACTGAGCTAAATTAATTTACTTTTCAAAAGCAAATGAATGCGATATCTACTGCATAAGTGGGAGAGTACCATGTAAGTCAACCATGCAGTGTGGTTAAGGGATCATTCGCCAAAACATTCAAGTGTGGGTAATTAAGACCTTAAAACCAACAGAGGCTATCTTTCTGAAGTGAGCTTCAATGTAAAGGGAATCAAGCCTACACGAAGCTACTTTAGGAGGTAGTTTTCATTTTACCAGGTTTCTATTAGATGAAACTGGTTTGCTGGGTACATGATAATTCAGAAGAGACACTGGACAAGATAAAACAGGACATTACAATTCTTACTCTGTCATGTATACTATAGTATGTTTTATGAAGCATTTCAACCTTTTCAGTTGATGGGACATATGTCCCACTGAAGTAATACAGTTTTAAACAAAATAACATCTGGTATACAGTGAGCTTTCTGAACTAAGAAACATGGTTGACTAGGGGGTCAATCTATGGTTGGCTGTGAATAGCAAATTGGGGCATAATGTCTAAATTTGGCTATGTGGATCCCTTGGAAAATATCCACAAGGGAAGCAATGGTGTTTCCTTTTACATCACAGACTTTTGAAACAGTCCAACTTTTCAGGCATTCTTCAGGTTTGCATATTTTTAATTGTGATGCAGATGCCCACCATTTCAAATACTGTGAAGTGTGCGTTACATCCAAGTCACCTTCAAACATATGTTGAAAATTTGTGTGCAATATTGTGGTTTTCATTGGTGTCTGTACTGTCAAACAGTAAAGATTATTACCGAGTTCAGATTTGTTTCAGAAATATTACTGTATTTTTCCTTTCTAAACACTGGTATTGAGCTGTAATAAAATATTTTGTCTTGTCACCTTTTGCTCCAACAGATCAAAATTAAAAATCTATTTCAACTTCATCCCACCTGGAGTGAATTTGACCCATTATCTGTCGTGATTATTGTGGATTGACTAAGATGACTTATGGAACTACCAACAATTGAGCAGCAGATTTGTATAATTGAATGTGTGTGTCATCTTTATAAGACTTCCTAACCAAGATTTTACTTTGAAAACCCTATATTCAAACAAAACCATGGAGCTGGTTGAATTTGTAGGACTTAGTTCCAATTTTCAGAATTTGAAGTTTATTTTTATTGGTGGAAATGTAATCATGAAAGATTTTCAATCTTTTATTTTGATATCAGTATGCAATGTGTTAATCCATGAAGTGTTAACACATCTACAAATTTTATGATTACAGCTCAGTGCACTTTGAAACCCGGGGAGGGGGGCATGAAAATTATTTCTGTATCATTTGGACAGCATTGTTTAATTATAATGGGCTCTAATGTGAAAGCAAACCATGGACCTGGACACAGGTGGCACTGCAAAAACTAGGTTCAGCTACATGCCACTTGGCACAGCAAAACCACAGAGAGCAATGTCAGAACTTGTTCAATGAAGATCTGTGATGATACTGTTAATATATTTATTGGTAAGGATGAAGTTACAACTGACAAAATGTCATTAAAACAGAGCAAGCAAGCAAAACAATTGAGCAAATGTGTTTCTATGTAGCAATTTTTATTATTAATTGTGCTTCTTAGTGTTCTCCCACATTTTCATTTAGTGCTCATTTTGGTTGATAGGCCAAGCTGTCGACCAAGTGTTCTGGGTTGCTGTTGTGCACTCACTGACTCCAACCAGACAATTATTGTTTGGTTTCACACTTATTTGTAACAGTTCTATTCCCATCCCCAATATTGTTTAAGAGTTAGCGCTAATGTTCTGTCAACTGCAAATTTAGCGTATTTTAACTCTGGTGGATGTTGTGGTTAGAGGCACTCAAATTGACTGCCAGATCCCAAGCATTATTTAAGTTTATCTGTCTTTGTGTAATAGGTTTCCTGGCATTTTTATTTCAGTATAAGAATCACACTGTCCCAGAGTTCACACTGTGATACTGGTTTCACATTTCATTTCACAATTTTGAGGCAGTGCTCTGAGACAGCTGGTTTGTTCTTTGCATCTGTGACTTCAGTGATATGACAAACAGAACAGTCTGGTCCAGCGAACAGATGCAACATTAACATGGAATATAATCTACACCCAGATTTTGAAGACTTGGGACAAAAACTATGCTTTGTAAAGTTGCTCTGAGGAGAACAAGTGTCGTACCAAGATTTACCAGAAACTTCATTCAATTGAAAATAAGCAAACACTTTCCCTGCAGATACTCTACCATTTCCAAATAAACAATTGTCAATGTTTGTGGAACTTTGTGCCTTTTAGTGTGTAAGTAGTACAACTGAAGCAGTGGCACAGTTAATATTCTTACAGCTTCACATTTTGTGCTCTGTTTGAAACCTGCTTTTTATCTTTGTTGTTCATTTATCCACTATTCAGAGAAGTGAACAACAAGCATGTTTTCCTGTGTATACTGAAAGTGTTCATATTTGTCTCTAATGAATATGAGGAAGAATAAATCTTAAACTTCAGTGAAAATCCTTTTTACCTTTACCAAAAATGAACAAGTTCCAGTTTTCAGAAAAGTGATGATCATTACAAATGGTTTGCAGTGAATTTATTGCCAACATGTGAAATTTTCAACAATCTTTCCACAGTAATTCTTACGGAGAAGTGACACTGCCAAACCTGTCTTCTTGCAATGCTCATGGCATTCAAAACTTTAAAATTTTTGTATAATTGGTATCATTTTTATGATCGGTTTCATCCAAGGGAACGTATTAAGTCTTGCTGAAGACTAGACAAAGAACGTTCTCATTTTGGTTCTTTTATTATGAGACCAAAAGGATTGTAACCACTGGAAATACCCTGCAATAGTAGCTATTGTGTCACTATTTTGGCTGAGACTAAATTGTGCTTAAAGACATCTAAATTATATCTATATTAGATATAAAGTGACTCCTTTTTTCAGAAACTGAAAGGTGTCTGCAGATAATCCAACACATTCACTTACTTCTTACACCAAGTAGTTTCTGGGGAAACTTCATTAGAGCACTTTCCATATCCTCCTTTTAAGTTTAAAGGAGTGAGATACATTAGATGCCTGTAGATGCATTGTTTTCACAGTAGTTTTTCCAGATTTGGGTAAGCCTATGGCAGGAAGGTTATTTTTTGGCTTTTTCTCTGTCTATTTCCTTTCTCAGACATTCTGGCTTTTGACTTGCCTATTCAGTAATTCAGTCTAGCTGGAATCTAGGTGACAAGTACACAACAGCTAAACTTGCATCACTTGAAGGGTATGTCATCAAAATATTGATCACAAAAAAGAGAGAGAGAGAGAGAGAGAGAGAGAGAGAGAGAGAGAGAGAGAGAGAGAGAGAGAGAACTTTGCTGAAAATTTAGGACTGTACTATTAAATACCACTGAGGAAATGAGAAGTTTCTATGGTGTTTAGAAACAAATCAACTAAAGTTTTTCATAAATAGAGGACAGAGTGAAATTTTTTTATGGGATTTTATCTTTGAACATGCCAGGATAAATGAGTTATGCAAACAAGATGACAGTGAAGAAACATCAATCAAAATGTATGTAAAAATAATCAATTAAGGGAGCCATGAAGCAGAAAACTGTCAAATTTATTCAACATTTTACATTACACCCCAGTCATTCCTGAACTAGAATATGTGAATATATATTCTTTGACCACCGCTTAACAAGTTGGTCAGCCTGATGCTTAGCAAGTAACAGCATAACATTACAGCACCGTTTTACCCTTAGTGATTTTAAATAGGGTAGTACTCATTTCACAATACTTTATGCAAATTATTGTATGACATCACAATATTGACAATTGCACGAACTTTAAACAGGGTATTGCAAGTTTTAATCCAAGTATGTTCCATGCTTAATTTGTGAACTATTGACACTAACAGGCAACCATCAGTAAGTAAGATGGTTAATTATTATAATAGTTAGAAAACATACCAAGAATGGCTTTTATAAAATCATATGCATGCATGCATGAAGTCTTCCAAGAGGCCCATATCTCATGCTAATGAAAGTAGCAGTTACTTAAAGTAGCAGTTACTGTTTGTGTACCATGTCACAGACATCTGCAGAACGTCTCGTGAAATGTTACCATCTGACATAATACTCTATTTCATGAAGTAATCTTATTGTGATTATATTTTATTCATGCAGATTGTAAATGTGGTCAGAATAAGTTTACCAGAAAGCCTAAGTTTAAAGGTAACAGGATCTGTCACTGTCCAGATGCTTCAAGTTGTTACGTGTCCCACTAACTGCTGATGAATATGGACAGAACCATCCCCCTACGAACATCAATAGCATGTATTGAAAGTATGTTACAAACTTGTCAGTAAGGCCATCAAAAGCATGCATGCAACTGCAGTCTCAGGCAACTGATTCCACACACCAGTTTCCTGAGACTGTTCACACATGTCAACTTTCCTTTTTATTATATTGTTACACTCTATTCTGGATTTTCCATTGTTAGGTATCATAAAATCTATACCTGTTTAGCTAGCAAAAACATTTGCTAATAGTAAATGTGAGAGAACTCACTCCCAACAACTTTCAATAACTGTGGGGGAATGCTCGCCTAAAAGTGTGTTCAGGCCTCGAATCCCTGAAAACTAGTATCATGGCTGCAGTGATTTTTCAATGACAGGTCAGACAGCAAGCTGAAAGTTTTTCAGAAATGTGGGTGTAGAACCTGGGGCTAACGTCAAATGTTTTACTACCATGTGAGGGTGCAGGAATCTGAGGAAATCACTCCAAAATGACAAGAGGCCAGAATTCTGAAGGAGGCCTCCAAACTTTGAGATTTACGTATTCTCCAGTGTAACTGACAGCTCGACCTGGTGATTTAACTTCGCAGAAGGTTGAACTGATTTTATCAAAAATTTTGAATGATTTATCCCAAAAGTACTACATTTTTAGGTTTAAATACAAATTTCTTTGAGAGTACTATGTCTATGAAACTCTGTAGAGCCATGACAAGATAAATTGCACCAGTGTCCACCACATGGCATACTTACTAAGGTCAATTTTCTTCACTTTGGAAGCACCATCGAATTTGTTGGCCCAGTACAAGCTGCGCTGGCCATGGATAGTCCAGAACAGATCCTGCCCCAGAGCAGTTACTGATGTCGGGGATCCTGACAGCTTCTTGAAGATGTGGTGGTCAATACCTGCAAATGTTTCAACTTGACTACAATGTAGTTTACATGTGGAACTTCTGCCACCAAACACTGAATATTTCTTGTGGCAGAAATCAGACTGCTAGCAAACTTGCAATCTATACACTTTACAGCATTATCTGAGACAATGCAACTAAGATCAGAAGGCTTTATTCTACAAAAATATGCAAAGTTAACACCTTTCAGAAACTAGGGATTATTACATTTAATGTACATGTTAATCCACTCATTTTCTAACATTTGTGCTTAACAATAATAGCAAATGCAGGATGAATCCATGAATCATGCAATTCATAATTCACATGGAAACAGGCATCTGGTATTGTGGTTTGTGAATTCCTATTTGGGGCTCATAATGGAAACCAGTAAACACATGCAGATAAACCTTGCTAGTATATATTTTAAGAGCAAGGTGGGATGATCTTATCCATTCTTGTAGCACTCCTGATGCCAATTTAATTTTTTCCTTTTCTGATCTTGTCAGTAACAAATAGTTACAGGAGATTTCTCATTTCAGCCATACTTCATTAAAATTAGTCACAGTGTAGTCTTCTAACTACTGAATGCCACATTTATAAGGAATTACTCTTTACTATAGATGCACACCACGGCAACTTTTCAATGTTAGATTTTGTTTTTAGATTCTTTTAGTCTACTGAAAAGCACCCATTTTCTCATTGTCAGTAATCAATTTTCCCAAAAATAGTCTAATTTTCATCTAGGGTGTTCAAATCCTTAAATACAATTGTTTCCAAAATTCAGTAAAATAGTTTTGGGGCCCTCATTTTTCCTCTTTATTAGAAGTGTACTTTTACTCTACTGTGTAAGTTAAAAGTACTTTCTCCCAACTTTTTGATGAGTCCTGAGAATCATTCACACTATTCTCCTGTAAAATAGTACTTTGCCATTTCTTAGTTATACCATTTAACTGCAAACTTCTGTACATACTGTATTTCTGTACACTAAGTTGCTACCAGTACCTTACATTAACAGCTAAAAGGTATTACACAAGTATTTTACAAATTTATAGTTTTTGTAATACAGGTATCTAAACAAGCATCAAGCACAAAGCATAAGTCATCACACAGTCATCAATGTACAATTCTGCAAGTGGGATCTAGCAGTAAACTTTTTCACAATCTATGTTTCTTCACATAACTGGTTAGGGCCCCAGAGTGAAATTTTAAACCTGCAGACTTCAGAGTGTGAAGCTGGTAAGCTTTACAATGCCCATGTGTTTAACCTCTCAGGCTATGTTAAATGCTGCAGAGTATTTAAGACAATCTAACCATATGGTTAAAGCCCTGATGAACAGAAGCGAATTTGTGATAAGCCACTGTATGGTGAAAAACTTCCGAAGTAGCTAAATACTTTTCAAGACTAACAATAAGACCTACACAATGTGAAAGTTAGCAATATTACAACATTAAGCAGAAATTTTCCCCAATATCCCCAAGTTTTTCAGAAATTGCCTTAATAGGTCCTCTTTGTATAATTTGAGGAAATACTGGAACTGAGATGTATATATTCCTCTTACCTGTAATGTTTAACAAATACTAGCTTTGACTTTTTTAGTATGTGAATAGAAGATAGCATTCCGTGTAATGTCAACTGCATTTAAATATACGCTGAAGTCTCAGCCAAGTTGTTATACCAAAGTCCACTGTTCCTTTTTAAAGTTATTCTTAAAATCAGCTTGTGGTTAATGTATTTAAACTGCCTGCAATTGTGGCTTTAACCTGTTAGTGTCCACTACACTCTGCATGCTTGCTGAAGGCAGTGACTTCTGGAAAACAGCTACAGAAATTAGACCTATACCAGATGTAAGTGTGCAGTCTAAAGAAAGCACAAGACTATTTCTGTTGATAAACACTGTAGGTGATAAGTAACTATAAAACCTGCATCTATGATAGTGCTGTGAATGTTAATAAATGTATTTTATCAAAGATTAACTGTACAGTGTAAATACATTGAACTAAGTCTGTTCAAAACATTGAAGTGTCCATGGTTACGAAGATCTACTTTTATTTCTGCTGTTTAAGAATTAAGCTGCTTAGCTGTTCTGATGCACTAAATATTTGATGTACACATTTTCTTTTATAATATATGGTAAAAAGTTAAGTGCTCCTGTTATTACTCAAGATCTCTCCCTCCCTGTGGAAATATTTAAATGACAATTTAAAGTTAATTCTGTAGATTGCCCATCTGTGTCATAATATCACAAGCAGCTACTGCTTAATATTTAAGCAAGCCAGTTTGCTATCAATGAAATTATTTTGAGTACAAATCCTTACACTGTGGTTACATCACCTCTTTGTAACAATTACTTTAACAGGCAATAACAGTAATAGTTTCATGCTACTCCCACTTAACTGAGCTAACTGCAAGTTTTGATAAACCATTACAAGCAAAACTGGACCCACTTTTACTAATATTCATGCCTGCAAAGCAATTTTTATCATCAGCTTACGTGTAAGCTGTATGAGCATGCAGAATATATGTGGAACAGTATTTAGTATTCTTTACTTTCACTAATTCCTTGTTATGTGGAGTCTGAACACATCTCACTATCCCTTTTTTGGGAACAACAGTCCATACATAGTTTATGCCAAAATATGGGTGGGTATGGGAGGAAAACAAGCTGGTGTTACCAGTGTGGAAAAATGTGCAGAATGTAGAATGTAGAAATGAGTAAATCATAGGGAGTGTGTGTGTGTGTGTCTCAAGACCGGTGTATTTAAGTCAGTCCAACCTGTGGCAGTAAACAAGCTCAGTTAACATCAATGAAGGTTCATGAACTTAGGAATTCCAAAGCCTGTTTAATTGCACATAGTCAAAGAAAAAATGTAGAGAATCTCTTAACTGAACAGAAGGAAGACTGAGTATCAGGAAAGTTCCAAGCAGCATATTTTTTGACAAAATCTAAACCATGTTTGGACTTCCACAACCCTGTGGATTTTCAAAGTCAAAATAGTCTCTACAAGCACAAAGCACATATGGCTCAACAGTCTACTATGCATAAACTGCATTACAGAAACTGAGGAAGCAACAGTTCATAATATGAAGTTTCAATATGGGACATGTCTAATTCACTGAACTTCACAAACACACAAATACAATAGACACTGAACTTTTACAATTTTTCTTAAAGTACGGTTTTTCTTCACGTTCTGTGAATGGCATGCAGTTATGGTGTTAATGTGATGTTAGGTACAAATTTTAGTGTTTTGTAATTATTTCTGAACATGGCAGGGGTAAAATACAGGGAGCGAAAGGCTATTTACAATTTGTACAGAAACCAGATGGCAGTTATAAGAGTCGAGGGGCATGAAAGGGAAGCAATGGTTGGGAAGGGAGTGAGACAGGGTTGCAGTCTCTCCCCGATGTTATTCAATCTGTATATTCAGCAAGCAATAAAGGAAACAAAAGAAAAATTCGGAGTAGGTATTAAAATCCATGGAGAAGAAACAGAAACAGGTTCGCCAATGACACTGTAATTCTGTCAGACAGGAAAGGACTTTTGAAGAGCAGGTGAATGGAATGGACAGTGTCTTGAGAGGAGGATACAAGATGAACATCAACAAAAGCTAAACAAGGATAATGGAATGTAGTCTAAGTCAAGTGATGCCAAGGGAATCAGATTAGGAAATGAGAAAGTAGTAACAGCATTTTGTTATTTGGGGAGCTGAAGAGAAATTAACATCGACTAAGATCTAAGTGTCAGGAAGTCATTTCTGAAAGTATTTGTATGGAGTGTAGCCATGTACAGGAGTGAAACATGGACAATAAGTAATTTAGAGAAGACGAGAATAGAAACTTTCAAAATGTAGTGCTACAGATTATGTTTATGCTGAAGATTAGATGCGTGGATCACGTAACTAATGAGGTATTGAATAGAATTGGGGAGAAGAGGAGTTTGTGGCACAACTTGACTGGAACGGAGCAGTTGGTAGGACATAAGCTGAGGCATCAACGGATCACCAATTTAGTACTGGAGGGCAGCGTGGAGGGTAAAAAGTCTTAGAGGGAGACCAAGAGATGACTACACTACGCAGATTCTGAAGGATGTAGGCTGCAGTAGGTACTGGGAGATGAAGCTTGCACAGGATAGAGTACCACGGAGAGCCGCATCAAACCAGTCTCAGGACTGAAGATCACAACAACATAACTAAGCGCAAGTACAAATTAGTTAAATTAACTGATGACTGATGCAATTGAAGTTCCTTGTGACAAGTTTTTAGACATACTGTATGCAATGAACCACTGATTGCCAAACAATCAACATTACCTGACAGCTGTTGCACAGGAGTTACGTGCAGAGTCTAAGAAGATGTACAGAGTACTGTGTTAGGTGGCCTGAAGCTTTACAGCAGTGCAAGCTGTATGGCAGTCTTAGCAAGGTTTGAACACTGATTTTAACAGGTGTTCAAACAAGACTAGTAAAAATTAAGTGTCAGGAAAGAGTTAAACAGCTTGCAGGAAACACTACCAAGCCCCAAGTTTGTGTGCAACTTTGTACAGATTTCTAGTGTTTTTGGAGATTAGTATGTTCTCAGTACCTCTGAAAGTACATTGCTGTCCTTTGCCAGAGGGCAATTATGAGGTCAATAAGAGCCACTGAACAGTTTAAGGAAATGCCAGGTACTTTAAGGAAGCAGGGAAAGCTATTTCAGAACTGCATTTCAAACATTTCACTGGTTTCTAGAAGAGAATGAAGCAAACCGAGTTCCCAAATTAATAGGAAACCTTTCTGTTGGAGCCTTAGTGACAATAAGGCAAAAGCTAACTTCAAATGACAATTTCAAATGACAAATTCAAATCCTTCATGAAAGATGCCAATATTTTGTACATTAGTAAATTGCCCTGCGACATTGAGGCCACTGCTGTAAGGCAAGAAAATTAGGAACATTACGAATGTTTAAGAATTTTCAAATGTAACTGAAAGTTTTTGACATGTAAAGAGAACATTCCTCAAAACCTGAAACTGGTTTATTTGTGGTTACACACACTCCCTGGAGTACAAAGAGAGCCTTCCACACAATTTGTAGTTATGACAACATTGTTTAATTCATTTTTTGGACTACTTTAAGATAATCAATGCTATAAGGCTAATCTATATGCACAGCAGTGAGTGGTACTTGACAGGATCTTTCACCACTGATATGAATACAGCACTGCAGATAAGGTGCTAAACTGACAGTAATAAGTGGGGCAAGTCTGAGCACAGCAGGAAGCACACATTCTGGCAGTTTTCTGTGAAGAAAGGGTCAAAGTCTTTTAGTATTAGCAAGCTTATGCTTGCTAAATATAAGTCTGAGAAATCTGAAGACAGCTGAACCACAGTCTCATTCTAATACTATGTGTTCTTTACCATAGTTTCCACCTGCTGTCACATGGAAAGTACACTCAACCCTTCTGAGCTAGAGCACCACCTGACTTACATGTCATCAATTTAAGCATATCTGGATTCCATGTCCCCTCCTGACCTTTTACAGATGTGCAAATAGCTCTTTCACAGCTATACCCACACTGAAGTCTAGGAGAAGCATTTTTAGCTTCATTGTACTGTAGATTATTTTACTGTTTCAGTTATGAAACTGACATTTACACTAAGCCAATACAGTCACACTCTTTAGGAGTCAGTGAATTGTGTGTGGGTGCAGAAGTACCAACAAAGGGAAAAATGGAGAAAGGCTTAAAGTGACTGCTTTGGCAGGATCACTGAAGTACCCCATTCCATTTGGATAAACCAGCTTTTGTTTCAGGCAGTGTAACAGCTGATGTGGACATGGGAGAGGAAACATACTAGTGCTGAACCAACCAAGCAGTTGCAAAGGAAATCTAGTTGAAATTGTCAGCTGAGCAAGTACCGAGGCAAACAATGCAAGTGACAAAATATTTGAAAAGCTAAGGATACTGAAACATGTGAATTACCCGAGAGCAGGAAGTCTCAGCCTGCAATGCTTTGTTGGCATAATTTCCCAATTCCATGCTTTGCTGAACAGAATTATTTTCTGAGAAGTATGTGACTTATTGCAGTTTAGACAAGAAAAATGACTTCTGGCCCAAGGACAACCATTATGTGCAGTAGTCAGGAAAGAACTCTTCACATCATACAGACCAGGATGTCACCATACTTTGACTTTTGAAGTCAACCTTAATGGAATTTTTATTCCAATATGCTGGAAACACTGTTGACAGCTCTAACCAAATACAAGGGAACAATGAGTGTTACAACAGCATACTTCAGTATTCAGGTACAAGAGTTTCCACATGGAACAATTTTGAGGCCAGTGGATTGACTCCAGCCACATTAAAATGGGCACCATAAGCCTGGACCCTGCCATATCAAACACCTCATGGGGAACAATGAAGTTCTACACAGCCCAACATTTGTGCACTACTAATTATCACATGAAAGTGTACAAATTTCAGAGCATAACAGATTCTCTGAGAACTTAAGGATGACAGGGAAATGCACAGTTATTTAAGGCACAATTGTGCACATACAGATCCACTGGGTCGACAGCATTTTTATCATACCGTTGCAGTATACAGTATACTGCCGACTTAATGATACACAGGTTTATGAAACAATCTAAATATGCAGAACTATTGGTACATAGTACAACTGCTACTGCAAACAAATTAACTTACGAAATTAAAATGCATGCAGCCATCTGTTTTACATGTTATTTATACAACTAGTTATGTTCCAATAACTGACCTTCAGGCCCCATGACTAAATTGGGAGGAATTAAATGCTGTGTGCAGTCACAACAGGAGCCGATATTAAATAACCCATGTGTTTTACATTACAATCCCTTTGTTCAGAGGCCAACTGTTAAGACAACATTCAAACCAGAATGTCAGCCGTTTGATGAATGAGGGGGTAGTGTTGTGTAAACCAGAGATCTTTGGATACAAATTAGGACTGCACACAGGACTTTACTCTTCCCTGTTTACAATGGTCAAGGGGCCTAAAGATGGTATTCTGGAACATTAGAGCTGGTTGCCTAAACACCTGCAGCTATATCTGATTTCATTTTCATTTCATATTTAACAGCTGAAATTGTTTTAACCATCTATTACACATGAGCATATAAAAAAAATACATCCAGTTAAATCACATTTCAACCTTCAATATTAGCAGCATTGTGGCACTTAAAACACTAAAATCTTTAACAAATTTTTATAGCAACAATGAATCGTTTGGTTTGGAGAAACGTGCACTAATTGTGATGTCTGCACATTCTGCAGTGTCATTGTCAATTTTTGCAAGCCCACTCTTTCAGATATATGGTGTAAACTTTTTTCGGACACAGAATGGTATAAACACTACTTTCCTTTTAACTTATAATTGGGTCTGTCTCATGTGACTGCTTATGAATACTTGGAACACATTCTACAGTATTTCTCAAATATGTGGGGGACCCATACCAAACGGCACTAGCAGGATATTGTCAATACAGGGGAGCAGCACAAACAGCTACAGGTTTACTTTTATTACCTAAGAGCACCTCAAAGCTGCTGAAAAACTGGAAGAACCCTGAGAAATTAACTATCCCACAAAACTAAGAAATTTTAAGAATAACCACTGACAAATTTAAAATATATCACAGTCCTCTATATTTCTTCAGTGATAAAACAGTTGTTACAACATGTACAGATATGCTTAAGTAATCATCCATTGAACCACTGCATGAAATGCTACAGGAAGTAGCTAAAGTTGTACAATGGGACATACTTTCTACCCTGCACTTATTAACAGCAGTTTGCTGACTATGGATGTAATTGTGACAAGTCCAGTCATAGGAAACAGCTACAAATTAAAACCTTGTAGCCTCACTGCACAATATTTACAGTGAAAATATGCTCGGCTTTACACCTGTAGAATAAGGAGAGGAAAGTCTTGGCTGTGATGAAATTACTGTTTATTTATTAATGAATCATGTCTTGCATAATTCAAGGCATCTTCAGATTGGTTAATGTTGATAAGTTGAATGTATTTAAAATACTAGTTAATTTACTTCATGTAGGGGTTTAATTATGTCTAACATTTATTGTCAAATCTGAAGGTGTCTAATTAGGTGAAACAAATCACTGATGAGGAAAACCAGTAATTTCAACATTGCAGCCAAGACTTCTCCTACATACTGGTTTCTGTATCTGAATGTCATAGATTGGAAAAGTTTCACACTTTTAGAATAGTTTTGTAAAAACTTTATGCAGCTAAATTAACAGTTTAGCTATTATTACCATCAGAGGCAAGACTTCCTATGGTGTTCGTCCCTGAATCTGCCACAAAGACTCTGTCCAGGATGCTGTCATACCAGAGAGAGACATAGGGCCCCGACACTTCCTCCAGCACATGGACACGCTGTCCAGAACCGTCCATCAGGATCTTGTCCACGTGCACATATGAGGATGAGCCAAATGCCACAAACATGTACCTGCACCACAACACCAGTCACAGTTCATGTTACTCAAGTCAGTTTCATTTTTACAATATGTACAGCATTCTTATTAAATCTAGTATTCTTTACAGTAAATTTAAAACCGACGAATCATTTAAGGCAGTCTGCTGCCAAATCTAATTTTGCTTCTGCAATATTTCAAAATACATCAAAATAGACCGCAGGATAAGAGTGGTGGTGGTGGTGGTGGTTAGTGTTTAACGTCCCGTCGACAACGAGGTCATTAGAGACAGAGCGCAAGCTCGGGTGAGGGAAGGACGGGGAAGTAAATTGGCCGTGCCCTTTCAAAGGAACCATCCTGGCATTGGCCTGAAACGATTTAGGGAAATCACGGAAAACCAAAATCAAGATGGCTGGAGACGGGATTGAACCATCGTCCTCCCAAATGCGAGTCCAGTGTGCTAACCACTGCGCCACCTCACTCTGTACAGGATAAGAATATAAGGCCTGAAGTACTAATGAAGTGGCTCAAGACATTGTGTGTGCCAACTTAGTACAATCAAAAATGTTAAGAGGAAACACCGAACAAATACCCTGTTCTTTGCCATTTTGAAGTGGATCAAACAACTTCCCATGGAACTCCAATATGCGTAAGATAGGCACTGGAAGAATTTTAATTAAGCTCATGACCTAATAGTTTGCTTCATGAAATACTAACCAAATTATTACCTATTAATAGGAAGGAGAACATGAGCCATGCTACAAATTTATCAGCATCTGCATTCTACAAAGTACAGGATGGAAATTATCAGGGATATGTCTTATTTCTATGTGTGGATGCAGCCACATAAGCTTTAACCCAATACCCAATTGGTGTTAAGTTTAGTATCATGTTGAATCTACACAACCTCATGTTCATGAAACAAAGTTTCTTACAACATTTACTGTCATACCCAATGACAGTGCAAAGATGGTTCCTGATGCTACATGTGTACAGCCTTCAGCACTTTGTATTTTTCTTTTACACACAGTGTAGATCAGTTATACTTAACATGTAACAGTTACGACTTTTCTTCAAGGGCTGAGCCATTCTTTCATGCTGCTTCTGTGACAGTGACTACCATGAATTCAAAAGAGTGGGTTTTTATGTATAATGCTCATAGGTGGCAGCACATTTAACAGTAGCTTGATAGCAATTTCTACTTTGTAGACACTTTGTATTTCACACACACTAAACAACGGAGGTGATGGAAGAGGGGTAATCTGGCACAATAAAATTGTGTGAACTGTACAGCCACCAAAACAGTTGCAGCAAGCTTACAGTGAAGATTAACTACTTTGTTGAACAGTTTTTAGATATTTCGAAGACTTTAAGGCCAACTTGTCTGTGTTAATGTAGGATTGTGTTTTGGCTTCTGCTGTGACTGAATTTATCACCAGGGTGCTACAACTGTAATGATTAGCAAGTAATATGTAACCTCACTGCAGTGTTACAAATTTCATATGGTAGTGTCTTCACAATTATGCAGGATCCATATTCTTAGGACCTGCATTTTACCTGCTTGGTATCATCTTCCAAACAAAAGGCTGTGCCATTAGAGACAAGCCATGATGTACTCCATCTCATTGCTGATGGAGGGTTCATGTGTCTGGAATCCATTATCACCAGTGACAAGTCATGGCTTTTATGCATCATTACAGTCCTGAAGGGAGATGAGCCAGCACAGTGAAAGTTCATTTTCCAACACAAAGATAGGTGGAAGTTGTTCCATCTGCAGGGAAAGTGATGCCATTTTTTGGCTCTCGTGGAATGCTTTACCAGCAAGCAATTCCTCTACTGTCACTGCAGCATACTGTATATCAGTATTGGCTAAACTGATGAAGCACATTGCAAGGAAAGACCAGAAGTTTCTCTGACTGGGTGGCAATATGTGGTCTCACCTCAAAGTTTGAGCTTCAGTTCAACATTACCTGTTTACTGCAGACATCTAGCCCCATCTTGCAGCCTGTGGTTTCTTTTCAAATCCTATCACTAAAGGCAAAAATTTGGAACATTTTATTTGCCAATCAAGCAGTGCTCAAGCAAAGTTAAGATTCTCAAGAACCTGACAAATAGAGAGAGAGAGAGAGAGAGAGAGAGAGAGAGAGAGAGAGAGAGAGAGAGAGAGAGAGAGAGAGCCAGGTGTGGAACACAAAGCTAGTGAGGCTTTTTAAGTCTTTGTCAAGCATATAAATTCAAATGGGCATCTATAGCTTATTAGTATGTTAGGCTACAATAGCACTTGCGATTGAGAGCACTAACTACTAACGCTGTCACAAGGACTTAAAATTATTAATTGTAATGCTACAACTGTCCTTTTGCAAAGAGCAATGTCCTGGCAATAATACAAATCCTGTTGACTTATCTCTGGAGTAAGTAGTAATTAAAAGAATGCACGTCAAGAATGTAACAGATGCAGCATTATTGTAGTAATGCAGCATTATTGTAGTAATGCAGCATTATTGTAGTAATGCAGCATTATTGTAGTAATGCAGCATTATTGTAGTAATGCAGCATTATTGTAGTAATGCAGCATTATTGTAGTAATGCAGCATTATTGTAGTAATGCAGCATTATTGTAGTAATGCAGCATTATTGTAGTAATGCAGCATTATTTAGAGGAAAACTACTGCAAGTGAGCTGCATTTAAGATACAAATTACATGGAGATAACACTTTAGAAAGTATGTAGTGTAAACTGGAAAGTTTATGATGTCACATACTCCTCGACAGAGCATAGGGGACAATGCAGGAGACCCGCACTGCCGTACTAGCCAAGTTCCTAACAGAGGTGGTTTGCCATTGCTTTCTTCTGACCATACTGGGGATGAATGATGACAACACCCAGTCATCAAGGCAGGTGAAAATCCCTGACCCCACTGGGAATTGAACCCAGGACCCCGTGCTCAGGGAGCAAGAATGCTATTGCAAGACCACGAGCTGCAGACTGGAAAGTTCACACCAGGCTGAATTAATGTTAGCTTTGAAGAGTATTTGGGACCTATAGATTACAAAGTTCTATAGTAACCTGGAGTAAGACTCCTGTCATTAAAACTGATCTCTGGAACAATTCTAAATTTATGAACTGGTAGAACACTGAAAATGTCAACACACCTCTGGAACTCTGAGAACATACTTGTATGCTCTAAACTAGAGTAAATTAAAGTATTCTGGTTTTATGATTGAATTCCAACTTAATAGGACCTACAAAGTGGCGAAGTAGTATTCAACCAGTGCCCAAATCAACAATAGGATCTTGTCCAAATGAATGGTGAGGTCTTGCTATTGCCAGATAACTGAACAAAAATTCACTTAATGTCAGTATAAAGCTATTAAATTCTTTGACCAGAAACTGTCTCCAAGGAGAATCTGAACTGTTCATAGCCAAATACACAAAAAACACCTTCGAAGCGAAGATTCATACTGGCCAACAATTCAAACTTAGTCAAATTTATGTTTACAAGCAGGCAAAGCAAACTGCCTTGTTGACAGCTATTTATAATGAGACTATGCCTTACAGCCCCACAGCTGATACATACCCCTGATCTGGGACGACAGCTACACTCAGCGGTGGTTCGGCCCCCGTGCTTCTCAACAACACGGCCACTGTTTTGGTGTTCATGCTCATTGCATTCACTGTTGCAAGCTCAGCATCACTCCAGTACACATTGTTACCATACGCATCTGCAAAGGTTGCTTATTAGACCTAAGTACCACTTAGTTACAACACCACAATGCAACAGTCCATCCCACTCACCATATGACAGGCTCATGATCTTCCCAATTCCTTTCTCGAGTAGTAGTCTAATTACATTAGTAGACATCACCATTGAGAACAATTTCTTCTCTTCACTCTCACTCAGTATCAGCATGTCTAGAAGCAGTAATATTGAAGTTAAGTTTTGTGCATTCACTTCCAATATTTTTGGTTACAGGTTAACAGGAAATTCAGATATTTCTTGCAACAAATTGAATAAGGAACCTATCTACTCAATTTTGGCACCTGCTTAATTGAATTTAAGTAGGGTCCACACTAGGTTAACATAATAAGCTAGACAATGCAGAATAGGCCTGACAGAGTTAACAGAACACACTAAGAATGAGCATCTACACTTTCAAAACTAATTTTTTTTAACTTTAGTCTATACCTGTGCATTTGTGGTACAAAATTTTAATAACTACCTGTAAGTACAAAGGAAGGCAACAGCCACTGAATGTAAAATCTAATCATTATCAATCACACCTACTAATCACATCTGAGGGATTAAAACTTGCAGCATGAATCTTGACTGACCACAGAAAATACTAAGGCTGCTCAGTTATTTGTGGAACAGTATAGTAAACTCACCACATGACAGAATGTTAGTATGGAAATGTTGCTCTTTGCAGAATCAGAAAAGATACTGACATTTTAAATGTTGCATTCATTCCATGTAAAAATCTCATGAAAATCCTTACTTCTACAATATCTAAGGCGTTAAGAGAAAAAATGTCGAAATTTGTGAACTACTTCAAAATGCCAATCTTATATGGCAAGGTTATTTTCACATACCTCCTTCCAATCAAATTTTTCAGTATTATTGAATTAATCATTTCCTGACAGTTGCCTTTTCAGCAATCCTTACATTTTTTACACTTAGATGCCAATACGTACTCCATAATGGTATATGGTTAACAAGGGACTTAGGGAGGTCCTCATCAATTCACAACCAGAGTATTATAGTTTAAGAATACAGAATTATTTTGTAATGTATGGGTAGAATGCCTGTACCAATGACATTTAAAATAACAGTCATCAAACTCAGTACCACATAGGATTTGTTAAAATAAGTTATGTAACTAATTCTATTCTTCATTTGGCTTGTGTTTATGTTTTACATGCTTCAGGGACATTATGCAGCACCACAAGACTTGACATCATTGCGAGCGTCAAATTGTCTGTTGCCATGGAGTTCATCTTGTGTGAAGTTCCATGTTACTGGGCTTCCCATGATTAAAGACCTGTGATGCTAGACACTGAAGCAGCAAGAGATGTTAGCCATACTCCTATTACGTGACTCATTCATTTTGAGAAGGCTATGTTAACTCTTGCTATTCAATTAACACATCAAAAAAGTTTTGCATCACCCAGTTCCCAGAATTCAGAAAGAAACTGACTGCATATTGTACCATAAAGACAGTCCCTCTGTTCAGATATGTCACTAAACCCACTTGATGTAAACAACCATTCACGACCAGTGCCTATTAGATGGAGGGGTCGAGCAGCCAATCAGTTCCAGTCATTGTACCAGCAAGGAGGTACATGGCTCATCTTGTACGTAGTTCAACTGTGCCTAGACAGTCAATACTGTGGTTCGATCAGCTCTGCATTGTTACTGTGTGCTAGGAAGGGCTCTCAACAAGGGAAGTGTCCAGACGTCTCCGAGTGAACCAAACCCATGTTGCTCTGACACGGAGATACAGAGAGGCAGGAACTGGCGATGACATGCCTCGCTCAGGCCACTCAAGAGCTACTACTGCATGGGTGAATGGCACCTACAGACTATGGCTCTGAGGAACCCTGACACCACCATGTTTAATAATGCTTTTTGTGCAACCACGAGCATCTTTACTATGAACAGTATGCAACAGGCTGTATGATGCTCAACTTCACTCCCGACATCCATGGCGAGGTCCATCTCTGCAACCACAACACCACATGGACCGCTCAGGATTGGCATCCCATTTTCTTCACCTATGAAGGTCACATATGCCTTCAACCAGACAATTGTTGAAGTGTTTTGAGGCAACCTGGTCAGGCGAACACCTCTGACACACTGTCCAGCGACTGCAGCAAGGTGGAGATTCCCTGCTGTTTTGGGGTGGCATTATGTGGGGCCAACGTATGCTGCTGGTGCTCAGGGAAGGCGCCTAAGGTCTTTATGGTATGTGACTGCCAGCCTCCGGCTGATAGTGCAACCATATCAGCAGCATATTGGTGAGGCATTTGTCTTCATGGACGACAATTTGCACACCCATTGTGCACATTGTGTCATTACCTTGAAGGAAGTCTTTGACATCACTACTAGAGTGGCCAACATTTTCTCCAGGCATGAACTGTCAAACATGCCTGGGATAAATTGAAAAGGGCTGGACAGCATGACCGACCAACCACTAGAGGGCTTAATTGCCATTGAGGAGTGGGACAATCTGGACCAACACTGCCTTGGTGAACTTTTTGATAGTATGCCACAAATACAGGCATGCATCACTGCAAGATGATGTGCTACTGGGTATTAGATGTATACGTCTATAAAGCAATCTGGACAACCACCACTGAAGGTCTCACTGTATGGTCTTACAACATGCAATGTGTTTTCATGAGCAACAGGAAGGGCAGAAATGACGCTTATGTTTATCCCTATTTGAATTTTCTGCACAGGTTGTGGTACTATCTAGACTGAGGTGATGCGAAACTGATGTGTGTAACTTAGCTGATAATGAGAAATACATTCTCCACACTTTCTAATATCAACTTTCAAGAGGTTTCAATCCCATGGACAAGGCAGCTAATGGGAACTTTTGAGAGACAGAAGTTATTCACATATACAACTTCTGCACTCTAGAATTGACAGTTTAGTTTTCTGATCCAATGCCTAGGACTAGAGGGTTCCCAGAAGGTATCAGACAAAGTTCCGAGATACCCAAAGGAATTGGAAACAATACTTCATTAGCTATTACTCAAAGTAATCAAAATTTGGACTAGAGGACAGCATTCTGTCCTAAGAATCTCCATTGATAAATACTGCTTAAACAAAGCAACTGCTGAGATGACAAGCAGCAGGGTTTTCTGTTTTTAGTGTAGCTGCTTTTTACTTTGTATGCATACAGATGAAGTTATCTGGAAAATCTTCCTAGTTACTCCTGAAGATGCGAACAACATTTCTAATTGGTTAATGTTTCATTGGCAGCCTATAGTGGCCACTTCTGATTAAAGTATGAGATTTGTTCTATGAACCCCACTATGAAGTAGCACCTTCAAGAAGGTGGACTAATTTGAGTGAGTGTGTTCATCTGGAATTTCAGTATCAGGATCTTATGTAGGCGATAGAAAGTGGATGTACTTGTCCTCACTAATTTGTCAACTAAAGTGATAGTCCAGTCTGAACTGGAATACACTGCTCTTACATCTTGAGTTACTTCAGTTAAGATCAACTCTAGGTTCGACTAATTACCAGCATTAGACAAATTTGCTATCTACAGAAACTTCGAGTTAGAAAATGAAGTATGTTTAATACACTTTGCAATTCTGAAGTTTGAATTGTCTCTGAAACGAGTTATAAGATGGACATCAACCGAAGTTAAACTAGCATAACTGCTTAATTGAATTGGGTGATTCTGAAGGAATCATAAAATGAAAAGTGAGATTTTTCTATTTAGGGAGCAAAATCACCCTTTAGTAGAAGATACATCATGCAGGCTCACAATAGAGATGTTAAATTTGTTTGGATTACCATCTGAGAAATTAAGTGTTTGGAAATCTTTCCTGGAAATGTTTGTTTAGCACTGTAGTACATAAAGAAATTATAGGATGAGAATGGGAGCTTTCAAAGGGTGTTGTAGAGCGTCTAACAATGGGAAGCCACAGTGTTCAGTATACCGTACTAAAAGATTGCCCTGTTAAATCTGTATCATGTAGTGAATCTGACCTGAAGTGATTTCAATGAACTTTCAAGAGAAGTTTTCTGCCTCAGTGATGCACAAGCTTTAAGATTAATCATTAATCATTGGACAGTCCTGCCCCTGTGTTTTTTTTGAACACTAGCCATTTCATATACACTAAACTGTAAAGGTTCTATGTTTAAGACATGAATTTGCATGGAATTTTATTAAATGTTCGATGTTACTCAGCTGTTTGCTTTTTATTATTAAAAGCAATCAAATGTGATATTGCTGCAGTCAAGAGTTAAACTCTTATTCAACTGACAAATGAAATTGTTTCATGAAGATGCCACTAAAATTTTTATTGTGCATCACTAATTTTTGGTACCGATTTACAAAAAATTGTGTAATGCACGGTCTTTATCATTTGATGGTAAACTTTTCAAAATTTCAAGAAGCTTTTTTCCCTTATAAACTTCAAGGATTCCCTGAGCATCTGGGAAAATTACATTCATTCAATACCTGCCGTTATGTTTTTCATGTGTAAACATGTGTCAAAAGCAAATATTTTTCCATTACTGTCATATTGTAGCATATTGCAAGACTATTATTGAATAGTTATTTGTACCTTCATTTATGGTTGACTGGTTTTCCAAGCCATTCCATCTTTGAAATATCTACAGATTGCATTCAGGTGCAAAGCAGTTTCTTACCCTGATTGCAGGTGCAATATTAGTGAAGTCACAACACGAATTCATTTTCAGAAACACTATGGGTTGGTTGTGTATAGTTAACATTTGTTATAAAAATGAAATGAGTAACATGGAAATTCAGTAGTATGTTCATGCAGACGTGTCATTGTACTATCTTTTGAAAGTTTAATGTATGAAACAATTTAACTAGTGTTGAAAAACTACGAGCAGAACTTGATCCTATAATCTACTGATTGCAGAGCCTTAATTCAAAGTACACAACCACTGCTAGCTCACACTCACCAGGCACTGGCACATCACTGACACACAAAAACTTCTCTTGCAATTTTTAAAACTTCTGCACACAGTATGTCTTAATGCTTTCATATTATGCTACCCTAAAGGAATAAAGAGTACAATATTCCAAGAAAATATGCTCTGAATGTTACAGCTCCCCTTGTAAGAACGCCACTTAACAGACCTTCCCTCATATTCATACTTACAGGATTTGACAAAGCATGTCTACATCAGTTTCTTAACAGTGAGACACCACCCAAATACAGTAAAAATCTACTTTAAGTCTTTAGAATGCCGTTAGGTATAAAAAATTTAATTTTAGTTAAATTAGTCACATTTACTGTATTTACTCGAATCTAAGCCACACTTTTTTCTGGTTTTTGTAATCCAAAAGACCACCTGCAGCTTAGAATCGAGTGACAAGCAAGCAGAAGTTCTGAAAAAATGTTTGTAGGTGCCACTACAACTAACTTCTGCTGTCGAATATATGTAGTGCTACACAGACATGCTTTGTAGGCACAAAGATAAATACTGGCACCAAAACCTCTGCGTCAGTAAATTAATAAAAAAGGTGGAAGACGAGCTTTTTTTCCTCCGCCCCGAGTTTCGACCACTGCACTTTCATACATTATCCAACGAAGTAAATACAAATTCCGTATTGTTCATCTTCGAATGTAGCAGCATTTCAATGTACTACGAAAATCCACTGGCAAGACTGTTTGGGATGTTTGTCAATATGGTCAACTCTACGTTCTGAATTTTTTCCTACCTGTGAGAAGAGATGGTTGCTAATAGGAACTTTTATGAATTGTTAATCACATGCAGTATTCTCTTCACGATAAGAATAATATGAATATAAACATTTTGCCATGTATTCTTTCGCGTTTGCTGCTATCTCATTTAAATCCTGTCTGCCTAATAAACTACGAAACTAGAGTGAGACAACAGCAAATGCGGAAGAATATACGTATCGTGTCCTGTTCATATTATTATTCTTATACCTAACAGTCAAATGAAGCACAGCAACTGACTAGATTTTTAAATCTAAGATGACTAATCTCTCTGCAGAATTTGATGTACTAAAGAAGCGGCCGCAAAGATTTTCAAACAGAGAAAAATTTTAGCTAAACTCTCGTTCAGAACATCTATTTCACGCAGTCTATTATTTGGTTCTTGTTGATCATTATCAAAGAAAGCAGCAGTGTGAGTAACAAGTAGTCTCTTGCCATTGTTTTGCTGATGAGACGATTCCTCTTTTTTAATTTTAAGCGGCAGTAGCGCGCATAAAAGCAAGCCGTGCTGCGAGCAGCGACAGGCCGTAAACACGCACTATCAGAATGTGACAATGCATGAAACAGTACAGTAATGCATTTTCAGCTTAGAGTGACATGAACACCTATAACAAAGAGAACAGCACTTATGAGATCAAAGAAAAGTAAGCAATCAATTCAAACCAGACGGAGCACTTGAAAAAGGAAGGGTACCCGTATAAATACGGACGGAGCGCCTGACGCATAGCAATGACTACCTGGTAACGCTTAACTGCTAAGCTTACGACTAACGAAACTACTGTCGCTGTATCGTCATTCATTCGACCTAAATTGTGTCTCATATTACAATGGACCAACTTTGTTTTGATATGCAGGTGTGGCCTAAAACTTCTTTCCCCCCTCTAATTTAAAGTCGCAAATTTCAGGTGCGGCTTAAATTTGGGAAATTTGTTTTCCTTTATTTCGAGTCATTTTCCCAGGTGCGGCTTAGATTCGAGTAAATACGGTAATGCCATCATACTGCTTTAGGATCTTGATACCCCACACATCTTTTAATATCAGTATGTATGAAGAGAATCTAATTGAGTCTGTAAGGCTCCCTTTTAACATTAGATAAGATCATGATGCTCTGAATCAAAGGAATAGCTGCAGTAAACCGGTTCCAGGATGACCAGCTGTAGTGGCCCAGCAGGCCTAGAGTCTTAAAGCAAACACAGAGCAGCATCAAGTGCTGATGGACATGTGCCGACACCAGCCAGGCCCACCACAGAGACTAGTTACCATCCACAGAGCTGTAGACGACTGCATCGACATGGCGGACACTCTTGGCCAACATGACTGACTGGGTCTGCCGGCCCAGCAGCCGGTGCTCCACCTGGATTATGTGGCTCCCAGCCACTGCCACCACCACTTCCTTCTTCAGCACAGCTGAAACAGTTACCAGTAGTTGTAAGCACTGGGTGGGACACAGTGGAGAAATGACCTTCATATATACATAAGATTGCTGCAGTATGAACAAGCCACTGACTGCCCAGTCCATAGCACTAAGGACAAATTTTAACTCTGTTGAGAGTATCTTTTCTGAAATTCCACCCCAAAGGTGGGACAGGAATAAAACTTTTCAAAACATCACTTTTGAGGTACTTTTTAAGAGGACCTACAAAAATTTGTATTTGGTTCTTGTCAGTAATTAAACGTGTTTCAGCATTTTTCAAAATTTAACACTTATCAGAAACAGTGGTTGAAAGTAAATAATGAAAAATTATAGAAGTATCTAAATATATGCCTAAGGAAACTGGTATTTCACTTCAACCCCTAAGTTACATAGGATGAAAATTTAAGAAAATAATATCTAAAGGATAGTTGCTACCCCCATAGAGCAGATATGTTTGGTCACAGGCAGGAACAACAAAAAAAGACTGCCTTTCTGTTGTGCCTGTCTGAAACAGGACATCTGTGCTATATGGAGATTAGTGACTTCCATAATGTTACATTCCATCTTAGATTTTCCATTTTAAGAAAATAGTTCTACTGAAAAATTTTTTAAAGTTAAATCTATGAGAATTGTTCTTTCACTTCTCAGGTATAAAGTAACGTATTGGGGGGGGGGGGATGAAAGTTTCTACAGAAATATCCTACAAGAACAGAAAATGCACGATTAACAAAAACTTGACTAGAATTGCTAGCTCAGAAGTACACTGAGAAAATACTATGTTTCTATGGCATTCAGTGTGAAAAGTGAACTTGATAAGGTAAAACCAAATTTATGCAGACTGTCTGCACGAGTGAAGCACTACACACTAAGGTAGTTTAAATTACAGCTTGAAGCCGTCTGTAATATCACTGCAATTTAAAGTCACAGGTGAAACCACGAGTTGCCTTTTAACTTTAAATCTCACCTCGGCATGAATGCTGATCAAAACCAAGTTCTTTGTCCACAGGGCAGGCACATGTGTACGATGAGTTAGGGGCCAGCATACAAATATCACTGCAGCCAGCATCTTTGCAGGGATTCTCCAGCTGGAAACAAGTTCCCAGTTACAGGTCACACTTCACAATGTTTCAGCATTACTGTGATTAGGTTACATTTGCTAAATTGCAGTAATCACCTAAGGTAATTATTTTCAGTAAGGTAAAGGTCTCAATGTTGTTCACACAATGAGAAGCATGTGTGTGTGAGAAGAGACCATCCCTTGCTTCATATTTTTATAAATTAACTTCTTGTTGCAATGTATTTTTTTTACTTTGCAGATGCATTCCACCTTTCACATTTAAGCCACTGCCTTATTTTTATGGCACTATCTTTTAAATAAAGCCCACTTGCAACAGGTGAATGCGTAATCACTAGTGTGAATACATGTATATTCCCAGCAAGCTTTCAACACATTTAAGTACCATTTGCAACCATTTCATCTGTGTACCAAGTTTTTACAATGTGTACGGAAACAGTCACCCATTGACTGGAATACCATATGCAATTTAATAGAGCACTTTGGCAGCTGTGGAAATTTACCTTAGCTAACCACCTCTGATTTCTGAATATTTGATTTACGTGAACAAAAATTAAAAGGAGCAACAATTCAACTGGCAACAGAATTTCAACAGGTTTCAAGGTCAGTTTTGTACAACATTTGAAGAACTGAATTACAGAAACTTTGTTCTGGGGTGTTTTGAGACTTGGGTCAGGGAACAGAGACTGGGCTGTACTTCATAGCTTTTAATTTTTCTTTACAATATCAGGAGTGAGATTCACTTTTTGGACCTCAGGTGACAAACCAAGCAACAGGCAATGAAATGGTGATTCACATTGTTGCCAACCAGAAAAAGCCATACAATTTCAGCAGAAAGTGAAGAGAAACCCGTCACCTGTCACCTGTCACCTGTCACTGGAGGGGTGTGTGTGTGTGTGTGTGTGTGTGTGTGTGTGTGTAGCCAATTTGGTAATTACTAGAGGAACTAATGGATCAGGTAAATTTAAGTGGAAGATAATTTTGAGTTAAAAAGTGTAGTCAAGAGAACAACAGGCAGATAAGTTAGCTGCCTGACTGAAGGGGTTGAGAAAGATGGTCTGACTACAGTAGATCACAAGCATCAATGTTTCTCGTGCTCATCTTTTGTATATGTGTGGAGTTAACTAGGAGGGCCTTAATCCAGCAATATATAAAGTGCCCAATACCAGATAAAGTTTATCTGGAACTCAGATTTTTCAAATTTCCTGATAAATGCAGACTGTTTTGGGGAAATCTCAGTTAACTTGTGTAATATCTAACTACAATAGCTGCAACCAAGTTATATATTTTAAACTTACAACAGGTTTAAGTTCTTATGGTTGAACTCTACAAACAATTTAAGCAACAGTTTTGTCCTCATAGCTGATATTAACATTAGCTTTGTTAATTCACAAGTCTGGTTTTGAGTTTGTTTACTATCTGAATTAAGTAATCAGACTTTTCCATAAAATAGGGAAGCTCTAGGCTTCTGTGTAAGTGTGACATTGTGGGATCAGATGTCCCACTTCCCCACATTTGACTGAATGTGTGTGTGCATATTTAGGTAGGTAGCAGCAGCCCAATTTTGAGATGTGTTTTATGGTCAGCCCAGATCAGAGTTAATCTTTTTCTACAAGGGAGGCAAGCCATAAATAGGCACTTTTACTTGCTGGGTGAAGCCTTTTGCTACTTGGTGCCATGGATGAATGGCAGGGAGAGAATTATCTCCACACTGTCAAATGCTTGCCAGAGTGCAAATTTTTATATTTCTGCAAATTATTGTTCGTAAAGACACCTGTAGACACATTCTGACTGGAATACATGCACATGTATGTCTCATTTAGACTTTCACATTATAGGCAATACACGGGGTTCAAAGTTATTCCCGTGGGTAACGAATCTTTCAGCAACTTTAGACAAATGAAAATGTCCACCAGAAACAGCTTTTTTCTTAAATTATGGTTTTAGGGCACAAAACTGCTAGTCATAAGCACCCATTCTGAGGCTTAGTAAGGTGTAAAAACCACATTTTAAACCAGAAGCAATGGGATCTAAACTAAGGAGGGAAACAAAAGAGGAAATCTGAGAACTATTGAAGTGGGGGTTGTTTTCCCTGAAAAAGAGCTTCAAATGACATCCCACTGACAAACTTGAGGATACTATCGGCTGAGTGCATGTCAACTGCTGATAGGGAAGACAGATCAGTTTACAGCTGGAAACAAGCGTGTAAGAGATTAAAATAGGGGCACTGAAGTAAAAGGTGTCATCCATGATTGATACCATAGGAGAGGATTGTTACTTAAACAATGTCTATTGCTAGAAAGACCGTGCCCTATCTGGAGGGGGAGTTAAAATTACCTCGCGGCAATGAGGCCAGGAGGAAGAGGTCCAAGCACGTTGAAGAGATTTTATGTCTTATCGGGATGTGTAGACCAATGTGTGTGCGCGCACCATAAAAGAGCCATGCAATGACGAAGTGCTCTGTAGATCGGCAAAGGGCACCTTGTGAACAGCGGGCCAAGGAAGAGAGACTGCAGCCTTTGCCACTTATCAGATGCCTCGTTTATGCCGATACCAACATGCCCTGAGAGCCAGAGGAATGCAACAGAACCCCCATGTGGAGTCAGTCCTGAATCGGGTGGACCAGATAAAGAACTTTGAGGTTCAGAAGAGAAGTGAGGGAATCCGAGCATGATATATTGTAGCCTCTTATGTCGATGGATGTACCGGACAGCCTGGAGAATAGTTTTTACTGCAGAGCTTCAAGCTGAACACTAGTCGGGAAGCCTAAATCTAATAGGGGGGTCATGAACAATATAGGCACTCCCAACACCAAATGGGGTCTGAGCTATCTGTGTAAATAACTGTGGCATTCTCCATTTGTGTGCATAGAGAAGCAAAGGCTTGACACTAAATTATGGACAGGGGGGGGGAGGGTGTCCTATCCTTGGGAGGATGGCAAAGGTCTCTGAGAAGAGAAGTCCCGTGATGGTGAAGGCAAGTTGGTGTTGTACCTCTTTGTCAAGAAAGTCTTAGGGAATGGGAAGGAAAGGGAATTTAGCAGTTGACAGAAGCAACTCCCAGTGGTAGTAAAGCAGAAGGGCAGTCTGCATACCCTAAAACCAAGGAGGCATAAAAAAGTGGTCAGATGAGCAGGCATGGAAGACAGATTACTAGTACAATGACTTAAGGACAGCTTGACGATTGGCCAGTGGATGTTCACCAGTCCCAGTGTAAAGGCTTTCCATAGGGCTGGTGTGAAAAGCTCTAGAAGCTAAACAACTCATGGTGGTGGGGAGTAGACACCAAAGAATAGACATTCATGCAGAGGAGTAAAATATGCTTCCATAGTCTAACTGAGTGCACTAGGGCACGATATAGGTAGACGAGGACCACTGTCCCCTCCCAGGGGGTACCACCCAGAACACAGGGTTTTGAGGGTCTGCAGACAGACAGCTGAAATATATGAAATGTGGGGAGACCAGCACAGTTTTTTTTTGTCAAACACAAGTCCCAAGAATTTGGCAATATCCATGTATGTAAGGTCAAAAGGACCTAGATCTAGGCAAGGCAGATGAACCTCCATACAAAGCCAAAAATTTACTCAGTCATACTGGGAGAAAATCTGAAGCCAGTTTCAATGTTCTACAAGTGGAGGTAGTCGAGACAGCCTTTACGACATCATTGAAGAAGACTGGTCTGTTGAGACCTGTAGTAGATTGTAAAATCAACTAAGGGAGCTCCGAAGCATTGGGAAGGAGATAATCCATAACTGGATTTATGGCAATAGCAAACAGTACAACTCTGCGCACGGAGCCCTGGGGAACCCAGTTTTCTTATGAAAAATTGGTTTTCACCCACACCTTAAATGTGTGCTTTGTCCATGAATGAAGCCTGGAAAGAGCTAATCCACATTTAAAGAGCATTGTTTAGTGTGACTTTCAGCAGAAGAAATACAGTGATCAACAAATATTTCAAATACTTTTATTCTTGAACTACAAAGTCTACAGATTGCCTAATAAATTTTTACCAGTCACAGAAACAAGATAAGTAGGATGAAAGGTTTAAGCCTCTCCCAGATACTTACCGAGGGATGTAGGGCAGGGTGGTAAACTTTTATTCCGTAAATGTGGCTTCTGAGTGACCGCAACATGACTTTGTAGTTCTTTCCTGTAAACTTGTGACACGAGGCAATCTGCTGGTCTTCCCAGTCCGACCAGTACAGGGTGTTCTCGAAGACTGCGATCGAGAATGGGTGCTTCACAGCTGTTTCCAGAATTACCTGCAAGGTAAAATTATTTTAAATCCAGCAGTACACAGTTCTCATAAGCCACAGCTTAAACAATAGTCTCATGCTTTGTATCATGAGGGAAATGTGATGTTAAAGTATTTTTAACTAACTTACATCTTAACAGATATGTTTCCCACATGTTGGAAATATGGTCCCTCAAGTAACAGTTTTCACATATTTCAGAGTCCTGCTTGGTAAAATGTTTTACACCAGCAAAACTTCACCTAGTCAAATACCCATTTCAGTTTGACATTGTTCTTGTCTACACTCAGCTACGATTTTTTGGTATATTTACACAGCATATGGTCATATGTGACAAGCCTGTAAGAATCACCATCTCTTTACAACCAACTGCGCCATCTGAGCATACCAACCAGTTATTTTAAGAGTGAGCTTACTACCATGTTATCTGGTACCAGTTGCAGAGCAGTGGCAACAAGAATTTTACTTTCAAATTTCATTGAATTATTGGCCACATTCTAAAAATTTAAATTGCCATCAAACTCCTCATTACAGTGTATAATTTTGTTAAAGAAACACGTTACAGTTAGAAATTCTCGAGACAGTTCAATTGCCTGTACAAAAATACCTGGCCTTTTTCATCCAGTATTTGATAAAGAGCACTATGACTTCAAATAGAGCTTGCACACCATTTCAAAATCTCATTGACACCATATTTCAGTCCATAGTAGAAAATATAAGGTGTCTTTCGAGAGGATACATTTTTAATACCACATATGATGCGCATTATTTACACAAATCAAGGGTTAGTAAATTTCAGTATTAGCAAAAGTTTTGTAAGATAACCTTTCCACATTACACTTGCAGCACTTAGGATGTATGACAAATGATGCTACTTTATTTTACTCATCTCTACAATTTTACAATATTTAGATTCTGGATTAGAATTTGAGACCAATTTGAAACACACAAAGGATGTATAGGAAAGGTATTACTGAAGCCTTGCCATCAGTTGGAAGGATGTGTTTAGGATGCAGTGAGCTTACAAGATGTGAATGAACAGTGGCATTAGATTTGTAATGAGAATTGCTTGTTTATATACCCAAATCTTAGTTATGTTTTATCATTTGATCAAGGTGGCATTTATTAATACTTATTAAATTGTGTTTTGATAAATACAGTCTTTCAAGGTATTTAAAATGGGAGTAAGTTATGTTTCTAAAGAAACTTTATGAACAATTTTTGCAGTTTAATACTTCTCAAGTGACGACCTTTCAGATTTGTTATCTAAGAAACATTAACTGAGAAAACCATTAACTTTACACAGACTGCACAGCCATTATCTGCATACTTTGAATTTATGGGCCTAGAGTGTCTGCCAAGACATTTGCAATGCTGGCAACTTCAGAGGTTTCAGTGACAAAGCCATTACTAAGAAGTTCAGCAAGTTTAACCTCTCAACATAAATCTCCTAAGTTCTGGTTTATTTTGACAAACCAGAAAATCCTGAACACACATGCAGCTTAAGAGACCTTTGAAATATAGAACTGAGCATACATCTCTTTCAGCACTGGTAGTCAAGTATTTGGCTGGTAGAGAGCATCTGGTCTACATCTGTAGCATAGCTGTTCAGTTGAGGTCATTATCAATAGATGTCTTTGCTGTGTGCAGCTTTGACTACTCAATTCATGCCCTTTTTGACTTATGTAAGTAATGCTTTCAGGGAAGGGTGTCTATAGTCATCCCAAGTTTGAATTTAGTGGCCCAGAAAGTGAAGAATTATGTTATTTCATTGGATACTGAAAGGGATAACAGTGTCAGTTGAGAAGTTGACGTCAGTGGTGCAAGAAACTCACTGTGCTCCAACCAGTTCAAAGATTTATGTTCACAAGAAATTAAGAAATACAGACTTAATAGCTACACAAAAATAACTGTTTCATGGTATTTTAATCAAAGTCCTGTACTGAAGTATATGAAGTTCGTGGACAAAGTTCTGGAATTTCTTGAATAAATTTTTTCCACACTTCACTGACTGCATGGTCTCTTGAAATACTCTTCCACCACTTATACACCACTACCAAGTTTCCACTTCTACAAGCAGTCTTGGTACACCTCTTCCTAGATTGCACAAAGTACCAGCTGCAAATTTTTAATGCATCTATTGTTGCAAATAATCATCCTTTTGATACCGTTTTCAACTTTTGGAAATGAAAGAAGTCTGCTGTGGCCTCACCTGGTGAGTATGGAGGATAAGGCAGCACAGTGATTTTGTTTCATGCAGTAGTTGTGCACTAACAGGGATGAATCTGAGTGCAGTATTGTGATGCAAGAGCCACAAATTGTCTCTCCGCATTTGAGGTCATTTCCTGATTTTCTTGCAAGCATCCGAACATGTCCTGATAGTACCACTGATTAACAGTTCATCCCTGTGGCACGAATTCATGATTAACTAACCCTTTAAAGAAAACTATCAGCATGGCAGACATGTGACCTGACAAGTTTTTTTGGTCTCTAAGAACCTTTCCCAACTCATTAAATCAGATCAGCCTCAACCTTAACACCATAGATCCACATCTGATCAGCAGTTTGTAGTGATTCGAGAATTTCTGCGGGAATTCTAGAACCACTCGCCTTTCTACTGTAACATTTTGAAAGTGTTAGAGTATACATACTGCACAACATGTTTGTATGTGCAGATGGGAAAGGAGTTACGAGCACAAGGTAGTTACGTCTAACAGCATCTACAAGTGTTTGCTGCTCGCGCCACGAAAGCTGTATTGGAAGAACAAAAGTGATTATGTAGTATTCTTTGCGGTTTTAGCGACTATTGTTAAAGAAAAATGAATTTATTATAGACTTAATTACTTCATGTATTGGACTTTGAAGGGAAGTTGGGTTCATAAATTATGTGGTTGCTAAATCAACTTTATTGCAGATTTATTTTATTGAGTGACGCAAGACGAATTGGTTGACTTGTAAACATTTGAATATTGATGTGAGAAATGGTGAATGTTATTTATGGAAGTTGAAATATATCAGGACTGAACTAAAAGTATTCTAGTACTAAATTATTTCAAAATTAGAGAGTTAATTCCTGTTAACCAGCAGTATTCTTTGGAGAACAAGGTTTTGGTGATCAACTGAGCCAGCAATCCAGAGATCGGATGTGCACATGTGAGGGGTGAATTTCGCAATCCAACTTCACATCATTTCTTATTGTCCACATCATTAGAAGTTATGATTCTCTTGAACACCTTTCTCATTTGTTTGAGCCAAAATCTCTTCACACCTGCAAGGGGAAGGTTTTTCTCATCTTATGAGCCATGGGATGAGCTTTGTGGCAACCCCACATTCCAAGATGCTGTGTTAAGATTTCATGACAATGCAACAGAAATATTAAATTCTTCCGCAATCTCTGAGACAGACTTCTTACCCCTCTAACTGCCTTCTCAAAAATTTGCAAACTGACAATATTCTACTCAATGCGACACTGAATAACAGACATACAAGCTTCTGGCACTTCCACATTAAACAGGTGTGCATGGGGATGCAAACTGCATTTTGCTCCAAATTACGATTGTTACACAATGTAGCATATGAGGCCTGTTCAAAAAATTTTGATAGTGATACTCAAATTTTAAAACACATTTTGAACTTAAAAGTCTGCCTTTATATGTATGCACAGTGTTATTTTATTAATATAGAGAGTAACATTTCACATGGGAAAAATATATCTAGAAACAAAGATGTAACTTACCAAATGAAAGCACTGGTATGTTGATAGACACAACATTAGAGCTTTCGCAACCTAAGGTTGCTTCGTAACCTAAGGTTGCTTCGTAACCTAAGGTTGCTTCGTAACCTAAGGTTGCTTCGTAACCTAAGGTTGCTTCGTAACCTAAGGTTGCTTCGTAACCTAAGGTTGCTTCGTAACCTAAGGTTGCTTCGTAACCTAAGGTTGCTTCGTAACCTAAGGTTGCTTCGTAACCTAAGGTTGCTTCGTAACCTAAGGTTGCTTCGTAACCTAAGGTTGCTTCGTAACCTAAGGTTGCTTCGTAACCTAAGGTTGCTTCGTAACCTAAGGTTGCTTCGTAACCTAAGGTTGCTTCGTAACCTAAGGTTGCTTCGTAACCTAAGGTTGCTTCGTAACCTAAGGTTGCTTCGTAACCTAAGGTTGCTTCGTAACCTAAGGTTGCTTCGTAACCTAAGGTTGCTTCGTAACCTAAGGTTGCTTCGTAACCTAAGGTTGCTTCGTAACCTAAGGTTGCTTCGTAACCTAAGGTTGCTTCGTAACCTAAGGTTGCTTCGTAACCTAAGGTTGCTTCGTAACCTAAGGTTGCTTCGTAACCTAAGGTTGCTTCGTAACCTAAGGTTGCTTCGTAACCTAAGGTTGCTTCGTAACCTAAGGTTGCTTCGTAACCTAAGGTTGCTTCGTAACCTAAGGTTGCTTCGTAACCTAAGGTTGCTTCGTAACCTAAGGTTGCTTCGTAACCTAAGGTTGCTTCGTAACCTAAGGTTGCTTCGTAACCTAAGGTTGCTTCGTAACCTAAGGTTGCTTCGTAACCTAAGGTTGCTTCGTAACCTAAGGTTGCTTCGTAACCTAAGGTTGCTTCGTAACCTAAGGTTGCTTCGTAACCTAAGGTTGCTTCGTAACCTAAGGTTGCTTCGTAACCTAAGGTTGCTTCGTAACCTAAGGTTGCTTCGTAACCTAAGGTTGCTTCGTAACCTAAGGTTGCTTCGTAACCTAAGGTTGCTTCGTAACCTAAGGTTGCTTCGTAACCTAAGGTTGCTTCGTAACCTAAGGTTGCTTCGTAACCTAAGGTTGCTTCGTAACCTAAGGTTGCTTCGTAACCTAAGGTTGCTTCGTAACCTAAGGTTGCTTCGTAACCTAAGGTTGCTTCGTAACCTAAGGTTGCTTCGTAACCTAAGGTTGCTTCGTAACCTAAGGTTGCTTCGTAACCTAAGGTTGCTTCGTAACCTAAGGTTGCTTCGTAACCTAAGGTTGCTTCGTAACCTAAGGTTGCTTCGTAACCTAAGGTTGCTTCGTAACCTAAGGTTGCTTCGTAACCTAAGGTTGCTTCGTAACCTAAGGTTGCTTCGTAACCTAAGGTTGCTTCGTAACCTAAGGTTGCTTCGTAACCTAAGGTTGCTTCGTAACCTAAGGTTGCTTCGTAACCTAAGGTTGCTTCGTAACCTAAGGTTGCTTCGTAACCTAAGGTTGCTTCGTAACCTAAGGTTGCTTCGTAACCTAAGGTTGCTTCGTAACCTAAGGTTGCTTCGTAACCTAAGGTTGCTTCGTAACCTAAGGTTGCTTCGTAACCTAAGGTTGCTTCGTAACCTAAGGTTGCTTCGTAACCTAAGGTTGCTTCGTAACCTAAGGTTGCTTCGTAACCTAAGGTTGCTTCGTAACCTAAGGTTGCTTCGTAACCTAAGGTTGCTTCGTAACCTAAGGTTGCTTCGTAACCTAAGGTTGCTTCGTAACCTAAGGTTGCTTCGTAACCTAAGGTTGCTTCGTAACCTAAGGTTGCTTCGTAACCTAAGGTTGCTTCGTAACCTAAGGTTGCTTCGTAACCTAAGGTTGCTTCGTAACCTAAGGTTGCTTCGTAACCTAAGGTTGCTTCGTAACCTAAGGTTGCTTCGTAACCTAAGGTTGCTTCGTAACCTAAGGTTGCTTCGTAACCTAAGGTTGCTTCGTAACCTAAGGTTGCTTCGTAACCTAAGGTTGCTTCGTAACCTAAGGTTGCTTCGTAACCTAAGGTTGCTTCGTAACCTAAGGTTGCTTCGTAACCTAAGGTTGCTTCGTAACCTAAGGTTGCTTCGTAACCTAAGGTTGCTTCGTAACCTAAGGTTGCTTCGTAACCTAAGGTTGCTTCGTAACCTAAGGTTGCTTCGTAACCTAAGGTTGCTTCGTAACCTAAGGTTGCTTCGTAACCTAAGGTTGCTTCGTAACCTAAGGTTGCTTCGTAACCTAAGGTTGCTTCGTAACCTAAGGTTGCTTCGTAACCTAAGGTTGCTTCGTAACCTAAGGTTGCTTCGTAACCTAAGGTTGCTTCGTAACCTAAGGTTGCTTCGTAACCTAAGGTTGCTTCGTAACCTAAGGTTGCTTCGTAACCTAAGGTTGCTTCGTAACCTAAGGTTGCTTCGTAACCTAAGGTTGCTTCGTAACCTAAGGTTGCTTCGTAACCTAAGGTTGCTTCGTAACCTAAGGTTGCTTCGTAACCTAAGGTTGCTTCGTAACCTAAGGTTGCTTCGTAACCTAAGGTTGCTTCGTAACCTAAGGTTGCTTCGTAACCTAAGGTTGCTTCGTAACCTAAGGTTGCTTCGTAACCTAAGGTTGCTTCGTAACCTAAGGTTGCTTCGTAACCTAAGGTTGCTTCGTAACCTAAGGTTGCTTCGTAACCTAAGGTTGCTTCGTAACCTAAGGTTGCTTCGTAACCTAAGGTTGCTTCGTAACCTAAGGTTGCTTCGTAACCTAAGGTTGCTTCGTAACCTAAGGTTGCTTCGTAACCTAAGGTTGCTTCGTAACCTAAGGTTGCTTCGTAACCTAAGGTTGCTTCGTAACCTAAGGTTGCTTCGTAACCTAAGGTTGCTTCGTAACCTAAGGTTGCTTCGTAACCTAAGGTTGCTTCGTAACCTAAGGTTGCTTCGTAACCTAAGGTTGCTTCGTAACCTAAGGTTGCTTCGTAACCTAAGGTTGCTTCGTAACCTAAGGTTGCTTCGTAACCTAAGGTTGCTTCGTAACCTAAGGTTGCTTCGTAACCTAAGGTTGCTTCGTAACCTAAGGTTGCTTCGTAACCTAAGGTTGCTTCGTAACCTAAGGTTGCTTCGTAACCTAAGGTTGCTTCGTAACCTAAGGTTGCTTCGTAACCTAAGGTTGCTTCGTAACCTAAGGTTGCTTCGTAACCTAAGGTTGCTTCGTAACCTAAGGTTGCTTCGTAACCTAAGGTTGCTTCGTAACCTAAGGTTGCTTCGTAACCTAAGGTTGCTTCGTAACCTAAGGTTGCTTCGTAACCTAAGGTTGCTTCGTAACCTAAGGTTGCTTCGTAACCTAAGGTTGCTTCGTAACCTAAGGTTGCTTCGTAACCTAAGGTTGCTTCGTAACCTAAGGTTGCGATAGCTCGAAGTGCGTGTGCGTGTGCGCCTCTCTCCATACCAATGCTTTCATTTGGTAAGTTACATCATCTTTGTTTTTAGATATATTTTTCCCCACAATGTTATTTTCATTGATAAGTATTCTTTGGAATAATTTGGAAAACTTAAGGCATTATTTGTCTGTGCCCAACCAACAGTGAGACACATCAGCCCACTACTTAAGATCAGAGTCCCATCTTTGTGTGTTATGGATATTGGAATGGGACTGTTTTACTTAGCACTAACACCACTTTTCCAATTTTAATCGTCCATTTCCACCGAAGTACAGTGTGCTTTTGAATGTGTGGTCTGTACATAATAACTTCAACGACTGGATTAAATCTCAGTAGCCAAGAAACAAATTCTGTGCTTCCTGACAGTTCATGACCTACCTCTGCTTATTTATCTGTTGTCTGATACATTACCAAGAGCTCTGAGGAAGTCTTCCCAGAGCGGTTTGTTTCAAATTCATTTTCCTACATACCCTGCGATCGCTGCCATCCAAGTTGACGGATTCTATTGACTGCAGCTTGGCATCAACCCAGTACAAGCGCTCATTGCCAATGTCTATGGTTATCCCGTTGGGCCAGTGCACACCAACCACGAAGGGCCGTGGTGAGGATCCATCCATGCCAGCTGTCGCAATTTTCGGGTTCTTGCCCCAGTCAGACCAGTACATTGACCTGCACAATATGTGACCATTAGCTTACAGGAAAATAAATATCATGTTCTGAAAGACAATGGCTTACAACAAATACATAGCAAGCTTTTAATCACTTTCTAGCAAAAACTAAGAAAACCAGCACAGTTCAAAATATAAAGCATTACAGTATATGCTACACTCCATGCAATACACATCAGATCAGTAATCACTCCAGCCTCTTGCAGTGGGATTACTACAGTCACCTCTCTTAGAAGCACAAATCCCACAGGATGATTAAAATTGATGATTAAAATTAAAGGCATGTTTTGCTGTTACAACTATACATGCTTAATTCATCCGAATGACAAGGTGTCTCTCCAGACATTGGCTCTGAGCACTATGGGACTAAACATCTATGGTCATCAGTCCCCTAGAACTTAGAACTACTTAAACCTAACTAACCTAAGGACATCACACAACACCCAGCCATCACGAGGCAGAGAAAATCCCTGACCCGCCGGGAATCGAACCCGGGAACCCGGGCGTGGGAAGCGAGAACGCTACCGCACGACCACAAGATGTGGGCTCTCCAGACATTGAACACCTCAAATGTAGACAGGCAACAGACCTATGAACTAATGTTTCATGATAAAACTTTAATGTATTTAAGAATGAGCAAGCAAATCAACTAGATTCTGAACTAGCTACAGTTTGTACTCCAGGACATCACCGAATATGCTATTTAAAATTCGGTTGACAGCATTTTAGACGATTGACAACATTACACAAATCCTGATAAATGAATTCAGGACACGTGACATTTTTTGAAGAACTTTAAGCTTATGACTTTCCAAGTTATCATTAGTAAATGGTTCACTTAATACAGAGGTGTTAAGAGAGGTACTGTTGAAGTCCAACTTGTTTGGAAGTGGGAAATTTAAGGACAGACTGGTTCCAGCAAAGAATTTTTTTGAAACTGTAGTGACTGAGGTGGTAGAAGAATTGAAAAGACCAAGATTGAAGCAATAGTGTTTGCAGGTCACTATGATGTAAGTGAAACAGGATTTTCAGGAACAGTTGGATGTTTGGGAAGAAACTGTATGGAATGAAATTTATGTAAACAAATGTGAGCTGCTGCTTACAACTAGAAACCTAGATCAACTATCAGAATAAGGATAGGAGGAACAATTTAAGGTGGAAAGGGTGAAGTATTGGAGAAGTGTGACAGGAGGAAAATGGAAGGCATGAGCCATCATTGTGTGGCAGACAGGCTGAAGCATTCTTGCCAAGTGTTGAAAGGCTGGTGTGGAACAAGGATGTCTCACAAAAGCAAAGACATTATAGAAGCCACTACATCCCAATTTTGACCTATGCATCTGAAATGTGGTTATAGAAGGAAAGATGAGCAGATTACAGGTGTGTGAAATTGCTTTTCAGAAGCAGGGCAACAGTGGGAAGAAGAGGAAATATAATGGAAATATAATGGAAATATAATGGAAATATAATGGAAATATAATGGAAATATAATGGAAATATAATGGAAATATAATGGAAATATAATGGAAATATAATGGAAATATAATGGAAATATAATGGAAATATAATGGAAATATAATGGAAATATAATGGAAATATAATGGAAATATAATGGAAATATAATGGAAATATAATGGAAATATAATGGAAATATAATGGAAATATAATGGAAATATAATGGAAATATAATGGAAATATAATGGAAATATAATGGAAATATAATGGAAATATAATGGAAATATAATGGAAATATAATGGAAATATAATGGAAATATAATGGAAATATAATGGAAATATAATGGAAATATAATGGAAATATAATGGAAATATAATGGAAATATAATGGAAATATAATGGAAATATAATGGAAATATAATGGAAATATAATGGAAATATAATGGAAATATAATGGAAATATAATGGAAATATAATGGAAATATAATGGAAATATAATGGAAATATAATGGAAATATAATGGAAATATAATGGAAATATAATGGAAATATAATGGAAATATAATGGAAATATAATGGAAATATAATGGAAATATAATGGAAATATAATGGAAATATAATGGAAATATAATGGAAATATAATGGAAATATAATGGAAATATAATGGAAATATAATGGAAATATAATGGAAATATAATGGAAATATAATGGAAATATAATGGAAATATAATGGAAATATAATGGAAATATAATGGAAATATAATGGAAATATAATGGAAATATAATGGAAATATAATGGAAATATAATGGAAATATAATGGAAATATAATGGAAATATAATGGAAATATAATGGAAATATAATGGAAATATAATGGAAATATAATGGAAATATAATGGAAATATAATGGAAATATAATGGAAATATAATGGAAATATAATGGAAATATAATGGAAATATAATGGAAATATAATGGAAATATAATGGAAATATAATGGAAATATAATGGAAATATAATGGAAATATAATGGAAATATAATGGAAATATAATGGAAATATAATGGAAATATAATGGAAATATAATGGAAATATAATGGAAATATAATGGAAACAGTGAAACAGAAACCCTTGCAGAGGAAGATAGAAACATCACGACTGATATGGTATGGGCACTAAAAATCAAAAACAAGAGTGTTCCAAGGAGGCACATGAAATGGAAATACAAAAGAAAGATGAAGACCATCTACTCCTTGGCTGAAGAGTGTGAAGGAGTGCTGAAATGAAAAGAGATGGGCTGAACCAGAGTGAACACAGTGAGGTAAGGTCTGGATTGTGAGGCTTATGTTCCTAACAGACAGGCTGGAGCACGAAGTGTCTAAGGTAAGCGAATTGGGTTACTCCTGATGAATCTTCTGATAGGGCAAATTACCATTGGCATTTAACAGAATCCACTCTTGTTGCTCACAAATCTTTTCTCTCATACCAAAAAGAAAAATTAATCTCACTTGTTCTGCTGATTGCACAAGCATCACAAGTAGTTAGTCATCAATAAGTGGAGTTTCACTCAAAGACAAAGGCAAGAAAAAATTCAGCACAGCAAGGAATGCTCACATTCCAGAATGAACAGGAAATTGCAACCAGATCTTGCAAATGCTTCTTAAATTCAGTGGCATCTGGTCTTTAAGTGGTCATTACTGTGATTACAGCATCACAAAATTAGTTTACTTTGTGTACTTCCATTCTACATTTAATGGACTAATTTTCTGTGTCAATTCTAAGCAAAGAACTCTGCACACAACGAACCTATGTATCTTTACCTCATGAAGATAACTGTCTAAAAGACAAAGACTTATGCCTTATGTTTTTAAGGAGTTTGTTGTAAAGAACCCTGCAAGACTTGAGAAGAATTCTTATAAAACATTAAAACACTAGGGGGCAAAAACCACCACTAGCCACACTCTTGAACAAAGTGGAGCAAAGTAAGCTGCCATAATACTTTCTCATTTCCATCGTGAATTTAATGTGCTGGCAGATAAATTTTGAAAATTTAGGTCATTTCTACTTTAAAATTCTTACTCCACCAATGAACTTTAATATGGCATGTATGTGGGTGGATGGATGACATTTGTCAAATTTTGTTGTAGGTCAATATTAACAAAAACCCTGTTAAATTGTCCTGTGTTTCCACAGGGGAAAAATGTCTTATGATATTCCACATCATGGCCAGTGTTGCAAATATGATCCAAGGAGCATGCAAAAATAATGAAACTACATGAATGTTTCAACTACTACACTAGTTTACATGGGCTATTACTGACTAGATGTAGATTGTTAAACTAGGAGCAGTTTCTCATTACCGATGTGACCAAGTAAAGCTTAGATCGATGTGGCTAAAGATGACCAGTATCTTAATAGGTTTTAAGAAGTATTATCAAAACTTTTGCCAATGGGAGTATGTTAACAAGAAATCTCAAATTCTAAAAATTGAGTAAATTTTTAACTACAAAAATTAGGATTAAAGTTGTGGTTTGATTCTATTTTATTGTAGCAATTCTGAAAAGAAAGTTGTTCACAGTTTACACAATATTGGCATGTGGTGAAAATATCTTTTCTATCAGCCCATTAGAGATTCACTTATGACAGGAACTAAATGCACATAAAGATACAAAAGATCTCAGTAAATGGTAAATGTGTGATTTTGGAACACATCTGATGGCACATAATTTTGTTCAACAAAATTTGGGATTTTCCTCCAATAAGCATTGGAAGTGCTAAGCTTCCTATATCCTATCTACAAATGGGGAAATTTGTCAGTAATTTATGTTGTTATACTTTGTAAAATTTAACGATATTTTTATATGTAGGACATTCTCTATTAGTGCAAACGCTTGTATTTTAGATATACTTTGGCAGCAAACTGGTTTGAGTTTATCAGGAGACATCTTTATGCCACAGAAAGTTTTGCAAAGCTAACACCACCCAGACTGCTCAAAGGGTACCTCTTAATAGCCAACAGTATGAGTTGAAGATGAGAAACATCAAGAAAGTCTGCAATTGTCATTTTAAATGCTTGTGACTTTTTCACTGTTCAGGATTTCATTTTTTAGAGCACTCCCTTGGACCAGGAAAAAATTTGAATGTGGAGGAAGGTGTCATGTGGTGTCCAACTCTAAACTTAAAATATCTGGAGAGGCCAATGTTAAATAGGAAGTATAACTATTCCCTACTTATCTTAGAAGAAAGATTAAGGCAAACCTACGTTTCTAGCATTTGTAGACTTAGAGAAAGCTTTTGACAATGTTGACTGGAGTACTCTCTTTCAAATTCTAAAGGTGGCAGGGGTAAAATACAGGGAGCGAAAGGCTATTTACAATTTGTACAGAAACCAGATGGCAGTTATAAGAGTCGAGGGACATGAAAGGGAAGCAGTGGTTGGGAAGGGAGTAAGACAGGGTTGTAGCCTCTCCCCGATGTTGTTCAATCTGTATATTGAGCAAGCAGTAAAGGAAACAAAAGAAAAATTCGGAGTAGGTATTAAAATTCATGGAGAAGAAATCAAAACTTTGAGGTTCGCCGATGACATTGTAATTCTGTCAGAGACAGCAAAGGACTTGGAAGAGCAGTTGAATGGAATGGAAAGTATCTTGAAAGGAGGATATAAGATGAACATCAACAAAAGCAAAACAAGGATAATGGAATGTAGTCTAATTAAGTCGGGTGATGCTGAGGGAATTAGATTAGGAAATGAGGCACTTAAAGTAGTAAAGGAGTTTTGCTATTTGGGGAGCAAAATAACTGATGATGGTCGAAGTAGAGAGGATATAAAATGTAGGCTGGCAATGGCAAGGAAAGCGTTTCTGAAGAAGAGAAATTTGTTAACATCCAGTATTGATTTAAGTGTCAGGAAGTCCTTTCTGAAAGTATTCGTATGGAGTGTAGCCATGTATGGAAGTGAAACATGGACGATAAATAGTTTGGACAAGAAGAGAATAGAAGCTTTCGAAATGTGGTGCTACAGAAGAATGCTGAAGATTAGATGGGTAGATCACATAACTAATGAGGAAGTATTGAATAGGATTGGGGAGAAGAGAAGTTTGTGGCACAACTTGATCAGAAGAAGGGATCGGTTGGTAGGACATGTTCTGAGGCATCAAGGGATCACCAATTTAGTATTGGAGGGCAGCGTGGAGGGTAAAAATCCTAGAGGGAGACCAAGAGATGAATACACTAAGCAGATTCAGAAGGATGTAGGTTGCAGTAGGTACTGGGAGATGAAAAAGCTTGCACAGGATAGAGTAGCATGGAGAGCTGCATCAAACCAGTCTCAGGACTGAAGACCACAACAACAACAACAACTATTCCCTCTTCATACACAGCTGCTATTTCACACAGAAGAGATTATTATAATGTCTTTGCAAGAAGACAATATTGGAACACTTAGGTCTAATTGGTTTTGTTTAGCCTAGTTTTTAGAAGTCTAATCCTAATTTCTTTATTGGTTGCACACCAATGAAGTTTCACTGCATTTTCAATTCTTAAGAACAAAAATTTTTTGCATCTGCAGAAAAACCAGCAGAATGTGTCACTTGTTTTAGCTTTATCATTTAATGTTTCACCACTTTAGTGTCACTACATATTCATTATTCTGCATATCTTTCAGTACTTTATGAAAAGTATTTAAGTAATGTCAACATGTTGCCCACTAATTTCTTGTGTAATAGGGAAGTTACATTCAGCCTGGTGGTGCCAATTTCAAATTAATGAAATCACTGGGGCAACTGATGCTATAAAACTTTTCAAATTTTACAGTTGTCTCGCAACTTACAGTGAACAAAATGCATTGTTATGAGGAAAAATACATGAAAGCAAGGTGAAAGCAATTTTGAAGGAAGGAAGGAAGGGTTGTAGTCCCTACATTTTAGTCTGTCCATGTAAGTAAAGCTGAAATATGGGAAAGCTAAAGAAAATCTTTACATGATATTTAAATTCCATCAGAAAGCAAATATTTAAAAAATTTTAAGATACTTTCTTGGAAAGAGGTATTTGAAACAAAGTAGTTTAAGTCTAGTGAGATGAAGGGGCTAGGCTCAGAAGGGTAATAAAGTAATTGAGTCAAAATACAGAAGATTGAAAATGCAGCTTGTGAACAGCATTAAAAGCTTTCCTGAAAGTTGCTAAAAAAATTTAACATTGTTAAACTCTCCCAAATGTATTTGTCTGGTATATTAATATATGGGAGGAAAACACTGGTAAGCAGTACAAACAAAGAGCAGAAACAGTGGTGCTGGAAAGTGAATCTACTCATTATTTACTATTTAATTTCTTTTGTGTTTTGATGTTCATTATTGATCGATATTTGTACTGTTCAATTATGAGGAACTTTAAAGGTTTACATTCTGGATAAGCCAATTATTCATTGACACTCATTTTCATGTCTAAAATAGGTGCAAATAGGAGTGTGCATCTTAGTGGCACTGTGAGGGAAATGCAACTACATTTTTTGACAAGGCATCAATGAGCTGCAGTCTAAAAAGTCACTTTGAAGCACAAAATTATCCATCTCTGGATAGTGGTAAATAAAAGAGTACCTTTTAAGATCACATCAGTATTATTTTTGAAACAGCTTAAATACAATGTTGAATAGAAACTTAAGTAGTGCCAAGGGTTATTCGAAAATTTTCAAAGTAATTTATTATTTGTAATTAGCTACAATGAAATATTTTGTTATTTGTGTGGAAATTAATTTTCAATCATCACCTGTGAATCGACTACAAGTCATCAGTATAGCCGTTTCAGGTAAGTTGCCACTATTTCCAGACTATCAAAAATTTTATTTAAGCCTGAACTGCTGGAGTTCATTACTTTTATTAAAATTTCAGCACAAACTAAGATGGCAGAGCACAGTCTCTAAAAAAGAGCTAAGCTAAGGTTTTGTACTTGGCAGGCCTAAAAATGCTCACCCAAAAAGTCAGAGCAATTTATTTGGAAGTGCTGTGCACATTAGATGCTTTATGGCTGATTACTGCATATCTTGAGGTAATTACAAGTACCATTGCAATATTTGCACATTGGTTATGGCAACTATCAATTTGTCTATCACTTAACACCCCTTCATGTACAATCTTGTGATCATGAGCTATTGTTTTCATTCATTATTCTAAGAACTACAGTTTATGAAATAAATACTATAGAATATGGCTCAGGGTTACATGGGTAAATCTGTTAACTACTGCAGACAAGTAATTGGGGAAAAAACGTATGGCAAACTGACTGAAGTGATTACATGGATTGACACTGAGGCATCAGAGTAATTTGGTATTGGAAGGAAGTGTAGGGGGTAATAGAAGGAGACCAAGGCTTGAATACAGTGGAGTATTTTCAAATGGATGAACAGTATATGGAAATGGAGATGAAGATTAAGACACATGCACAGTACAGGCTGCAATCAAAGCTGCATCAAACCATTATGAATGGGAGTCATTTCCTGCTTTTCAGGACAGGCATTTAGAAGAGGGTACTATTCCTTATTAGAAAGTTTAAGTGCTGAACATCTAATAGTATCCTCACTTGCCACACCCTACCAGTGGTGCAGGGTGCATTTGGAACCTTACCCATTCTGTGTCAGGAGAGCTATTCCCCTGGGCTTCCGGACATCCTCATTCACAAGCACAGTGCATTCTGTCCCAGTTTTCGTGCAGACTCCTATGTAGCTTTCTTCACCATCAGTGAAGTAGATGTTGCCTGTTATGAGGTCCAATGCCAGGTCTTCTGGTAGACTCAAACCTGCACATTTTGAACCATGTCAATTTACACTTAGCTCACTTCTAACTCTACAATCCACATCAAACTAATTTACAGAAAATCATTCATGACCTAAATAAACCTATCAGAGCAAAATGACATTTCCCCTCTAATCTCTGCTGAAGAGAAAGGCAACAAATTAATTTTTTGAAGTGACTGATGACTCCAAACCTTTGGCTCTGGGCCTACACCCAATGATACAAGTCTCACAGCCCTTTATATATTTAACCAAAAATTAATACTTTCCTTTTCAAACTGTAAAAAAATGGAATCAAAATGTTCTTTCTTGTTTTGTAGGCATGTATTATGGAAGAAAGTTTCCTTGAAAATTTCAACACAGGAACACTGATACCGAGTGTTTTGTATTCAGTACTCTTTCACAAATGTAGAAGTGTAAAGTCAATATTTAGATTTCTTGTAAGCAACAATTTTTAATTGCTGTGAAGTAAACACACTGACAATGTCAGGGATGTTTCTTTATATAAGAAGTCTAGTCTTGTCTTGTCTTAACAGAAAGTATATTTGGCAGAGCAAGGAACACAAAGTCTGCAATGAACAGTGAACTGTTAAAGAGCAGGTATTCAAAATTCCCATTACAAACTGAGGACTTTTAGAGGGGAGTCTGTACATAATATTTTGAATAGGAACCCATGTCTGGAAACTTACCATTTCCTTTTCTAAACAGTTTCAGTTCGGATGAGTAACTCTTCCACTTCTGCTGGAGAATGTTAATTAGGCACAATTCAGTATAGTTATTAGATAATTCAACAGGAAACTTTCACAGTGCTTATGCATTACAACATTGGCTCAGTGTGGTAACCACTCAAATTGCAGATGTACTTCTGAAGCATGTTTTATACTCTATTGCACTGATATCTCTTCAGTTTTTAGTGCAACAGCCATAACTAGTGCAATCAGATCTTTCCTCCCCTCCCTGGTTTTTACCAGCTTGTGGTTAGTCAATAGCTGTTTGAAGACTGAGCCCACAAAACACATGAAGTAAACATGTCCTTAAGAAAATCCTACCGTAACACATGGTCAAGCAATTTTTGGCAGTACTGGCCTACAAAATTATAGTACATGCAGAGTGAAATCTCTGCCAGCACTTCATATTAACAGAACAATCTAAATTCAGGATGCTGTAGATAAACTGAAATCAAGCAATGTTGGAGGGCTTATTAAACTGTAGACCAATTACTACTAGAGTTATTTGGGCAGTTGGTATGGCCGGAGAAGAGAAAGTGCAGACTGGCAATAGCTGCCAAAATGAGAAATTTTTGGTAAAATCAAAAATTTAAATGTTACCTGAAGGAATTTATTTTGAGTAGTATTTTATGGTATTGAAACACAAAGTGCAGAGGCGAATAGAACACTTTAAATACAGTGCTAGAGAAGAATGTTGAAGATCAGAAGGCTATATCTGACAACTTGATAAATATTAAATGAGTAATGGTAAAGCAAAAGGCAGTGAAGCATGTGATCAGTCTTCAGACAATATTCCAATGCACACCATAGTGACTGCAAGAATTAGGACAGCACTTAGAAATTTTAAGAAAGTGTTAAAGCATGCAACAAAGCCACCTAAACAAGGAAATGAGTAATGAACATATGTATAAAAATTGAAAAGCAAATAGTACCAGGTCTTTAGTTTTGGCTAAAATATCATTACACAATTTCACACCAAATTAAATGGGAAGACTTCTCTAATGGAAGTGGTTAGATAAAGTGTCAGCAGTATTTAACTGAATGAAATGATCGTATGGCATTGTTGGCCGGGGAGGCCCCATGCGGGGAAGTTCGGCCGCTGTATTGCAAGTCCTTTTTAGTTGACGCCACGTCGGCGACTTGCAAGTCAATGATGAAATTCAACTGGTTATTGTACTAACTTTTTAGGCACTATACTATGTAACCATATTAATGGTAACAGCGACGTTTTTAGTATGCAAACTTCATTTCATATTTGTGAGAGGTTGATTCCTGATCAATAGTATGTTAAAGCACATCAATACTCCATTAAGTGCACATACTCTGTATCCCGATGCCAATTTATGCTGCTTCACACATTTTGGGTCAGTTTCTTACAATGAGTGGACAAAATACAAAACTTTCAACCTGAACTCTGCAAAATTAATATATAATCAAATTTGTGTTGTATAAATCTTACTTTGGAAGAAAATTTGAACCGTCATGCTCATAGTGGAAGACAACATTGTTTTCACAATTCATATACACCATAGGCAACCAGCACTATATGTAAAAAGCTAAATAAGAACAATGCACTTTGTCCAGATACCCATTATGCTTTGTGTTTCGGCTACACTAAGTTACTTTTCAGCTAATTATGGACCTAAATTTAAGTATAAAGCAAATTAACTACACCTGCTCAAAACACCTAGCTCTAGTAGTAAATGTGTTAGAAGTACTGTTGAACAAGAAACAAAATGGCAGTTATATCAGTCCTTTGTGTCATAGAAATTAGTCTATTTTCTGAACACCATAGCAGAAGGATACACTGCATATTTTGAGGCACTGCTGCATCAAATTCTGAACTGAAAATTCCTCTGAATAAATAGGTCATGAATAGCACCAACCAAATTTGTATGGATCAAATTTTACTTATTTTCCTATTTCAGAAAATGTTTACTGGTCAGTTTAGCTTATGCTCGATGCCAATGTTTTCCTGGAACAAAGGAATGTAATCTGGGAACAGTGTATTGAAAATAGGGAAGGAAGTTACAGGAACAGTGTATTGAAAATAGGGAAGGAAGTTACAGGAAAAGTAAGGATTGGTTGGTTAGATAGAACCATACCACAGTCTTATAGGGAAAATAGGTAATGGATTAACTCCCCATCTCATCACTTACTGATGATTTGTAATTTTTCCCTATTCGTTATACTTTAATTTTTTTACTTCAGTTTCTACACCTACATACATACTCCACAAGCTGCCATACAGTGCATGGCGTAGGATAACCTGAACCAATACAAGCCTTTTCATCTCCTGTTTCACTCACAAACAGTAAAGGGGGGAATCGACTGAAAATACCCCACTATGAGCCCTAATTTCCTTACACAGACTATGTTGGGACGGATGGTAGAATCCTTCTGCAGTTGACAACTTCTTTCATCTGGGGAGGATCCAAGCACTCTAGCAGACTCAAGGATGGGTCATGTGAGAATCCTATATGCAGCCATAGATTAATCATACCTTCCTAAAATTCTCTATGTGGGTTTCCAACACTTGTCTGATTCTTTGACTGCACATCAAAGTAGTTGACACTATGACAACAAGGGTTTATCAGCACCCCAAGACTTTTCCAGGTACTTAAAATTTGTGTTGACCTGGTGAACAGAAAAAAGAATTGTAAGTAGTTTTAGACCAATGCAGTAGTGTAACCAACAAGAAAGACCTGCAGGTTGTTTTACTTTACTACATCCTATGAATTTCATGCACTTTGGCATGTTCGCATTAATTTTGCCTCATGTCCTGAATTGCCCCAGATTTAGGGTCTGCAGGGAGAATATCAGTTCCCTCTAGCATTTTTCCAAAATCCTCTGCATGACAGAGAATCTCGAACATCCAACACAAAGGATGAAACTAGCAGGCTGATCTGTCTGTCATACTTGCCTGAAGACACGAGCACATCAGTAATGGAGCCATCGTGGTTGCTCCGGATGATGGCCTCTTCTCCATTGCGGACACTCGTCCAGTAGATGTACACTCCGTCATAAGCCACTCCCGCCACATGCTGCTGCCCGTCTGCCACCAACCTGTACACCTCGTTCCGCATGAAGTAAACCCGAACTTCGGTCTTTGTTGAAAACAGCAAGACAGCTTCTCCTTCTGCACATAATAGCAAGAAATAATGCCGTTATTTCTCAAAATATTACAATATTATCTACAAAGCATACTAGTATCTTATTTAAAATAATCTGAATTGTAGATTATATTCAAAATGCTGTATACACATCAATTATCTGCACATACTTTTCCTGGGGTTAAGAATGAAAATGGGGGGTGCAGAAGAAACTGCAGTAAGACTGGTGTTGCTGCACTCTACAATGGATTCTATTATGTGATTACTACAGTGTTGCAGCCTCAGTCCGGCATGTCAAGAGCACAGAAAGTGAAGAGAATATTGGAAATCGCAGCAATAAGAAAGAGAGAGAGAGAGAGAGAGAGAGAGAGAGAGAGAGAGAGAGAATTATGGATGCATTATTAGTGGAATGGGTGCACTAGCACTGGCTTTAGCCAAAGAAACAATTTGTGCCATAGCCAGTACTTAATCCTGGGTCTCTTGCCTGCCAAGCAGATGTGCTAACCATCGAGTCACTGTAGCAGTTTGGTTAACAGCCGTTCCTACTACCCTATTCCAATGCCATACCTAACAAACTTATTCACACCTCCAGCCCATTTTGCCCTCTGAAAGGGCCAATGAAGGTATGAAGTTAAGTTCACAGTAGTGAGGGCATTCACCTAAGGTAATCTGCACCTGTATTAGTCATACTGCTACTGTGATGTAATGGTTAGCACATCAACACAAACAGGAGACAGGGTTCAAGTCCCAGCTGTGGCACAAATTTTAATTCCTTTTAGCTATCATTGTCCAAGAAAGTTGACATCCCTATAACAAATTCTATCAGATCAATGAAAGATTTCTGGAGAAAACTACTGTTAATGGCTTTTTGATCATGACAAGGGAAAGCAGGGAATTTTCATCGCCACGATAAATTTGCATTGCGAACATTCATCAACCTGGTAACATGAATCAAATGCCATGTCTATTCTGATATGTTATTCAACACTGAACTCAAAATGGGAATCTAGTATCGTGAAATGAACTTTTGGCAATGAGAAGCAAAGATGTTCACGTTTCTCCTGGAAAGCTTTCATGGACTAGTGAGGAAGTCCAAGGTAAGCTATAAAAGAGAAAACTTGCCCATCCCTGGAGGTCTAACATCTGTCCTACAACCACTACACATACAGAGTAATCAGTCATTCAAAGCTGCACTTTAACAGCAATATGCGTAACGGATGGCTGATTAAACTGCCAAGTTCACACTGAGTGAAAAATTAAACAGCCAGATTCGTCCCAGATATGTGAGTGGGTGAAATATGCACGATTCTCCATACTCTACAAGCAGATGTGGAAAAGAATCCTTAAAATTTATCACATTAACTAGATGGTACTGAGAACTACACTATGAGAAGATAGTGACAATGATTCTTTCACTAGTGATTATGAATAGAATCTTGTCAGATTAATTTTCTGGAAATAAAGCCAACTTCTTTCCTCTCCAAGTCAGGCTGCAGATTTTATGACCCATTATACACCCTAACTTCATGTAGTACTGGCCCATAAGCTTCACTTTTCCCCAAAATTTATCCACAATGAGTTTTTGCATAGCAAACTCTTTCTCATATCTTAGAAATGCAGTAACAATTCCAACAGTACCTGGCAATTGTACATGTAACTTAGTTATTACAGGGCAGGTACAGCTTTTCTGTAACTGGATGGTTAAATTGTGTTACCCAGTGGGTGGCGAGATATGAAGAAAATTAATGAACCTTTAAATTCAGCACAGTTATGCCAACGTCAAACTAAGTTATTTGTTACATAAAGATTACATCGAACACAAGGCAGATCAGTTTTGGCAAATCTAGTGTGCTAGGTATTGATATCAATGAGCTGTAAACAGCTGTTTAATCATGGAAACTAAATGAGGAGGAAGCTTGCAAAGATCTTTTCACTTCAAACTACAATCATTTTGTTTGCATAAGGTAAGAGGCGAGATTCTTGTTTCTTGAAAAACAAGCTGTCTGGACATACCACAGAAGTATTGGTTGGCAGTTTAAAATTTTGCCTCACTGTTTAAGTACCTGAATCTTTGTGGCTGCCATGATATTTTACTAACAAACTGTTCACTTAATCCAAATTCAACACAAACCAGATTTAGGATACTGAATAAGTCGTCTCTTGGGAGATTCTGAGCAATACCATAGTGGACTATTAAGGAATATGTACCTTATTAAAGGTGTACAGAAAAATCTGATTAGTGTGATGTTATCACAGAGCAAAGAATGCAACCCCTTGTTATAAGGATGCATATAACAATTCTAGAAGGTAATGTATGTGGTCAGTGACTTACATTCTCATATCTTTTGTATCAGTAACTGACTGGCAACTGATGCATTGCTCAGAATGATGCTTGGGTAAGCACAATTACTTTGACATAGGACTTCAAGCCTGCAGATATTCAAAGTTACTGCAGAGATGTTAACATATCTTGGAAATTTATCAAGCATTCACTGTATCCCACAAGGTTAAAAACCATCAGCCAGCCTTATGTACAAAATGTCTACATACTTCCTTTCCTGCATAAACCATGAACTTAAAGGTTCTATTGGGTGCAGATGTAGGAGGCATTTTTGTGCAGCTGTTTATTTTCCTCCATGCTGGTATAAGATTAGCTGTATGTAAATGTCCAGTGACCGTGTCACATGTGCTCATCCGATTTGAATTCAGTTAAGTTTTAAAACTTAGCAGCAATACTTTAAGTTTTGCCAAAAGCTTGCCAACATCCAAGTAAGAACCAACTAAGCATGAACATGGTTCCAATGACAACGCCATGAGCAACTCTTTGATAAATATGTGGTACAACTGCAAAAAAAAAAAGGGCTGAATTACACTATGGCAGATACTCAAGTCGAAATCAATGGCACTGATCAAGTGTGAGCTATGGCCACACAGTTCGTTGTCTCATTGTGCAAGATCTTGTGATGACAGGAGCTAGCATAGGATTTGCACATTCAATTCCTACTAACTACAAAAACTATCTTCAAAATGTGATGAAATGGTAAAGCTAGAGGTTTTCCAAGAGTTCCTTTCCACAAGTTAAAAAATTAGCTGTTTTATGTTTTATAGTGACATGGTGGATCTCTGTGATAGGAAAGAATTTGTCAGAAGGGTAGGTCAAACTGGTAGTCTGATGTACTCCGAGTAGCTACACTTCAATTATAACCAACCAGTAAGTTCAGTGAGGTCCAGTGTGGACTGTAATCTTATGGCAACAAAATTTGGTAACTATTCTAATGTGCAACCAGTTTTCATTTGAAAGAGTTCCACTGGCCTGGGTGGCCAACAAGTTGTAGGCGCTGCAGTCTGGAACCGCGTGACCGCTATGGTTGCAGGTTTGAATGTTGCCTCTGGCATGGATGTGTGTGATGTCCTTAGGTTAGTTAGGTTCAAGTAGTTCTAAGTCTAGGGGACTGGTGACCTCAGAAGTTAAGTCCTATAATTCTCAGAGCCATTTAAACCATTTTTTTGAAATGGGTTCCAATTTTGACCACCAGGTGTGTTGTACAGCATCCTGGTATCTCTGGCACTCATACAGAACAAACTGTGCAAGTGGCAGTTCTCGATGACTTTCAGCTTACATTGCATTCCTAAACCATTAGGTATGGAAAGCTTTCAGATTTTTCTTGCCTTCTCAGTGCCAGATTTGCACCTGCTGGTCAACAATTTAATGTTTTTCAGCAAAAATCTATTTCACATTAACATTAAAATACCCACCAATTTCACTGCCATAAGAAAACTGCAGCTCACACTGGGCCACAGAGTAGCTGAAATTTGATTATAAACAAAATATATGCAATGTCTTTCCTAAAATTTGATATTAAAGATTTTAATGGTGGCCACTTGATGGCTAAGCTTTGGATCTGGCAAGTTTGAGACAACCCTTTTGTTTTAGTAAACAGTGATGTTAAGGCTGTTATACCATCAATGGCTAAAGGAGTTTCAAATAAAGATGTATGAACATATTTTTGCTTAAAAAGAATGATATCTAGGATCATATTACAGTAACAGACATCAAAATTGCATTTTTTGAGATAAAGATTTGGAGGGGAAATACCTAAGTATTTTACAACACATTTCATTCACTTGCCTGCAAAAGGCAGATGTCTCAAATTTATGTCTCAGTCCCACACACAATCTGATAGGAAGTTTCAACATCCTCGTCTGAATAACGAGACCGTAGCCGGAAGATTAGTACAAGAAGGAACAGAAGTGATGAAGACAAGTACAGAAACCTAGCAATGTTCGCATAATGAGAAAGTTTGAGGTACAGGATCAGAAGAGGAAACAAAAAGTGCAGAACAAATTTCAAAGGTAAGCATTTAAGGAGGTGTTTGGGGAAAAAAAAAAAAAAAATCAGCTTTTTATAAGGTCTAAAGTCACCGACAGTGTGGAGTGCATATTGTTTTCAAATGTGGCTATGAAGAAAAATTCTTTACGTGAGTGGACTGAATTATGAACAAGACACTTTCAGCAATATGAAGACATTAGTATACAGAGTGAGAAAACTTCAGGTGGGGTCAAGGAATTGACCCCAGCCGAATCTCACTGAAGAAATCAATATGTGTACTTTATGGAAGCACTTACCATTGACAGTGCAAGTGTGGTTATCACTTTGCAAGGTGTAGCCCTGGTCACAGAAACACTCATAGCTGCCGTGTGTATTTCTGCACTTCTGGGAGCATATGCCATACATCTTGCACTCGTCAATGTCTGGAAAAATTTCAGTGACAATACAAACATCTGCATCATTTTGGTGATAATATAAACAAAGACATGTTTTATAATCTGTTTTTCCTCTAAAGAGGCTTCACAAAAATTGTTACACAATCAAAATTTGTTACTTTGGCCTCGTAAGGCTACTGAAGTCTTGCTGTTAAGCTACAAACTGATATTTTGAAGACATGATTCCACCGTCTTGATCCTAGGGATTAAGTCTATTGTAAATCAATTTAAATCCTTAGTTTACCCACCCTCTCACTTGTTTAAAGTTTGGGAAGATGAAGTGCTAATGACCTTTTATGGATGATAACGAATTTATCTAACACGACAGTAGAGGGTCATGTTTAGTTTTGGATTAAGATATCTTTGCCAGTAATAAGCAGGTTTTTACCATTTTTTAGCTTAATACCACACTGTTACATTCTGGTCATTACATCTGCCTCACTCTTAACACCAATGAATGGCAGTTTTCAATAAACTGTCTTACAGGAGATGAATAAATTAAATATTACCAATAAGGGATGATTTTACAGTAATTAAGATTTGTCAGCTAAATATGAATAATGGAAGTCAAACATGCATATAACTGCATGCCCACAGGTTGCAGAAGGGGATAAGTTGTTAGCCATTACCACAAAGGCACTGTCCCAGAATTTGACTCTTGGAAAACCATCATGATGACTTAGAGGGTGAGCCATCATTCGAAATCTGAGGCAATTTTCTTAATTTTATCTTTTAGTTTACTTTTGATATTATAGAATTTGCAAAGCAATGAATAATTTATGATCTTCCAATTGTGTCTAAAATTGTTCCAATATTATGAAGACATACTTTGGCTGAAGACTTCCCAAGTCTGCTGCCACAGCTATTTTGTATCTTAAGGAAGGAGGAGAGGGGGGGGGGGGGGGTAGGATGTCAAATGGGATGACTGAGCAGGAGAGAGACCACAGGAATTTTCAATTTCCTGTGTCTATACTTTTAAAAATAAATTCATTAATTCATAAACCTTTTCAGAATGACCAGAAAGGATTCAAGATTTACCCTTATAGTGGTGGAAGTTAAAAATATAAAATGATTTATTTTTTACATTTGTATTGCACCTTTTGTTTGCTTACCATTGGCTGCATTTGTTATAGGTAACATTTTCTTCATAATTAAGCGAGATTCTTTGATGAATTTTGCACAGCATACAAACCACAGGTTTATGAAACTAGAATTTTCCAAATCTATTAAAAACTGGTAAAACTAGAGATAATTAACTATAAAATTTGAGTTTTTTCTAAGCATGATGTTTAAAATGTAACAGCACATTCCTTTTTTCATAACTGGAATCATTTCTAGAGTTTCATACACCTGGAAGTATGGTTTGTATGCTGTGCAAAATTTATCAAGGAATTTTCTGCTTATGAAGAAGAGTACCTATAGCAACAAACAGCCAATAGAAGTGAAAAAAAAAAAAAATGATTAAATCAACTGCTATGATTGTTAATCCTTCCTGGCCATGCTTACAAAGTTTTATGAATTTATTCGTGAAAGTATAGACAGTGGAAATTAAATTGTCCTGTAGCGTGTCTCCTGATTCAAGACTGCCTGTTTGACATTCTATCCCCCTTAATTTAGCTACGTAAGACTTCTGCACTGGTGAACTTCTGGGTTTTGAGTTTCACTTAGAATGAGCTAAAATATTTTTATCTGAATTTATGATTTCAGAAATTAAATGCAATTTTTTTCAATTTAGTAAAATTGATAAGTGGGATATTTGTTTCTATGTTTTGCCTTAAGGCTACCACATACTTCTGTTTTTCATTAATCCTTTCGAACATCTTTTAGAATCAAAACCTGAAGCAGAAGTCAAAACCAACAAGTATATTCCTTGAAAAATCAAACCTTAAAATAGCTATGACTAACAAAAGTAACACGCAGTGACAAGACAATTTTCCAAGTGTAAGAGTACTGCTAACAAACAAGTTTGACAAGCTAAAACTTAATAGGGGAAACCAATTACACATTACCTGAGCAGTACTTTTCATTTACCAGGTTGAAACCCATCGGGCAGACACAGACAGGTCCACTGGGTGTTGGTTGGCACCTGAAGCTGCAGCCCTGGTTGGGGCACAATGCTTTACCTGAAACATTTTATGCTGCTGCTAAACTGTTAAATGAGGAGAGAGAACAGTCAGAATGTTTTAGCACTATGTATCAGCTTACTTTTCTGGCACATGGGACCTTCATCCGAACCATCCAAGCAGTGCGGGGTTCCGTCACAGACTTCGGCAACTTCTACACATTTCAACTTGTCGTGACAACTGAACAAGTTCTTGTCCAATGTGCAGCCCTCAGTAGCATCTTTTGGCTTACCTGGAGATTAACATGTCAATTTTATGTCGTGTCACTTCACTGCATAAAATGAATCTGCACAGTAAATACTAACCAAACAGTAATATTAGCAACAAGTCAAAGTACGAGCCACCTATCATTGCAACTGGACTGGTTGCATGTGAGATCAGTCCGACATTTCATGAGAAATATCTTGGCAAGTCTTGCCTCCTGGTACAAGTATAAACTTAGCAGCCCTTATGTTCACAACTATTTATATCATGACCAACTGAGCCACTTTGTCCTCAAAATGAGTAATTTTAAGGTTTTCATATTTTTGTAATTCTGCTAAAATTAGTTTCATGTTTAAGGATTTTTAGAAACTAAAAACTTAACTGGAATGAGGAATATTCCAATTTTGAGAGATTTTTGGAGGACTCTCCCAGAAAGGCACAACACTGACTTACTGAATTTTTCCTGTTTCAACTCTCAGTAATATGCTCATGGGGGAAACCACTCACTTTATAGACTTCTTGCAAATGAGATGATGCAGCATTCAACATGTGAGAAATTTGGAGGAGATAAAACATAGCAAAACAAGCAGGAAAAAAAACAGGCTGCTGCTGCTGCAGCAGCTGCTACATTGTAACACTTGTGGAAGGCAATGTTAGACTTTTCCATACAAAAGCTAATTATGTGCAGAACAAAGACTGCACCTCACTTTGAGGTGAGTACACTGCTATAGTAACATTTGTAATCAGAACTTAAAGTAAGCCATTTTACTTCATGTGTACTGCTCTTAAATCTCAATGACATTTCACTAACATTTTAAATAATCATATAAACAGCTACTTTTCAAGGCTCAGACTTTCTAAGTAGGTGTATTTCAAAGTTAAGTTTGTTGGGAGCTTTCCTTTTAAAAGGATCAATAAGGATTTTAAATGCAGTCTCAAAAAAAGGAAAATTTGAAACAAATTACAATGATGCAAAATTCTTAATCAGGACTTTCTTCTAGGTGGCGAAATTTCAAGTATTAGGAATTAACATGTGTAGTGACAAACTATCTCAGCTTTCAGAACTTTTTTCCTCCCTCAGGGAGGAAAGGGTGACTGGCTGGGAAAGGTGGGGGGGAGGGTGGGGGGGGGGGGGGGGGGGGGGGGGAAGACAGTTCACCACCCTCCACTAATAGGGAACACCTACAGCAATGAAGCTTTACTTTTCACACAGGGAAAAAACAGCTGAATTCCAAAAACTCAGCAATATTTCTCACTTCTCAATGTGTGCCCTCAGAGCCTGGAATTTAGACCATTAGCTAGCCATTCTCTCTGCCCTAATTCTGAAACTGGTCCACACTAAAAAATTTTAACTTTTTAAAAACTTCATATTGCTGTTTTAAGTTTTATGGTAGTTCAGTTTTCCTCCCTAAAACTAACATTTTGATAAAAGACTTCAGGAGAGGTTTCAAGTGAAGTCTGTGCTCACCATGTACCAGCATGAAGGAATTATCCAGAGCTTTCTTACATGTGAGCACTGGTGGAGATCTTTTCAGTGTTACAGGATTTAGGTTAGCATCTCACTTTTGTAGGTCAGAAATGGAGAAAGGAGTTGCCACATTCATCAGGCACAGTCATACATTTAAGAACAGACAAACTTTGCCTAGAACAGCATATGGAAGCATGTGCAACAGAAGTAGAATTTCACAAAAATCTCTTAATATTAAGTGTATATCAAGCACCTGCAGGTAACTTTCATCTGTAAACCACCTTGAAGCTGTACTGGCCCATTTAACAACCAGAAACAAGTAGTGGTTGCTGGTGACCTCAATGTAGATTTCCTTGAAGACTCCCAGTAAGAACTTATTTGTGTTAATAACACAATCATTCAACTTAATTTCCACTAAAGCTCCTCACTAGGGTAGCCAATTGCTCACAAACAGCCACTGCTAATATCTTTATAGAAAAAAAAGTCCAATGAACAAAATTATAATAGAAAACCAGTAGTCAATGGCCTCTCAGACCATGACTTTCAGTTCCTTGTGTTAAATATTAATACTAAACAGGATATAAAATGTTAAATCTGAGCTCAAGAGGGTAATCTTGAAGCCAAAAATTGATTTTAGGACACTCCGACATTCATTGGAGTGATGTTTATAGTGCTCATGGTATGAATGAAAGATACAACACTATTAGCAAAAGTGCTTACTTTATTGTAACACTGTTCCCCAAAACTAACCAAGGTTACAGCAAAGCCCACAAACGAGCCATGGATTACTTAAGGAATAAAGGTATCTTGTAAAACAATGTCAATCCAAAACAGTTTGGATGATGCTACAGCACATTAGAAGAAATACTGCAAAATATTAAAGACTAATATGGAGATCAAAGCAAATATATTACAAGGAAAAGAGTCTCAGCAGATAAAATAAAGACATATGGGATATAGTGAAGAAGACTGGTAGAACCAGACAAAGGATGAATAGCATTAAGAGTAAATGATGCATTGGTAACATGTGTATTGTTTTGCAGAACTTTTTAACAAACACTTTATAACTGTTACTGAAAAGATTGGGTTGTTAGGTTCTGTAGATGTTGCTATGGAACACTTCAGACTAAACATTTCAAGTAACTTTCATAATATGAATTTGATTCACAGTACCCCAGCAGAAGTAATGTCCATCATAAAATCTCTCTAAAAACAAAAAGATCTAGTGGGTATGATGAAATATCAAAGTTCAGTAAAGAATGTGATTCTGAGTTGAGTAACAGTAAGCTATGTGTACCAGTTGTTTATCAGCAGAACATTTCCTGAATGGTTGAAATATGCTGAAGTTAACCCATTGTAAGAAGAAAGATGCTATTTCATTATCAAGTTTGTTGAATTTCACTTTTGCCAGCATTCAGAAAAAATTTAGGAAAGTTTATGTACAATTGGCTTTATAACCACCTTATCACAAATAACATACTGTCAAAGTCGCAGTTCAGATTTCTAAATGGTTCTGATATTGAGAAGGCAATCTACATCTAGTGAAATGTATGTAATTCATTACACAAAAAATTGCAGGCAACCGGTATATTTTTTATGTGTCAAAGGCATTTGACTAAATCACAATATCCTTTTGAGTAAATTACAATATTATGGTGCAACAGAAAATGCCACAAAATGGTTCAAATCTTATTTCTGGCAGGAAACTAAGGGCGTTATTAGGAAATAAATGTGTTACGCTATCAGGTATCATTCAACCTAGAGCTAATTACATGCGGGATCCTACAAGGTTTCATCTTACAGCCCTTACTTTTTCTTGTGTATATCTATTACCTTTCATAATTAACATTATGAGATGCCAATTTTGTTGTGTGTGCCAATGATAAACATTGCAATAAATAGCAAATTGAGTAGTTTTAGAAAGACTGGTTAAAATGTAATTGTGGGTATTAATTACTGGTTCCTAGCCAATTGTCACTGAACTTTGAAAAAACACTACATGCAGTTCAGAACTTAAGAGGTGTCCCACAAGTATATGCTTAACATACCATGACAAGCAGATAGAAGTGGCCACTTAAATTCTTGGGATTACAGCTTGATAAATTCAATTGAGAGGAGCACACCACAAAACTGTGGAAGTTTAACAAATATATTTATAATGATAATTGTGTCAGACATAGGCGATATAAAAATGAAAAAGCTGGCATACTATGGTTACTTTCATTCCATAATGTCATATGGAATTGTTTTTTTGGGGTAATCATTAAGCGAAGCTGAAGTTTCCAGGGCACAAACACTTTCAGTAAGAGTTGTGGTGTGAACTCTCTAACATCCTGCAGATGTCTTTAGGGAACTAATGATACTAACTACTGCTTCCCAATATATTCATTCCTTAATGAAGTTTGTCATTAAAAATATATCACTTTTTGAAACCAACAGCTCAATTCATGGAATTGATACTAGAAACAACAATCTTAACAATTTGAAATCACTCTTGTACAAAAAGTGTCAATTATTCAGGAACACATTTCCAATAATGTGTCAGCAGCCATAAAAAGCTTAACAAAATTCAGTTTAAGAGAAGCCTAAGAGATTTATTGGTAGCAAACTCTTACTCCATCGATAAATTTCTCAGTAGAACCAACTGATCTGACTGTGTGTGCACCATTTCAGTGCAGTAATGTATTCATTGTATGTAAGTATTGTAGTGCTATTATATGTTTACTACCTTATAAATAAATGTTTTAATTTTAAATTCAGTGCATTAATGCAATCTTGGTAAATGAGTGAAACAATTCTTTCATATAATTTTCATTAAAAATATTATTCCACTTGGGATCTGTGGAAGGTACATTAGCTTATTTGTTTCAGTTATAAAAATTTGTATTACTGTTTTTCTGACATTTTTACATCCTGGAGGACCTCACCAGGAATAAATTTGAATGAAAGTAAATCTAATCCAATCCATGTTACAAGGAAGTAGTTTGCCTATTTCAAAACGATCACACCACATTGGAAGGGTACAAATGTCTACAATATCAAGAAACAAAGCAGACAAGCTATTACCATGAACTCAATTTGTTGAAAGTATTATCAGAACAGAGCATTGTGCAGACAGCACAGAATGCTAAGTAGCAGGGAAAGTCCACATACCTGTCAGTCAACTGGGAGGGATTGAGAAGTGTTAAATACATACAAGTAATTAAATTTTTAATGAACACTATTAATGAAGACTACACATCACTGAACTCTAACTGCTGGTTCTTAGTGTTATTGAAAGGATCAATAGCTGGAAGTATGTACATATAAATTAACACACACACACACACACACACACACACACACACACACACACACAATTGAAATTGCCAGCAACTGAAAGGAATGACTAAGGTCATACACACCACCTATGTCAGAACAGAACAGGGAAGAAAAAGGAAGTTAATGACCACATTACACACAATTGTCAGAAGAGAAGACAGCTAAAACCAGGGACTGAGGAAGATCAATGAAATACACAATAGTGAAACTGAAGTCCTGAACTAAAGATTAAATTTTCCCTCATCCTACTGCTGTAACAGAAAAAGTAAAACAGCCCACATGTCATTTGCTGGAACAGCTTATAACACATGACAAACAAATGAGAAAGTGGTTAAAAAGGGAATTCCTTTAGGAAATTGCGAACTAGCAATTTGGGAAGGTAGCAGTTGAGACAATCACCCTTCCCAGGCCTGACATGTACTGGGGGAGGGGGGAGGGGGGGTGTACAGGTGGACTGTCAACCCAGGACTTAATTCTGGGTTACTTAGTCATCTGTATCATGTCATACATGGGCTGTACTTCAGGACACGGAGGAAGAGGAAGCTCAAAGACCAAAGCAGGATAGAAGGGGAACAGAAAGAAAAATGAAAAACAGTGGAGATATTTGTTATGAACTACTGAAAATGCTGACCACATTTCAATGAACATTCCAGTCATGTTCTCCAAGGGAGGGAAAAAAATAGGAAGGGGATAGATATGAGCACAGAAGGGAAATGCTGCGAAGTCTGAGGTTCCATGGTAGCCAAGCACAAACCCACCGAAGAGCAGCAAGCCCCAGGGGTGCGGCACAAATTTATAAGTTCCATCCTTATGGTCTTATGGTTTTTTTATTTTATAGACTAGACAACCTTTTAATTTAAAGTTTTATAGTGTGAAAAAGTAGTCTAAACAGAAAATACTAAATGCTATGTATTATTTTACATCATATGCTGACAAAATATTCAACAAGAATAAACTACGTGTAAGTTCATGCTGAATACATGGCCACAATATTTCTGTATCTAAGGGTCTTCAAGCAGATAGCATTTGAAGGAGAGCAAGTCCTGATTTTTTCCATGTATCAATTGTTTTTAACATGAAGGTGTTCAATAAATTGAAATTCAGAACTCACAGTTTACTTCATCACTGTTGTCCCCACAGTCATTGTTGCCATCACATTCCCAAGCCTTCGGAATGCAGTGGTGGTTGGAGCACAGGAAGTCTTTGCCACAATCCAACTGTAAACCAAATGAGAAAAAACTGACAAACTTAGCAGGTCCATCATATTTTCAGATTATCAGGCAAATAGAAAGTCAACTTATTTGTCTATGAATCAGAGTTTGCAAGCACGGACAATACAAAGTACTTTGAACAATTCTGGCCAAGATGCTCCTCCCTTATTTTTACTTCCTACTATGATTAACTCTACGAATTTTAACACAGATTTGCCATCTCTTCCTCTTGACATTTTCCTCTCCATCTGTCTCCTTTCACTTATTACAGGCTAGTGCGAAGAGCCCTTTTTGACCATCCCAACTTACTCCTCTCCCTCAATGATTAAGAAAATCGTTTTCTTAACCTAGCTAGCATGTTCATCTGCAGCACTAGACTTGCCTCCTGAAATTAAGCACTGGGTTCTTATGCTAAAATTCATGGAGGTGGGTTCAGCCAACTATCTCCACATGTATTATCTACAGTTTAATTATCTGTACCATTTCTTTATAGTATCTATACATGAAAAATGTGATAATAACTAGAGATAGTGGCTGTGCTAATGTCATAACCAGAAAGACATACCACTAGGAAAATGCAGGGGGAAGCTGGAGTTGGGTGCTGGGGGTTATGATCACGAATTTAAATGTTTTAAAAGGCATGTGCAATGTCTGAAATAATTGCCTGTACACATGGTTTCTCACTTTAGTGAGAACTTAAAAATTAAGTCATCTTACTATGGGTATACAGAATAAACAATTTATTTTCAGTACAGAAACAAAAAGAAATAATTTTGAAGAAACTAAGCAAAGTTAAGAAGGGATAAGCAAAATGTTTTGTGCTTCTGTAAAGGCCTATTTTTACTTTTATACTTCTCACTGGAAGTGTTGGCTGGAATGAACAGTAATGAGTACAATATGGACTGAGAAACATGAATCAAAGTAATGAAGGAGCAGCAGGAAAGAATAGCAAGATACTTGCCAAAACTGGTGAAGTGGAGAAATTCTGCCTCCTTGAAAACAATCTACAATGGACAAAGCAACAATCACACAGAATACTTGGCCAAATTTCTACTTGCATTGAACACTGGCCTTAATTTGAGGAAGAAATCTGTACATTTGGAACAACTTTCTACAGAAGGAAACCCCCAGACTGTTGGAAAACTTGAAAGGACAATCTAAATGTGAGATATCATGCTATAGACTGTCACTGAAAATTGACTTGTCTGAGAAGACAAGTTGCCAACGAACGGATGTGGAAAATACTGATAAGGGACAGGATCATCAACTATGTTAATTGGGGAATAATTTCCATGGCATTTTAGGGAGCTACAGAAGGTGAGGTACGCAGGAGAAGATGGACAAATGTCCAAGTGACGGTTCAAGTCTAATATTTCAGACAAGAATATTACAGGGCTATTACAAATGATTGAAGAGATTTCATAAATTCACTGTAGCTCCATTCATTGACATATGGTCATGACACACTACAAATACGTAGAAAAACTCAGGTTTCTGCTGCCAGAGCACTCTAGAGCGCAGTGAGAAAATGGAGACAGGAGCCGAGAAAGCGTATGTCGTGCTTGAAATGCACTCACATCAGTCAGTCATAACAGTGCAACGACACTTCAGCACGAAGTTCAACAAAGATCCACCAACTGCTAACTCCATTCGGCAATGGTATGCACAGTTTAAAGCTTCTGAATGCCTCTGTAAGGGGAAATCGAAGGGTCGGCCTGCAGTGAGCGAAGAAACGGTTGAATGCGTGCGGGCAAGTTTCACGCGTAGCCCGCGGAAGTCGAAGAATAAAGCAAGCAGGGGGCTAAACGTACCACAGCCGACGGTTTGGAAAATCGTACGGAAAAGGCTAAAGCAGAAGCCGTACCGTTTACAATTGCTACAAGCCCCGACACCCGATGACAAAGTCAAACGCTTTGAATTTTCGGCGCGGTTGCAACAGCTCACGGAAGAGGATGCGTTCAGTGCGAAACTTGTTTTCAGTGATGAAGCAACATTTTTTTCCTTAATGGTGAAGTGAACAGACAATGTGTGAATCTGGGCGGTAGATAATCCTCACGCATTCATGCAGCAAATTCGCAATTCACCAAAAGTTAACGTGTTTTGTGCAATCTCACGGTTTAAAGTTTACGGCCCCTTTTTCTTCTGTGAAAAAAACGTTACAGGACACGTATCTGGACATGCTGGAAAATTGGCTCATGCCACAACTGGAGACCAACAGCACCGATTCCATCTTTCAACAGGATGGTGCTCCACTGCACTTCCATCATGATGTTCAGCATTTCTTAAACAGGAGATTGGAAAACCGATGGATCGGTCGTGGTGGAGATCATGATCAGCAATTCATGTCACGGCCTCCACGCTCTCCTGACTTAACCCCATGCGATTTCTTTTTCTGGGGTTATGTGAAAGATTCAGTGTTTAAACCTCCTCTACCAAGAAACGTGCCAGAACTGTGAGCTCGCATCAACGATGCTTTCCAACTCATCGATGGGGACATGCTGTGCCGAGTGTGGGAGGAACTTGATTATCGACTTGATGTCTGCCGAATCACTGAAGGGGCACATATCGAACATTTGTGAATGCCTAAAAAACTGAGTTTTTGTATGTGTGTGCAAAGCATTGTGAAAATCTCAAATAATAAAGTTATTGTAGAGCTGTGAAATTGCTTCAATCATTTGTAATAACACTGTTTCATCAAATCAGAAGAAATTTAAGAATTAGTAATGAAGCTTTATACGAACAAGCTGACAAACCTGGCATTGCCCAGGTATTCATTTTGTCAGTTTCCTGTAATAAGGAACAATGAACTAGTTTAATATCCCAGAAAGTATGTACTCCGGGTGCAGCTGCCTTGCAAATTTACAATGATTTTGTTCATTTATCACAATGCTGCTTGATAGCTCTACAGACAGCAATTTGTACTTCAGTTGAAAGCTGTAAGTGTTGTCAGGTGGCAGATTTCCTGGATTCAACTATTGTACAACTTCCTTAGCAGTAAATAATAAAGATTATAAAACTTTCCACACATTGCTGTCATCTTTATGATATGGAGGTGGTTCTTACCTCCAACAGTGATAGTTTTCCACAGTAAGAGATGTGGATCCAGTTTCATTGGTATCTGCAGTAATTTAAACTGACATGTTTCAGAGGGACTGAAATTTCTACAGTGTTATTTAAGGACTAAAATTTAATAAATCAATAGAAATTATTTAAGTATGTTAGTAGCATGCAAGTGCATCCACCACAGTATGTGTAAACATACAGTCTTTCTTGGCACCAGTGCTGTGTAACAACACTTTGTCACAAAGTGCTAATTTATGTTTCTTGGCAGATGCTCGTCTTATTGCTATTTATGCAACATGCATATATTTCCCCAGAGTGCTAGTCTTAAGATACAAAGGACTTAAGTAACATGTGAAGTATTGGTGGAAGTAAATCTGTGAAGCTAAGTCATTAGTCCTGCTTGGGTAGCTCAGTCAAAGGCAAAGGTCCCAAGTGAGTCCAGGTCTGCCACACTATCTGCTAAGAAGTTTAAACTTATTAAGACTTACTACGCAGTAAGTCCAAATACACTTAAAATTTGTGGGCAGAGGGAACTAAGAATCTTTATTAATGCCCTAGACTTAATATATTTAAAGATATATGTTACCTTTTTAGAGCAGCCCAAAACTTCATCATTGCCATTCTGGCAGTCCTTGAGGCCATCACACACCCAGTTGTCTGGAATGCAGGTGCCATCCCCACATGCAAAATCTTCATCACTGCAGACTTTTTGCGTAACAGATATCTGCAAGTGAAAGGTTAATTACTAAATTCTGTGAACTACATTTAAATGCATCAAAATGTAGAATTATGGATCACAACCCTTTCCTAAAATTTAGGTGGCAAGTTTTTCTTTCTCCAGAAAATGCCATGTAATATCTACTTACTTTAATATATTATACTGCAACCCACTTGCCTTTCTAAATATAGATCAGACCATACTTTTTGATTAAACATTGAATGATTAAACATTGAATTCAAGATGGCACCTAGTGTAGATCGGGAGTATGTTAGTTCCGTACAAAAGTCAAAAAATAACGAAAAGTGTTCGATATGCAACAAATTCTGTGTGTATTACGACAGTACATGTATGCCATGTTATATTATCGCAAAAGTAGACGCAAAAAAACCTGGTAACAAGAAAATGTTATAATCAGGCATCTCATCCAGCAAGTACTTCAACTCATTCGTGGGAAATGGTGAACTCTGATACAACATGCCATTGCAAGAAACATGTTGTTAAAGGTATAATGTGCTTAAGTTGTAAAACGGTTTTTCATTATTCGTGTGTTAATGTCAGTCCTAAAAGGAAACTATAGTTCTGCAATAGCTGTTTCAAAGGCGACTTAGGCCAAAAACCTAATATGAGAAACACCAAAGGCGAAGTTATCAGTGCTCTACTGGAAGAGTTTTCAGTTATAAAACATCACGAACAGTATGAAAAAGAAGCAAAGAGGCTTAGCATTTTACCTCGAGATACTGTAACTTTTGTTAATAACAGTTCTGTTTATGTTTGTAGAAAGTGCGGGAAAAAACACAAACAGTGGTGTAACCTGTTGCGAGTGCGAAAGAAAACATCAGTCTAAAACTCCCGTCCATGTTCCAAAACTTTACATTTTAGGCGATAGCCACAGCCGCAGTATTGTCTCACGCATAAATAAAGCTTCAAATGTGAAATCTATGAGCTTTGTAAAGCCTGGGGCGCCCCTCTCAGAAATAAGGAAACTAGTTTTTCTGAAGAAATAAAAAAGCTGTCTTCAAAAGATTTTGTTGTCCTCTTTGGTGGATCTAATGACATTTATCAAAATGATACATCTAAAGCCTGTTGCGAATTAAACAAGTGTTTATCTGAACTAAGTCATACAAACGTTATCCTCGTAAATATACCACAAAGGTACAACTTGATGTCCTGGTCGTGTGTAAACAAGGAAATTAGTGTCGCCAATGAACTTTTTTCCAGTATATGCAAACAATATAGAAATGTTTCTGTTAGTATTAATACCATTGGACGCAGATTCCACACTACTCACGGGCTGCACTTAAATGGCCTTGGAAAGCAACTTGTTACATTAAAGCTAATGGAAATTATTCAGAGACTGCAATACTTACCAACATCAGTGGTACTTGTATCATCATCACAGAAAGTATCTCTAGGAGTGACTAATGGAGAATTAGATACAGTAACAGAAAATGCAGCAGAAGTACCTAAAGAAGCAATACTAACAGAAGTAGAATCAACAGCAGCGTCAGAAGAACCACGTTCAGTAACAGCAGAAGTAACTCCTCCAGCATTAGAACGAGCTCCTACAGCAGTAACACCATCTCTTTCACCAGCAGTAACAGCACAAACTACTTCACCAGAAATAGCAGAAGAAACACTATCAGCAACAGCAGAAGCAACTCTTCCAGCAGTAGAACTAGTTCCTATAGCAGCAGCACCATCTCCCATGCCAGCAGTAGTAGAACCAACTCCTTTACCAGCAATAGCAGAAACAACTCCTCCACCAGCAGCAACTAAACTAACTTCACCAACAGCAGAAACAGTACAAGCTTCTCCTCCATCACCTTCAAGAGTAGCAGAAAAGAATAGACCAGTCACAGTAAGTAAAGTATCATCTTTGTCTCATGATGAAGTGATACCAAATGATTTGGGAAAACATGTTCCTATAAAACTTGTGGACAGTAAAGTGAAACAAACTTCCAACCCTGTTTCAAACAGACCCAAAAAATTACCTAAGAGAAATGAAGATTTTTATGGTTTATCTCAAGGAAGTCCAACTGCCACCCAACAGATTCCAGGGCTGAAAAAACAAATGTTCTCCATTGCCCCATAATATTGTACTCCTCCCCTCCTGTGACAGTAACTATCTTATTTCTGCACTTAAATGTCAGGTCTGAAAAATAAAGCCGATGAGCTTGGTATACTATTAAAAAGTAACAAAAGAATGATTTTATGTATAAACGAACATTGGTTAAAGGAAGAGGATAAACTGTATGTACCATCAGGTTTCAGATTAGCTACATACTTCTGCAGACCCAGTGAATCCTATGGGGGTTCATCCATATATATTAGCATTGATCTAGACCTAAAGTTTTCTGTTCTTGAAGTTAGTGACCTATGCACTAAAGGTGTTTTTGAAGCAGCTGCTTTTATATCACACTCCTGAAAGTAATGTAGAACAATTTATAGAACGTTCAGAAAAACTTGTGATCAGTATACAAAAATATACTAAATACAAAATTTTAATCTTTGGGGATCTAAACAGACATTAGGAAAATGACAGCCAGAAATGTTAATTTAGTAAATATGTTAAGATCCTATAATCTCTTGTGCTAATGAAAGTCCTACAAGGCACTCCTGTCTTGACAATCTAATAACAAATTTATACAAATGTGATTTTGAGCTAGGCTTACTTAATGTCGATTACCTGTCAGACCATAGAGGTATATGGGTGAAACTAATTACTAAAAAAACCAAAAGAAGACGAGGAACAAACTCTGTGTCAGACTATCTACAGATACAAATATTAGCAAGTATAGAGAAGAACTTAAGTCTATAGATTGGAATACTGTAATACATTCCTCCACAAATGTTGATGAAGCCTTCAGCACATCCCTCAAAATCATTTCTGAAATCTTCCACACATGCTGTCCACTGGTTAAAAACAAAAAAACAAAAAGTTAGGAAACCTAGCCACAACTTTATAGAAGTGGTTTTCACCCCAATTACAAAAAACAGACTATTGGTAATTACTTGTCACGATAAGGTCAAAAAGGGAGCAGTAGATAAAGAAACTTACAAAAACCTGAAAAGAAAATATAGATCTGAAATTCAAATAGCCAAGTGTAAGGCAAATGGTGATTTCATTAAAAAAAAAAATCACAAATGTAAGGCTGCATGGAAAGTAATAAAAGCAGAGCTAGGTATGGATATAAACTACAAAGACAACACAAATGCTGCTAACGTCACTGCTGATGATTTCAATCACTTTTTGTCAACTCTGCCAATCTTAGCCTTCCAACCCATAGCAACCAGAATTCCAATTCAACACATACACCTATTTCTCACCCCATATCTGGCAGAAATTTTCAACAAAACATTACAAACATAGTGTCAGCTTGTAAATGGAGAGAAGTACAAGTAACTGATATAATTAAAGCAACCACTAAATTAGGATACTCTAGATCTGAAGATGTGTATGGCCTGTCAAACTATGTAATTAAAAAAGTTTGAGATCTCATAACATACCCTTTTTGCATACTGATAAACTGGATGCTCTCGAGTGGACACTTTCCAGAAAGTCTCAAAAAACAGTTGTCATACCATTATACAAAAGGGGTGACAAGTCCTGTATCAATAATTATAGACCAATTTCACTTGTGCCTATTCTCTCAAAAATAATAGAACATTGCATAATGCAGCAAATATGCATACACCTATCAGACAATAATATATTAAATGATTCTCAGTATGGATTCAGGTCAAACTTAACAGTCAAAGCAGTTGAAAACCTTATCTCTTTTGTACTAAGCGCATTTGAGTCAGAATTATCTGCTGAAGCCATTCAAATTGACTTGAGTAAGGCTTTTGACTCAGTTAACCACAAATTATTATTAGATAAACTGTGTTGCTATGGAATCAAACACTTGGAACTCTCACTAATTGAATCATACATCAGCAATAGAAAACAAATAGTAAAGCATAATGACCAACAGTCACAGACTAAGTCTAAAACGAGGTGTTCCTCAGGGTTCAGTGCTTGGCCCTCTACTATTTATATTGTTTGTAAGTGACTTTCCGAACAACTTACCCTGCAAATCTATCCTCTATGCTGACGACACAACATTAGCTAATTCTGGAAAGGATATAAACATATTGAAGGAGGAAAGTGAAGAGTGTCAAAATATCTAATATCTGGTTTAAAGCTAATGACTTATCTATGAACCATGAAAAGACTCAATATAATCTTCAGTTTATCAAACAGTAACATGGAGTTATCTGTTAAACTACTAGGAATACACATTGAGTCTAAATTAATTTGGGACACACATACAGATTATGTATGTCGAAAGCTATCACGAGTTATCTACCTACTAGCCAAACTACACACGTGTTACACAAGATTTATTGCTTCAGTCATACTATGCCTTCTTTCATTGCCATCTACAATATGGCATTCTTTTATGGGGTAACTCTCCAGGAGCCAAAAAAATTTTCACTTGGCAGAAGAAAGCAATTAGACGTTTGTACGGAATCACTGACAAGACCTCATGTAGACCTTATTTTAGAGACTTAAAAATTCTCACAGTCCCATCTCTTTACATATATTGTTGCCTATTAAACATAAAAGAAAACTTAAACCACTACACTATAAGGAAATCAGTTCATCCACACAATACTTTGTAAACAAATATGATTGATATACCCACAACCAGGCTTAAGAAAACCCAGTCTAGCTATGAATACATAGGCATAAAATTATTCAACACTTTACCTGTACAGGCTCAATTAGTTTCAATGGATATTTTCAAAACTAAGACCAGTGTGGCTGAAGAAAAATACTTTCTACAGTGTAGAAGAATTTCAGAATAGTTGTAAAGATGATCTAATTTATTGATAAACTAAGGCTTACTGTTATGTATAGTTATGGATGTAGAGGCAGCTAGCTATAAGCTAATAGGGTACAACACTATCTTTTTTTTCCACGTAATATTTTTGCTATATGAAACAATGCACAAATAGCTATAATACTTCTGACAACATTGATTGCATGTTAATGCTGATAAATTATGGCTTACTGTGGTGTATGGATCTAGGTGTAGAGGCTGTTGTAAGCTAATAGTTTACAACATTGCTATGTTTTGACTATGTAATCAAGAGATGAATACACTAAGCAGATTCAGAAGGATGTAGGTTGCAGTAGGTACTGGGAGATGAAAAAGCTTGCACAGGATAGAGTAGCATGGAGAGCTGCATCAGACCAGTCTCAGGACTGAAGACCACAACAACAACAATATTTTGGTATGTAAAACATAATGTACAAATAGCTGTAACTCTTCTGACGACGTCGATTGCATGTAGGTGCTGAAAGATGGATAAAATAAATAAATATTTAAGCAATGTTCACTATGTTTATATAAACAATGAGATCTAAGCTAAAGATATTCAAATGTCTTCATATAAGTAAAAACTTTTCTATAACCATGAAACTGTACTTTCAAACTGTAGGCCTAGAACTTAACCAGCAAAATAAAAATCCCAGAACCTTACTGTGTAATAAGAATTATGGCAATAGCCTCAAGTCATCTTTGATACCAACAAGGTAAATGTCAAAGTCAACTGTGAGGAGGAAGAATTAACATTTCTTATAGGAGCAGTATCAGGGCAAGTCAGTTCCTATGCTTAATTTCTACCAATTCAGAACCAATAAACAAAGTGATCACGTAAACTTGGCCTTCTGATCACCCACTGGCTTCCAAGATAGGAACACACAACTACAAATCTGTATGCTTTAGACTTTTACAGTCTAAGTCATTGAGAAGTTCATTAAGTTAGCTTATCTGATAGTAAAGAAGGACTTACCTTAGATGCAGTACAGTCCTTTTCATCTGACCAGTCTCCACAATCATTGTTCCCATCACACTTGAATTTGGTCTGTATGCATCTACCATCTTCACACTTCCAGTATAATGGAGCCTCACAGTTTATGTCATCTGGAAAGTAAATATATCAAGTATTATAAACAGTCAAAAATTCGCTGAGCAGCTCATTAAGGCAATCTTAATTTAAGAGATATTTTGACAGCTTATGTCCTTAACATCAAAGAATGGTTTAGACCTGGTATATTGTATGCACACACAGTACTATGTTTTATACATTCAGTACATAAATCAGTTTCCAAATCTGAAATTTTTCTTCTGATAGTGGGAAGAAAAATCAGAATTTAAAACCACTGACATGAAACTGAAATTCAAGTTATTGCAAAGAGCTTGGTTTAAGATTGTTAATATTACACTTTATTTAATGAAGCCCACAAACATTTCTCAGAGTTTAACCACTCCTTTACCTGGAATTTCACACTGAGACACTGGCTTAAATTTCAAATGTGAGAAAGGGCTCATGAAGAAACTAGTACAGTACGAAAGATTTAATAAAATTAAAATCTGTTTGGTTCAAAAACCAAGCCAAGTTATTGTGCTTATTACACACTAAACTAGCTCAAGGGATCTATTCTGAAAGCTAGCAATTTTCTCTTATGTGCCTGCTAACAAATATGCTGCTGGGTCATTCCACATAAAAGGGACCAATATTGAAGAGCATCCCTTTTTACCACCAAGTCTAATGAAATTTGGTGTGAAGTTTCTATACCAAATTTCAGTCTTTCTTCAGAGGCTGAATTTTTAGTGGCTTTTAAAGAGGGGCTACTCTTCTTTGCATCATGTACCAAGGCACAAATATGCCAAATTTTCTAGGCTTTTTTAAATTTCTAGCAAACATTTGGTTACTTCCTTTAATATACATTGACAACTTTTTATGCTGAATCACACCATGACAAAAATTAGGGATTTAGCCACACCTGGAGAAAGGTGTCAAGTGTCAAAAAAAAAAAAAATTTTCATCGCACTTGTTAGAGCCAAGATTTAACCGAACACTGTTTCTGTTTGTGTGAACTAATCTAACCAGAACCTCAGGGGGCTGTTCTTACCTATGATGTCTATGTACAAATGAAATTCAATTAAACACCTGATGCCTAGATGGAAATGAGTGTTTGGCACCATTGGGTGGGAAGCCCCTTACAGGGCAGGTCCGGCTGCCTAGATGAGAAGATATGTATCTATAAAGTTGGCCAAATTTTTCTATGAGTAAATTTTAGGGTACTGGTGATAACAGGGGGAGGGGGCGGCAGGCATGTGAAATCTCAATGGTCTTTTTCAATCCTTTGTTTCTAGCCACAAATGGCAAGAGCATGCTTTAAGCTTTTAAAGCAATATTGTTTAATTTCTGCATCTTGCATTTTGATGAGTAAAAATGCCTATCGAAAATAGTCAAAATGGATTGTCAAGAAATACCAAAATTAATATGCATATTGATTTAAAAATTAAACTGTAATTATGTCTTAATAGTTTAAGATTTGCCTGTGGTTTAGGAAATTTAACTTTACTAATAAAGAGTATATTATTTTACATTGTAGAATATAAGTAGTCAGAAAATGCTCTTAGGATTACAAGTCTAGGAGATCATAATGGAATGCTCTGTATGAGAACATTTTAATCCTGCAATGCACGGTGGTGCATATATGCATTTATATCAATTTCCATCGACATTGTGAAGTAGAGAGCTTTTTGAGGCCCTATCCTTGCAGCATTGCTGCATCACCAATTTCACCTGTTGCTTTCATTATTGGCAATTTTCCCAGTGAGTCTCCTGCTTGGTGTTTACATTATATAATGTTAGTGTCGAGTACTGATTGAATGCTCAGTAATGATTGTTGTAGCTGAAGGTAAGCACAAACAATTTTTATAGGTTAATTTGAATATTTTGTATACAAAACAAGGCCATATGTTACTTATAATTTACAATAACAGATTTTAAGTGAATATTTCATATGCATCACCATGTGTAACAGTATCTCAAATTGTGCTTTGAACCAGAATATTCATGAGCTTTCAATAAAACATAAAAGACAGCCCATGCTAGTCTCCAGAGGCCATTATATAACCAAATATTGACTCCATATGATTTGTTCATATGTTGTGGTGATAGCATTCCAGGCACAAAGTTTGCACCAACAAAAAATTTTAAAAATTCAGGCTGATAAAGAAACAAGAAAATCATTAATTTAAACCAATTGGTTGATCAGCTGATAGTAAACAATTGCTTCCAAAGATGCTACAGCATTCATAGTTAATGCCTTCAAAACAGATTAAATTCTAGCAATCTCACTTTAAAGTATACAGTGAGGACAGTTTGTTCCACTGTTGTGCATGAAAATTTGCGTGGGTTGGAAACACGTGTGAAGTTTCACAAGACCAAAAAGGGGTCATTTTTATTCACCCACATGGTTCTAGTCAGTTACCACTGGCCACCTGCTAAAGACACATGCTGGATTCCTAGCAATACCTTGTCATGAATAGAAGCACCATCGACACTGGGAAGACAATACAGTTGCCTGCAATCCACCCTTGACAAAAATTGTGAAATTGTAAGCAAAAGACTGACTGTAGTCTTGTTTTTGCAAATTTGCTGAGTTGCATATTATGTTTTTATGTTACGTATTAATGTTTGAAACTGATTATTTTTTGTCATCAGTCTACTGACTTGGTTTGATGTGGCCCGCCATGAATTCCTTTCCTGTGCTAGCCTCTTCATCTCAGACTAGCACTTGCAACCTAAGTCCTCAATTATTTGCTTGACGTATTCCAATCTGTCTTCCTCTACAGTTTTTGCCCTCTACAGCTACCTATAGTACCATGGAAGGCATTCCCTCATGTCTTGGCAGATGTCCTATCACCCTGTCCCTTCTCCTGATCAGTGTTTTCCACATATTCCTTTCCTTTCTGATTCTGCGTACAACCTCTTCATTCCTTACCTTATCAGTCCACCTAATTTTCAACATTCGTCTATAGCACCACATCTCAAATGCTTCGATTCTCTTCTGTTCCGGTTTTCCCACAGTACATGTTTCACTACCATATAATGCTGTACTCCAGACGTACAGCCTCAAATTTCTTCCTCAAATTAAGGCCGGTATTTGATATTAGTAGACTTCTCTTGGCCAGAAATGCCTTTTTTTTGCCATAGTGAGTCTGCTTTTGATGTCCTTGCTCCATCCATCATTGGTTATTTTACTGCCTAGGTAGCAGAATTCGTTAACTTCATCGACTTCGTGACCATCAATCCTAATGTTAAGTTTCTCGCTGTTCTCATTTCTACCATTTCTCATTACCTTTGCCTTTCTCCGATTTACTCTCAAACCATACTGTGTACTCATTAGACTGTTCATTCCGTTCAGCAGATCATTTAATTCTTCTTCACTTTCACTCAGGATAGCAATGTCATCAGCGAATCGTATCATTGATATCCTTTCACCTTGTATTTTAATTCCACTCCTGAACATTTCTTTTATTTCCATCATTGCTTCCTCGATGTACAGATTGAAGAGTAGGGGCGGAAGGCTACAGCCTTGTCTTACACCCTTCTTAATATGGGCACTTTGTTCTTGATCGTCCACTCTTATTATTCCCCCTTGGTTGTTGTACATATTGTATATGACCCGTCTCTCCCTATAGCTTACCCTTACTTTTTTCAGAATCTCTGAACAGCTTGCATCATTTTATATTGTCCGACTTTTTCCAGGTCGACAAATCCTATAAAAGTGTCGTGATTTTTCTTTAGCCTTGCTTCCATTATTAGCCGTATCGTCAGAATTGCCTCTCTCGTCCCTTTACTTTTCCTAAAGCCAAACTGATCATCACCTAGCGCATTCTCAATTTTCTTTTCCATTCTTCTGTATATTATTCTTGTAAGCAGCTTCGATGCATGAGCTGTTAAGCTGGTTGTGCGATAATTCTCGCACTTGTCAGTTCTTGCCATCTTCGGAATTGTGTGGATGATGCTTTTCCGAAAGGCAGATGGTATATCGCCAGACTCATATTCTACACACCCCAACGTGAATAGTCGTTTTGTTGCCACTTCCCAATGATTATATACTTGAATGAAAACCTAATTATGCGACTTAATGAGGAGAATATTTCACTTTTCAATCTTCTGTAACTGCTACCATAACTACTTTTAAAACTTTCTTACTATTAAAAATTATGCAAGTTCCAGAAAAACAGCATAGCCTTGAAAGCTTAAATCATGCTCTTTCCAGCTATGGCAAAGAAACTACTGAACATGACAGTTGAGACGTCTTCAGTCCAGAGACTGGTTTGATGCAGCTCTCCATGCTACTCTATCCTGTGCAAGAGTCATCTCCCAGTACCTACGGCAACCTACATCCTTCTGAATGCTTCATGTATTCACCTCTGTCTACTAGTTTTACCCTTCACATTGCCCTTTAATACCTAATTGGTAATCCCTTCATGCCTTCATGTCCTACCAACTGATTTTTTTAATCAAGTTTTGCCACAAATTTCTCTTTTCCCAAATTCTATTCAATACCTTATTAGCTCTGGTCTACCCATTGACTCCTGAGCATTGTTCTGTAGCACAACATTTCAAAACCTATTCTCTTGTCCAAACTATTTATTGTCCATTTTTCACATCTATACATAGCTACACTACATACAAATACTTTGTAATGTCAGAAAGTTGTTTCTCAATGTCTACTCTATGTTAAATTTCTCTTAAACTATTTCCTTGCCATTGGCAGTCTACATTTTATATCTTCTGTACTTCGACCATTATTAGTTATTTTTCTCTCCACATAGCAAAACTTATTACTTTAAGAGTCCTTTCCTAATCTACTTCCCTTTGCATCACCTGATTAATTAAACTACATTCCATTATCCTTTTGCTTTTGTTGTTCACCTTATATTCTCCTTTCAAGACACTGTCCATTCTGTTCAGTGGCTCTTCCAGGTCCTTTGCTGTCTGACAATTACAATGTCATTGGCAAACCTTAAATCTTATTTGTTCTCCATGGACTAATTCTACTCAAAATTTTTCTTTTGTATCCTTTACTGTTTGCTCAATACACAGATTGAACAACATCATGGAGAGACTACAGCCCTGTCAGACTCCCTTCCCAACCACTCTTTCCCTTTCATGCTCCTCGACTCATAACTCATCTGGTTTCTGTACAAATTGTGAATAACCTTTCACTCCCTGTATTTTACCCCTGCCACCTTCAGAATTTGAAAGAGTATTCCAGTCAATGTCAAAAGCTTTCTCTAAGTCCACAAATGCTAGAAATTTAGGCTTGCCTTTCCTTAATCTTTCTTCTAAGATAGTTGTAAGGTCAGTATTGCCTGATGTGTTCTAACAATTCTACAGAATCCAAACTGATCTTCCCCGAGGTGATCTATCAGTTTTTCCATTTGTCTAAAGAATTTGTGTTAGTATTTTGCAGCTGCGACTTATTAAAGTGATAGTTTGGTAATTTTCACATCTGTCAACACCTGCTTTCTTTGGGATTGGAATTATTATATTCTTCTTCAAGTCTGAGGGTATTTCGCCTGTCTCATACATCTTGCTCACCAGATGGTAGAGTTTCTCGAGGACTGGCTCTCCCAACGCTGTCAGTAGTTCTAATGGAATATTGTCTACTCCGGGGGCCTTGTTTCAACTCAGGTCTTTCAGTGCTCTGTCAAACTCTTCACACAGTATCATATCTCCCATTTCATTTACATCCTCTTCCATTTCCATAATACTGTCCTCAAGTATATCACCTTTGTATATACCCTCTATATACTCCTTCCACCTTTCTGCTTTGCCTTCTTTGCTTAGAACTGGGTTTCCATCTGGGCTCTTTATATGCATACAAGTGGTTCTCTTTTCACCGAAGGCATCTAATTTTCCTTTAGGCAGTATCTATATTACCCATAGTGAGAAGCCTCTACAGCCTTGCATTTGTCCTCTAGCGATCCCTGCTTAGCCATTTTGCACTTCCTGTCAATCTCATTTTCGAGATATTTGTATTCCTTTTTTCCTGCTTCATTTGCTGCATTTTTACATTTTCTCCTTTCATCAATTAAATTCAGTATCTCTTCTGTCACCCAAGGGTTTCTACTAATCCTTGTCTTTTTACCTATTTGATCGTCTGCTGCCTTCACTACTTTATTCCTCAAAGGTATCCGTTCTACTGTATTACTTTCCCTATTCCTGTCAACTATTCCCTTATGCTCTCCCTGAACCTCTGTACAACCTCTGGTTCTTTCAGTTTATCCAGATCCCATCTCCTTAAATTCCCACCTTTTTGCAGTTTCTTCAGTTTTAATAACCAATAGATTGTGGTCAGCGTCCACATCTGCCCCTGGAAATGTCATAATTTAAAATCTGGTTCCTAAATCTCTGTTTTACCATTATGTAATCCGATACCTTCTAGTATCTCCAGGATTGTTCCTTGTATACAGCCTTCTTTCATGATTCTTGAACCAAGTGTGAGCCATGATTAAGTTATGCTCTGTGCAGAATTTTACTAGGCGGTTTCTTCTTTCTTACCCCCCAATCCACATTCACCTACTATGTTTCCTTCTCTCCCTTTTCCTAATCTCAAATTCCAGTGACCCATGACAAATTTTCGTCTCCCTTCACTACCTGAATAATTTTTATTTTATCATACATTTCATTGATTTGTTCATCTGCAGAGCTAGTTGGCATATAAACTTACTACTGTAGGAGGCGTGGCCTTCATGTCTGTCTTGGCCACAATGCATTCACTGTGGTGTTTGTAGTAGCTTACCTGCACTCCTATTTTTTATTCATTATTAAACTTACTCCTGCATTACCCCTAATGTATTTAGGTAATAAGAATTACCTGAGGTGTAAGGATAAAGTTACCATGCAAAAATTTCTGCTCCCTTGGTACCAAGTATAAATGGGTCAGTGTACTGGGTTGTAGCAATGCTTTTAGTCACGAGTGTTAGATGACTCAACATATCTTTTTGCATATTGGACACTAATTTTGTCTTTTGCACTTTGTTTGAAGTATTTGTCACACTACAGGTGGTGTTGGGGACCAGCAGCTAGTTATATGGTGACCATCACTAATCACACCTCCATGGAATGTCAGAGCAAAGATTCTGTGAATCAAAACTGAAAAAATGAATGCAAAGCTTGGATGTACTATTTTAGGCAGTCTGTATCTGATAATCTCACGAGCTATCATGATATGAAAGTGAGAATGAAGAAGTTTGTTAGAACTTCTGTCTACTGAAATAGGTAGATTGTAAACTTGTTTGGTGTACTACTGCATCATCACCAGGGTGACAGTGCAGTATAGTAACACCCTCACTAATTTATGATTTCAACCCTGCAATTTTACAGTTTCTGGTAAGAGGTAGAAATACAATCTGCACAAAGCAGTCAATTTTTTTATGACTTCATATTTTTGGAAGAGGCGATAATTCTTATGTTCCTTGTTGCAAGTATACACCTTTCCAGTAGATATTCAAGGTTTAATCTTAAGACATTGCTGTCATACCCTTGAGTTCAGTGTATACTTAAGGTAAATAATCCGTAAAAAGGATATTAATTCTGACTTAGACACATTCAAGAAGGTTAACCTGCTGTCACAAACCAAACTTGTTACTTCAGCTTCAGTGATGTTGCTGTGACCTCAGTAAGTATACTGGTTTGTGTACTTCAGTATTTACTGATCAGCTTATCTGCAGTCTCACAGGAAATAGCGAGTTCAGTGCAAGACCTTAGGATGACAATGAACAGTAGCTTTTCTGATTCATGTAATTCAAAAAGCATTCCAATAATACCAGTAGTTATATTTTTGTAGTTTCTTAGGTGTTATAAACAACACAATCCTAACTGCCTCTAGCCTTAACAGTGGAATAGTCAAATTTGATGAAAGATTTTAAATATATTAGCATATTTTATATTTTGAACTGGTGTGGTCAAAATTCTTAATGTTTTTAATTAACTGCACAGACATTGTCAAGCATATCACAAGAAATATTTGATAACTTCCAAATCAACTTTTTCTGATGTACTGGGAAAATATAGACGAAACCCTACAGGAACTATAATTTTGGAGTTACTGAAATTATACACCACAATACTGTCCTTTAATTTTGTTGTATTATGTGTCAAATGAGTAGACTATTTCTTACCCACCATAAAAGTAAGGCTTGTAGACAAACTGTCACCTGAGGGTAGATCAAGGTTCAGATAACACCTCAGATTCCGATTTTGTTGCCGTGCATGTCTTAATACACTAACTTCCTAGCGTAGTTAATTAACTGCAGTTTCAACATACACTTATGCGTTTGTTATGCCAAGTGGCATTCTCATAAATGCAGTTTTCACCGACAATTTCATAATAGCCATATGGAGATGCTAAGACTGTCTTACTCATCTACACTGTATTGTGGCCCAACGTGTTTGCTTTAATAATGCTTTCTGCTTTACTGACTTAAATTTTTAAAACTTCAACCTGCCACTCAGTACATTGTTGGTATTGCTATCCTCATGGCAAAGTGTCGTTACCTGTATGTAACCGACATGTTCATAGTGACATTTTCGAAATGTCAACACAACGAACATTGACAACTAGAAAACTCAGCTATTACAATTTTTAGTAGTAATTAACTAACACTAACAATACCGGCCGACCAATCACAACAGAGTAACATCTAACTGGTCATTTAAATGCATGTAATGCCAACTTGCAAACTTAATTCCGCATGTACTTTTCGCTACTGCACGAGACTAAATGTTAACCCTTTACGTCAGCAGAGCCGCGAAGTTGGGAGTAGTGGGTAGCCGGGGTAGTGTTTTCGTTTTAGAAGAGGAAAAAGAGTTGTTAGCATTAGTTGCAACACAGGGGCTTTGTTGGTGTTGCATATTTTAGCGATTTTGATCGAGAAACTCACGCTGCAGTTTTCTTCGGCACTGCCAATGTAGATGTGTGAACACTATCAGTTTAGTGACTATATGTATTTGTTTGTGTGCGACAGCATGTGTAAGATGTGTGCCGATTATAGATTTGCATATATTTCTGTTCGCGTCACTTCTGCGTATTATTTCACTGATTGTATCAATACCAGTTTGTATTGTGATACTGAGAAATTTCGAACATCGGCGAGTGCGATGATGAATTTACTGTTACCGTCCATTATAGACTTAATTGTGCTCTTAAAATTTTGGAACCAGTTGGCGTATCTTCGTTCGAAACAATAGTTCGCTATCTACATTGTAGAATTACGTGAGAAATAGGTTGAGAGTTTTCAGACGCTAAAGTATGTTTTCGTAACTTACCGATACGAATGTTTTCGATACGTAATTGTTTCGTAGGAAATAAGCTTGTGATTTAAATTTCAGCCAAAGAACACATCGTCCCTGAATTTCATTGCGTATCAACGCAAACATGCGTTTCTTAGAATTTTTCGGAAGCCATCATTGTACTTTGCGTAACCTACGAGCACTTCGTAGCAAATCTGCGTTTCAAATTTAGTCACTGTGGCCGATTTTCTAACATTGTTTTACATTCAATTTTCGGTAATTTCCAAGAATGATTGCCTATCGAAGTCGTGGGGTCCAAACGATACTTATCGAATGTGCGATCGTAATTCGATCATGCGACTCTGGCAGCGGGCGTTATGAGTGTGTTTAGAGTGGTCGCTACAGCAGCGACAAAAGAAGAGCGTTACAAAAATACTTGTGGAAGTCCATTATGGTAGTCTGGATGGATAATTTGTAAGAGTCGAACCGCTTATTCTTCCCGATACTCTTTTCCGCACTGTCCGCAACGAAAATGTAAACGTTATTTCAGCATCGAAACTTCTTACGAAATTTTACACATTTCGCACCACCAGTCTACATAGTCCCTTCTTTCCTCGTCCGGTAGTGCTCTATATTTGCGACAAAAAGTCTATTTTCTATGCTGGATAAACATGGAATTAAGTTTTCCCATGTGATAGAATCCGCTGAAGAAACGTCAAGAACACTAGACATCCCACTTACTAACGACGTAAGTCTTCTGTGATTCCCTAGCAACTCCCAAATAATTCGCCGAGGTATTTAGAGGAACTAAGGGAACAACGGAAAACAGATACAAATGACGATCACAAATAACTGATCACTACGCCCGCCATCAGAGTCACATGATCTAATTACGATCACATGTTCGATAGGTATCGTTTGGACCCCGCGGCAGTCATTTTTCCCCATGAAGAGGAATAAGTATATTATCTGCATTTATCGTAAATTAATGGTTTTTGAGTTTCCTGAGAACAAACATCAAACTTACGAAACTAAATTTTTGACCCATGTTTTTTGCCTTAATAGAAATCTGCTGTGTATATCCTTACTGTATAAAGTTAGCTTTTAGTTCAGCACATTGAAATATAATCAGCCGCTTAATTTAATGTTATTTCCTCACTGTCTCTTAATACATAGCACGGCCGAAATGCAGCCCCATTGCGACTGCTAATCTGAAACACGGGACGAGTTGGTTGACATTCGTAAGCAGCTGGCAATTGTCAGATTGGCAGCTGCCGCAAAACTATCGCGAGAGCCGTGTACTTTTGATACCTGTACCAGAGGTGCCTCAAGTGTATTCTTTCTCTGTGTCCTGTCTGCTGCAAAAAGAGGCAGTGTCACCATCCATTAATTTCAATGGGAGTGGCATGTCAATGCTAAATCAGGTGTGGACAGAACTCCTAACAAGTTTGAGGTGTTGTCTTTCACTAAAACTGATCCTGTGGGACTCAGTTCACGTGTGGGAAACCCATCTTGTCTGGTCTCAGGATGTGGAAAACACGCTAAGGTCCATTAATCATCGGCTACCTACAGGGAATGCTAGTCCGCATTAGGGAGACGGTAGCAAGTGAGTTTACAGGACGCCAGGTGCACTCTGTGCATGCCTGCACCATGGGTCTAGTCTAGCAATAGCTGAGGGAACAGGGTGCAACCAGCTGCAAATTGTTGTGCATTGTTCAAATGATGCTTGCTATCAGGGATCTGAGGCCACACTGAGCGAGTGGCAGAAGGTTGAGAAGACCAGCCATTTGCATGGAGCTTCCATGAAGTTCACAATTTGCAGCATTGTCCCCAGAACTGATTGTGGCCCTTTGGTGCAGAGTTGAGTGAAAGGACTGAACCAGATATTTCTAAGGTTCTGTGATAAGCTAGGCTGAGACTTCTTGGACTGTCTTAGAATTGTCAACTTTAGGGTGCCCCTAAATGGGTCATGTTTGCATTACACATCAGAGTCTGCTACACAGGTAGCTGTGTGGCGAGCTCACTTTTTAATTAGGTGATTAATACAGACAACGATCACTGTAGGAAATCCAGGAGTAGCAGTAAGATCGAAGAAATGCCTCCCACTTTAGTATTAGTGGTTAACTAATAATGAAGTACCAGAGTTAAGTACTCATGAAAACTAGTGAAGTTACAAAAGCCTGGCTGAAACATGAAGTTTTTAACAGTGACATTTTTGTGGAAAATGTCTCTAAAGGATACGCAAACAGGGAATAGATTTGTATGTGTTGCAGTAAACAGGAAACTCAAATTCAGATTTGAAATGAAGCTGCTTGGGACACTGGGCGAAACTAGCATGGGGGGGGGGGGGGGCGGCAAAATTCTAACTGGATCCTCTCTTCAACCTGACCTGATATAACCAAAATCTTCAGAGAAAGTCATTTCTCTAGTAATTAAGTTTGCTACTCCAACAGTAATCATTGGTGGACATTAATCCTCCAACAATTGGGGAAACTACAATCTTTAGTGGTAAGCGTGGTAAGAACCTGTGAAAGTTTATCAAACACATCTGAAAACTACTCAAATATCAGAGTAACACTTTGTAGAGATATTAAGTGGAATGATCACAGGTTCAGTTGTCGGTAAAGCAAGTGATAAACTTGTCTATTGGTAGAATACTGGGGAAATGCAATCTGTCTGCCAAGGGGATTGCTTAAAAATGACTTATGCAACCAGTTCTACAATACTATTTAAGTGTGTGGGACTGACACGTACAAAAAAAAAAAAAAGCAGTTTGAAGGGTCAAGCTTTTTAATAAATGCGAGTCAGATAACTGAAGTAACTGAAAGACTAAGACATGAACTATGGTGACAAAACAAAAACTAACCTAGTATAATGTGTCATACCCTCTGCCATGCACCTCACAATGGTTTGCGGAGTACCGATTTAGATGACTGAAGTGGGTTGAAACTTCCATACCCTTAAAAATCTGTTTAGGAGCGTATAAAACTTTATTGAAAGAGGTATGTGATTACACTGCTTTTCCTTTCCTTCAGAGCCAGGGGGCAGCATTAAAGGGTAAACTTTATTTAAGGGGGAAGCTAGGGGTCGCACCACATCTCATTAAGGGGCGGGGAGGGGGCCCCAAATTTTAAAGAATCCCTTTCATGCAGTTAATTTACGTCCCTAAAGTTTTTTTTTATGTGGCGGGAGAGAGAGAGAAACAGCTGTTGTCGATAAAGTGTTCTCTCCCTCCACCACCAACATACTGTAATTTTCCTTCAACTATACTTAACGAAACCTGACTAGTGTCAGGTGTTTTACCTTTCAATGCAATATGTTTAGTATAATGCTTTGATCTGATACCCACAAATCTAAATTATAGCGTATAGTACCACCCTATTAGATACTTTCAGCGTTTCACTTAGCAATATGGCAGTTTCATTTGGCTCAACAGCCTGGAGGTCTCAAACTCTTAAACTTTTTTTGTCCCTCACCTATTCCAGTTATTCTACTGGAGAAAGGCGGCCATCAATGGGATCCAAACCACGTGTCATTCGTGCAGTTAAGGTCATAGGCAGGATGAAAGATTTTTCTTGTTCAATTGGGATTTGACCCAACAATGTTTCCTGTCACGCACTTTGACACTAGACCAGCAATATTGTTTTGAGTACCAGTCAGCTGATTTGTTATGCGAACAAATCAGGCCCGTTTTCTTCCAATCGTTTCCGAAATTTATCTTCTTGGCTTATCTCTTAATCAAGGTCCTCTTTGCCAGTTTTATCTAGATCAAAGCATCACAGACTCGATAATATTGATCAGTGGGTCATGTCGACAGAATGCACCATGTTCAACATATGAAACTAAAGTTACGTGCACATGATGCCCTTTGTGTGTTCAACTTCACTCAAAAATGTTGAACAGGACAACAGCACATGCTCATTTGTTCGTATGTAATTTCCTGGAAATACACTGACGTGCCAAAGAAACTGGTATAGGCATGCGTATTCAAACATACGTAAAATGCAAAATACGGCACTGCAGTCGGCAACGCCCATATAAGACAGTAAATGTCTTGCACAGTTGCTAGATCGGTTACTGCTGCTCCAATGGCAGGTTTGTGAGTTTGAACGTGGTTCAGTCTGCACTCGAGTGATGGGACACATCTCCGAAGTAGAGATGAAATGGGGATTTCCCCTCTACGTCATTTCACGAGTATACCATGAATATCAGGAATCCTGTGAAACATCAAAACCTCAGACATTGCTGTGGCTCGGGAAAGATCCTGCAAGAACAGGACCAACGACGACTGAAGAGAATCAGCGTGACAGAACTGCAACCCTTCTGGAAATTGCTGCAGGTTTCAATGCTGGGCTATCAACAAGTGCCAGCATATGAACCACTCCACGAAATATCGATATAGGCTTTCGGAGCCAAACGCCCACTCATGTACCTTTGGCTACTGCATGAAAGCTGTACACCTTGCCCAGACCTGTCAGCACCAACAAAACATGTTGCCTGGATGGATGAGTCGTTTGAATGTTTCAAGTGGATGGATGTGTATGGGTATGGAGACAACCTCATGAACCCATGGACCCTGCATGTCAGCAGGGGACTGTTCAGACTGGTGGAGTCTGACATGCTATGGGGTGTGTGATCAGTTGGACTGATATGGGACCCCTGATACATATACAGCTGAGCCATACACAACCACCCTGTGTTATCACCTGCATCCATTCATGTTTATTGTGCATTCTGACGGACTTTGGCAATTCCAGCAGGACATTGCGATATCCCACATGTCATATTGCTACAGAGTAGCTCCAGGAACAGTTTAAATACTTCTGTTGGCTACCGAACTCCCTCAGACGAACATTATTGCACATATTTGGGATACCTTGCAACGGGTCTTGATTTATGGACAGTCCTGCAAGATTCACGGTGTCAAATGCCTGCAGCACTACTTGAGACATTAGTTGAGTCCACGCCGCGTCGTTTCAGGACTGCGTGCTCGCGGGGGACCAACACGATATTAGGTAGGTGTACCACTTTTGACTCTTCAGTGTAGGTCACGCGTATAGTGCATTGCTACCTGTTTTCAGTGGCAATGTGAACTCCGTAGCTAACGACAGACAGCTGAGGTCCATGTGTTGAGGTTATGTTGTGAAGTTATGTGCATACCACCAAAGGAAGCATTCTTAAAGTTATGAACGATTTACAGGCAAGTCGCATGGAATGTTACTTCTAACGATTTGAATAGAAATTTGAGCTTTAATACCGTAATCCGCCGCCACTGCGTGTAACCGGCTCCTGAAAACACTCAGGCTTAGGTGGACGAACATGTTTATGTACTGGGTGTTTATGTGGTGCGTGGTTTGTTCTGGTCTTATTGCGCAGTTTGATTGGCCCATTCTTTGAAGGGACCGAAACTGTCTCCAGGCCGCTTTTGGGGAAGCTTTAAAGAAGTTCAACAGAAACCAGCTACATTTAACGAGATACAAGGAACTATCGAGACCTTTGCAGCTATCACACTGGCAACACTAACAGTCATAGTTCGGTAACAGGTAAGCAGCATCGACGTCGTTCGGCTGCAAGTGTGTCACTTTGAACCCGACATGACTTTACCCCTTTTATCGAGCACTCCGGGGAAAATTTCAATATTGAACATTTTACAACAATATTGAACTTGTAGGGCCGCTTGGGAATTCTGATTTCATGCTGGCTGCCCGTGTGCTTTTTTACCTGGTTGCAATGTTGGCCGTGAGGTCAACATCACATCCACAATGGCAGGCCCTGTTGAGTTACTGAGAAGTATCTCACATTGAACGTGGCTTAGTTTCCAGAATTCCTTGCTAGTTTCTAGACACTAGTTTTCATGGTACTTTATTCTCCATAAGTTAAAAGTGAAATTTCACCGTTCGTATTTCGGTCCATGAAAATAGATGCTTCTACTCTAATTCCTATCTATTACAGATAGCCTACGATATTCGACTACACCACATAGGGAAAGTTTAAGGTTATTTTGCCCGTCAGACCTTGTCTAATATTGTGACGAAAGTAAGACAAACTTCAGTTTACCTGACCCGAAAATCTTTGATGTTTTAGTAACTTCAAATCTAATTTTCGCCCTTAGCACAAATTCCAGTGAATACGTAGCTTGCAGCAAAATATTAAAAGCAACAGGGATGCAGTTAATCAGGTTATAATTCAACATAGGGAAATTTACCAATATGAAAATTTTGTAGCTGTACTTACCACAGTGCAGCTCGTCAGCTCCATCTGGGCAATCTTTCTTACGGTCGCAGTGTTTTGCTTCCCGTATGCAGGCGCCGTTACTGCACTCGAAGAATCCAGACGGACATTTTGCACACACTGGAAGAGAGAAAAAAAAAAAAGCCAAAATCATGTTCTGAGAGCTGTTTGCAGTTATTCCGTTTGAAATCTGGTTTCCTTGCGAAGCACATACTGTCTTTTGAAATATGAACTTCGTGAGAATATCCTTACGACATAGCTTTATATTTTTTTCCTTCCAACTGTGCGCCTGTCAATGTTACGGAGGCACAATATTGGAGAAGACCAGCGAAATCTTAATACGAGCTACTTTTAACACGTGTTTATAAGGTTGCTTTGTTCAGTAGAAATTTTGCTATTTCAATCTCAATTCCCGATGAACTAAAAGACTGAACTCCACGTTGTTCAGAACTGCATGGCAATATATTATAACTATGTGGCGTAGTGTACTTTTTGTATCGCTTATTTCCCGTTTCAAAGTTTCTGTCGCGAATGTCTCGCGAGAAGTGGGATTGCTGCTGTTTGAAACACCAATATTTTTAATGTGAAAAGTACATTTTTTAGCCCATGGGCATTCTTAACCTCTTATAGTCCTGAAAATTTGCTTGTGAATTTTTAGTAGCAGTGACTACTTTTAAAGTTTGAAATTGAAAACGTGGGTAGTTTGCAATAGATAGGATTGTACGGAATAGCTGTGTTAGAAAGTAGTCTGATATTTATCTGCTTTTAAATATTTCTTTTACGTTTCGTTTTAAATTTATAGCTATTAAAATTATGAAGCACAGATGTGTATGTGGGCAAGGAATCTAAGGCTAGAAGCAATTTTTCCCGTTTAGTCCATTTTAAGAATGTGCTTAAATAGTTCAGTAATTTTGCCGTCTTTGGTGACGGACTAGGCAGACACGATTAGTCAAGTTTATGGTAGTACGGTTCAGTTTCGCGTGGAGTATTAATTAGGGAAATTTTAATAAAAGGCGATTGAAATTATCTCGACTGTCAAATCAACACGTCTAAGCTGTAGTTGTTTTCGCTGTTCAAGTAGCGATCTTTAATATTCTTCAGTAATCCTGATGGTTCATTTAATACTGTATTACAAGAGACAAGATTCCGCAACAGAAGCTGGACGCTGTTTTGGACAGAAGGGAATGAGATACGCCTTTGCGAGTGTAACAGCTCAAAGAGTGCCAGCAAATAAGCTATATCAACACCTGCACCGATAGTTTGTAAGAAGTCGGAACGTACAGGTGGAGTGAACTATTCTGCACTATGTCTGCTGTGACAAGCTATTTAAGGAATTACAGCAGAATAACTACACTACAGCTCCGTTAAATATCCATTGACCATGAGCAACATTTCAGTTCAAGGAAGACCAGTTAAATCAGGGCTTCACAAGATACACTCTTGAGCAAGCAAGGTGTGAACAGCAGGGTGCTAGCACAGTACGAAAACTGGCACAGGACAGAATGGGAGACAGAACAGCTGCCGTACGTATCTTCGCCACTCAATTTAAATCCACGAACACTTGCGTGGAAATCTTGAGATCGTTACAAATGAAAAATGCACACGTCACATTTTAACGTATATTACATTTTTCTTTGTGAGCTTTTATACAAAAATTGCGTAATTAAACCTTGAGATTCTGTTCTCTTTTCCGTTAACGATTGCTTCTGTGTGAATTCCGTGCGCTGTAGATGAACCCCGTTAGTTTACTTATCAGATAGCTAGTTTCTCACGCGCCTTTTTCATTGCAGAAAATTTTTCACACTCCTATGCTGAACGGGATATTTATTCTCTTATTTGCGGAAACAAGCCATTCTGCGAGACGTTTGGAATGGCTATTTTCCGATGTTAAAAATATGGCCCGGATTATTGTATTCTGATTGATTACCACATTTAAATAGCATTTATGGTTAATATTCTCAACATGAGCTGCGTAATTAACGCTTAAAATCTTATCAAGATCTGGTCACGTGATAAACTTAGTTGATGCGCTGGTGACGTCTCGAGTAAGCCAAATCTATTTCTGTGCGAACGTTAAGAAGTGAAGAGGGGTTTTTTTTACGTACTTTTCGTGTAAACAGTAACTGTTTAGTGATGGAAAACAGTTATAACTAAAGTAACAATAGAAAGGAATTTTGTTAACGCTGATAGTGGAAGCCTTGCGAAAGTTGATGCGTTTATGCTCCACCCATTAGAGTGGGTATATGTGCAATGACATTCTTTTCCCTGCTCCTTGCAACATCATTAAACTATAAAAACTAACTGCAGAACCTTTGCAAATGGATCCGTATAATTAAGTTGCCGACTACAGTCGGCGACCCAGGGCACAGAAATTATTCTTCACGAAGTTTTATTTCAAATGGCTCTGAGCACTATGGGACTTAACATCTACGGTCATCAGTCCCCTAGAACTTAGAACTACTTAAACCTAACTAACCTAAGGACATTACACAAGACCCAGTCATCAGGAGGCAGAGAAAATCCCTGACCACGCCGGGTATCGAACCCGGGAACCCCGGGGCGGGAAGCTAGTACCACACCTCACGACCACGAGCTGCGGACGAAGTTTTATTTGCTCTGTATACCAGAGATATTGCACACACAAGGTGGTCGGTAGAGCAACGGATAGCTCAACCGACCACTGATAAAGAGGTCTTATTTTGTAATCTTGGAAGGGTCATTTTTTGTATGTCTTATACGAAGTACGAGAATTGCGTTAGGAAGGACTGATTGTAGCAGTTGTTTCGACTGTGAGATGGATTATGCGGTTCATACGAGTCCTCGCCTAGTAACCGGATAACTGAAGCTAAATGCATTTACTTTGGGAACAACCCACTTTCTGGAAAGCATTCTAGTTGTGAAGATATCAGCACACGCCCCAGTACGAGGTGTAGGGCAATGAGGTTATTCTGAGAGACCTAAAGTTTGAACAACATTCAGGAGATACAAACTTAAGGACTGATGTTTGTGAGTAAGCTATCGTTAGCGGCTGAAGCAGACTTCATATTTGTGTAAGGTTATGAAACTGCGAAAGTTTCAGCAATAGGAATCGCCGCTGGACAACACGAAAATATATTGATTCTAATTAAGTAAAAAGTGCGTGGTCGCGTTAACTAGAAACTATCTTTCTGAACGTGGTGTGTTAAAGATTGCAGATGTTACCGCATGTAAACAGCAAGGAAAACAATATTCTGTTTCTCATCGGTGTGTAAGTTTTAACTTATTTGGTTTTCATATTAGAGGGCTGTTGCATTTTAGAAATACTCTAAGTTTACATGTTCTGGGTTAGATTCGAACCCCCTATCTAGGGACATTTCGACACATTCGACGACACGGAGCTGCCAAATAATTTAAGTATACTTGGGTAAAACTTTTCAACAAGAGTTTAATTTCGTTGAATGACTTAACAGTCTGAGAGCATCCTTCTGAGGTAAGTCAGTGTTTATCTCCGAGTGCAATATTTCAAATTAAGCTAGTGAACAGCGTCGACTTTGCAGCTTGCCAGCATAGGGCGACATTTTATCCATCTATTCCTAGAGCATGGAGAAACAACTGAGTTTTTATGCATTTATTTGTACGGTATGTAATTACACACCATAGTTAACCCTTTTTCTGAAATGCGCGAGACACTGATTTAGCACTTCGACAGTAGGATCAGGGAACTAGTGACGTCACAGCATCACATGACTAATGGACCGTTTTAGCGGGCTTTGCAAGTATTTGAATTTCATTTCCGTTTTTATGAAACTACTGAAAATCAAGAGGGGAAAAACATGTTAGCTCAACTTGACAATCATTTGAGAATTTTTGACAATCACTTGAGAATTTTCAAGAAACAGTCAAATACCCCATTTCAAGGTATTTTTCTTGTGCTGACCTTTTGTCTTTATATTCTGCCACACTGCAGGTCAATCTAATTGTGAAGAATCTCAAACTCGCTGAACATTGAGAACCGATCAGATCTTTATGTTATTCCAACTCTTCCTTGAGGATAGTAAAATATCAAAACATTTAAAAGGTTAAAAACCCTCCTACGTGGACGATAATTTGGGAAAAGTCAGTTTGATTTCCTTTTACCAACTGCCATTTTTCGTACATTTGGTTTTGTGTGGAAAAGATTACTCTCACAGGGGATTTAGGTATGAAGGCATTGCCTGTGTTATGTAATGCCGACTCGCCACTGCATCAATACTAATCCATATCTCACATTTGGCGGTGCTCCGTTCATCAGAAGGTTAAACATGTCAACATTACACTTCTTTCGCGTTTGTTGGAACCTCATTGGATTCCGTTTCACGTGGAGTGGAAGGCAAGCTATCTGGTACAATCAAATACGATAATGAGGATAGTTTTACGCTGTGCGTTACGCACACGACTCAGAATACGGGGCAACAGCTTCACCTGCGCGTTTGACTGACAGCACTAGACAAGTGATACCACCAACCTGCAGTTATGTAGACGCAGTGGCGTCGTCAAAGGAGACTAACAATATAGTTCTGAACGTTCTTCAGTTTTTATACAGAAGGAAATAAATGGTAGAAACTCAGGCGATACGCTTCTTAGGAAACAGGCTGGGAAACAACATGCTCTCGACCTTAGATAATATAGTATTGTAATTAAAAAACAAGAGACGAAAGTTACTAAAATTGGTCATTTTTCTGCACAATGTACGTGTGGCGTAAAAGCTCATTGCTGTTCTCACTGAAGGTGAGAGTCAGTTGTCTGGTAACCTTAACTCTTTCGATATCGGACTCCAAGGACTGCATTTCAATACTGCTACGTTGATAACGAGGCGATCGGCAACAGAATCCCAAGCCACAAACAAAAACTTTTGACATTCGCTGTACTGCATTTCGCCATCGTTCGGCAGTGACATTTCGAAGCTTCGTGTATTTGACAGCTGGAAAGTTATTTCCAACGACGAATTCCTTAGCTCGGCTCCAAATCAGCTCCGTTTGGTTTACGTTGCCGTGTTAAAATGAGAACCAAATATTCAGAATTTGTACCGTATGCTCGACGCCATGAAACTGTGTCTTTACCACTTATCACTGGCTCTTGTGAGATCAGATCTGTCTTACAAAATAGTGAACATTCAGCTTTGATTTTTCATTTTCCCTCCACAGAATTTGTAATGTCAATTTTTAACAAAAAAAAAAATTAAGCGTGCGTATTTGCAATGAAAACTGGAGTTTTGCGTGCTATATTAAACTATAAGACGTGCGTTTTTCTTGAAAAATGATTAAGTATTAGTTAATTAACATTTGATGAATTTCATATTTAAATGATTTAGGTATTTAAACCCAACAAAAACGCAGGGCACAACGAGGTCGAAAATTTCCCACCAGCTCACTTATCAATATGCGGAGCTAAAGATTATGCCATGTTACTGAAGTACCATCCCTTATTTTTATTATATATTGTTTCTCGAAAAACGTTTGACTTCTCTGTAATTGTGGAAAAGAGTAACTTTTTCGCTATAAACTATGTTCCGCGCGCTTGTTTCACTACGCATCGGTCAGCCATTTTCACGGTGTATGACTAACCCGAGCACAAGTAGCGTTCACAGACTGGCTACACGATCTTTCAAGAAGATCACGTAGGTACGTATACTTACGAAACGTTGATAGCTGTTTATATAGCAGACAGTTTCATTTGTAGTGAAGAGCGGAAAAGCAGTGTACGAGAGCCACGGTTGCAACCAATCATCGCGTTTATGTTTGTTTACATCAGGTATAGTCTCATGATTAACGAAATTTGCCGTTTTGTTGCGACCGAACGGTGCGCGCGCAGTCCCCGCCCCCCAACATGTAGCTGTGCTCAAGAGCATTCATAAACGCGAGGGCACACGCTCAGTATCTGCTATTTGTTGAGCCCCGATCTAAGTTATCTTCCTTGAACTATAAATAGCAGTTACTTCAGATTTGTGCATGTGCGCTCAAGAAAAATTGTTCGTTTAACGCATTTCGGTCCAACTTGCTGAAGTTGATGGCAGACAGCGAAAGCTTTTACCCGATTTGCAAGGGCTGGGCAAACTTCGAACGGGTTTGAGATTTACCGATACGCCGCAGCGTTCGATAGAACAGAACTTGTTAGAAGAATCACGTGACATTTCACTCTTGCGACGCGAGTGCAAGCGGTACACAGGGAACTATTAACTAGTCACAAAAATTAGCCATAATTTTGCTTAGGATGTAAAAATTTTAATTTCGTTACACTGGAGGAAATAGCATTAATTCATGTTCTGCACAAATTGCTATTGTGTTTGAATAAATTTACAATAAGAGCGCTGGTATGTTCAGATATAGACATCGATGTTGATTTTGGTATCAAGGTATCAAACACGACAATGCCCTGAAGAATACGTTGCTTGACCGAACCCAGTACAATATTTTTTTGTTTATGAGAACGTAATGTTTTATGAAGTAGGTTGCAAATAAGCAGTTTAATGCCTGTTCATATATTAGAATAACACGTAAAAACTTAAGGTTATAATCAGTTTAAAAACAAAACTGCAAAATTCAGATGAATCAAAAGCCGAATAAATTAAACATACCGTAAGAGTAATTTTAGCGCGAGTGTGTTGCGAACGAATGTTCCAGAACTTGACAATGATTGAAATCTTAATAGCTGCCGCTGTTAAGCATGATTTGCACCTTACAAGACATTTCAGCCCATATTTCATAGTTTTTATTATTAAAATCCACAGTGCAGCATAAACGCCAAGACTTAATACCAACGAAAGTCTAGATGGCAGGCCGATGCAAAGAGCTTAACCCCATATTTCCCGAACTATGACGTAAACTGTTCGAACAGCGAGTCTTGTTCAGGCAGCCCTAAGATTTACTTCACTATCACGTACTTTCCAGTAATTAACGCGTTTTAAATGATTGATTAAAACGTTTCTATAAAACTTATCACTGGAGCTGCATCCCATTCAGCTGTTACGGAGTAGCAAAGAATGTAAGTACCCTTCGCTTCTTTTGTCTTCTCGCTAGTGGAAGGAGGAATCTAGACATCTTGCTTCCAGCAAAAAGTGAACAATTTCTAACAGCACTGATCCGAGCACTGAAACAGTGAACTTTGAACTGAAGATCAACTGTTTCCGCTTCAGACGTTTGTTAAAGTCTACCCGTTAAATAAGGGCTTCATCTGCATTTGTTCACTTACTGAATGAAGTCACGTCATTGTGGGAAGGTAACTTCTTATAAACTTCCTAGACTAACATATTGGCGGTAAGTTCATTTTGTCCCATGTCTTAGTTTCTTTACAAAGATACTAAATTTTAGCATTTACTTTTTACATTTCAAGCATTATTAAACTACAGTCTTTTTGCATATAAATGACCATTTAATAGTAAATTAGTATAAAATGCTGATTTGCCCCTAAATTCTAATATAAAATTTAGAAATACTAATCTGGAGACGGACTGCCCTTGCCAACAGAATCTGCAGCAAAATAGTTATTAGGACTGACGTAAACTATGGCAACTTCAAAAAAAATTACCTAGTATTGATCCAAATACCAAAGACGTGTGGTTTATTGTATTTCGTTTATCTGATTCACAGCTGGCAGCTTCATCGTATTAGACTCATTCTATTTGCGCAAATATGAAAGCATGTTTACTATTACCTACGATGTTCAGGAGCACAACATTTTGTCTCTGGGTAACAGTTACTTTCAGCTACATAATTTGGGTCTAGTGCAGCAGGGGATACAACCCGTCGGCTTTGAACAATGACGTCATTCCTTAGTCATAGATCCTAAAGACTTCACTTCGAGGCATAGATAATAAAGCAGTTCTGTGTTCTAATAAGCACTATCATTAAAATAATTGAATGTAAATCTAAAAGCTTTTGCTGTTATGTTTCAGTTTCGTTTCTTTACTGATTGCTTAATGAAGTAGGATCAGTTTATTCTATCTCGTGAGATTTTTTTTTAAAGAGCCAAAAAACTCTTATTACGTACTGAAGGGAGCTAGAACACTAAGAAGAACCGCTTCTCGGCTTTTGAGAAGATATTGCTTAATAAAGTAGGATCAGTTTATTCTATCTCGTGAGATTTTTTTTTTAAGTCAGAAAACACTTATGCTTTTGACAAGATCAATGTTTATCTCTCTCGCATTCCTTTGTTTCTCAACATTCTCCTCAGCTCTTTCATCTCTGTAATACATGCTCTCTGCCGACTTGTGACGTCATTGTTCAAAGCCGACGGGTTGTATCCCCTGCTGCACTAGTCCCCATAATTTCATGATTTTCGAACATTGAAATTAACGCTATTAGAAAGTCGACATTACTCACCTTCTGCAACACCCACTAGTAGAAGCAGGAAAGTTGCTAATTTCATGCTCCCTCCTGGACCGCAACTCATCGCACCTGTTTGAATGGTACTGGATACCTGTTGAAAAATACAGATATGGTATAAAATACATAATAGCTAGAAAAGCTTTTCTGGAAATAGGAACCACATTAATATCGTATTAAATTGAAGTCTTATGAAGACTCAGAATTAAATACAGAAAACTGCAACCAGCCAGTTTTTTAAATATTATTTCATAAATGTTTTCGAACCTTTCCAGGTTCATCTTTAGATGGTTTTCTGGAACTTACATGCTAGGAATGGCGATTTAACTTTCAGAAAACCATCTGAAGATGAACCTGAAAAGATTCGAAAACCTGTTCTTGGCATAATAACTATTCAAAAAGTTACTGATTGCAGTTTTATTTACATTCAATTTAGTCACAGATTTAAAAATATCTGTAATAGATAAGCTTAATCTTTTACAGAAGTATTGAGTACCTTGGTACCAAGGCTAAAGACGGCAGACAAAAAGCAAATAAAATTTTGAAATGTGGTGTTACAGAAGAACGATGAAGATTAGATGACTACTGTAATGGGAAAATTGGGAGAAGACTAGGCCCATAATGGAGATGATTACCTTTTAGTTATACAAAGGTAAAAACAATATTTATCTATACATTTACATCAAGCTTCCTTTACACCTCTACATAATCACCTACATGTAAACATTGTATCTGGTCGCGAACTTCGGAATTTCTGTGTTCAACTCTATTACCGCATGTCTACCATGCTGCTCATTTCTTTTCAAGGTCGACTTGCTTCTTTAACAACTGACAAGGGGATCACAGATTTACTTCTAACTTTGTATACTTTTAGTAGGCCATTAATGTGCAAGTAGTAAGCTGCATTACTCTGGCAACTCCGAGAGAATCGTAAGAAAGGTTTTACACATTTCTTACGTAACTGATGTATATGCGTAGGTGGCAGACAAAGTTTGATGGTTAGCGTTCGATCTCCCTAAGTCGAAGATGTATGAGGCGACGGTTCGACTGCCGCACGAACTATTTTTCCATCTATATTTTTTTCATCGCTGGTCATGTTTAATTTCACATTTAAGTGAAAACTAGAAAAACATCGTTTACTTGCATAATGTTTTAGCAAATGATGTTAAAATTAGTCTTATTAGAACATTTGTAACTATCGATAAGTAAATGAATCAACATTTTTCTTGAAAATTATGCCTGTCGCGATATGCAAAAATCATATGCAATCTCGTAATGTACCCAGAACTAGTTTGCACTTTGACGATCCAATCTGCAGACACGGAGGAAGGTCCATTTGCAATTCACCTGCGTAGCGGTGAGGCGTTCCTAACGTAGCAAGAACCAATAGGGTAGGTGCAAGTTCGTTTAATGTCAATTTACATTTCGCTACAAAAATGGTTTGAGCAGGAGTGGAACCGCCCCCTTATACACATTCGTCTTACTAAGCTCTAACTATGACCGCTTTACCACCATAAACTAACGTCCAGCACTGATACATCAGTTACAAAATAGGCGCGTAAAACTCTTGCATTTTTTCAGAATTGCCAAAGTAGTGCACTTTACTACTTTCACATTATGTCTGTTTTTACGGATGGGTCGAAACAAGGGGATTCTGTTGGTTGCTCAGTTGTTTTTCCATATCATGTCCTCAAGGTCCGACTGCCTCAGACTTTTACTGTCTTTGATGCAGAATTGTTTGCGATCTTGCGGGCACTGGAGCACATGAGACATTCTTCCTCTCCTAAATTTCTTGTCTGTTCCGATTCACTCGGTGCCCTTCACTCATTGCAACGTTTGTATCCGGCAGACAAAATTGTCCAGACCATCCAGGATGCCCTCCTCCGATTACAGCGACTGGGGAAGGTTGTAGCTTTCTGCTGGGTTCCGGGGCATGTCGGTATTGCTGGGAATTAAAGGGCAGATCTCGCAGCCGAGGAGGCGTGTCCCGATCCACAAGTATCTCAGTGTGCTGTCCCCTTGCACGCACTCACCTCGCTGTTGAGCGCACGGGTCATGCGTCGGTGGGAGGGTGAGTGGCTGGAAGTGGCTGACAGTAAGCTCCGTATAGTCGAGCCCCAACGCGTGTGTGGTGTACTTCCTTTCAGCCCCATCGACGGGACGAGGTTCTCCTCACTCGGCTTCGAATAGGCCACAGCCCTATGACGCACGGCTTCCTGCTCCGGCGAGAGGAGCCTCCAATTTGTGGTGCTTGCGGCGTCCAGGTCACTGCGCCACGTTTTATTGGATTGCGTTTTATTTTGTGACCAGCGGGTCGCGGCTGACTTGCCAGCGGACCTGCCATCTCTTTTAGGCAACACTCGGACGAATGTGGTTAAAGTTTTAAAGTTCTGTGCCCTGTCAAATGTTTTTACAAAGATTTTAGGGAGAGGATTTTAATTTCCTCACTGTGTGACAAGCTCGCCCATATTTTATGTAAGTGGCCAGCCAATAACAATTTCCTGTGACATTCTTGTTGCTATGTTTCCCCTTTCCTTAGGTTTTACTTTCTTATGTAGCATTTTCCTTTTCCTACTTTCTCTGAGTTTGTGCTTTAGTTTTCTTAGGTCTGTCCACATTCGTTTCTTTTAATGTGTGTCAGGGCGCTGATGACCTCGATGTTGAGCGCCCATAAGCCCCAACACCACCACATGTCTTAATTGCCTACTAAAGGTACATAGTTCTAAGTAAATCCGTGATCCAAACGTCGTGGGTTGCCTTGTAAGTGCATCACAAATCGAGGAAATTCGAAAAAAGGCGCTCAACAAAGGTAACGTCAACCATGTTTCGGTATCGTAAATATTGTGGATTTTATGCCAAAACGCACTACGATCAATGTGAATCTCAGAGAACTAGAGCGTGCCTTCCAAACTAGGACGCGAGGAAGGCTCTCTTGAGGGATTTTGCTTCACACATGTGCTGTATCTAAAATTTCTGGATGGATTAGTTCTGATGCGGAAATTTATCATCCCTCCTACAGTCCAGATCTTCGGCTTAGCTACTTCCACCTTTCCCCTAAATAGAAAGATCTTCTGGGTGGTAAGAGTTTTGGAAGTGACGAGTTTGGGAAATCAGTGACCACCTGGCATATTGAACTGACACTGAAAGAATACAACGTGGAAATTAGTAAGCTCTTGACCACATATGACATGTTTATGTATTAAGGGAAGGAAGCTTCATGTAACTTTCCCAATAATTTTCATTTTGAAAAACAGTTGTCATTTCTAGATAACCCTTGCATTTGACAACTTCACTAAAAGTTTAGGTGGATAGGGCATCATGAAGTCGAATGATTGATACGGGACGATACCTACAGCATACTAAACTTTAGAATTAATGTAACAGTCATGGACAAAGCTGGTTTTGTGACTCGCATACCATATCAACGAAACTTCTATTTTGTGACATTTCAGCAGCTTATTTTATGAAACAAGCTTTTACTACCTTTCCGCGACATTTAATGTGCCTCTACAGCGCCTCCTAGATGGTCAATGATAATTTTCCCGTAAGTGCAGTAAGATTGAATGTCTACAATAGAGACTACTTGAGCTTGCCAATACTATTGAGAATTGCGCTGCCCGGACATATGCGGTCTGTGGGCACTATTGACTATTTGTTTCGCGTACTACTCTTTCTGGGGACATTCGTATTTTGATGTCATCTACGTTTAGCGTGTAAAATTTAAAATGACCGCAAAGCGAGGACAGCATTATTACAGTACGTATAGCTCTACAAACCGGTGCCCATACCGACAATTTCACAATATTTAGCAAATTTGTGCTGCCTCGAGGCAACTTCAATATTATTGCATAATGTAATTTTAGTGTTATTACCTGTGTCGGGGCTGCTTTAGCTAGATCAGCTTGATCGCAGAGCTAAGGACATGTACAGCATTTCTAGCTTGAAATTTGATAAAATTGAGGCTTTGAGTAAGTTTATTTTAATCAAATCGAAAAAGCTAATTTCGAACATTTTTCGGAATCTTAGCACACTGATGTATTCCATTACTACTACGCACTGAATGCCTACGTTGATAGTGTATCCTACAATTCAGCGTATCTAGATTTCGGTCTCTTAATGCCCTCATTAAGAGTTATAATCTTACGTTAAAGGCTTATATCAGTAAGTTACAAACTATGCACCTAGATCAGTTTAACTGAGGGCGCACGTATTACCCAGACGAGACCCATCTAGTATTTGAGAGCACTTGCTTCCCAAGTTTACAGCTTTCAAACCTTTACTAAACTTTCTTACACATCAAAATAAAAGGGAAAGTTTATCTACATTTTCGCTGTCCATGGAGCTACATTTCAGCAGCAGGCACGAAGTTTTAGTGTAGCTTTACTAACTGTTCAGACTATTCACATACTACAGAAAAATGGAAATGAAGTCCCATGCTTCTTTACAGAGCGTAGGGGAACGATGCGGGAGACCCGCACCGCCTTACTAGGCAAGGTCCTAATGGAGGTGTTTTGCCGTTGCCTTCCTCCGACCGTAACTGGAATGAATGATGATGTGGTGTCGTCTTCAACACCCAGTCATCTCGAGACAGGAAAAATTCCTGACCCCGTCGGGAATAGAACCCCGGACCCCGTTTTCGGGAAGCGAGATCGCTACCGCGAGACCACGAGGGGCGGACACATACCACTGAGTACCTGCAATTTTTTTTTCCCTTCATTCTACGACGCAGTTCAGGAGATCTTTTGATCTGTGAAAATTAGCTTGAAAACTGAGAACAAATTACTTTCACTGTAGTTACGCAGTACGATGAGCCGTTTGCTTTTTCCAACTTTAAAAATAATTGCAAACCTTTTTGTCCTGCCTATGGGCTAATCCGATACTAATAAAATAATCTTAGATTGCGTATTCAGCTCCTTAAGGCTTCACATATTTAATTTCTAATTTAATCAGACGTTTGAAATTGCTTTGTACACGGGTGTGATTTCTTAGAGAATCTAGAGAAATGAGTTACTAATGTCGTCTGATTCCCTTAGCTGTTAGGCGATATTACGATGGTTGCAGTAATTGCTGCACGAACGTAATATTTACCCAACAGGTTTTCCGAAAGTGTTTGCTGAACACACCTCTTACAGTTTCGATCTACGATCAACAAGTGAAGTTACAAAGTCTTTCTCAGGCACATTATCTGCTGAACATTTTTACTTCCTAGGCATATTGAAGTAACTAACGATCAAAGCATTTTGCCATCTTTAATTGTTTGAAATTCTTAAGTGTTTTGAGTGGGCACTGACAACGACAATCGCGCCGAGGTAACCTGAAAGACCGCAATTATTTTCAGATTAGGATATCTGAAAAATTCACAGCTTTAACGTAGTACTCTTCGCTCTTTCGGCCTGTGAGCTGCACTAGATTTCTTACTCCGCTACAAAATGCTCCGCACCGTTGTTTAAAGTTAACTACACTGCGTGTCAGTTAAGCTTGTGCAGTACATTTTATTGCCCTATAGTGTCGTGCAGGGGTTTTTGTCTTAAAAATAACTTGCAGCACAAACAGGCGAAGACTTTGCTGTTCTAAAAACAGATTTGCGAGAAGTTACTGGAAACAATTACAGTACAATACAGTGAAGGAGTTTTGCTATTTGTGGAGCAAAATGATTGTCGAAGTATAGACGATATAAAATGTAGACTAGCGGTGGCAAGGAAAGCGTTTCTGAAGAGAAATTTGTTATCTTGTATAGATTTTAGTGTCAGGAGGTAGTTTCTGAAAGTATTTGTATGGAGTGCAGCCATGTATGGAAGTGAAACATGGACAATAAATAGTTTAGACAAAAAGAATAGAAGCTTTCGAAATGTGATGCTAGAGAAGGGTGCTGAAGATTAGATGGGCAGATCACGTAACTAATGAGGTACTGAATGGAATTGGGGAGGAGAGAAATTTATGGCACAACTTGATTAGAAGAAGGGATTGGTTGGTAGGGTATATTCTGAGGCATCAACGAATCACCAATTTAGTATTGGAGGGCTGCGTGGAGGGTAGAAAACGTAGAGGGAGACCAAGAGATGAATACACTAAGCAGATTCAGAAGGATGTTTGTTGCAGTAGGTACTGGGAGATGAAGCTTGCATAGGATAGAGTAACATGGAGAGCTGCATCAAACCAGTCTCAGGACTGCAAACAACAAGAACAAGAACAACAACAACAACGTAAGGGTACAGTTCATGGCGACCTAATGTTGAATGATCACAACTGTAGGAAAAGTTGTGTACCAGTCCGAATTCATTCTTATCCCTTCAATCTAGATAATTTAAGTATGATTAAGAACGTTCATTTCCGAAATGCTAGCGGCTGCCAGTTTTAGCGCTTTCCCTTAGAAGGAAGTTTAATAGATTAGAACCAGGGCACAAGTCGACCCAGAACCCTATGCAAGTAAGCGAGGTCTAGATGCATATTACTTTTACGTCTTATTGCGTGCGCAAAATACTGCTTTAGCTGAATTTTATTGTACACAAAAGTCTTAATTCCTGTATTTAAGTTATTCCACGATCCTTGAAACGCTCCTGCAACACTACACAACCTATTTACCACTCGCGTCTGCTGAAAAGCAGAATTTGCAACCTGTAACCGCGTAAGTAACGAGCAGCCCTTAGTAGCTCGCCATCAACTTTTTTTATTGTTAATATCTTTGTGACTAATGCCCTTTTAGCATATTTATTATTTTATAAATGACATAAGTACTGCCAGTCTTTATCGACGATTCTGTACTTAACTCTGTATCATACTTTTTTAGTCAATTCTGTGACTGTTCTAGACCATTCTTTGATATGAATTTTGAGGAAGACACTCCTAGCAGTGTTGAACCCCGGTTAATTCGTTAAAAATAGTGACCGAGTTAACTATTCACAGTCTATGAAAGTGCACCCATGTACCAAAAAAAAAAAAAAAAAAAATTACAGTTTCTCAAGTTGCAAAGCCCCAGGAAATAATACGGGGCAACGAAGCTACACCATACAAACGAAGCCAACCACTTCTTACGGTCAACCGAAACATATGCTTGCCTGAGCGTCTATTCTATTTGTTACGCTATCTTTTACAGCTTGATAGCCAAGGATTTCAATATTAACTCCAAATCCGTATTTTCAAAAAGGGAAAGGAAGTTAGTGGTTTGTGGCAATTTTATTTCCGATCTAGATTTCAGCTATTTGTTATCCACTGTGCGTTTAAGCAGATTCAAGCTTTTGACAACACGTGTTACAATCTTTCAGTAACGTGTTGCCACAAGCCTTACGAGTTTGTGTGCGCAGAGGATAGCTATTTATAGCTGAAATCTTTCCGTTTTTTGGAGTACTAGAGTCGAAGCGCTGAAATGTTCTGGTGGGACCAACCATGGGACTCAACTTTCGACCATAAGCTTACAGTATATGGTTCAGCCTAACTTAGTTCCACGTCCGTTTTCCATTACTGTTTTAGAGTAGTCTATGGAGGAAAATTTCTAAAAAAAATAATTGTTACTCAGGAACAAATCTCTTCGTACTGAAAATTTGTGTCCGGAACGGTCGCCGTAAACGTTCACCTCTATGTGCAGCCAAATAGGAGGGCGAAATAAAGTTACGTTTGATCCAGTAGACTAGATAACCTGTTGACAAAATGGTTTGACGTCGAGGAATAACACTGAAGCTGCAGATCCGTATGAGGAAACAAACTTAATACAGTAGATAGTTGAAACTTTCCTGGAGAGGAACCCGCCGCGCTTGTCGAATCCGTACGCCGCGGCGCTCTAGTGGCAACTGGAAAGCTAGCGTTGTGTGCTACGGTTGTTGCTCATTGTCTTGTTGACTCACAGCCGTACTTCTGATAGAGCTGCAGGAGGCATGTTTGTCCTGTGTGTCTACACGTATTACAGGGATAGCTAGTCACGTAAACCAACGTATCGACACCCATGGCCTCTAATATGCGGACCATGTTGCCAATCTGTATATCAAAAGCGATGTCCTGACTCTTCGGCCAACCCAAACCGCTAAGGATAGGAACTTTAAATTTGGAGAAGATGCGTCGTCTAAGTAGGGATTTTTCGAAATTCCGACCTTACGGAGTTTGATAGGAGGATGAAGGGTTTTCTGAAAAATTTAGCTATTAAGGCAATTTTGAAGCTAGGTCTGTGAAAATCGGTATTTTGTTTATCAGGCAAATTAAGAACCACGCGTTTCAGCATTTTTTGGAAATTCAGCCACTAAAGGGTAAACTAGTTTTCTGAAAAAAATTGCTAAGATATTACTAAAAGATTTAAGGCTGCATCTACGACCATTGGTATTTGACTTTTCTGTTATAAATAAATACGTGTTTCCGTGTTTCTGAAAATTAAACCACCAACGGAGGGCACCAGTAGTACATTTGGAAAAGACGATGCTTATACGGCATTAATTAGAGGAAAAGCTTAAGTGTTATCTGAATATAATTTGATTAAATAAAAAACCTCTAGGCCACATTGTCTACGCGATTCAAGCAGCGGGTGCTAAGCTAGATATTCAATAAAGGTGTGTTTTTACGGAAATTTTTACTCACTGGTTTATTTACGTACCTTTACCGGCTGCATTTATATTCGCGATAAATAAGTGAACATTTTAATTCTAAGAAATCAGCATACCATTGTCAAGTACAGATAGAATCCTTAGGCTTTTACGCCACAAACCTGCGTTTAACAACTTGCCGTTGCTTGACCATCTGCTAAAAGGCAAACATTTTCCAGAAACCTTGCGTGATTGACTTCCACTACACACTTTACTTTATGCCGCGAAAGTTCATTTTAGTTCGGCTTATGACAGTTACATAGCCGAGCCCCTTCCATTTTTCGTAGTTTACGTACTATAAATGTATATAATACCCATCAACGCATTTGCTCATTAGCTAGTTTAGGGTTCCTAAATTTGCTATATAGTTTTGGCGTTACATGGCAAAAGTACGTGAAATTTGGTACCAGTATAAGGCTACGCTACAGGTTCAACTATTAGCGCAACCTAACATTCATTACCTTGACTCAGATCATCACATTCAAATCCAACAGACTGACTAATAATATTCATGATCACCAAGCCCAGTTTATTTTGAGTACTGTCACTATTACACACTTGCCAACGCACTTTGAGAAGGCCAATAAGCTGGACAAATTTTAGTTCAAGTGTTTGTACAGAAAAAGATTACTCACTAATCTTTTTGAGCAGTCACTTCTGTAGTTTTGCTCCTATGCAAGGAGTCGCGACTTAGTAGGAATAAGACAAGGTATCAGACGAGTCTTAACTGGTGCAGCTCACAGGGAAGTACAAATGCTAGAGAAAGCACCATGCGAATATTTGGGAGAAATACAACATTTCGAAACTTTCTCTCGTATCGTTTGCCACAGCCAAAGATATATTTAAAGGCAGTTTCATTTAGCGCACTTGCTGCCAAAAATCATTTTAACATTGTCAACTGATTTCCGTTGTCATTTTCAATTTTTTAGTACTTTTAACTCAAGTGTATAGTGTCACCCTTTGCGGATGCGTACAGTACAAATGCACACCCGTCATTTTTTAATACGTAACAGCCGTCTTAGTAAATACAGGCGAGAACCAAGTTCTGTATTCAACAGAAAAATGAAAACGTCGCCGCAGCTAGAGTAACTACACATGTTAAATTAACGCGTTAATGAAGCGAAGTGACAGCTGTACATTTTTTTTGTACATTCACAGAAGGTGTGGAATTTAAAAGTTTAGGAGTACGCCCTTAAATGGTAACAACTGAAGTTAGCTGATCGGGGTATAAATGCTTTTATCCTACATAGGGTAAAAAAAAGCTTTTTCAAGTGTAACGTTCCCCTGAAACCTGTCGCGTAAATTTAGACACCCAGTATCCTAGGAATACAGCGCTACAATTCGGATCGCAGTACCGTATTTCGTGTACGAAGCCTGAGAAGTTATCAGGACGCGTACAGAGGCATATAGGTTCGTTTTTCCATCACTCAATACACGAAAGGGAGAAAATTTAATACTGGTACCATGTATCCACCACGCACTACAATAGCTTCCGGAGTACATAAGCTAATACAAGACCAGTTTGGAAGAAAAGGAAATAAGGTACTAAGAAAAACGGAGGCTAAGGTAACGTCTGTTGGAAGTAAGCAAGTGCTTGAATTACGTGGTTTAGAGAACAATACAATATTGCTACTAACAGTTACTGCGGCAAAGTATACCTTTATGGGCGCTTCTGCTGTACTGTAAGCTATAGTTCGCAACAGTTATAAACCTTACGTTCCTTTTGAAGTAACAAAAGGAAAAAGTAAATGCTTTGCCCACTCACATGAATGGGATGTTACTCGATACGGTAACCAATGTACTTGACTCACGGAATTCGGGATTTGCTTTTTGCCTACATTGTTTCGGAAGACATTCTCAGCTTAATCTGAAATATGGGGCGAATTAAAGTGCCCCGCAGCAACAGTTTGTCAATTATATTGATTCTGTTAATGCAATCAGTTTTACTGAAATCGGGGATGGTGGCCAAGGCCTTTTCATATTTACAAGTTTTCCTGATAACATTCCGAGCTTTTCCCCCTTTTTAAACAAGTTTCCGTATTGAAACCTCGGGTCTTCATAGTCCTATCCAGGAAACTACGGTATACCATGGAATTTAAAACAGGGGCGAAGGCTTTCAATAGTGTAGTTTCTTAGATATCTGACGAGACCTCGCACACACTGAACGAAAATATTGTTGGGTACCGTAATTACGGATGCTCTACTGAAAACAGTTAACGTCACCCTAGCAGTCTAGAGCACAGTGACTGCATGTGACCCACTGCCGTGTTAGACTATGAAGAGCTGCGTGGCGTCGTACCCATCCTTTCGCGGCTGTGAGAAGTGGATTGCACTGACCTTGGTTAGGGGAAGGTCATGAAACTTTACCCAGCTGCAGTGAAGTTCACTACCCAGGTCAGATGCAACTCGAGATTGCATAAAGTTCACTAATTCAACCCCAGAAAGTACAATCAAAACTAAGTACTTATTTCCGCTTCAAAATTTGTCAGTGCAACATCTGCCAAGGTGTTTTGCTTACTCTAAATTCCCAGAACAAGCAGTACTTCATTAAGAGAAACTATTAAAAAAGCTACACAGAATACGAAATTTATAGAATGTTGCTGACAAGTTGGCATAGAAGAGTATTCGCATCTATATTAATTCTTTCCCCACCAGTGACCACAGAGCTTTATCAGTACTTAAGATCTTTAAAATCTTGATAAACTTAACTCTTCGACGATGTTATCACGAATATTAGGACACGTAAGCCACCGCAGTTTCACACGGGTAGCCTGAACTATTTACACCTGGAGGACTTTACAGATTTTGCGGGAACAAAGGAGACAAAAACCTTTGTTATTATATTAGCCAAAACCAAAACCCTTATACTCGTTACAGGGTAGCCTAGAAATAAGCCCATAAAAACGTATATGAGATTAAACTTTAATATGGATGCACAAGTTTCTACATCCGCTTACTAGATCATAACTCTCATACAATATAAGATAGATACCTTTCGAAACTGAGAGGAAGTAACAAATAGTATGTAAACCCACTACAGACTACCGGCTACTGCTTGCGCGATGATTTATAAGCCGCGTCCCGGCCCAATCTCAGTGTTCGCTCGCCAGAGGGCGGCTCAGGACGGCTGCCAACTACTAAAACCGAAAATTGCGTCATCGTCGCTTGTGTGCAACACATTCAATAAAATAATTTGCAAGTGTGCAATATTTGATAAATATTACGGAATATTGGCTGTTAATATTAGACCATTTTAAATGGTAGCAAAAGATTGAATTATTTACTTTTTTATCACCTCAGAAAATATGAGCATTGCAATTCAGATTGTAAACTTGTTAGTATTTATCTGTAATACCTATACAACCAACAAAAGGAATACGTATAAACTGTGTGTTTCTTTTGATGAAAGGTACGATAAAGAAAGCTGTAATATTCCACAACCACAGACGTAGAATGTTGGAAGTAATTTGTATAGCCACTAGCCAGTGATCTCGTTTATTGAGCTCACGGAGGTTAGTTTGAACTCCATTGACAACAATGTAAATGTAATCATTGTGTTTACACTGTTTCATGACGTTTACTAAGGAGATTATGAAATTTCGAAAACGAGCACCTTCATAAGGTACAAGTTGATGTTTGCACAGCGAGTTCATCGGCTGGTTTGATCATCACATGGGTTTTTTTTCGTACTCTGGTATGTTAATAATTTATTTATTTATGAAACATGTATTTAACATGCATGGGCAATGTTATAATAATTACATTTAGATCATTGACACACAATATAAATAGATTACATGCTATTAAGTAAAATATCATTTAAGTATATTTAACATAGCATTCCTGAGGTCAAATCATGTCAGCACCATACTGTATGGGCACTTCAATATAAGCCATTTTTTAAACTCGTTTTTAAAAATTCTACCAGAAAGCTGTTTCAGGTTGTTTGGCAGAGAATTATAAAATATTGCTCCCTTAATGAATGGGGTATTTGCTGTTAGATTCAATCGTCTGTTCACCATATGAAAGTCTGATTTTTGTCTTGTATTGTAATAATGGATTTCCATATTCCTGTTTGTCACTTTTTTGTCGTTTTTCACTAATAATATTGATTGAAACTTATATACTGCATAGATAGTCATAATATTAAACTTAGTAAACAGGTTTTTACATGAAGTTCTGGGTCTTACTTTTGCCATAGTTCTTATTACTCTTTTCTGCAATACAATACAATACAATACAATAAATAATCGTATGTCTGTTTTTCATAGTAGCATAAGAGCTACATATGGTAAGTAATGATTTTTCTAAAGGGATCATATAATAACACTGGGCCGCATTGTTAGCAGTCTTAATAGATTCCTGTCTTGTAATATAGGCGACCTGGGGTGTAGTGGAAATACCGATATTGCATTTCGTCTTTGAACAGTAAAATCATTGAATTTGTAACAGACCGATCAGATTAATATTAATAAGAAACCATCACAGCCGTATTGATAACATAATTATTGTCACAACTGATTTGTTAATCTGATATGTTGTCAACAGTCTTCGTAAGAAATCCCCATATGGATTTGTGCCATTATTAAAGACAAATTTTGGAACGTGAGGATCATATAAACACTGAGCCAACCGTCTGATAGCAGCACATGAATATTGAGTACAAGCAACATGGTAAGATGTATAAATTAAACTGTACCAGTACATCTCTGGTTGTTCCATAACAGACCACCTGTGAAGCTCAAGATGATCAACATTAGACGTAGTATTTAATCCATCAACACCACCTGTCACTGAAGTGGCAGACACAATCTGCTCATTGAAGTATAATACCAATATATATAAAATACACATCACTTGTATTATGACATAACATGTGTTGGTTGTGCCAGCGTATACCACACGTGTCACTTCTCAATGTAACACGGCACTTAGGTTATGCTACTGATCAGTATGTCGTCACAAGCAAATTTCAAAACAGAACTAAAAAGCAAAATAAATATTATCAGTTCTGTGATATAGCTTTTCGAACATTTTTCATGTAACACACTACAATATAATGTAATGGGTTAAAGACAAAATCCAATATTGGTAGGTTCAGCCCATTGAACTGTTGATGTGTACGAGGAAGGTCCCAAAGAAGTAGCTTTGCGAAGGCTTCTTGTTGCAATGTTTACTAAGACATTGTGATTTACAGTCTGCCAAAGAGTTTGCTTGTATACATTTTAATGCTTTAATTTTGATGTGGACAGAGTGAAACTAATTATTACAAGAACAAAGTATAGAATGTCATGTGGATATAAGGTGTATTATTTCAAATGCTGCATGCATGATTATGATTTTCAAACTATTTTCTGTTCAGCTCTGCATTACTAAGAACAGGATTAATAACCTTTTGTGTAAGGTATTACGAAAATAAATCTCCAGGCATCGACCTTGTTGAAGACTACAGACTCCATTCAAGCTGTTTTCCTTAAGATGTAAAATTGAGACTGACTGTATTAAATGGTTTTTATTTTTGGCCTGTTCTGACTCTTCATGACTAGAGTTGGAAATCAGTTCTTGTTATTGGACTTGGTATTTTTCAGCCACTGTTAAATGTACTTCACACTAGAGTGCATCTGTTTAAGTGGTAAATTGAAAATATCTCTCTAAAGTTGTATTTCCTAGTGACATTTGAAAATTGGTATGACTGTCTTTATCTGATTCTTTGTCTTTCATTAATAGGCAGCAAAGAGACTCTGTGGGTTAAAAAAGAGGAAACAAATGAGGCACTTAATGTGCAGACTTCATTATAAGTTGTGTGTTTATGTTTCTTACTATTATCTTGTTCTTTTTTGTGTGCTGGGGAAATTACAAATGAGAAATGATTCCTGGGACATTCCATGGTGACTCATGTTACATTTTGAAATCAGTGTTTTATTATGTTGACTTGTTATCAATCTATCAACACATATTTTCTTTTGTAAATCATCATTAGCTATAAATTGTGTTATTCAGGCAAAGATTCTGAAGTGTTATTTAAGCAGGGAAGAGCATTAAAATTAAAGAACAAGAATGTAATTTATGTTGTGACTCATGTTACAATTTGGGACATTGTATTCCTAATGTGCATTTTAGGTCAAAACTGTCCTCAAACTATTAGGAGTACAGATCTGTTTTTTTTTTTTTTTTTTTTTTCACAGAAAATGCAAATTAGGTTGGCATTCAAATGACAAAGTTACAGATTTCTAAAAATATTTATACCATTTGAAATACTGTAATATATTGAAAAAGGCGCATGACTCAATGTTACGTGACTCGCGTTACTTGCTACTTCTTGTTGGAAAAACTTTTTTCCTGCAAGCAGAAAATGAAAATATGACATTATGTGCCAAATTAGGTAAACTTAACAATAACATTTCACTTTTCAAACACTGTGAAAAATTATAAGAGCGTGACATCTTGGAAAATGGTAAATTCAGTTAAGTCAGAGAACTGAAAATATCCTCTTGCATTGACATCAAGTGGATTAATTTTCTTTATAATTTCATCACATTGTACAGATCATTTCCAATAGTGACCAGCACACTCCATTGCAATGATTAAGTAAGGATTTCCAAAAACTGCACATACTTCTCCAGCATTGAATTTACTGTCGTATCCTACTTTGTACCAGTCTCCAATTTTCACACTTTCTATAGTTTCTTCAGAATAATGATCTGCAGCAGCAAAATTATTTGGAGGCAGCAGATATGTTTGTAGTACTACTTTCTTGGGGGTGAAAGCAGTGAATGCTTTTTATATTTGGTACTGATGGTGCTGAAAAAAATATTTGAGCCAAATCGAGTTTCACATTGATTCCTTGGTTTTCATCAATAAACACAAGAAAAACCTGCATAGGTGTGGTACTTGCAGCTACTTGAGTCAAAGTGGATGCATCACCTACTATGAATTTTTGCTTTTTTACTGCATTCCCTACTAGCCATTCCGCAACTGCACCAATTTCTTCTACGGATTTTTTGCCATGGGATGTAGCAAATAAGTTCCAATAGATTTCCACATTATGAAATGATTGAAATTGAGGTACAGCAGCAGTAATATATTTGTTTTTGAATTGTGAGGTAAGTCCATCTGACCAGATTGAAACTACCTTCACATTTTCAGGTATAGCTGACAGTACCTTGCTAATGTAAGCAATTACTGGATTTGAGCCATGGCTTTATCCAAAGCACCAAGTGACTTATATGGTGACAAACTTTCTTTATTAGACTGCCAATCTTACATCTAACTCTCTCCCTATTTTTAGCTCTTCTAATAACAGTCCTAGCTTATGTTGACTCAAGTGTAGAAACTTTTTGTTTCTGCTTCTGCTGTCCTTTTCCAGCTTCTTCCAGGTGTTTCTTCCTGAATTCATCATATTTTCCTTCACTCTTTAATTTTTCCCTCCTCCTACTCTGTCTTTCTGCTGCTGCTAAGGGAATCCTCCTCTTCTAATCTTAAAATAATACAACTGTGACTCAGATTATATTGGTTGAAATTGGGAAAATTTTTAATAGTGATATTAGTTACATATTCACACTAAGAAGTAAATTACTGAACAAGATAGTTATCTCTAATATCTCTCTTGGCATAACAGCTTAGTTACATGAAAGTGACTCATGTTACATGAAAGTTCATGCTGTTGTATTATATTGTTTACACCAACCTATAATTTACCTACTTCAGTTTTATACTGTTTATGCAATACGTTAGGGTATGAAACAGTAATATAAATAGTGATGTGCTAATTCTTACCTGCCTATTGGTTGAAATGAAGGTCCAAAATCTCCAATAACTCACACTCTCATCACATGACAAACATTGGGCATTATAAAAATGGCTACAAATTATGGAGGGAAAGCAATTATGGGCCACACACCATTGCTGCCATACAGTAAAATGTCCAGCCTTTTCAAAAAATGTATATAAAAGTAACAAATTTTAAACTTTATCGTGTACCCTACTTTACGTGGACCATCCCTCCTCATGTTTTCTTCCCACCACTCATCACAGGAGCTATTAGCAATAGCATAATGAGACAGAAAAGCCACGGATACTGTGAGTGCTATTTTAGAGAAATGTTTAGGTACTACTACATGATATTATTTCGTTAAAAAAATTGTGGTAAGAAACAGAAAGACAACTTAGCATGGAGTCTGCATACTTAGTACCTCATTTGTTTCCTCTTTTTTTAACCCAAAGAGTTTGCTTGCTCTCTATCAATGCTGTTATAAATTCCTGAAAGGCTAAGAATCTACAGTATAAGTAAAGCTGAAAGTAAAGGAGATAAAAGTAGTGATATGTTACATTGTATGTGTAGTATGCAAAAGGAATGGCTTTTCTCTGTTGAAATAAGATGTTTGGTAGTGATAAAAAGTAATTATTGCTGCATTTGTTAAGAGAGACATTTATTGTGATCACTGGTCAGTGGTGTTTACACCAGCAGTTGCCTTTGAATATGTAAACAGAAGAGCAAATAGCAGTATATTTTGATTCCAGCCAGAGGTCATTAGCTGTGTTAATTAATAGTTGACAATACTGTACGCATGCCATCAGGCACATGTCAAGAATGAATTTCTGTGTTGGCAGCACATATACATCTACATTTATACTCCGCAAGCCACCCAACGGTGTGTGGCAGAGGGCACTTTACATGCCACTGTCATTACCTCCCTTTCCTGTTCCAGTCGCGTATGGTTCGCGGGAAGAACGACTGTCTGAAAGCCTCCGTGCGCGCTCTAATCTCTCTAATTTTACATTCGTGATCTCCTCGGGAGGTATAAGTAGGGGGAAGCAATATATTCGATACCTCATCCAGAAACGCACCCTCTCGAAACCTGGCGAGCAAGCTACACCGCGATGCAGAGCGCCTCTCTTGCAGAGTCTGCCACTTGAGTTTGCTAAACATCTCCGTAACGCTATCACGGTTACCAAATAACCCTGTGACGAAACGCGCCGCTCTTCTTTGGATCTTCTCTATCTCCTCCGTCAACCCGATCTGGTACGGATCCCACACTGATGAGCAATACTCAAGTATAGGTCGAACGAGTGTTTTGTAAGCCACCTCCTTTGTTGATGGACTATATTTTCTAAGGATTGTCCCAACGAATCTCAACCTGATACCCGCTTTACCAACAATTAATTTTATATGATCGTTCCACTTCAAATCGTTCCACACGCATACTCCCAGATATTTTACAGAAGTAACTGCTGCCAGTGTTTGTTCCTCTATCATGTAATCATACAATAAAGGATCCTTCTTTCTATGTTCTAAAGCAGAGGTTACACACTGGACATTGAGAAATTTTAGCAAATCTTGTTCTTTTGACTTATAACACTTGTGGTAGGGTATGTCAGGGTCCTCATATTACTCTGTTCCCCCGGTGGTGCTATTCCCACACATGCATTAATCTCACAGAGACTCATGTTGTTCAGTTTCAAACAAGCAGTAATGACCTGTGACCACCAGAAGTGGACATTAATGGTCATACACTAAATGTAACATTCTGTGTAAAATTTCGTGGGTATGCTGGATTGTAAGGTACCACCCATATGTTTTGACACATGACGTAATTGTGCTGTACCATTATGCGTTGTGTGATGTTGTCGAGCTATGGAGTCCAGAATGAGATTTTCACTCAGCGGAGTGTGCGCTGATATGAAACTGCCTGGCCTATTAAAACTGTGTGCCCGACCGAGACTCGAACTCGGGACCTTTGCCTTTCGCGGGCAAGTGCTGTGGCTAAGCCATGTCTCCGCAATATCCTTTCTTTCAGGAGTGCTAGTTCTGCAAGGTTCGCAGGAGAGCTTCTGTAAAGTTTGGAAGGTAGGAGACGAGGTACTGGCAGAAGCAAAGCTGTGAGTACTGGGCGTGAGTCGTGCTTCGGTAGCTCAGTTGGTAGAGCACCTGCCCGCGAAAGCCAAAGGTCCCGAGTTCGAGTCTCGGTCGGGCACACCGGTTTAATCTGCCAGGAAGTTTCATTCGAGCTATGGAGTGTTTGTTTTAGAGTGGAAGTGAAATGTTGCTGTAGAGGGCTTGATGTATCACAAGGTGGCTTGCATGGCAATTTGTTGTTGGGTATGTTATTATATCATTTAGTGTGCTATAGTTGGCATGATGTGGCGTGTACAAAATTACATGGTGGCACACTGGAATATATTGTGCAGGATGTTTTCATATAAAACAGAATATGTCATAAAATCTAAACTCTACTCTATGTAACCATTGAATAAATGGATCAGTGGTTTTAAATTAAATCAAGGGAGAAAATAGATGGATCAGTGTTTTATTAATATATGAAACGTGTGGCTCTGTTGTTTAATATTGATTCAGCTACCTTCTCCCATGATTTAATTAAAAACATTGATTCTCGTACTTTCTCCCCTGATTTAATTAAAAAACGTACATCCACCTACCTTTTAATTCAAAAACATTGATAGAATAAAGACTTTTTTTTTTGTGTATTCCACTGTCTTGTCCTAGTCAATGTGTCATTTGTTATTTTCACTTCCCATAATTCAGTGTATACAGTTACCAACTGTAGCATGCAATAGAAAAGCTGTTGACACCGTAAGTGCACTTTTACTGTAGAGTTGAGCTATACAGGTTAACTAGTGATTGGGATACTGGCCTTTGTAGTTGTGTGAAAGGGGGGGGGGGGGGTACTGGTATGCTGGTCTATGGTTGAGCTGTATAGGTTGACTGGGGTACCATGATCTTATGATGTGTTTTAACAGGTTTTATTTTTTGGCAGTATCAAGTGTTTTATTTTTTATTTCATGTGGTATTTGTATGTATGCTGCGATCAATGTTTTGGTCATCATGTTGGATACATTCAAAATAGGGGTTTTCGGCACCGTGATGACATTATTGCTCAAAGTAGATGGGTGGTATCCCAATCCCCAGTAACCTCAATTCTTTGCGGTCCAGTTGAACAAGAAGTTAAAATGGAATCAACCTGTAGATAAGCTAATCAAAAAGCTCAATGCAGCATGTCTCTCATTGTGTTGATCTAAAGACAAATGTGTTGCCTTATTTTGCATTTTTCTTTTTTGTGCAGTTATAGTGTTTTGAGCTGTTTGCCAGTGCTGATAACTCGTGAACGATCGGAACTGAATATAACGAATCGAGAGTAGCCTGTTGATAGCTAGCCACAATGCTTGTTCACAATTTGCTATGGTCCATAAATGATAGCATGAATTATGTTCTACTTGATTAGAATTTAACCACATTGTTAGAATTTTTGGCAAAATTGGAAATAAGACATACAAGTAGACTGTCGCAAGTCTGACCCTACATCTAGGGTACACTACACATCAATCTATTACAGCAGACAAATTTTTTGTTTAGAGATTTATTGCCTTCACAAACTCAGTCATAATTATATAATTCCAACCAAACTTAAGCCTCTGAATTCACTACAGATCAGTATGTCAGCACATTTGTTTTTTCCTGTTACTAAATAAATACAAAAATTAGTAATTAACATTAAAATTCGTAATAAGTATATCAGTAAAATTTATTCTGGCACACTCCATATTGAAAACAAAAGAAATGATTAGATTCAGTGATTCTCACTGGTTACTACACAGTCAATCAGGGTAACTTTGTACCAGTTTTTGCAATTTTTTGAAAATACTGGACACAAGATCAATTGCACATCGCAACAGGCATTGTAAAATTTTACATCTATAGTCGCTGAGTGTTTGGAAAAGTGAATGTGAATACTAACTATGCCCGATTAGAGTAAAATATCAATTTTAATGTACAAAATTACATTGCCATTCAGGACAACTTTAGACCAGTCCTAAAAAACAAAGAATTTTTCCTATATCTAATGCTCTGGGTAAAATTAGATCATGCCAGAAGAAAACAGTGTTACTTAGGAGTAAAAACAAGCAATGTTAATTCAGTACTGCAGGTTTACAATGAAATATCACAATATTAGAATAGACCTGTTGTTGTTAGACTTTAATCACTGTTAACAGAAGCTCTCTTCACACCTAATACAATGAAAGGATAATTACAAGCCTAAGAGCATGTAGGAAGTGTGAAAGACTACTGAAATACAAACTATAAGTCACAAAGATAATAAAACTATTTCATTTTAGTACAAAATAATACAAGGAGGTGGGGCAGCAGCTATTCGAAACAAAATTGCTAAGTGGTACTAAGATACTGTGACTGGTAAAAAGTTACCCTGATTGACCATATAACTCTCAACTGATTGGCTATGGCTGGCATCAAGAAACTGCCAGCATCAACATGCAGTGCAAGAGCCGTGGAGACTGTATGTGCACTTCAGCCCATATTTTCACTGTCTGTTGTTTTATGGACATATCTTCTGTGACAGTGCACCTGAAGTAAATGGCTCTGAGCATTATGCGGCTTAACTTCTGAGGTCATCAGTCGCCTAGAACTTAGAACTAATTAAACGTAACTAACCTAAGGACATCACACACATCCATGCCCAAGGCAGGATTCGAACCTGCGACCGTAGCGGTCGCTCGGTTCCAGACTGTAGCGCCTAGAACCACACGGCCACTCCGGCCGGCACACCTGAATTAAATTAGGTGTTGAATCATCAGAAGCAAGAAGTAAAAATATTCTGTAAAGTTGATAACCGAACATCTTCTTCAAAAGTCTGAAATTAAAAAAATTAAAAATCCAGATTGGAATATCAACAATATTGTACCACATTATATGGCAGAACAGTCACGCAAGCAACGCTGAACTGTTTGCATGCAACTTGGTTTCATATTTAGGAAATTTGAAGCTATATACAACTCATTATGAACAGAAATGTTACATTGTTACTGACTGCTGGTACAAGGGAATACATCATCAACAATTTTAAAAACAATTAAGCATATTTGCAACTGCATTACAGCAACAATATTGTGCATGGTACCTTGTTGCCTGTAAAATTCTTACAACCATTAAACTTATGTCCAGAAAGAGACAAAAGAGAAGGATTTATATCGCTTTTATAGCTTCATTATGGAAATGTGGAAAGACTTCCCAAGGAAAACTTTGTAAATCATTGACAGTTTTAATGGAGAAGGATTTGTCTCTTAACTAAAAATTACATTGCAAAATTGATCCATTGTACCTGCAAATGAACAGGTACACTTTCAAATGAAACAGCAAATGGCTATGAAAACACCTAAAAAACAGTTGAGAGATTTGTAGAGTCCCAAAAAGTTTGAAAATCTTCTTCTGTAATTCTTTCAACCCCACAATGAATTGTTCAGAATTTGCATTTCCTTTAACAGCAGCGAGTTTATAGAAATTGGTGTTATTCATTGTCAGAAACCGTCCCTTCCACAAAGCAATTTTCTTTTTAAATGTTTCTACTATCTCCATCAAATCAGCAATAAATTGCTTCTCATTTTTCAGTGTCTTACTGAGGGTGTTCATGCATGCAGACAAATCCACTAAAAATGTGACATATGCAATACAGTTCAGATGTTGAAGATTCTGCGTACTGCGTTCGTTTTTTCTTCAGAAATTCAGCAATAGCAGAATAACCATTCTAGGTATGCCTGTAAATTTAACCTATGTACTTTGCTGTAATATTAGGTTGGTGTACAAGTTTGTAGCAATTTTGTTTCATATGTTGGCATTCTGATTGCTATTGGTTTATTTATTGACTGTCAGTTTTTATTTGTAGTTCACTGTTGCTATTTGAGTTCACATATTGTTATTTTGTACTGTGGAGATACTGAGTGGAGCTCAGGACATTAGAAAATGGAGTGCCAAGTGGAGAAATCCGAGCATTCTTGACATTCTTCTGTCTGAGATTAATAGAGGGGTGACAACAATGGAGGCAGCCAGAAATACAGGGCATTTTTTAAAAGTAAGTACCGTTTTGAAATTAAAAAAAGATGTGCTAAGATATTTCAATAATTTTATCTTTACAGGAAAGCCTGTACCGTAGTCTACTTTTCTACATAATTTCCATCAATATTGATGCACTTGTCATAACGTTGTACCAGTTTTTGAATACCCTCCTCATAGAAGTCTGTCGCCTGACTTGTTAACCACTGCATCACCACTGTTTTGACTTAGCCATCGTCTTGAAGACGCTGACCGCCCAGGTGTTTCTTCAAGTGCAGGAACAGATGGTAGTCACTGGGCGCAAGATCGGGGCTGTATGGAAGATGATCTAAGAGTTTCCTGTCAAAAAGATGTGATGAGATCAATGGTCTGATTCGCCACATGCGGACGGACATTGTCATGCAGCAAAATGATGTCCTTGTTCAACTTCCATGGACTGTTGCTTTGATTCTGGTGTGACGTAGGCCACCCACGTTTCATCGCCTGTAACAATTTGGCTTAAGAACTCACCACCGTCATTGTGGTACCACTCAAGGAAAGTCAATGGACTGTCTAAACGTTTGGTTTTTGTGCACATCCGTCAACATTTTCGGTACCCAACGTGCGCACAAAGCCATACAAAACACTACGAGAAACATTATCAAAGTCATCCCGCAATGAGGAAATCGTAAAGCGTCTGTTTTCCCTCACCTTCTTGTCCACTTCTTGCACCAAACTTTCATTACCGACCAAAGGATGCCCACTTCGTTGTTCATCATGCACATTTGCGTGGCCTTCTTTAAATCCTCTCACCCACTTTCTTACCATTCCATCACTCATAATGTTTTCTCCGTAAACTGCACAGATCTGACGATGAATATCGATCACTTTCAGGACTTTAGCACTAAGAAATCTTATTACGGCCCGTACTTCACAGTCGGCGGGACTCACGATTATCGGAGGCACCTTAAACACTCAGTACACAATGTAAACAAGGAAGAATCAGACTGTAATGGCATCAGTGCGTAGATTAAGGTACAGGCTTTCATGTAAAAATAAAATTATTGAGATATCATAGCACGTCTTTTTTTAAATTTCAAAACGGTACTTACCTAAAAAACACGCCTCGTATTTGCATCGTGTTTGTGAGGGATAGTACCATTGGACAGAGCACAGAAAGAAAATGGTTTTCTCATTGTAAGCAGGATCATTTTGACATTAGTGACTCTCCATGTTCAGGAAGACTTTTGCAATATGATGAAGATTGTTTAAATGCATTAATCCACAATGATTGACATTAGTGTACTCAATAACCGGCAAATGTGATGAACTGTGATCACTCCGCAGTCATGTGACATTTGCATGCAGTGTGGTAGATTCAGTAATTGTGTGTAGGGGTGCTGCGCGCTCTAACCCAACATCACAAAAATCAGCAGGTAGCCATATGTACATCTCTTGCTCATCATAAATTGGCTTGTGAACAACAACAACAACAACAACAACCACTGCCACCACCACCACCAACACCACCACCAACATTCCTATCCTGTATTGCTATTGGTGATGAAAAATGGTCTCTCTATGCTAACATAAGGGAAAGAAAGGAATGGTTGACCCCAAGCAAAGCGGCAACTCCTCATACAAAGACCTGTGGGCATCCACAGAGGACAATGTTATGCATCTGGTGGAACCGGGACAGTGTGATGTACTACGAACTGCTTCCCCAAGGTATAAACATCACTGCTGACATTTATTGTCAACAACTGAGATGTCTCGCAGACACAATCCTAGAACAATGACCAGAAAGACTCCATAAAGTGATGCTACTCCATGGCAATGCCTGCCCTCATTCTGCTAGGCTGACAATATACAAGAGTCGCCTTGGGAAGTCGTTCCACCCCACCACATTCACCTGGTCTTGCACCTTCAGATTTTCACCTTTTCTGTTCTCTATTAAATGACCTTCAAGGAACTTCCTTTCTGGAGGAAAGTGCGATCTGAATGTGGCTCAATGAGTTCTTCGCCTCAAAACAACACAATTTCCACAGTTGCGGAATCAATAAGTTACTCCTGCATTGGTAGACTGTTGTAAATAGTGAAGGAGAATATATTATGGGTGACTAAAGTCTCTATTGTGTTTATTAAACTTACAGGAAAAATGCTGTGAATTTATGCACCAACCAACCCAGTATATGTCTTCTCAATACTCTTAGCTGAATTACATCAATAACTCTTGAAACTAGTGGTGTAGTAAATCAAGTGACTTCAGAAATTTTAAAATTTATACCACCTATTCATCATATCTTCCATTCCTGCAACTTTAGCACAAATTGCTTCTTGATTTACAAATTAATAAATCTTGCACAAATTTTCTGTAAATCATTGTAATTTTTTGCACCTCCATTGCCAACTAAATCTTTGCATTCTTTGTGCATGGTGCTGTAAAGCAGTTCTAGAACAAGTTTGTGGTGCCTCGTGATTATGCGACTGTAGAATACACACTGAGTGTTCTTGTCCTTCCCTTTGAAAAATAATTGTATTCCCATGCATGTTTATAGGTTGCTAGGCCATGTCTTTCTGAGAGTATGTCCCTGTCTCTTTTTGAGTGTATATCCCATTGCAACATCCACTGGACCTTTGAACTTCTTTTCTACCGTGAGAAAATATCTAGAGAAAACAGTGGCCCCACCGTGAACAAATTAGTCGTGCTGACTGAAATGTGTGGCACCAAATGGTGGAAGAAATAGTATCACATCTGCTGTTGAATGAAAAGCCTCACCGTACCGGTTTGTTCTTAGAATCACAGAGCATAGCTGAAACGGACCTGACAGAGCCAAACGCCGTACTGAGTCATTCTGAAAATGAGCGAGTGTAACCGAAGTGGACCTAACAAATAGTGCTGAGACACACTGAGCTGCAGAGTGCACATGCGTAGCACATTGTGCACTCCTGAAGTGTCTCACACGGTGGCTGAATCCGATGTAGAATTGGCCTTTTAGTCCAGGATTTAGAGTGATGTTATGTACTCAAGTGGGCAAATATACAACAAACATCTAAGATAAAGCAAGAAGTTGAGGCTCTAACCAGCTGAAATGGAAACTAAAAACTTCCTCACAAACTACTCTCTCTACAAATCGGCTGCATGTCTGGATTGAGGGATTAACATTTTTATTATTTTTTTTTTCTCTCCGTCTACATTGTAAGTAGCAGTGCTTGTTATAGCTCTGCATGAGAATACTTGCCTTACGTCATGTAATGGGCACTGTAACTTGTCACTTTTTTATTGAATAGCAACGAAAATGACAATTACGTTCCACCTTTATTTAACATGACTCTGTTGTTGTTCATAAATTTGAGTCAGTATTACTGGTGGGTGTAAAAATGTTGTAGCTAATTAATAACGTTATGGAAAGTTGTATATAATTTACTGTTTAGTGACACACATCAACTTGAAAATATGATGAAAATTATAGGACACTGAGAAGACAGAAGTGCGAGATGGTAACAAATTTTCCAAGTATCTTGTGATTAGTGATTCACCTACTTTTAAGTCCATTTTAAAATGGTCATTCATGTTAATCCGTGTAGTGTCATTTATTGTTGCAGTACTGTAATTTCACTGATTTCTTGTATATTTTTGTGTATTATAAGGTATATGGAAATCATATATGCTTAAATGTAGCCTTAGCACTCATTACAGGTTGAATTATTTATTACTGCAGGTCCACATTTACACATACAGCATGGAAGTGGAACAATTACAGGAGGTTCAGTGTGAACTGCACTTCCAGACCTCCAGCATGGCCCTCGACACAGTAGTGGCTGGTGTTCCTAATGTGGGGCTTCCTGGAGGCTGACAGTTTCTGCCAGCATGCAATGATCGGAGCTCTTGCACTGACTGACCCGACTGCAAGGTATGTGTTACCAAATACAATAACGTCATGCATCCAAAAATGGGACTTCAAAGTCCTGAAAATGATTGTGGTTTAAATAAATATACACACAACTGAAGCAGATCCCTCTAAATTAATTATGAGCATCAAGGGGTGACTGTATGGAATTAAGGCTAGGCTAATTTGTATTCCTTATGCAAGTATAAAGTGACTAAACTTGTTAGTTAAATTGATAAAGGGCTCATAACTGTTCATTGTAAAATGACTCTTGATGAATGAATGAGTGAATGAATAAGTACTGTTATCATATGACAGTACTGTTTAGAATGTTGTTGTTGTTGTTGTTGTAGTTGTCTTCAGTCCTGAGACTGGTTTGATGCAGCTCTCCATGCTACCCTATCCTGTGCAAGTTTCTTCATCTCCCAGTACATACTGCAACCTACATCCTTCTGAATCTGCTTAGTGTATTCATCTCTTGGTCTCCCTGTACGATTTTTACCCTCCATGCTGCCCTCCAATGCTAAATTTGTGATCCCTTGATGCCTCAGAACATGTCCTACCAACCGGTCCCTTCTTCTTGTCAAGTTGTGCCACAAACTCCTCTTCTCCCCAATTCTATTCAATACCTCCTCATTAGTTATGTGATCTACCCATCTAATCTTCAGCATTCTTCTGTAGCACCACATTTCGAAAGCTTCTATTATCTTCTTGTCCAAACTATTTATCGTCCATGTTTCACTTCCATACGTGGCTACACTCCATACAAATACTTTCAGAAACGACTTCCTGACACTTAAATCTGTACTCGATGTTAACAAATTTCTCTTCTTCAGAAATGCTTTCCTTGCCATTGCCAGTCTACATTTTATATTCTCCCTACTTCGACCATCATCAGTTATTTTGCTCCCCAAATAGCAAAACTCTTTTACTACTTTAAGTGTCTCATTTCCTATTCTAATTCCCTCAGCATCACCTGACTTAATTCGACTACATTCCATTATTCTTGCTTTGCTTTTGTTGATGTTCATCTTATATCCTCCTTTCAAGACAATGTCCATTCCGTTCAACTGCTCTTCCAAGTCCTTTGCTGTCTCTGACAGAATTACAATGTCATCGGCGAACCTCAAAGTTTTTATTTCTTCTCCATGAATTTTAATACCTACTCCGAATTTTTCTTTTGTTTCCTTTACTGCTTGCTCAATATTCAGATTGAATAACATCGGGGAAAGGCTACAACCCTGTCTCACTCCCTTTCCAACCACTGCTTCCCTTTCATGTCCCTCGACTCTTATAACTGCCATCTGGTTTCTGTACAAATTGTAAATAGCCTTTCGCTCCCTGTATTTTACCCCTGCCACCTTCAGAATTTGGAAGAGAGTATTCCAGTCAACATTGTCAAAAGCTTTCTCTAAGTCTACAAATGCTAGAAACGTAGGTTTGCCTTTCCTTAATCTTTCTTCTGAGATAAGTCATAAGGTCAGTATTGCCACACGTGTTCCAATATTTGTACGGAATCCAAACTGATCTTCCTCGATGTTGGCTTCTACCAGTTTTTCCATTCGTCTGTAAAGAATTCGTGTTAGTATTTTGCAGCTGTGACTTATTAAACTGATAGTTTGGTAATTTTCACATCTCTCAACGCCTGCTTTCTTTGGGATTGGAATTATTATATTATTCTTGAAGTCTGAGGGTACTTCACCTGTCTCATACATCTTCCTCACCAGATGGTAGAGTTTTGTCAGGACTGGCTCTCCCAAGGCCGTCAGTAGTTCTAATGGAATGTTGTCTACTACTGGGGCCTTGTTTCGGCTCAGGTCTTTCAGTGCTCTGTCAAACTCTTCATGCAGTATCGTATCTCCCATTTCATCTTCATCTATATTCTCTTCCATTTCTATAATATTATCCTCAAGTACATCGCCCTTGTATAGACCCTCTATATACTCCTTCCATCTTTCTGCTTTCCCTTCTTTGGTGAGAACTGGGTTTCCATCTGAGATCTTGATATTCGTACAAGGGGTTCTCTTTTCTCCAAAGGTCTCTTTACTTTTCCTGTAGGCAGTATCTATCTTACCCCTAGTGAGATAAGCCTCTACATCCTTACATTTGTCCTCTAGCCATCCCTGTTACCAAATACAATAATGTCATGCATCCAAAAATGGGACTTCGAAGTCCTGAAAATGATTGTGGTTTAAATAAATATACACACAACTGAAGCAGATCCCTCTAAATTAATTATCAGCATCAAGAGGTGGCTGTATGGAATTAAGGTTAGGGTAATTTGTATTCATTATGCAAGTATAAAGTGACTAAACTTGTTAGTTAAATTGATAAAGGGCTCATAACTGTTCATTGTAAAATGACTTGATGAATGAATGAATGAATGAATGAATAAATAAGTACTGTTATCGTATGACAGTACTGTTTAGAATGTAATCATTTGTATAGTCAATACAACTGTGATATTTGTCAATTCATATTGGCATTCAAGTTTATGCAGGAGTGACAAACTATAGTAACATGGAATACCACTGCAGGAAAATGCAGAAAGGCAGGAAAAATACAGCATTTGCCACCTTGTACTATATGGACTTGATAATGTGAAGTAATTTTAGTGTATATTTCTACAAGGGGCATTCCGAAAGTAATACCTCTTAGTTTTATTCGTGGAAACTACAGGTGATGCATAAATCACAATAAAACAGTTAAATAGAACAATATTTCAGCTAAAGACTGTCATTTTCCCCACATAGTCACCACCATTCGTTATGCACTCCTGTCAACGATGAACCGGAGCCAGCCTGCCACGCTTGTAAAAACCGGAACCAGCTGAGGCTAACCACTTCATTAGTTTTGACGGCAGCATCAGAGTCTTGAAAATGTTCGCCACTTAGTCCATCTTTCAGAGGCCCAAAGAGATGGAAGTCTGAAGGTGCTAAATCGGGACTGTAGGGTGGATGTGGTAAGACAGTCCAACCAAATTTTGCACCGAGTTGCGTGGTCACAAAACTGGTTTGGGGCGTGGCATTATCATATTGGTCTTCTTCACTGGTCTTACCCTGGAACTTTGGGCTTTCAGCTTATCAGTGTCATCTTTTAACATGCTGAATTGACAGTTTCTCCAGGCTCCAGCACATCCAAAAGAACCACATCCCAGCTGTCCCAGAAGATTGTGCACATCACTTTGCCTGCAGACGACTTGACTTTCTTCTTTGACCGAGAATTTGCATGTCGCCATTCTGTGGACTTTCTTTTGGATTCCAGCTTGTAGTGGTGACACCACATCTCATTTCCGGTGACTGTGCTATTCAGAAAATTGTCATCTTCAGCTTCATATTGGTCCAGCAGGTCCTGACAAATTTCCATTCGTTGAGTTTTTTGTTCTTCTGCAAGCTCACACAGGACCCATCTCGCACAGACTTTATGGTAACCAAAACACTGTTTCCGAGGCATTACAGCTGGCTCTGCACACAATTCTCTGGTCATTATCTGCTGGTCAGCAAGGATGAGTTGACAAAGATGCTCTTCATTCCAAGGGATGACAGATGTGCACGCTCGACCGGGCTGTGGCTTGTCGTGCACACCCTTTTCACTACCTCGGAATTGCTGTACCCAATGTCTCACATTGCTCATATCTATTGTATTATCTCCACACCTTTAGCAAGTTTCGATGGATTTCAGGCGGTGCAATTTCTTCAGCAGTGAGGTATTCAATCACGCACCACTGTTTTATACCCGTGACCGTATCGGACTCCATTTTGGAACGCTCCTCTGCTGGCACCAACTACCACAGAACAACAGAACCACCTGCAAATGAAAGAGGAAGGTTCAAGCATCAGGGCTACTCCAACTACATCTGACGTGGACATCCAGAATCATCACAAAAAAATAGGAGTCATTACTTCTGGAACAACCCTCGTAGAATGACTTTTTTATATATATGAACATAAAATAAGAATTCCATGAATTTCATTACTTATCCAAGTGACTGTCTTGATATACACACATCAAAAAAAATTTTGCATCACCTCAATTCCGAGAGTTCCGGAACCTGTACAGAAAATTGGAATAGAGATCAATGTAAACATCATTTCCGCCCTTTTTATTGCTCCGGAAAAGCACAGATTGCATGTTGTACCACCTTACAGCGAGACCTTCAGAGGTGGTCATCCAGATTGCTGTACACACCGGTAACTCTAATACGTAGTGGCACATCCTCTTGCATTGATGCATGCCTGTGTTTGTCGTGGCACATTATCCACAAGTGCATCGAGGCACTGTCAGTCCATATTGTCCCACTCCTCGACGGCGATTCGGTGTAGATTTCTCAGAGTGATTGGCGGGTCACATTATCCATAAACAGTCCTTTTCAATCTGTCCCAGGCATGTTCGATAGGACTCATGTCTGAAGAACATGCTTGTTTCTCTAGTCGAGCGATGTCATTATCCTGAAGGAATTCATTCACAAGATGTGCATGATGGGGATGCGAATTGACGTCCATGAAAACGAATGCCTTGCCGATATGTTGCCAATATGGTTGCACTATGAGGATGGCATTCACGTATCCCACAGTCATTACGGCGCCTTCCATGACCGCCAGTGGCGTATGTCGGCCCCACATAATGCCTCCCCAAAACGGCAGGGAACCTCCACCTTGCTGCACTCGCTGGACAGTGTGTCTAAGGCATTCAGCCTGACTGGGTTGCTTCCAAACACGTCTCCGACGATTGTCCGGTTGAAGGCATATGTGACACTCATCGGTGAAGAGAATGTGACGCCAATCCTGAGCAGTCCATTCGGCATATTGTTGGGCCCATCTGAAACCGCACTGCACGGTGTCGTGGTTGCAAAGGTGGACCTCGCCACAGATGTCAGGAGTGAAGTTGCACATCGTGCAGCCTATTGCTCACAGTTTGAGCCATAACACGACGTCCTGTGGCTGCACGAAAAGCTTTGTTCAACATGGTGGCATTACTGTCATTGTTCCTCCAAGTCGTAATCCGTAAGTAGTGGTCATCCACTGCAGTAGTAGCCCTCGGGCAGCCTGAGTGAGACATATCGTCGACAGTTCTGGTCTCTCTGTATCTCCTCCATGTCCAAATAACATTGCTTTGGTTCATTCTGAGATGCCCAGACACTACCCTTGTCGAGAGCCCTTCCTGGCACAAAGTAACAATGCGGACACGACCGAACCGCAGTATTGACTGTCTAGGCAGGGTTGAACTACAGACAACACGAGCCGTGTACCTCCTTCCTGGTGGAATGACTGGAACTGATCGGCTGTCAAACCCCCTCCGTCTAATAGGCGCTGCTCATGCATGGTTGTTTACATCTTTGGGCGGGTTTAGTGACATCTCTGAGCAGTCAAAGAGAGTGTCTGTGATACAATGTCCACAGTCAACGTCTATCTTGAGGAGTTCTGGGAACCGGAGTGGTGCAAAACTTTTTTTGATGTGTGTATGTACACTGTCTGTTTAAAAATTTTTGGACATCTCTGTGTAATGCGGGATTGGCCACTAGATGTCACGAGAGGTCGATCCGCCATTGTAAAAGGAGGCAGGGAGTTGGGTGTTGTCAGTAGAGAAGCCAGAATAGGTCAGTTACGGGATCTCAGTGACTTCAAACATTGACTAGTCATGGATGTCACGTGAGTAACAGGTCCATCACGGACATGTATTTCAGAAATTCTGAAGGTAACGAAGTCAACTGTAAGTGGTGTGATTAGTGTGTGTCAGTGTGAAGGGGCAGCCACAGCTAAATCGAGACCAAGCAAATGTCAAATACTGCCAGACAGGGGCCATCAAGCATTGCAGAGGGTGGTTGTAAAACGACGGCCAAGGGCGAGTAGGACTCTTGCGCTGAGGGTTCTGTACAAACTTAATTATGTATATGTGTTCGGGAATTCCAGGACCGTATCAGAATCTCTGCAGTGGTTTCTCAGACTAGTGTGGACATACAAATGAGGCGAGCAGCAGACTTCAGTTCTTACGGGATGTCCCAAAATAATGTGGGGAGCTGGAAAGACATTTCTCTATTTTCCTTCATAATTTCCAAGTACATTGAGACATTAGTCATACTGCTTTATAAGCTTCAAAAAGCCTTCCAGGAAAAAATCAAGATACGGAAGAAGTATTGAACAGCTTGCTTGACGTCAGCATTGCTGCCAAAGTGCCTTCCGCTGAGAGTCTTCTTCGGAGCAGGAAACAGACAGAAGTCACTTGGTGCGAGATCCAGACTGTAAGGCAGATGGTGTAGGTGCTCCCAGCCGAGAGTTGCAACACGGTTTTGCGTTGCCGTCACTGTGTATGGTCTCGCATTGTCATCTGACAGCAGAATGCCAGATCTGAGAAGACCAGGCCGCTTTTTCCGAATCACCTCTTTCAATTTCGAAAGTGTGGCACATACGGTGCAACATTGGTGGTTGCATCCTCCAGAAGGTCCGGCAGCAAACCTCCTTTGGCGTCCCAGAAAACGGTGATTAGCACTTCACCTGCAGAGTACTTTTGAACTTCTTTTGGGCAGGTGATGATGGATGTTTCCACCCATGGATACGGCCTTCGATTCGGGCGTGTAATGGTGGACCCGTGTTTCATCCCCCATCACAATCTGAAATGGGTCATTGCCAAGTTCATGGTAACACACAAGCTGTTCCAGGCTGAACACTATGCATTGTTCCGTGTGTGTCGGGGTCAGTTGGCGGGGCACCAATCGTGCTGACAACTTCCTGTATCGAAGAATTTCGTGGATGATCTTGTGAGCTCGCTCGTGTCCAATTCCGAGTTGCTACTCCATCGATGGTGATACGCTGTTTTGCTTTAATCGTGTCATTCACCTTTCTGACATTTACATCTCTAGTGGCCGTGCAGGTCTGTCCAGGTCTCGTTATGTCCTGCACTTGCTGATGTCTGTCACTGAATTGCTGGCGCCATCTCCGCACCGTTTGCCTTGACATCACACCTTACCCATACACCTCAACAAGGCAGTTATGAATTTCTGTGCTTGATACTCCACATTCCCATTCATAGCAGATAACAGCTCTCACTTCCGCCTTTGACCACGACTCCATAGCTCCGGGAAAAGACTGAGCGGCTGGCCTCCACTTTGCGCAGGCACTGCGACAGCGCCCTCTGCTCGATTGTGGTCGACCTCTACCCAATGGTGTATCGGTGTCTTGCACATGCGCGTTCACCTGCCGTGTCGTCTTTCGCCCATATTGCACAACTCTGCCCACAGTTGACAGGAAAACTTATTTTCCAACTCCCCCTCGTATGCACTCTTTGAAACAGAATCTCTCTTTAATTAAAATCATCTGTTTCAGGATTGTCAGCAAACATGGAATTATCGTTTGAACAACGGAAATGGGTGCTAAAGTATTACTGAAAAACAGAGAATGTGAGTGTGGTACACAGACTTTAGAGACTTGAATTTGGAACACCACCACCGACAAGAGTACCAATTACAAGAATCAGAGATAAGTTTGAAGTTGAAGGGATGGTGCACAATATGAAGAAACATAGCGGATGAAAGAGAAGTTCAACAGGCAATGAGAGTGTTGATGCAGTAATCCAGGCATACACACGATTCCCAAAGAAATCTGTGAGGCAATGCTCTCGTGAGACTGGAATCTGCTGAAGCAGTGTTCATAGCATTTTGCAGTCTCAGAACTTAAAGCCTTACATTCCAAGACTTCTCCATGCTCTAAAGAGGACAAATTTTGTGAGTGGTTCATTAACAGATGTGAAGAACAGCAACGTTTCCAAGATCGAATTCTTTGGTCAGATAAAGCGACATTTAAATTTGATGGAACGACTAACCGCCATAATTACGTGTACTGGGCCGGGGAAAATCCATACGTAACCAAGCAAAGGCATGTTAATGTGCCAGGAGTAACAGTCCGGTGTGGTCTGTCTTCTAGAGGGTTAATCTGACCACACTTCTTTGACAACACTGCCACAGGCAACTCCGACTTGGAAATCATAACTCTTGGTCTTAGCATTGCGTTGGAAGTGAAGATTATTACTTTCAGCAGGATGGGGCGCCACCTCACTTTCATCTGCATGTTAGGACATTTCTCAATCATACATTCCCTGCCAGATGGATAGGATGAAGAGGGAGTGTGGAATAACCAGCTTGATCTCCAGATCCAACTCCTCTAGACTTCTTTCTGTGGTGTACTCTCAAGAACACAGTTTACGCTGCAGGACCACACACACTGGATGATCTTAGAGAGCAAATTGAGCAAGCCTGACAGACACCAGTTGAACATTTACCACTTAAGTCAGACTGTGAGGCACCTAAGACCACTAAAATTGTATTTCTAACCCCTTTCACTAAAGAAATGTTCAGTTTCAAAGAGTGTATACATTATTTTGGGACACCCTGTATATGTAGAGAGAGGAAATTTAACAAAATATTTTTCATTTCGTCATCAACAGTCTGTCTTCCATAGTTGAAAGACACCAACCCTTCACACAATTGTCGTAACAGTATCTCCATTTTTCCCAGTCTCTTGCATCTCGGTGTAGCTGGCCCCATGTTTGGTGTGTCTTTCTCATTTATCTAGTCTGTCCATCATCTTGGTGATCTTCTCTGCAATCTTTTCCCTTTGACTTTGTCTTTGATGATCATCTTTTCAAAGTTATCCTCGTGTCATCGAACTATGTGCAGGATTTACTGGAAACAAATAATGGACAACCTCTTCTCCACTCTGAGTTCTTGGAGGTCTATTTGTTGGTTTGTTTGTCCATCCATCATATTCTCGGCAACCTCCTGTCTGTTCACATCTCAAAAACATCGATTCTTTTGTGGTCCCCTTCAGTTATTGTCCTCCATATTTCACGGCAATGAAGGAAAACTAGAAACAGCAGAGATTTCAGCACACTCTGTTTAGTATGTCGGGCAGTTTTGATGCGGCTTCCTTATCCAGAACAATTGTACATCAAACTTCCCATATAGACCCACCCTCTTTCTGAACCACTGAGCCCAAGTGGACGGAGTGATAACTTCTTCGCTCCACAGGAGTAGCTGAGCGGTCTTAGACGCTGCAGTCATGGACTGTGCAGCTGGTCCCGGCGGAGGTTTGAGTCCTCCATCGGGCATGGGCGTGTGTGTGTGTGTGTGTGTGTGTGTGTGTGTGTGTGTGTGTGTGTGTGTGTGTGTTTTTTTTTTTTTTTGTCCTTAGGATAATTTAGGTTAAGTAGTGTGTAAGCTTAGGGAGTGATGACCTTAGCAGTTAAGTCCCATCAGATTTCACACACATTTGATTTTGACAACTTCATCATAGAACGATAGTACACCAGTAGCTGGTAATGACTCACCTCGGTCAATTATCAAGATCTTGGTCTTTGTCTTATTAATTGCCAATCCAAGTTTCTTGTTTTGTCTCTTACTTCTGTCCAGTAATTCCTTCACTTCCTCTTGTGATTCTGTGCACAATGTGGTGTCGTCAACAAATCTTAAATTATCGATTCTTCGTCCTCTGGTTCTGATTCCACTAGTAGAGACATGAAGACCTTTTCTCACAACATACTCTCCATAAATGTCAAATAGAACTGGCAATACAATGCACCCCTGCCTAATTCTTTTACGTGATTCAAAAGGACTTGAAGTACCCAGAATGAGATTTTCACTCCGCAGCAGTGTGTGCACTGATATGAAACTTCCTGGCAGATTAAAACTGTGTGCCAGACTGAGACTCGAACTCAGGACCTTTGCCTTTCACAGGCAAGTGCTCTACCATCTGAGCTACACAAGGACGACTCACGACCTGTCCTCACACCTTTAATTCCACCAGTACCTCATCCTCACACCTTTAGTTCAACGAGTACCTCGTCTCCTACCTTCCAAACTTCACAGTGAGTCATGCTTTGGTAGCTCAGACGGTAGAGCGCTTGCCCACAATAGGCAAAGGTCCCGAGTTTGAGTCTCGGTCCGGCACACAGTTTTAATTTGCCAAGAAGTTTCATATCAGGGCACACTTTGTTGCAGAGTTAAAATCTCATTCTGGAAACATCCCCCAGGCTGTGGCTAAACCACGTCTCTGTAAAATCCTTTCTTCCAGGAGTGTTAGTTCTGCTAGATTCGCAGTAGAGCTTCTGTGAAGTTTGGAACGTAAGAGATGAGGTACTGGTGGAATTGAAGCTGTGAGGACAGGTCGTGAGTCGTGCTTGAGAAGCTCAGATGGTAGAGCACTTGCCTGCGGAAGGCAAAGGTCCCGAGTTGAAGTCTCGGTCCTGCACAGAGTTTTAATCTGTCAGGAAGTTTCGGACTTGAAGTAGTTTATCTAGTCTGATTATTGCCTTACTATCAGAGTAGAGATTTCTGATAAGGGTCATAAGATGATGAGAAACGGCCATTTCTGCTAGTATGCTCCACAGTTCTTTCCATCGAGCACATTCAAAAGCCTTGCTATAGTCCAAGAAACAGAGAACTAAATGGGTCTGCTGTCTGAGATTGAGAATCTTCTCTCTTGTTCCTTTATTATGCACAAACCCAGCTTGCTCTGGTGGCATGTCTTTATCTAAGTAGCTTTTCAACCATTCATGGATGACATTTAGAAGACTCTTGCTGGCATGTGAAATTAATGAAATGGTTCTGAAGTTCTCACAGTGCTGCACATTTCCATTCTTATGGAATGAAATCATTACCGGTATGGTCTTGTGGTCTAGCCATGACCCATTATTCCGCATGCTCTTACATACTCATGCTCATAAATAAAGGATAATGCTGATACATGGTGAAACAACGCTCCGGTGGGCGGTTTGCGGGTTTAATCACCTCAGGGTACGACTGTGCGGTGCATTTGACCTGCGGTCATCGCACGGTGGCGCTGGCAGCAGTCCACATACGCAGAGGTGTATTGGTGCATGTTGCAGAGTATGGTGCAGCGAGTAAGCGTGCAGATGTGCTAATGGTGACTGTGCGTTGAAAATGGCTCAAAGAACACATACTGATGACGTTGTGAGGGGTAGAATACTAGGGCTACTGGAGGCTGGTCAAACACAGCAGGTCGTAGCATGGGCCCTCCGTGTGCCACAAAGTGTGATCTCAAGATTATGGCAGCGATTCCAGCAGACAGAAAACGTGTCCAGGCGCTACAGTACGGGACGTCCACAGTGTACAACACCACAAGAAGGCCGATATCTCACCATCAGTGTCCGCAGACGGCCACGGAGTACTGCAGGTAGCCTCGCTCGGGACCTTACCGCAGCCACTGGAACAGTTGTCTCCAGACACGCAGTGTACAGATGACTGAACAAACATGGTTTATTCACCCGGAGACCTGCAAGGGGCATTCCACTGACCCCTGGTCACGGGAGAGACCGTAAAGCGTGGTGTCAAGAACGCAGTACATGGTCATTGGAACAGTGGTCCCAGGTTATGTTCACAGACGAGTCCAGGTATAGTCTGAACAGTGATTCTCACTGGGTTTTCATCTGGCGTGAACCAGGAACCAGATACCAACACCTTAATGTCCTCAAAAGGGACCTGTACGGATGTCATGGTGTGGGGTGGGATTATGATTTGTGCACGTACACCCTGCATGTCTTTGACAGAGGAACTGTAACAGGTCAGGTGTATCGGAACATCAGTTTTCACCAGTATGTCCGCCTTTTCAGGAGTGCAGTGGGTCCCACCTTCCTCCTGACGGATGATAATGCACAGCCCCACAGAGCTGCCATCGTGGAGGAGTACCTTGAAACAGAAGATATCAGGCGAATGGAGTGGCCTGCCTGTTCTCCAGACCTAAACCCCAATGAGCACGTCTGGGATGCTCTTCGGTCGACGTATCGCTGCACATCTTCGAACCTCTACGACACTTCAGGAGCTCCGACAGGCACTGGTGCAAGAATGGGAGGCTATACCCCAGCAGCTGCTCGACCACCTGATCCAGAGTATGCCAACCCGTTGTGCGGCCTGTGTACGTGTGCACGGTGATCATATCCCATATAGACATCGAGGTACATGCTCTGGAAACAGTGGCGTTTTGTAGCACATGTGTTTCGGGACGGTTTTCTCAACTTATCACCAATACCGTGGACTTACAGATGAGTGTCGTGTGTGTTTCCTATGTGCCTGTGCTATTAGCGCCAGTTTTGTGTAATGCCACATTGTGTGGCACCAAATTCTGCAATTATCCTTAATTTATGAGCATGAGCGTATTTGATGCATGATTTCCAAACCAAAATCTCCAGATGCTGTGATTATTTCAGCAGTAATAAGGTCAGGCTCAAGTGCTTTATTATTTTTCAATTTAGCTTTAGTTTTTCAGACTTGTGCTTCTAAGATTTTAGGTTCCTTCTCTACTGGAATGTTTACACAACAAAGTTTTCCATTTTTATCCGTGTATAACTTGTTGCGTTATGCTCTCCACTTCTCAGCAGCTAGTTCTATGTTGGTTAGAGGTGTGCCGTCTTCATCTTCTACCACCTGTGTTCCCAGTTTGAGGGATCTTGTTAGTTTTTTTAACTTCATTGAACATGCACTTGGTATCACTGCAATCCCAGAATTTCTCAATTTTTTCACGTATTTCATTGATGTAATCATTTTTGTCTCTTTGGGAGCTTCTCTGTATTAACACCAATAACTTGTACTGCTGACTTGCCTGTAATCCTCTCATCTTCAGTACTTTCCTGCTCTCGGTGATTTCTAAGGTTTCGTCAGTAAGCCTGTTATTTTTATTTATCACTTTTTTGCTATCCTTAACTGCTTCCTCAGTTGTTTTAATTAATGTCTCCTTCAGCAAATCCCATTTCTCTACAGATCAGTCAAAAGCGTTTCTTAGACTGAATTCCTAAAAATTTCAATTTCAACCTTTTGCTCTATTCTTCTTGCTTTTGGAGGGGGTCCCTTTACATTTTGACAGTTTCATTCTCAGTTAAAGACATAGAAGTTGACAGTCAGAACCACAGTCAGCACTCCTTGTGGATGGTATTGGAAGCAGGTGATATTATAACAAACTTAATTTCCTGACAGAACTTAGCCTATTTACACAATAATTGCCTTTGGCTAAACCATTACTTGATGAATTCAGCTTCCCTACGCTAGCATTAAAATCTCCTTCCAGTGTGGTAACTTCCTTTTTGAGTAATGACTCTAGGCAGTCGGAAAGAGATTCATAAAATTCATGTAACTCTTTATCATTTGCTGTTGAAGTTGGTGCATATGCCTGTATTACCTTTAGCCTGCAATGTTTAGTGTATAATTTCACTAGTATTATTCTAACAATGGAAAATCTAGGATGGGATGTAACAGTATTATGAAAAGGATAGAATAATACTAGTATTATTGTGTCACTGACATGCTTGTTTTCAGTCACTGAGGCATTCTCGCTCTTGTGCACTAACAAGGCAACCCCATTCATGGACTCGTATATTGTGTTGCCATTAGGTGTTTTGAAGTGCCCACTGCCTTTCCGGTCTTTGCTAATCCTAATATCCCAGTTTTAGTTCACTGATATGCCCTTTCCACTGTCTGTAATTTTCAAATTTGTACTTTCCAAGCTGCAGTTCTCTTTATATTACTTTGCATTTTCATAATTTTGCCAACAGCTGTCCCCTGAGAGATCCAACTGGGGGACTGTTTATATCTCCAGACTGTTTAACAGCAGTCTAATCTTTCTACTCTCAGTTGGAAATATAAATGAACATGTAAAGAAGTATGAAGTAGTGGTTAGGAACAGTGGAAAGTTCATGGTTCATCCAGTTTCTCATAAGTTGCACATACAGCAAAGCCATGTTTTTTCATTCCCGCATTTTACATTTTCTCACATTTTACGTTCATTCTCGTTGGTCCCAACAAAAGTCATATTCTCGTAATACAATGCCTTCTTCTCATTAATGATTCCGAGTTACATTAATTCCCACATTTTAAGTTGTGTTTGACAATATCAAAACCTTTAACATCAGTTACTTTGCTGCCCAAATGCCAAAACTCATCCACTACTTTAAGTGTCTCATTTCGTAATCTAATTCCCTATTGGTGTTCATCTTATATCCACCTTTCAAGACACTTTCCATTCCATTCAGCTTCTCTTGCAAGTCCTTTGCTGTAACTGACAGAATTACATTGGCAAATGTCATCCATCCTTGAACTTTAGTTCCTTCTCCAAACTTTTCTTTGGCATCCTTTACTACTTGCTCAGTTCGCAGATTGAATAACACTGGGGATAGGCTACAACCCTGTCTCACTCCCTTCTCAACCACTGCTTCCCTTCCTTGCCCCTTGATCTTACAACTGCCTTTCTATACAAGTTGTAAACAGTAGTTTACGGCTGTTTTTTCCCTTGCTTTCATCCGTTCACAGTACAAGCACAGCAAGGCGGTTTTAGTCGATCTTACAAGGCCAGATCAGTCAGCCATCCCGACTGTTGCCCCTGCAACTAATGAAAAGGCTTCTTCCACTACATGTTTGTCTGGTCCCTCAACAGATACCCCTCCATTGTTGTTGCACCTACGGTACACTTATCTGTATCGCTGAGGCACACAAGCCACTGCACCGATGGCAAGTCCACGGTTCATGGGGGTGGGGGTGATAACTATGCTATTTACTTGTAGATTACTTCATATATGTGTGAGCTCTTCTTCACCAGAAGAGATGTTTCGCTGTAGTGAAGATGAACAAGAGCTCGTAGTTATTTAGCTATTCATTTTAGAGCCCATGTTTGTTGCACTTTTTTGCTATGAATTATTGTTTCTGTTATATTCCAGAATATTGACCATGTCTTGTAGGACAAGAGTATGTTTCAGCACTAGTAACATAACTGAATTAAGATAATTCTTCAGTCCAAGTTTCACAAACTACAGGAACTATTAGAGATATGGTTGGAAGGGGGGGGGGGGGGGGGGAGATCTCTTTGTTGACAAAAAATAGCAGTAACAGTAAGTCTTTGCTTTACAAGAATTGCGTTTCTGAAGTTTGTGACTTTCTTTGAAACAGCTGACCTATAATATTCATCAGGATTACAAAATTGGCTGGCAACATCCCAATGAAATAATGCAAACCTGAATGGTCTTCCAAATGCAGCTGACACAACATATCATTTCCACCACATAATCTACAACCTTACGACTTATCTTAGAAGAAAGATTAAGAAAAGGCAAACCTACGTTTCTAGCATTTGTAGACTTAGAGAAAGCTTTTGACAATGTTAACTGGAATACTCTCTTTCAAATTCTGAAGGTGGCAGGGGTAAAATACAGGGAGCGAAAGGCTATTTACAATTTGTACAGAAACCAGATGGCAGTTATAAGAGTTGAGGGGCATGAAAGGGAAGCAGTGGTTGGGAAAGGAGTGAGACAGGGTTGTAGCCTTTCCCCGATGTTATTTAATCTGTATATTGAGCAAGCAGTAAAGGAAACAAAAGAAAAATTCGGAGTAGGTATTAAAATCCACGGAGAAGAAATAAAAACTTTGAGGTTCGCCGATGACATTGTAATTCTGTCACAGACAGCAAAGGACTTGGAAGAGCAGTTGAACGGAATGGACAGTGTCTTGAAAGGAGGATATAAGATGAACATCAACAAAAGCAAAATGAGGATAATGGAATGTAGTCGAATTAAGTCTGGTGATGCTGAGGGAATTAGATTAGGAAATGAGACACTTAAAGTAGTAAAGGAGTTTTGCTATTTAGGGAGTAAAATAACTGATGATGGTCGAAGTAGAGAGGATATAAAATGTAGACTGGCAATGGCAAGGAAATCGTTTCTGAAGAAGAGAAATTTGTTAACATCGAATATAGATTTAAGTGTCAGGAAGTTGTTTCTGAAAGTATTTGTGTGGAGTGTAGCCATGTATGGAAGTGAAACATGGATGATAACTGGTTTGGACAAGAAGAGAATAGAAGCTTTCGAAATGTGGTGTTACAGAAGAATGCTGAAGATTAGATGGGTAGATCACATAACTAATGAGGAGGTATTGAATAGAATTGGTGAGAAGTGGAGCTTATGGCACAACTTGACTAGAAGAAGGGATCGATTGGTAGGACATGTTCTGAGGCATCAAGGGATAACCAATTTAGTATTGGAGGGCAGCGTGGGGGGGTAAAAATCGTAGAGGGAGACAGAGAGATGAATACACTAAGCAGATTCAGAAGGATGCAGGTTGCAGTAGGTACTGGGAGATGAAGAAGATTGCACAGGATAGAGTAGCTTGGAGAGCTGCATCAAACCAGTCTCAGGACTGAAGACCACAACAACAAACAACAATCTACAATAGGGGAGAGCAGGGTAGAACTGGGTATATGGGCCAAACTAGGTACTTCCAGATCTCTGGGACTATTACACTGCTGCCATTGGTCTGAGAACACTCGGAACTACTAGCAGCTGCATTGTCAGTGAATTGAGGGTAGGCACACGTTCTTTTCCCTTCTGTAACTTTTGAAAGTTTTGCTGAAATTTTCTCCAATTTTGATACTTGGAGCAGCTATTTGAATAGAAACAATACACGATAAGAAATAGGTAGACATTATTTTAATCAAGCCAGTTCTTCAGTGTTAGTATGATGCACATAATGTGAATGCTAACTTTCCAATGACGTATTTCTTCAGTTTTGCAGTGTGGAGCAAAACCAGGTACACAGGTTGGGACAAAACTGGGCCAACAATAGTTAAAAGAAGAAAAGAGAATCACAAGGCAAAGCACCATGAGGTGAGGGTATCAGAACCTTAGTTATTTCAAGGTGATGCCCGCCAAACCAATATGGTAGCCATTCCTGGGACTTCAGAAATGAAATCGGTCAGATTGGTTACGGTTGCTGCGACTTTCGGTACTCCGTTGTCATTATCTCTGTCATAAATGCTTCAAATGTGTATCCTCCAACAGAGGCTGATTCGGAAGAAAGTGCAAAGAAAATCAGCAAAACTGTAGTAGTGACCACCTCTCCATGTAAAAAAGATTTTGAGCCTCAAGAAAAAGGTAGGAAAGCGATAGAGGAAACAAATCCAAAATAATTTTCTTGTGGTGTTAGAACCAAAAGGGCCAAGTTGTAAAGAATGTGAACAAGCAAAAAATGACAGTTAGAAAGACTAGATAGGCTAAAACAAAATTGATAAAACAAGTCTTTGATGACACAGCTCTGCCACTCATGACAGAAGATGTTAATTTTGCTAATTTTTCTTTTGAAATGATTCTAGAAACTGACAACAGAAGACAGCAAAAGACATGGGACATGTAGCCATACATCCGTACATTGTTCGCATGTGCTATAAGTCCAGTTACTACTACTACTACTACTACTACTACTACTACTATGTGATCAGGCCCAGTGGACCACACGCCTCTACAAGTTTCCTCCTCCACTGTATTCTGTCCATCACTGCTATCCGCCATTTGTCCACATCTATTGACACTTGGTTTAAATCTTCGTGGAGTCCATCCCTCCGACGCTTCTTTGGTCTCCCCGGCGGTCTCTTTCCTGTAGGTGTGAAATCCAGGAGCTTCCGAGGCCACCTGTGATCCTCCATCGGGGCCACATGGCCGGCCCACTGCATTTGTTTGGCTTTGACAGTTCCTGCTATGTTGGGCTGCTGGTATAGTTCCTCAAGCTCTCGGTTGTATCTGATCCTCCATTCCCCTGTATCTGCATCCGGAACCGGACCGAAGATCTTCCGAAGCACTTTTCTCTCAAAAACGAGGAGCTTATGGAAGTCCTGTTTCCGGATACTCCATGTCTCACAGCCATATAGAACAACAGGCTGGATCAGGGTTTTGTACAGTCGAATCTTGAACTGTCTGGAGAGAGATTTGGACCGAAGCAGTTGTGCTAGGCTGTGGTAAGATCGGTTTCCTGCTTGTATTCTGGCATTGATCTCTGCTTGACATGACGAGTTCTCAGTGAAAAGTGCCCCTAGGTACTTGAATTCTTGCACCCTCTTGTAGGAATGGTCCCCAACCTGCAGTGATTGCAGATGATCAGCAGTCTGACAATGACCACGCGTCATGACGAGGTACTCTGTCTTGGCTTCGTTTATGTTTAGCCCAAATTTGCTGGCAGCCTCCTTTAGTGCTTTGGTCATTTGCTCCAACTCCTCTTCCGACCTAGAGAGTAAACAGATGTCGTCTGCATAGGCTAAGTATGCCAGTCTCTTTCCTTCGATTTCAATCCCTTCTTTCTCTTGGAAGGTCTCGCGTACGATCTTCTCGAGGGCAAAGTTGAACAGGATAGGGGACAACCCATCTCCTTGCCTGAGTCCTGTCACAATTTCAAACTCCTCAGTTACGCGATTTCCCATCTTCACTTTTGCACGTGTTTCGTTCAGACAGATCTTTATCAGATTGATGAGTTTCTCTACTATGCAAAACTCCCTTAAACAGTTGAGCAGGCTCTTGCGATGTATGCAATCGTAGGCCTTCTTAAAATCAACGAATAAAATATGCAAATCTTTACCATATTCACCCAGTTTCTCAGTTAGCTGCCGGAGACTGAAGATGTGATCTACTGTTGACCGTCCTGGCCGGAAACCTCCCTGGTACTCCCCAATCACCGATTCTGCCACTGGCTGAATTCTATGTATGAGGCAATTGGACAGGATCTTATATCAGACGTTAAGCAGGGCGATTCCTCGATAGTTGTCACATTTCAGTTTGTCACCTTCTTATGTATTGGACAAATCAGAGCTGTTTTCCATTCTCCTGGTAGTTCTTCTTTGGCCCATATTGCCTGTATCAGTCGGTGTATTTTTTCTGCAAGTTTCTCTCCTCCTGCCAGGATGATTTCAGCCTGTATTCCATCTTCACCCGGACTCTTATTCTGTTTAAGGTGTCTGATTCTGGTTTTTATCTCATCCAGGGTAGGTGGGGGATAGTCTGCATCGGCTGTAATTGGGTACTGGAAATCAAACTGCAGTTCGGGTTCATCACAATTAAGCAGCTGTCGAAAGTACTCTTTCCATCTCTCAGCTATGTCCCTATCGTTCGTCAGGATCTTATCACGGGAATCTTTGACAAATTTCTGCTTGGCCTGGTGACCTTTGCAGAGGTACTTCACCCTCAGAAACATTTCCCTAGACTTTTCTCCTCTGAAGTCTGTTTCTGCTTCAGTGATGATGTTCCTTATGTATTTCCTCTTTGCTCTTCTCAGAATTGCTTGTGTAGTCTTTCGGACCTCCTCAAATTGTGCTTTGGCCTGTGCCAGATTTGTCCCCTTCAGCCATTTGTTCCTGGCTTCCTTTCTCCTTTCCAGGGCATCTGCACATTCCTTTCCAAACCAGATCTTCTTGCCCACTGGGTTTCCCATGAGTGTTTCCTTTGCTGTATCCCTAACTGAGCTCTGGATGTTTCCCCACATTAGTTTGAGGTCCTGATTCTTGTCCATTTCACTGAGTGTTAGTCCTTTTATTCTGCCGGTGGCAATTCAACATGTCATCTTTGTGGGTGAGTAACACTCTATCTTCTCATATTATTGTTGATATTCCAGCCTGGAATTTTCATTGTGTTTGATCATTGAAAATAATTTATATGAATTAAAAGTTAAGGTATCCACTGTTACCCCACTTCCCCCTATGTTCTTGTGCACCAATAATGATTACGTCTTTTTCTTTACCGGCTAATTTCGTCAAATGTTAGTAATGCTGTACCACACGTCATTAATTCTTCCTCTTCACTTGTCATAGTGTGGGTCTCGATGTGAAAACACAATGTGGACTGCTCGCTGCCAGTTCAATATAGGGGACGATGTGAATACGTACATAGATTGAATACGTACATAGAAATGTTTGTTGTTAGTGTAGACAAGACGTGAACAGTGAACATTTTTGTCAACATGTTGCCGATTTTGGTGGAACAATATACAAACAGTGTTGTAAACAGAAACATGTTTTTGAACTCGGTATAAACACTGCTTAAGAATAGCTGGATTGTCAAAAGTTATCAACTTTACACAAGTAATTATTGCACAGTTTTGTAGAAAAAATTTTTTCCTTCAACTCCAAGATTAGATTAGATGTGCTTTTCATCGTAATTGATCCATATGAGGAGATCCTCTGGGATGTGGAACCTATCAGAAAACAAGAATACACAATAAATATTTACAAAATATAGATCCAAAATGTAATTTTCCTTGTGAATGAGGAACCAGTATTTAAAAAAATCAAGCTTATTTACATGTAAAACGATGTAAAACTTGTCACCAAATATTAAATGTTCAGTACACATGGGTGCATATGATTATTTTTATATTATTTTACACACAAATCATCAGATAAAAAAATAAAATAAGAAGCATTTTACAGCAGCTGTTTACATCGATTGCATTCCTGCACAAAATTTGTACAGAAGTCAAATTGTACGCAATATCCACATTATGTAATATTAATAATAACATACACACATCAATTGGTTCTGATAAGAAATTTGTCACTGGCGTACAAAGAGTTGGCCACCAATAAATCCTTTAGACCCTTCTCAAACTGAACATTATTATTAGTTAAACTTTTAATGGCTGCTGGCATGTTACTGAAAATGTGTATTGCTGAATAGTGGTGGGCGCCTTTCTGAACCAAAGTAAGTGACTTTAAGTCTTTGTGAAAGTTATTCATTTCTAGTATTGATTCCATGAACTGAGCTGTCGGTTTGGAAAAAAGATATATTTTAATGACAAATTTCCTAAAGGAATAAATACATTGGGAAGCTGTAGTTAGTATCTCCAGTTCCTTAAACAGCCTTATGCAAGAGGTTCTTGAGGTCTCACCACAAATAATTTGTACTGCACTTTTTTGGGCTCGGAAAACTTTAGCTTGAATGAGATTTTCACTCTGCAGCGGAGTGTGCGCTGATATGAAACTTCCTGGCAGATTAAAACTGTGTGCCCGACCGAGACTCGAACTCGGGACCTTTGCCTTTCGCAGGCAAGTGCTCTACCAACTGAGCTACCGAAGCACGACTCACGCCCGGTACTCACAGCTTTACTTCTGCCAGTACCTCGTCTCCTACCTTCCAAAGGTAGGAGACGAGGTACTGGCAGAAATAAAGCTGTGAGTACCGGGCGTGAGTCGTACTTCTGCCAGTGCCTCGTCTCCTACCTTCCAAAGGTAGGAGACGAGGTACTGGCAGAAGTAAAGCTGTGAGTACCGGGCGTGAGTCGTGCTTCGGTAGCTCAGTTGGTAGAGCACTTGCCCGCGAAAGGCAAAGGTCCCGAGTTCGAGTCTCGGTCGGGCAGACAGTTTTAATCTGCCAGGAAGTTTCAACTTTAGCTTGGTTTGATGATTTACTCGATAAAATAATCCTGTGTGGCATTATGGACTGAAAGGAAGCATAATAAGTTGGAATTTTTTAATTTTTATACCACTTTTGTATAGCAGAAAGAGATTTGTTTAGGGATTTCAGCAGCTCTTTGGTAGGCTCCTCCCAGTTAAATTTATTATGAAGCTGTAATTCCAAGAATTTAACTTTTTCAACTTCTTCTATCTGCTTATTGTCATATTTTGGGCATATAGTGGCAGGAAAGCTTTTACAAGTTTTGATCTGTATATAGTATGTTTTTGTGCAGTCCTGCCCACTTGTCGCTTATAGGATGCCTGAAGGATGCTGCGTTCTGTGAATGCTATACAACAATTCAATCAAATCACATTAATAGTTTTTATTACAAATAAAAAGATTGACAATACTTAACTTTGAATTTACAACAGTGTCGCAAGTGATGGGTGACAAGCAATAAAGTAATGTTCTTCACTATAGACGATGTACGTGTAAGCAATTGATATTGATCACTATTAACTGCTATCGTAGCACTCTCTGCTAGGCCGAGGCAGACAGGAGCGGCGCTTATATTCTCTTCGGCTAGAGGGCGCTCCTGTCGTAGTGCAGTCCTCATCAGCGCATGACACGTTTCCTTGCCTTAAAGGGGAATCAAAAATGTAAATTAGTATTCCAAATTAATAAAGGCGCTGGAAAGTGCCATTAGATGGTGGTTGCGCGCAATACGGACGGCACAGCGTGATGAAACTGCAATGCTCCGTGCCGAGTTTGGGCGTGAAGTGGCTAGTATAAATTAAAAAATAAAACATGGACCACCAGCAATAATTTGAACAAAGCGGGGCCTGTGTCCGACTGGTATAGGTCGCACGACGACGTCACTGTTAGTGGACGGCGGGCCGAATCATTCTTTGGGTCACTCGTGTGAAAACTGCGGCAGGGTCCAAATGAAATGATTGGCGCACCGATCTCAGGGACGTGCAGCGATATACACTGTTTGAAATTAATGACTGAACACGAGAAGTGTCCGGCCATATATGTCCACTAACAATGGGTCGTCAGTGCCTCTTTTTGAGCCATGGTAATGTGAAAAACATAAATCATAAAACATTAATAACAAAGTGACGTGGAGGTTGAAACTTATAAATGAAAACCATAGTAAAGTTAACTTTGACTATATTATAAGTACATTTTAACATAGATTCATAAAGAGAGTCATGACAGTGCGTCCATATCTGATCAGAGCGGGAACAGAACAGAACAAAAACCAGCGGACCCTAGACAAAAGAATTAGACATAAAAATGACTAACGGGATCAAACAGAGGTTGTACATCAGCAGATACATCGATAAGCACACAAAGATGAATCTCTGACTCCGCAACTGTCGGAAATAATTTTAAAAGCAAAATAAATACTACTAATTAAAAATATATCTAAAAAAGGTGATGTGACTTACCAAATGAAAGTGCTGGCAGGTCGACAGACACGCACACAAACAAACACAAACATACACACAAAATTCAAGCTTTCGCAACAAACCGCCGCCTCATCAGGAAAGAGGGAAGGAGAGGGAAAGACGAAAGGATGTGGGTTTTAAGGGAGAGGGCAAGGAGTCACTCCAATCCCGGGAGCGGAAAGACTTACCTTAGGGGGGAAAAAAGGGAAAAAGGACGGGTATACACTCGCGCGCGCGCACACACACACACACACACACATCCAACCACACATATACAGACACAAGCAGACGTGTCTGTATATGTGTGGATGGATGGGTGTGTGTGTGTGTGTGTGTGTGTGTGTGTGTGTGTGTGTGTGTGTGTGTGTGTGTGAGTGTATACCCGTCCTTTTTTCCTTTTTTCCCCCCTAAGGTAAGTCTTTCCGCTCCCGGGATTGGAGTGACTCCTTGCCCTCTCCCTTAAAACCCACATCCTTTCGTCTTTCCCTCACCTTCCCTCTTTCCTGATGAGGCGGCGGTTTGTTGCGAAAGCTTGAATTTTGTGTGTATGTTTGTGTTTGTTTGTGTGTCTGTCAACCTGCCAGCACTATCATTTGGTGAGTCACATCATCTTTGTTTTTAGATATATTTTTCCTACGTTGAATGTTACCCTTTATTATAACTACTAATTAAAAAGTAATACTACACGCACAATTGGCAAACGTCGTCTCACTGCCTTCTCTGCTCTTGTGTTCATCATCTTCGTTCCGGCACTTGTGGTTACTCCAGAATAGTAAAGTGAGTAAAAACTGCTATGCGTGAAAGTTTAAAAGCTGTGCCTTCAGAAAGTCATAACTACGTATTATATTTTCACGTGGGATTGATTATTGGGGCCGAAGTCTTGCAACTGTGCTTCATTCTCCTTAAAATCCGAGGTCAGTCCTTCTACCTGGTACTCTGAACGTGTCTACGTGTAGACACATTCAGAGTACCGGGTTGAAGGAATGGCGGCGCGCATAAACACGTTCAGAGCAAACAGGGACAGGTACAAAGGCACACACGTTAACACGCCCAGAGCAGTTAAAGGGTTAAATAAATGCACTTTTCAAACTTTTCACGTACATTAAAAACGCTGATGCGACCAATGTCCTGACTGCCAGACTGAATGAAGAGTTTCCTGGAATTTGTGATCTTGGTATATTTTATGATGATGAAAAACAGAATTCATCTTCTAATGCTGACTGGCTTACTCTTTGTGTCCTGGCCCCACAAACCATACAGTGTTTGGCCGCATTTAATAGTTGACTCGGCATCATCTTCACTTACTGCAAGTACTGTAACTTGTACGTCTAATATCAGCAGTATTTGTTTTGTGTATCTGCTATGTTTTCCTACGTATAATGCAGTGTCTGTGTTACTGCATTCTTCGCCTCATTGCACATGCAAATGGAATGGAGATTAAGTCCCATGCTTCTTTACAGAGCGTAGGGGAATGATGCGGGAGACCCGCCCCGCCGTACTAGGCAAGGTCCTAATGGAGGTGATTTGCTGTTGCCTTCCTCCAACTGTAATGGGGATGAATGGTGATGATGAAGATGACACAACACCTAGTCATCTCGGGACAGGTGAAAAATCCCTGACCCCGCCGGGAATCACATCCGGTACCCCGTGGTCGGGAAGTGAGAATGCCATCGCGAGACCACGAGCGGTGGACCACATGTAAATAACTGTTCTTAATTTCTGTAAAATTGTTGTTGTTGTGGTCTTCAGTTCAGAGACTGGTTTGATGCAGCTCTCCATGCTTCTTTATCCTGTGCAAGCTTCATCATCTCCCAGTACTTACTGCAACCTACATCCTTCTGAATCTGCTTAGTGTATTCATCTCTTGGTCTCCCTCTACGATTTTTACCCTCCACGCTGCCCTCCAATACTAAATTGGTGATCCCTTGATGTCTCAGAACATATCCAACCAACCCATCCCTTCTTCTAGTCAAGTTGTGCCACAAACTTCCCTTCTCCCCAATTCTGTTCAGTACCTCCTCATTAGTTATGTGGTCTACCCATCTAGTCTTCAGCATTCTTCTGTAGCACCACATTTTAAAAGCTTGTATTCTCTTCTTGTCCAAACTATTTATCGTCCACGTTTCGCTTCCATACATGGCTACACTCCATACAAATACTTTCAGGAACGACTTCCTGACACTTAAATCAATACTCGATGTTAACAAATTTCTCTTCTTCAGAAACGCTTTGCTTGCCATTGCCAGTCTACATTTTATATCTTCTCTACTTCAACCATCATCAGTTATTTTGCTCCCCAAATAGCAAAACTCCTTTACTGCTTTAAGTGTCTCATTTCCTAATCTAATTCCCTCAGCATCCCCGACTTAATTCGACTACATTCCATTATCCTCATTTTGCTTTTGTTGGTGTTCATCTTGTATCCTCATTTCAAGACACTGTCCATTCTGCTCAACTGCTCTTCCAGGTCCTTTGCTGTCTCTAACAGAATTACAATGTCATCAGTGAACCTCAAAGTTTTTATTTCTTCTCCATGGATTTTAATTCCTACTCCAAATTTTTCTTTTGTTTCCTTTACTACTTGCTCAATATACAGATTGAATAACATCGGGGAGAGGCTACAACCCTGTCTCACTCCCTTCGCAACCACTGCTTCCCTTTCATGCCCCTCTACTCTTATAACTGCCATCTGGTTTCTGTACAAATTGTAAATAGCCTTTCGCTCCCTATATTTTACCCCTGCCACCTTCAGAATTTGAAAGAGAGTATTCCAGTCAACATTGTCAAAAGCTTTTTCTAAGTCTACCAATGCGAGAAACATACGTTTGCCTTTCCTTACTCTATCTTCTAAGATAAGTCGTAGGATGTTCCAACATTTCTACAGAATCCAAACTGATCTTTCCCGAGGTGGGCTTGTACCAGTTTTTCCATTGTAAAGTTATTTAACCATAATTTATTTGTTAATGTAATTTAGTTCATAAATAATGTGAATGTAATAAAATTTTATGTATAAAACTGGTGCACTCATAGGGTACGTGGGTTTATACAGATGCAACTGCTGGGGGCTAGTCCCTCCACAATGAACATGATTTTGTATGTGTGTGTGTGTGTGTGTGTGTGTGTGTGTGTGTGCGTGCGTGCGTGCGTGCGTGCAAATAAGTACAATGAGTTCCGATAGGCGAATGGTCTGAGATTGGTGCCAATATGCGTGTCCGCAGACCCTGCAGTGGTGCTGGAATAGGGCAGGGGACCCTGTTTAAACTGTGTATAGTGGACAATTCGTACACGTGATCATCACATCCCAACTTGAGGAGGATGTCAGTAGGCACAGTATGTCAGGTAGACATGTCAGACATCATTTCCCTTAGTTTTTCAGCCAATTTGAGAAGGGCACAATTGTCGGCACGAAAACTGCGGAGCGATCGACACGCAGTCTGGCTTGCCAGGTCAATCGTTCGGAGAGTCCCGTCAGACGGTGTAGGGAGCAGTGGACACGAGACTGTACCGACATATGATGTACCGGATTTGGAGTGGCTGGGAAGGTGATGGGGCAAGACGGTTGGAGGATCATGCAGCGAGTGATCGGGAAACCTGTGGTGATTCACTCCGTGGTTGAAGCAGACGTACAAGTGACATTTGTTTTGCAAACCTTTTGTGGATGCAGTGTGAATGCTCATTTGCAATCCGGGCACCCTTGTTCTACACTGCCATTAATGATGAAACCTCGGTGGCCTAGTCTGCAGTGGTGCCGAGCCAGAACGATGTGGACTGTGCAACCGCTCTTTAGAGTGTCAGTATTCAGAAACGGACATTAGATTAAATTCTGTAATACGAAATGACCCGAGAACCAAAAGACGGTAGTTGTATTTTGAAGTAATAGTTGGTTAAAATTTTACAAAGAGTCTTCTTCCTTCTTTTAGTGTTCAACCCTGAGGTTGGCTTGCAGCAGAGCACCATTCCTCTCTTCTGTCTGCCTTCCTCTTCATTTCCACTTATGTGTTACATCCAACGTCACTCACGATCTGTCACATGTATCATATCCTTATTCGCCCCCACCGATTCCTTTCCTCAGTAGCTCCTTCTGCTATTGTTCCAAAGATTTTGTTGTGTTGTAGTATGTGCCCTACAAGTTTGTCTCTTCTTGTTTGGATGTGCTTTCACAGAGATCTGGTTTCCTGTGCTCATTTGTTATTTTGTCTCTCCAGCTGATCTTCATCATCCTTTTATAGCACCACATGTCCAGGGCCTCTAGCCGTCTTCTCTCTTCTCTTCCAATTGTCCAAGTTTCACATCTGTATAGGACCACACTCTAAACAAAACCTTTCATGATACGTTTCCTTATTTTCAGACTGATGTTGTTGCTGGTGAGTAAGTTCCTCCTCTGATTCAATGCAATTTTGGCCTTTTGTATTCTGGACACAATTTCTTTCCGGCTTCTGCCATCTCTTGTGATTTTGCTTCCCAGATAAGTAAATTCCTGTATCACTTCCAGCTCCTCTCTTCCAATTCTCATTCTCAGTGGTTCATATTCTGCTCCTGTACGGCATACCATCACTTCAGTCTTTTTCTTGTTTATTCTCATTCCAAACTGACTGCGTAGAATTTTTTTCATTGTTCTGAGAAGTTCCTCTAGATCTTCTTTTGTCTCCATGACTATAGCAATATCATCTCCATAACGTAGCATGTCTATCTTCTGCACATTAATTTTGATTCCCACCTCGGTAGTTTCTCTAACTTGGTCTATAGTTTCCTGGATCTAAGCACTGAATATAAGAGGAGAGAGAGCACATCCTTGCCTTACCCCCTTTCTAATATTTGATTCTTGTTCCTGGTGACAGTTACTGAGCGAGGTGGCGCAATGGTTGGCACACTGGACTCGCATTCGGGAGGATGACGGTTCAATCCTGTCTCCAGCCATCCTGATTTAGGTTTTCTGTGATTTCCCTAAATCGTTTCAGCATATGCCGGGATGGTTCCTTTGAAAGGGCAGGCCGATTTCCTTCCCCATCCTTCCCTAACCCAAGCTTGTGCTCCGTCTCTAATGAACTCGTTGTCGACAGGACGTTAAAAAACACTAACCTAACCTAACCTGGTGACAGTTCCCAATCACTGCCACCTCATTCGTGTAGACACTGAGTATCACACGGATGTCTTTGTACTTTATTCCACTTTTTCTCAGCACTCTGAACATCTCTTGCCAGATAACGTTATAAAATGCCTTTTCCATGTCTACAAAGGCAATACAAGTTGGTTTATTTTTCTGTAATTGCTATTCGATAACGAGTCTCAATGCCAGAATTGCCTCTCTTGTTCCCAATCCCCTTCTGAAACCAAACTGAACTTCACTCGGCATATCCTCCACCTTCTCTTCAACTCTCTTCAGAACTATTTTTATGAGAATTTTTGATGCATGTGATATTAGGCTTAGAGTTCGGTACTGTTTGCATTTTGTAGCTGCTGCCTTCTTTGGTATAGGAACAATGATACATTTCTGGAAGTCTGTCGGTATCTCTCCTGTGTTATAGATGGACCTAATAAGTTTAAGCAGCACCATTTTCATGCTGTCACCAGCATTCTTTATTAATTCTGCAGGGATGTCATCAATACCCGTTGCTTTGTTGTCCCGTAATTCTTTTAGAGCTCTGTCAAATTCTTCTTGCAGAATGTCATCTTCCTTGTCATCTTCGTCTACTTGCTCTTCTCTTCCTATTACTTCCTCCGAAAGAGATGTTCTGGCATACAACTCCTCTATGTATTCTTTCCATCTCTTCACCACGTTTTCACCAAACAGCATTTTCCCTTCTTTATTTTCTATTGTGCCTGAGAGTGTTGTTTTACATTTGTTAAAAAATTGATTTGCTGTTCTGTAGGCTAAATCAGTTCTTCCGTTTTGCATATTTTCTTCCATTTCTCTGCACATTTCTTCAAGAAAATTTTCTTTTGCCTTCCTAGCTTCTCTATTAACTAAATACCTTATTCTTCTGTATTCAGCTTTCCTTGTTCGTCAGTTGCATTTTTGTATAATCTCCTGTTTTCTACACTACTGGCCATTAAAATTGCTACACCACGAAGATGAAATGCTACAGATGCAAAATTTAACTGACAGGAAGAAGATGCTGTGATATGCAAATGATTAGCTTTTCAGAGCATTCATCCGAGGTTGGCGCCAGTGGCGACACCTACAACGTGCTGACATGAGGAAAGTTTCCCACTGATTTCTCATACACAAATAGCAGTTGACTGGTGTTGCCTGGTGAAATGTTGTTGTAATGCCTCGTGTAAGGAGGAGAAATGCGTACCATCACATTTCCGACTTTGATAAAGGTCGGATTGTAGCCTATCGTGATTGCGGTTTAGCGTATTGCAACATTGCTGCTTGCGTTGGTCGAGATCCAATGACTGTTAGCAGCATATGGAATCGGTGGGTTCAGGAGGGTAATACGGAACACCGTGCTGGATCCCAATGGCCTCGTATCAGTAGCAGTCGAGATGACAGGCATCTTATCTGCATGGCTGTAACGTGTCGTGCAGCCATGTCTCGATCCCTGAGTCAACAGATGGGGACGTTTGCAAGACTACAACCGTCTGCACGAATAGTTCGACGACGTTTGCAGCATCATGGACTATCAGCTTGGAGACCGTGGCTGCGGTTACCCTTGATGCTGCATCACAGACAAGAGTGCCTGCGATGGTGTACTTGACGACGAACCTGGGTGCACGAATGGCAAAACGTCATTTTTTCGGATGAATCCAAATTCTGTTTACAGCATCGTGATGGTCGCATCCGTGTTTGGCGACATCGGGGTGAACGCACATTGGAAGCGTGTATTCATCATGTTGCAGGTCCTGTACGGGCGTTTCTGCATGCAGAAAATGTTCGAGTGCTGCCCTGGCCAGAACATTCTCCAGTTCTCTCACCAATTGAAAAGGTCTGGTCAATGGTGGCCGAGCAACTGGCTCGTCACAATACGCCAGTCATTACTCTTGATGAACTGTGGTATCGTGTTGAAGCTGCATGGGCAGCTGTACCTGCAAACGCCATCCAAGCTCTGTTTGACCCAATGCCCAGGCGTATCACGGCCGTTATTACGGCCAGAGGTGGTTGTTCTCGGTACTGATTTCTCAGGATCTATGCACCCAAATTGCGTGAAAATGTAATCACATGTCTGTTCTAGTATAATATATTTGTTCAATGAATACCCGTTTATCATCTGTATTTCTTCTTGGTGTAGCAGTTTTAATGGTCAGTAGTGTAGTAATCATATGGGTTAGCATAACAGCACGATGATGATCATATCTCTCTCTCTCTCTCTCTCTCTCTCTCTCTCTCTCTCTCTCTCTTACTTACCATTTTGCAGTTGTGGGGACACCTCATGTCCAGTTTAACTGTGCTTCTCAATTCCAGAAGGGAATGTCAACTATGTAAGGAAAGCGGTAGATTCCTACTCGCCATAAAGATGACATACTGAGTTGCAGACAGGCACAATGAAAAGACTGGTACGATTAAGCTTCCAGCCGAAGCCCTCTTTGAAAACAAAACAAAACACACACACACATTCACTCATGCAAGCAAGCACACCTCTCACACACAACTGCCATCTCCAGCAGCTCGGGTGAGAATGGATTCCGGTCTGAGCTGCCAGAGATGACAGTCATGTGTGTGAGGAGGTGTGCTTGCTTGGGTGAACAAACATGTGTGTGTTTTGATTTCTTTCTTTTCTGAAGAAGGCTTCGGCTGAAAGCAAAATCTTAGCAGACTTTTCATTGCGCCTGTCTGCAAATCAGTGTGCCATCTTTATGGGGAGAAGCAATCTTCTACCTTTTTCCTTATATTGTTGGACATTATCTTTTTTGCTTTGCAACAAACTGTGTGCTAATGAAAGAGAGTACTTATGTTGCTAAGACATTTTAGTTTTTTTATTTGTGTTGTTCATGTATAATAGATTCATATACAGTTTACAAAACAGAATCATTTTGCCTAATTAGATTGGGAAACATTTTGATTGACAACTACAGTTTCACTTTACGACTTGAATAAAACTGATAAGACTCCCCTGTCAAAACGTAATCTTTCAGGTAACAAAACGTAATCCAATTCCTTCCCATTAGTACATGCACACAGTCAAATTTTTAATTCCTTTTGAGGGAGTAACATTAATGAGGATTTACTCATGCAGTAATAATCAGTAGTGTTATAAAGGTCTTTGTCCTCTGGGCTTCTTCTCTAATACTTCTCCCACTTTTAATCCAAACGAGGGTCATTCAATAATTAAAGAAACAAATTGGTCTGGGAAGAAACTGTTAGTAGGGCAAGTTTGGAGCTTTTATGGCTTTAAGTGGGCATCACTAGGATGAGCTCTGATCAGCTGATGTATGAACATTGTTTTCTTTATCACCTCAAAAATGGATTTCAAAATGGCGAGTCCACTTGAAACATCCACATTAGTTGAACAACATTCTGTTATCATTTTTTACTCGCTGAAGGCAAGAAACCAGTGAATATATACTGTAGAATGTCTTAAGTTTATGGTGAAGGTTGTATGAATTGTGCAAATTTTTACAAGTGGGTAGAGCAGTTCAAAAATGGTCGTGACTTAGTGACTGACGAACACCGTTCTGGCCGACCAGTTGCAGTTTCAACCCCCTCACATGAAAGTCGAATTGATGACATTATTTGTGCTGACCACCATGTGACTGTGGAAATGATAGTTGATAAGGTTCCATTTAATATTGGTACAGCTCATAACATTACCTGTAACAAGCTGAAGTACTGCAAAATGTGCAAGATGGGTCCCAAAGGAATTGACACGGCTATACAAGGAAACAAGGTTGAGTGTGTGCACAGAGCCAAAGGAACATTATGAAAGAGAAGGTGAGCACTTCCTGAACAAAATTTTTACTTGTGATGAAACTTAGGTTCACTATTATGAGGCAGAATCAAAAAGATAAAGCATGGAGTGGAAGCACACCAACTCACCTGTCAAGAAAAAATTCAAAACCAGAGCATCAGCAGGAAAAGTCATGTTGACGGTGTTTTGGTATTCTGAAGGTCCAGTTTTTTGTGATTCTCAAAGAGCAACATACAATGAACAGCCAATACTACTCGGATTTGCATTTAAACAAGTTCAATCCATGGGGGAGAGATGACGTGGATCTCAGAGGAGAGGTGTGATGCAGCAGCAAGACAACGCACATCCTCACATTGCTCAACTAACCTATGAAACCATTGACTAAATGGACTGGGAAGTGCTGCCTCATACCCCTTATAGTCCTAATTTAGCACCTAGTGATTTCCATTTGTTGGTGCACTGAAGGAGGCATTACGTGGGAAGAGGTTCCAATACAATGAGAACGTGAAAAGTTTGTGGGAAACTGGTTCAAACATCAAGATAAAGAGTTCTTTGCAGCTGGAATAAATAAGCTTGTAGCCCGTTGGAACAAGTGCATAAATGTCCATGGGGATTATGCTGAAAAGTAGAAAAAGTATCGTTTTGTAAAAATAAATGCTTTTTTCTCCAGGCCAACTTGTCTCTTTAATTACTGAATGACCCTCGTACATGGCAGCCAGTCTTATTCTTCTTGTCTAAGCCTCTGAACAGTATCTGGTTCATGATATATCTCCTTGATCTTTTTCCTTTGCCATTCTCCTCCCTTTCAAAAAGGTCCATACACATTCTGCAAGATTTTACATTCAAAATCCTCTATATTTCTTGCTATGTACTTTTCTGCTCTCCATATTTCTGCCACACACGGCAATACTTGTCTGGTTATATTTTTATGTATTCTTGTTTTGGTTTCTCTTGGGGAAACAAGTTGAATGACAGCTATTTGTTGATTGAATATGATATCTGGCTGCCACTTTGATCCTCACTTCTATTTATTGTTTCTCACCATTTAAGTTGTTTACTACTGCTCATAAATCTGTAGACTCATCTACTTCTTCACACATGTGGTCATCAATCTGGAGGGATCCTGTAATTTCTTTGTACCCCGTACTTGTCATTTACCTCAAATCCAACTTCCCTTGACTTTTTAAATAGCTGTCTTGCCAGTATTTTCAGTTCATTTAGATTTTCAGTGATTAATGCTACACCACCTGCAAAGGCCAGCACATCTATTTTTATTCCTTTGCCCATTCCCCGGTGTGCTTTGCTTGCTGCATCCAGTGATTCCTGTACTGTTATGTTGTCCATTTTCAATGTCCCTTTTGAACCTCGCAGTGTAACTTTTACAAGATTTGTAATCTTCTTTGGTATTTTAATCTTCTGCATTTGTTCCCGCAGCTTTTCTCTATTGTTGCTGTCGTAGGGCAGCATTTTTCGTCATTCCAGTCCCACCGGGACAGCCCCAATTCCACTCAGTGTGCTATCAAACAAGTACTGGAAATCTTTTCTGGTGGTAAAAGGCAGCCGGGTCACTGGACTTGCCTCCTGCTCCCTCCTACAGTGCATCTGTGAAGTGTCTCTGTGTGTCTCGCCTTGCAGGTAGTGTAAGGGTGCCAGCAGATTTATGTCACTGTGTAAGCTGGGAGCCAGGATTCACTGCTTGTGGTTGTAGTTATGTTGGGAGATGGGATTCGACATTATTACAATTAAAATAATGAAATTAATTGATTATGTTAATTACAATTAAATAGATTGTACTCACTAATATCACAGTAGGTGCTGGAAATGTTTTCAACATTTACATTTATTTGCGAACACCTTTACCGATGTTTACACGTAATCAAATACACATAATAATCATCATTGCCTTCAGTTTGTCTGTTGTCTTTGGGCCGTTTTTATACACAGATGTTTTAACAGTGACCCAAAGAAAATAGCCAGGCGGAGACAGATCTGGTGAGCTCGGGGTCCAGAGAACTTTTGTAATTATTCTGTCTCCAAAGATTTCATCTATAAGCCGTAAGGACTGGCATGCCACTTGAGCAGTAGCATTGTCTCGTTGGGAAAATGAGTCACTGATTTCATTTTCATTCAGGAATAGATAATCTATCGGGGAACAAGAAGTGACGGTAGTATCGACAAAGATCGGCCCTATAATTCATGCTCACGTTATGGCAACCCACACTCCAGTTTCCTCTCCATGCAATTGCATTTCTCTTAAGGTGTGTGTATTTTATGTTGACCAAATTCATCAGTTTTGGGAATTAATGTAGCCAGATAGGTGAAACCAATCCTCATCAGTGAAAAAGATTCGATCTAAAACACAAACTCTACGTCGGTTAACAAATTTCTGAAACCATTCACAGTACGCTATTTGTTTCACAAGGTCCGTATGATGCAATTGTCACATGGCAGTAATTTTATACGGATACTTTCCCAGTTCGGTTGCAGCCTTACATGCTGTCGTGTGAGAGACTTCAACCTCTCGTGATAATCTCCTCGCTGATTTTGTTGGACTCTGAAATGTGATGTCCAAAATGTTCTCAAGATTCCGTTATGTTAAAGTTGTAGGCCTACCACTTTGTGGTGCATAACGAACTGGACCTGTTGTTTCAAATTTGTGAATTCAGTCACATACAGTGTCGCAAAGTGGACACCTCGAAGCAGGGAAAAGCAATCTAGATTGCCACCTCACGTGCTTTGTAAAGTTTCCTCCTGCACAGAAAGCCTCGTGCACTAAAAATGCTCTCTCTGCAGTAGTAACATTCTCACTACACTCAGCTTACACAAGAACTAGACAATAACGCAACTAACAGCTGCAATGCGCCTGCTACAATACTACCCCCACCATTCCACTGCTGGTCCACAGAACACGTGCAGGCGAGAATTGAATGTGCTGTCAACTTTATGTGCCCTGCAATGCAATACACGCAAGGTTTGCCGCTACAGATAGTGTTTGCGGACACACAGTATTTCTCTGTCACTCTACTTGCAGCCATGACAATAGCCGAGTCACAGGCATCCACGCAGACTTTACCGTATACCTACCTATAACTACTTACAGTCCTGAAGGGAGTTTTGTATTCTGGTATGAAAGTCCATAACAGGTTTCCAGCAGACACCGGGCAGGAAACTGAAAATAGCCACATATTCAAAAAGATAGTAAAAGAATACCTCAGTAGCCACTCGTATGATTTACCACAGTATTTGGATTCGAAGATGTAAATTCTGATTAACCGTGTTCGTATTAAACAGATCTCAACTTGACCAATACATGAACAGCTGTAACTGTTCCATGGAAAGTGGCATAATTGCAATGTTTGAAACATCAGATGAAACCAGTAGCTGAGTAGTGTAAGAGGGAATCAGTGATGGTTTTCAAAGTAGCTGTTTTCTGCTATATGTGAGGGTCACCTACAAAGTAATTCTCCACAGTTTTGTTTCTTCACCAAATATTTATTCCACAGAATGAAAATTACACACATGGAAGAATAACTTACGCACCGTATTTTTCCACATTATCTCCTCCAGGAAGACCCAAGGACATATATGCCCTGTTGGTAACAGTCATTGTTCTGGTCACAAAGTGTTTTTGTTTCGATCTTAAAATGGTGAATCCAGGTTTCAAATTGTGGAGCTGAACCACCTTTTAATGACCAACTGTAGTCCTTTTCACTGCAGATGGTCCACAGGCTTCACAAAAACATATGAATTTTCCCCATAGACTCTTTCTCCACAGTGAGAAATTCAGTACAACATGCTAATTGTAACATGCTTCACTTACAGACACCATTTTGAAATACTGTGCCAGCTGTTAGAGGAAACAGAAATTTTTTGCACCACTTGGAAAGGTCATACACAGTGTTTTGCATTCACAAAATTGTCATTGGTTGAGAAAAAAGGGTGACACGTTACTTCCTGGGTGAGCCTCATACTGAAACATAAAGCATTTTTGGAAACAGTTTGTATAGTTTGCAGTCTGAGTAGAAGAGTCATAATTAGCTGGTAGTGTACTTTCCAGAAGTAGCCTAAGTAACTTTTTCTATGTGTTACTGTGTAACTTGACTCTTTCCACGTTCACTGTGCAAGGTGGCACAAGTGGTCCTCAACTGGACTCTCATTTGGGTGGCCGACATTTCAAATCCCTGTCTGTCCATCCAGTTTAGGTTTTCAATGATTTCCCTAAATCATTCCAGGTAAATGCTGGGATGGCTCTTTTGAAAAGGCACAGAGAATTTCCTTCCCCATCCTTTTGTAATCAGAGTTTGTGCTCCATCTTTAATAATTGAATTGTCAATGGGATGTTGAACTTTTACCTCTCTTCCTTTTCTCCACATTGCAGAAGACTCTCTTTAAATGATGGTATTTATAAAGTGTGGAGTATGAATCAAAGGATGGATGAAAGACAATGTACACGCTTCTACACGTACAACCAGGACAGCTATTTTAATAACTGAACATACGGGGTGTTCAAAAAGTCTCTCAGCAGTGCCAGATGATTGTTAGCCGTGCATGCTGTATGCCACAGTGAATATACCAAAATGAAACTCAGTGAAATAGAAGTTATTAATTTATTGAATATTTATTTTTACCTACAAATTTTCACATTAAATTTTGAGTGTCCCCCCCTGTTGTTGAATACACAATTCAATTTGTCTGATCATGTTTCCAAACACAAGCTGTAACATTTCTTCTGTAACAGCAGCAGTGAAAGTGGATATTGCAGTTTTCAATTCATTGATGGATTTTTGACAATTTTTATAGACAGTTGCTTTTGCTGCACCCCAGAAGAAAAAGTCTGGTGGTGTTAGGTCAGGCGATCGTGGAGGTCAAAGTCCCTGTGAAATTATGCGATCACCAGAAAGATCAGCAAGGAGTGACATTGAAACGCGAGCTGTATGCGCGGTTGCACCATCTTGTTGCAAATAACCGTTCAGTATTTCACTTAACACAAGTTCTCCTATGAATGAGTCCTGAATATCACTGCAGTATCGTTGTGTGTTTATTGTTTCGTTGAAAAGTATGGGATCCACAATCTGACATCTAGAAATCTATTTTCACAGAATGAAGTGGCTCCTCATGAATACACAATAGATTTGCAGTACTCCACATACAAGAATTTTGCGAGTTCATGTACCCAGATAAATGAAACCACGCCACATCTGTGAAAAATGTTTCAATAAGAATATTCCTTCCATTTCGTTGAACAACATTTTTGAACCATTGACAATAATGCAGTCTCTTGCCACGATCAGTATTTTTCAGTTCTTGCACGGCTGTCGCTTTGTATGGGAAAAGTTCTAATTTTTTCCTTACTTTTTTTCCTGGGCGAGTTTTCTTACTGACTTGTTCGGACTCGTGGACATTTTATCAGAAATATCGAGTAGTTTATCCTCAGACGAAATGCTAGGATGACCACTTCTTGGTGCATCTGTCACTGAACCCGTATTTCGAAATTTGTTAATCAAATCTCGCAGAGTATCGCGATGTGGGAGTATTGGGAGAGTCCACTCGAAGGGAAGTAACCCAGCCAGGCGAACAATCGTATTGCATGTGCGGCTAACAATCATATGGCACTGCGGAGAGACTTTTTGACCCCTGTATAATGGTAAAACAGGAAGTTCACATATATTTTACAGCTCTGTGAAAATGTGGGGATAAATTCAAGAGACCAATAAGATAGGCATTCTGACATTCCAAATGTGAAATGCTTGAGCTCTCCTGATGGGATTTCCATATTTTTGGAGTCCTGAAGAAAGGCATTTGCGGCCACTGATTTGCTTCAGCCAATGAGGTGCACGTGTAGGTACAATCATGGCTCCATAGACAGCCGCAAACTTTCTTCTGTGAATGCTTTGACAATCTTGTCTTACAGTTGGATTAACATATTAACAGTTATAGTGTTCCATTTTTTTCCCTTCATTTTTCACAGAAATAATACGATATGAACACATGATATCGTTAACGTGAAAACACTACTTGCCTTGATATATGTCACCTACATTTTTCGTCTGTTGTATTCCTTTGTTTCTGAACAGTCTTGACAGCTCTTTCATCTGTGTAATAAATGCTCTCTGGCCAATTCTGACGTCATTGGCCAAAGCCGACAGGTTGTATCCCCTGCTTCATGAGACCTATGATTATTTTTGTAATAATACACAGGTTACTTACTTTTTTCCATCTGTCTTTTTTTCATTTGACTGCCCCTTATATTTTGCATATCATTTGTAACATTTTGATGTACACTGCGACATTTGGCAGAAATTCATTTTTCTAGTGTTGTGCTTGACTGTAAAGGTAGTGTCATTTTCATCTCATCTGCTGCACACGGTATCATAAAATTGCTGAACTCATAGTCATTGGTTTTGCATTTGCTTAGCTTATTTATAGGTTTATAAATATAGTGTAAAGTGACTTGTGACTAAGAAAATCAGCACTTCTGTCTGATCTGATAGAGCAATTACTGAGAATATTGAGATTAGTGCAGTTTACCAAATATTCATAGATATCATTAGTTTTACTGGGTCTGTATTTCATTGGATGCAATTATTCACCACTTGTAGTGGGATTCCAGGCTGCTCTGCAAGTACTTTCAGAGTTTAAATTACAGTAATTTTCTTTGCACTTAGCAATTTCTAACTCTAGACTTGTATATATTCTTCATGTTTAAACACTAAGAGGGTGAACTGGGTGGGCGAAACTGTAGTAAGTCTTGTCGCTTTTGAAGTAGCTTTCTTTTTAATTATTTTTCTTATTATTATTCTCTTCAATATCTTGAAATTATTATACAAAGGATTAAATATCAGTGTGCATTTACTACGTGAACTTACACAACAGATTGTGTGTGCAGATTTAATACTCAATACAAACTTGAAGCTTTATCTTATACATTCCCTATCCGTTTCCTTGACAGACCTGAACCTTTTGTTATGGGGTTACTCTTACAGTGTCCAAGGGCAGTTGGAAGCTTTGAGTCATACTAGCTGTGACATAACGGTTGTCTCTTGGCTAACTTCACATGCTGCCCAAGGAGTACCACACAGAGAGAACAGTACAACGCAAAACAAACTGTATCTACTAAAGCCTAACACTCTATGCAGAATGTGCACTTACATGTTAATAAACTGCATGATTACTCATTTACACTCTAAGGAAAAAAAATAATGCACCACAAAGCAATTATCCTACAGGGATGAAAATCAGTAGATGCGACATACATGTACAGAAAAACAAATTATTGCAATTTAAGAAAAACTGATATTTATTCAAGAGAGAGAGCTTCACAAGTCGACCAAGTCAATAATGCATTCTGAATTGGTGAGATCTCGCTGGCTGAGGTAGGGTTTGGTACGCACAAAGATGAGCAGTAGAAAATTTCACCATGTACTCCCCCTCCCCATGAAGCATTGACCTCGCCGTTGGTGGGGAGGCTTGCGTGCCTCAGCGATACAGATGGCCGTACCGTAGGTGCAACCACAACGGAGGGGTACCTGTTGAGAGGCCAGACAAACGTGTGGTTCCTGAAGAGGGGCAGCAGCCTTTTCAGTAGTTGCAGGGGCAACAGTCTGGATGATTGACTGATCTGGCCTTGTAACACTAACCAAAACGGCCTTGCTGTGCTGGTACTGCGAACGGCTGAAAGCAAGGGGAAACTGCAGCTGTAATTGTTCCCGAGGGCATGCAGCTTTACTGTATGGTTAAATGATGAAGGCGTCCTCTTGGGTAAAATATTCCGGAGGTAAAATAGTCCCCCATTCGGATCTCTGGGCAGGGACTACTCAAGAGGACGTCGTTATCAGGAGAAAGAAAACTGGCGTTCTACGGATTGGGGCGTGGAATGTCAGATCCCTTAATCGGGCAGGTAGGTTAGAAAATTTAAAAAGGGAAATGGATAGGTTAAAGTTAGATATAGTGGGAATTAGTGAAGTTTGGTGGAAGGAGGAAATCAAATAGGGGTAAATTCTGGAGTAGGTTTAATAACGAATAAAAAAGTAGGAGTGCGGGCAAGCTACTACAAACAGCATAGTGAATGCATTATTGTGGCCAAGATAGACAAGAGGCCCATGCCTACTACAGTAGTACAAGTTTATATGCCAACTAGCTTTGCAGATGATGAAGAAATTGATGAAATGTATGATCAGATAAAAGAAATTATTCAGGTAGTGAAGGGAGACGAAAATTTTATAGTCGTGGGTGAGTGGAATTCGAGAGTAGGAAAAGGGAGACAAGGAAACATAGGTGAATATGGATTGGGGCTAAGAAATGAAAGAGGAAGCCGCCTGGTAGAATTTTGCACAGAGCACAACTCAATCATAGCTAACACTTGGTTCAAGAATCATGAAAGAAGGTTGTATACATGGAAGAACCCTGGAGATACTAGCAGGTTTCAGATAGATTATATCATGGTAAGACAGAGATTTAGGAACCAGATGTGGACTAAGACCACAATCTATTGGTTATGAACTGTAGATTAAAACTGAAGAAACTGCAAAAAGGTGGTAATTTAAGGAGATGGGACCTGGATAAACAGACTAAACCAAAGAGTTGTACAGAGTTTCAGGGAGAGCATAAGGGAACAATTGACAGGAGTTGGGGAAAGAAGTACAGTAGAAGAAGAATGGGTAGCTTTGAGGGATGAAGTAGTCAAGGCAGCAGAGGATCAAGTAGGTAAAAAAACAAGGGCTGGTAGAAATCCTTGGGTAACAGAAGTAATACTGAATTTGATTGATGAAAGGAGAGAATATAAAAATTCAGTAAATGAAGCAGGCAAAAAGGAATACAAACGTCTCAAAAATGAGATCGAAAGGAAGTGCAAAATGGCTAAGCAGAGATGGCTAGAGGACAAATGTAAGGATGTAGAGGCTTATCTCACTAGGGGTAAGATAGATACTGCCTACAGCAAAATTAAAGAGACCTTTGGAGAAAAGAGAACCACTTGTATGAATATCAAGAGCTCAGATGGAAACCCAGTTCTAAGCAAAGAAGGGAAAGCAGAAAGGTGTAAGGAGTATATAGAGAGTCTATACAAGGGCGATGTAATTGAGGACAATATTATGGAAATGGAAGAGGATGTAGATGAAGATGAAATAGGAGATACAATACTGCATGAAGAGTTTGACAGAGCACTGAAAGATCTGAGTCGAAACAAGGCCCTGGGAGTAGACAACATTCCATTAGAACTACTGACAGCCTTGGGAGAGCCAGCCATGACAAAACTCTACCATCTGGTGAGCAAGATGTATGAGACAGGTGAAATACCCTCAGGCTTCAAGAAGAATATAATAATTCCAATCCCAAAGAAAGCAGGTGTTGACAGATGTGAAAATTACCAAACTATCAGTTTAATAAGTCACAGCTGCAAAATACTAAAACGAATTCTTTACAGACGAATGGAAAAACTGGTAGAAGCCGACCTCGGGGAAGATTAGTTCGGATTCCGCAGAAACATTGGAACACGTGAGGCGATACTGACCTTACGACTTATTTTAGAAGAAAGATTAAGGAAAGGCAAACCTATGTTTCTAGCATTTGTAGACTTAGAGAAAGCTTTTGACAATGTTGACTGGAATACTCTCTTTCAAATTCTAAAGGTGGCAGGAGTAAAATACAGGGAGCGAAAGGCTATTTACAATTTGTACGGAAACCAGATGGCAGTTATGAGTCGAGGAGCATGAAAGGGAAGCAGTGGTTGGGAAGGGAGTGAGACAGGGTTGTAGCTTCTCCCCGATGTTATTCAATCTGTATATTGAGCAAGCAATAAAGGAAACAAAAGAAAAATTCGGAGTAGGTATTAAAATCCGTGGGGAAGAAATAAAAACTTTGAGGTTCGCCGATGACCCTGTAATTCTGTCAGAGACAGCAAAGGACTTGGAAGAGCAGTTGAATTGAATTGACAGTGTCGTGAAAGGAGGATATAAGATGAACATCAACAAAAGCAAAATGAGGATAATGGAATGTAGTCGAATTCCAAGTCGGGTGATGATGAGGAAATTACATTAGGAAATAAGACGCTTAAAGTAGTAAAGGAGTTTTGCTATTTTGGGAGCAAAATAACTGATGATGGTCGAAGTAGAGAACATATAAAATGTAGACTGGCAATGGCAAAGAAAGCATTTCTGAAGAAGAGAAATTTGTTAACATCGAGTATAGATTTAAGTTTCAGGATGTCGTTTCTGAACGTATTTGTATGGAGTGTAGCCATGTATGGAAGTGAAATATGGACGATAAATAGTTTGGACAAGAAGAGAATAGAAGCTTTGGAAATGTGGTGCTACAGAAGAATGCTGAAGATTAGATGGGTATATCACATAACTAATGATGAAGTATTGAATAGAATTGGGGAGAAGAGGAGTTTGTGGCACAACTTGACGAAAAGAAGGGACCGGTTAGTAGGACATGTTCTGAGGCATCAAGCATTGGAGGGCAGCGTAGAGGGCAAAAATCATAGAGAGAGATCAAGAGGTGAATACACTAAGCACTAGGTTGCAGTAGGTACTGGGAAATGAAGAAGCTTGCACAGGATAGAGTAGCATGGAGAGCTGCATCAAACCAGTCTCAGGACTGAAGACCTCAACAACAACAACAACAAGTGGCCATTATGTTACTGAAATATAAGCCCGAGATGACTTGCCACAGAGGACAACAATACGGGGCGTAGAATATAATCGACACACTGCCATGCTGTAAGGGTGCAGTGGATGACAACTGAATCTGGGATGAAGTTCAGCTATGAAATGGAATGGTACAATCGACCAACACTCCCAGTTGCCGAGCCCAATGATGGGTGACAGTCGGGTCGTCATTCCACTGCTGTCCGAGGCGTCTCCTGACACATCGACGCATCTTTGCTGGCCGTCCAGGCTCAGTTCTCCACCATTCAGTAAAGTTCCAGGCCAAATGTGCCTGACACCATTGCAAACGGGCTTGTTGGTGTACAGTGGTCTATGGTGGTCAGTGCCCCAGAGGTCACTGGTGTGTGTGTGTGTGTGTGTGTGTGTGTGTGTGTGTGTGTGTGTGTGTGTGGTGCTACGAAACTGTTTGTATAGTGTGTGCAGTGACTGATAGTGAGATATGAGTGAACAGTGTGACATTACATTATTTAATAACTTGTTGTTGTCGTTGTTGTTGTTGTTGTGATCTTCAGTCCTGAGACTGGTTTGATGCAAGTCCCCATGCTACTCTATCCTGTGCAAGTTTTTCATCTCCCAGTACCTACTGCAATGTACATCCTTCTGAATCTGCTTAGTGTATTCATCTCTTGGTCTCCCTCTACGATTTTTACCCTCCACGCTGCCCTTCAATGCTAAATTGGTGATCCCTTGTTGCTTCAGAACATATCCTACCAACCGAGCCCGTCTTCTAGTCAAGTTGTGCCACAAACTCCACTTCTCCCCAATTCTACTCAATACCTCCTCATTATATGATCTACCCATCTAATCTTCAGCATTCTTCTGTAGCACCACATTTCAAAAGCTTATATTCTCTTCTCGTCCATACTATTATCGTTCATGTTTCACTTCCATACATGGCTACACTCCATACAAATACTTTCAGAAACGACTTCCTGACACTTAAATCTATACTCGACGTTAACAAATTTCTCTTCTTCAGAAACGCTTTCCTTGCCATTGCCAGTCTACATTTTATATCCTCTCTACTTCGACCATCATCAGTTATTTTGCACCCCAAATAGCAAAACTCCTTTATGACTTTCAGCGTCTCATTTCCTAATCTAATTCCCTCAGCATCACCCGACTTAATTCGTTTACATTTCATTATCCTCGTTTTGCTTTTGTTGATGTTCATCGTATATCCTCCATTCAAGACACTATCCATTCCGTTCAACTGCTCTTCCAAGTCCTTTGCTGTCTCTGACAGAATTACAATGTCATCGGCGAACCTCAAAGTTTTTATTTCTTCTCCACGGATTTTAATACCTACTCCGAATTTTTCTTTTGTTTCCTTCACTGCTTGCTCAATATACAGATTGAATAACATCGGGGAGAGGCTACAACCCTGTCTCACTCCCTTCCCAACCACTGCTTCCTTTTGATGTCCCTCAACTCTTATAACTGCCATGTGGCTTCTGCACAAATTGTAAATAGCCTTTCGCTCCCTGTATTTTACCCCTGCCACCGTAAGAATTTGAAAACGAGTATTCCAGTCAACATTGCCATAATCTTTCTCTAAGTCTACAAATTCTAGAAACGTAGGTTTGCCTTTCCTAAATCTAGCTTCTAAGATAAGTTGTAGGGTCAGTATTGCCTCACGTGTTCCGATATTTCTACGGAATCCAAACTGATCTTCCCCAGGGTCGGCTTCTACTAGTTTTTCCATTCGTCTGTAAAGAATTCGTGTTAGTATTTTGCAGCTGTGACTTATTAAAGTGATAGTTCGGTAATTTTCACATCTGTCAACACCTGCTTTCTTTGGGATTGGAATTATTATATTCTTCTTGAAGTCTGGCTCTCCCAAGGCTGTCAGTAGTTCTAATGGAATGTTGTCTACTCCTGGGGCCTTGTTTCGACTCAGGTCTTTCAGTGCTCTGTCAAACTCTTCACGCAGTATTGTATCTCCCATTTCATCTTCATCTACATCCTCTTCCATTTCCATAATATTGTCCTCAAGTACATCGCCCTTGTATAGACCCTCTATATACTCCTTCCACCTTTCTGCTTTCCCTTCTTTGCTTAGAACTGGGTTTCCATCTGAGCTCTTGATATTCATGCAAGTGGTTCTCTTTTCTCCAAAGGTCTCTTTAATTTTCCTGTAGGCAGTATCTACCTTACCCCTAGTGAGATAAGCCTCTACATCCTTACATTTGTCCTCTAGCCATCTCTGCTTAGCCATTTTGCACTTTCTGTCAATCTCATTTTTGAGACGTTTGTATTCCTTTTTGCCTGCTTCATTTACTGAATTTTTATATTCTCTCCTTTCATCAATTAAATTCAGTACTTCTTCTGTTACCCAAGGATTTCTACTAGCCCTTGTCTTTTTACCTACTTGATCCTCTGATGCCTTCACTATTTCATCCCTCAAAGCTACCCATTCTTCTTCTACTGTATTTCTTTCCCCCATTCTTGTCAATTGTCCCCTTATGCTCTCTCTGAAAGTCTGTACAACCTCTGGTTCTTTCAGTTTATCCAGGTTCCATCTCATTAAATTACCACCTTTTTGTAGTTTCTTCAGTTTTAATCTACAGTTCATAACCAATAGATTGTGATCAGAGTCCACATCTGCCCCTGGAAATGTCTTACAATTTAAAACCTGGTTCCTAAATCTCTGTCTTACCATGATATAATCTATCTGAAACCTGTCAGTATCTCCAGGGTTCTTCCATGTATACAACCTTCTTTCATGATTCTTGAACCAAGTGTCAGCTATGATTAAGTTGTCTTCTGTGCAAAATTCTACCAGGTGGCTTTCTCTTTCATTTCTTACCCCCAATCTATATTCACCTACTACGTTTCCTTCTCTCCCTCTTCCTACTGACGAATTCCAATCACCCAGGACTATTAAATTTTCGTCTCCCTTCTCTATCTGAATAATTTCTTTTATCTGATCATACATTTCATCAATTTCTTCATCATCTGCAGAGCTAGTTGGCATATAAACTTGTACTACTGTGGTAGGCGTGGGCTTCGTATCTATCTTGGCCACAACAATGCGTTCGCTATGCTGTTTGTAGTAGCTTACCCGCATTCCTATTTTCCTATTCATTATTAAACCTACTCCTGCATTACCCTTATTTGATTTTGTATTTATAACCCTGTATTCACCTGACCAGAAGTCTTGTTCCTCCTTCCACCGAACTTCACTAATTCCGACTATATCTAACTTTAACCTATCCATTTCCCTTTTTAAATTTTCTAACCTACCTGCCCGATTAAGGGATCTGACATTCCACGCTCCGATACGTAGAATGCCAGTTTTCTTTCTCCTGATAACGACGTCCTCTCGAGTAGTCCCCGCCCGGAGATCCGAATGGGGGATTATTTTACCTCCGGAATATTTTACCCAAGAGGACGCCATCATCATTTAACCATACGGTAAAGCTGCATGCCTTCGTGAAAAATTACGGCTGTAGTTTTCCCTTGCTTTCAGCCGTTCGCAGTACCAGAACAGTGAGGCCATTTTGGTTAGTGTTACAAGGCCAGATCAGTCAATCATCCAGACTGTTGCCCCTGCAACTACTGGAAAGGCTGCTGCCCCTCTTCAGGAACCACACGTTTGTCTGGCCTCTCAACAGATACCCCTCCGTTGTGGTTGCACCTACGGTACGGCCATCTGTATCGCTGAGGCATGCAAGCCTCCCCACCAATGGCAAGGTCCATGGTTCATTTGTAAAAAAGTATTGTATACAAGGGGTAAATCTAATGATTTTCTTTAACTAGAAGTCTGTAAATGTATGTGTATACAAATTAGCTTATTTTAAATTGGTCTAAACTTGTAAATACTTTGACATGTCCTATAACCTTGTAAAAAGTGATCTATGGATGAATAAAGCTACTACTACTACTAAATCAAAGTCAACGTTAGTGTATGATGTATCGTAAACATATTTCCTTAAACGTAATTTTGTGTAAAGTATATAAGTATGTAAGGTAAGTATACACTCGACTTATATCATCATTTGTTATTGTTATTCTTCATCACCGTTTCCAAAAATCACGTAACCACACAGGTTTCAATAAAGAGAGTTCTGTTAATGGAATTAGTCTGGTTTGAGTAATATTATTTCTATACATTGAAATAGTTTGTCACAAAAAGTGAACTGTGCTTGTTTCATTATTAAATCTCAAAGAACGCTATTGTAACTTGGTCCTTCTTTGAGGATCTTATCATGTCTGTATTATTGCAGTCTAAACATATTATAATTGTACAGTTGATTGGCAGATGTTGCAGGGCCACATGGAATATGGGCTTCATAATCTCCAATATATGTGTCTCTCCAAAATTGTTAATTTCTACAATAGATAAAAACCTTTGTATGGAATTTGCTTGAGTGTCCTAAAGTGGTCATTCGCATAGTCTTTTCTCAAATTTTGTGTGTGGCAGAATATATGGACTAAACTACACAGATGGCAGTTCAGTCAGTTATATTTCTTGCTTACTTCAAAGTCTTTTTGATAATCCAAGATAAGCAACTAACTTAATGAAGCTGAGTTAACCTCCCCTAAAAGCAATGTGTACAATCCCAACCATAGTATACAGTACGTTAAAAAAAAGTACAAAATTCGCTCCTACAAACGCATAACAATGAATATTACTATCACCCAGTATAATATCCTCACCCAATTTTGACATTTACTAGATTAAATATACAAAATCCATTATAAAATGTGATAGCTTATATGCTATAAAATCTTCATTTGTAATTTTGTTCTTGGGAGATACAATCATTTATTCTGATAATAATCTTAAACTACACTTATTAGGGGAATGACATCATTAAATTATAGCATGCCTCTCATGGCAGAAGACCTAAGGAATGTTCCTTTTCCTCAAGCATTTTAAATAGTATTAGCACTACCATTTCTGGTGGACACTCCTATTTGAGCACATTCCAACCAGAAACTGGCCAATCTATGTGGCAAAAAAAAAAAAAACTGTTTCTTTTCAAGTGTGAAGAGGATTCAAAAATTCAAAGGTCATAGTAATTAACATCAAATAGGTACTTCCCTGAAGCAAGAAGGGAAGGTTTCTTCCTCCCACTGAGGACTGTAATATTATGTGTATGTAGGCGAGGTAGTCAACAGCCTAGAATTGATACAAGGTAAGATGAATTTGTTTGCGAAACTTTGTGGCCCCAGCGGCAAGAGTGCATCGTGGCCAGGCAGCTGCCGCAGCCTCTCCAGGTGAGCCAGGTGCGCCAGCAAGGGGCCGGATGTTGGTCAATCCCAGTGTGGGCACAGCTTAGGAGGACAGACAACTCTGAGAAATAGTGGAGTGTCAGACAAACCTAAAGATGGCTAATAGTAAATCACAGTTACATATTGAAGTGCATCTGAATACATCTGCTAACTAAAAAAAAGCACATCCAATGACACAGAAGTATTTAGATATCTCTAAAACTGCAGAAGTTAATATTTCACAGTGAATAAACATTTTTGCAACAAATCTCTGAATTAAGAACATTTAAATGCTTCATGCAATTTCAACATGGGATGTCTCAGATGATAGCAATGCACTATAGCTACAATCGCTGAAAGCTGTGTATCTGTATCTGTTTTACTTCTTGCTTTATTACTTTTTTTTTTTAGAAAGCAACTGAATACTGCATACCTCACATTTTGGCATACTTGTATTTATTTGATGAACAATTTACTATTTTGCCAGTAACTTTATTAAATATTAACTACAACTGGTAATTTCTAATTTAGAAGTAGTCAGTTGCATTGTTAGCAGACACCAAAACTGAAAAGAGAACCAAAGACACTTCTGCCATGAAGGCATAAATAATTGTTTAAAACATATATAATGACCATCTGTGGTCATACATCATTAGCGTACTTGCACAAGAATGCTGGCTTATTTATTTATGAACAAACGTTTATTTGTATTTATTGTGAATGTTCTGAGTATGGCCAAATGTTTACAACATTTCTTCATGTAAATATTGTTGTAATATATTAGTTTAGTGGAGGAAGTTGTCAGGTTGAATTAAATCATGTGTGTAGAGCTTAAGAATGATGTATTTTTGGTGGGGACTGCCTTGAGCCAATGAAAAAGCAGACAGTAGTAGAACATTATGGGAGTCAAATGGAGACTGGGACTTTTGAGTGAAGAGCTCGAGGGAGAGAGTGCTGGAGAAAGGCCGACCTGCTTGTGGTAATGTGCGTGGTGCCGGCCAGAGTGGCCGAGCGGCTCTAGGCGCTTCAGTCTGGAACCGCGCGACCACTACGGTTGCAGGTTCGAATCCTGCCTCGGGCATGGATGTGTGTGATGTCCTTAGGTTAGTTAGGTTTAAGTAGTTCTAAGTTCTAGGGGACTGATGACCTCAGATGTTAAGTCCCATAGTGCTCAGAGCCATTTGAACCATTTTCAATGTGCATGGTTCATTTGTATAGGTGATTGATTCTGGGCAGTGAACAGCCACTAACATACATGAACTTCTGAAGTGACTTTATATTTCTAGAGATCTGAATGTGCTCCAGAGTAGGGTTCTTAACTTTTTCTGCTTGTATTATGGAACTGAGGATAGACAGAGTATGGGTTGTCAATCTTTGTATGGTGAGTGTTAATTTGTAAATCATGATATTGTGAATATTTCGTGTATCGTGATCACAAAATGGACATAGTTTTCACGTATCTTCGATTACTATTTAATGGGGCGGGGGTTACAACCATTCTCATGATGCTCTCAAGGTAACTTTCCTACATTTGATAAGGTGATAAGGGTATTTTCTGTCTGTATTTCAGTTGATACCATAGGATCACTTCCATTTATTTGAGATGTCCTTTCTCGAATAAACATTATTTGACATAATTGTCTGTCGTCTACATCAATTACAGATGTTAGAATAGAAGCCTTATGATTAAATTATTTATTTTACTTTGATTTCGTATTTTTTTAACTTGCAATTCTACATCTACATCTACATTTATACTCCGCAAGCTACCCATCGGTGTGTGGCGGGGGGCACTTTATGTGCCACTGTCATTACCTCCCTTTCCGGTTCCAGTTGCATACGGTTCGCGGGAAGAACGATTGCCAGAAAGCCTCCGTGCACGCTTGAATTTCTCTAATTTTACATTCGTGATCTCCTCGGGAGGTATAAGTAGGGGGAAGCAATATACTCGATACCTCGTCCAGAAATGCACCGTCTCGGAACCTGGACAGCAAGCTACACCACGAGGCAGAGTGCCTCTCTTGCAGAGTCTGCCACTTGAGTTTGCTAAACATCTCCGTAACGCTACCACGGTTACCAAATAACCCTGTGACGAAACGCGCTGCTCTTCTTTGGACCTTCTCTATCTCCTCTGTCAACCCGACCTGGTACGGATCCCACACTGATGAAAATACTGAAGTGTAGGTTGAACGAGTGTTTTGTAAGCCACCTCCTTTGTTGCTGGACTACATTTTCTAAGGACTCTCCCAATGAATCTCAACCTGGCACCAGCCTTACCGACATAATTTTATATGATCATTCTACTTCAAATCGTTCCGTACACATACTCCCAGATATTTTACAAAAGTATCTGCTACCAGTGTTTGTTCTGCTATCATATAATCATACAATAAAGGATCCTTCTTTCTATGTATTTGCAATACGTTACATTTGTCTATGTCTAGTCAAAGCATAGACTATTTGACTGCAGGATCACATGTACAGGTTATTATTTGCAGCAAATTAGCAGCGGGGCACGAAACCAGATGTGTGTGGCTCAACCCTACAACTACATCCAGTATTTTTTAATACGGCCTTGCATAGCCCAAGTAACTAAAATACGAGTAACCACCAGTAAAGACACAACTTTGTTGCTTGTATGGGGTGCTGTTTGGAAGAGCAACCACTCTTAGCAGTAACCGACAGGCATTATTGCAGGATAAAAGGGTCGTAATATCACAATAAATATTGGTAGACTCAGCATTTGTTACACTACATTAATCTATACCACATAGGCGCTCACCCCTTAAAGGGTGAAAGAAAATGGTTATTTGACCTCAATATCAATGTTACAATCCCTCTTCAGATTTTCAGTCTGTCGTAACAAACCCAACAGTTGCCGTGCCATAGCTTGGGCACAAAAGATCCCTACTGCCGCAAGTATATAATTACAAATATCATTTCACCATACATAAAAAATACTTTCACTTCATTTACTAAAAGTTACTCTTACCACTATGACGATTTAAACACTTACCTTGTAGCAGTCCCCCTACAGTTAATTAACACAGACAACAAAGACCAAGAGAAGGGGAGGGGCAGTTTAAAGGTTACTTTTTTTTACATTTTTCTTAAATAACTTTAAATCTTTGATTTCTAGTGAAAATGTTCCACAGTACAAAATTAAACCACGTTAAAGTTCCTACAAAAAAGGTCCTTTTCATTTTTTTTCTAAGACTAATAATTTCCTGATTGTAGGGTATGGAAAAATTGCAGATCATTAAAAAGATGGTATAAAAATTAATGTTTACTGTTAAGTGAAGTGGATTATACACATTAAATGTGTGTACCATGCCTGAGTGCATTGTGGCATACTAAGGATTAAGCTGTTTAACAGAGTGGAGGGGACGAGGATGGACGGTAGAAGTGGTAGGGAAGGAAGGTTGAAAAGATGATTCCCCAATCCATCTACCTGACTACATCACAAAAAGCAACTACAAAGTGTTTCACAAAGTTATATCGACCCTCCGCAGTGTGCCATATGAATCACTGGTGACAGTGCACCAGACATGCCCAGGTGTGTTTACTTTCCACAAAGTGCATTAACACTAAATGGAATACAGACATGAGTTACTAATAATACTAACATAAGAAATGCATATGGAGAAATTCTGTATAAATCTCTGTGTACTGCCCTACACTACTACAAGGGAAATGGATTCTTGTTATCCTGTGTGGCAGCTGCAGCTTTCTTAAGGGGAAAACTACTTCCACCACGAGCAGTGCATGATTTTCATTTTGATGACAGACTACACCTCTCCTCCATGTCCTGTCCAGTTCTCTTACGTGAGCACACAAAATAACTTCACTCAACTTGTGTTTATAAAGTGGAGTTATTTTCTGTTTATTAAATGAGTATGTAATTGTTAGATAGCTTTTATGTAAAATATATTCTTATAAACAAAGGCTAAGAAATATGTAATCTGTAAGTGTGACGTTGTCAACGACCTTTGTAGAGTTGATGGAAAAGGAGCTGGATCGGTAAATGTTGAACCTCGTTGCTGTCTATTGCTGACGGCATATTGTAAAGCGATGTAGTTGTGTTATAGTCTCTTATTGGTGAATAATTGAATGGTCAGAAAGTTACCGCACTTTTCTCGTAATTAATTCTGTTATTGGTAGGCTGCATAAACCTCTTACATTCAGGAATTGCCGGAACTTGCAGAGTGAGCAGCACTGAGTTGAGCCACCATCAGTGGCTGTCCCAAGGTGGATAACCGGTTCCCACTAGATCACCGAAGTCCAGCACCGTCGGGCATGGGCAATAATTGGATGGGAGACTGTCTGGGAATGGCCATGTGATGTTGACAATTTTACTTTTGTCTTTACACCAGAAAGGACAGGAGACATTGTGATGTGAAATGTTGTTAATTCATAATAACATACTTCTTTTTCTCAAGCTGATGAAAGATGTCCATGCAAAAATATTTAGGTACCAGGTGGTTCTAATTTAAGTGTAGCGACTCACAGAGGTCCAATCTGGGCTGTAATTATCGTGTGACAGTGAAATTAGGTAGATATTCTAATGCATTAATGCAGAACTGATTTATGCTGGGGAAAAAAATAGTTCCATTTATGGCCATCACGTGCAAATCAGGCGCTGTGGATGCAAGAAAGAAGTATAGAACTGTTTCCATATGTATTTGATTAGGAACTGGACAGGAGAGAGAAAAAAAAAGTCAAGCAAGTGAAAAAGACACAGTTTGTCCAATATGAGCACCAGAGATGTCAACGAGATGCTGTACAGTGCCAGATTTGCACCAGGTAGCCAAAATTGGAACTAAATTTTTTCAGTGTCAATCTTTTCCTCATTAATTCATTAGTATATCTTCCGATCATACAATAATTACAGTCTATACTGGATCACAATATAGAAGGTCTATACTAGGGCGATGTATTTGAGGAAAATATTATGGAAATGGAAGAGGATGTAGATGAAGATGAAATGGGAGACATGATACTGTGTGAAGAGTTTGACAGAGCACTGAAAGACCTGAGTCGAAACAAGGCCCTGGGAGTAGACAACATTCCATTAGAACTACTGACGACCTTGGGAGAGCCAAAACCCTACCATTTGGTGAGCAAGATGTATGAGACAGGCGAAATACCCTCAGACTTCAAGAAGAATATAATAATTCCAATCCCAAAGAAAGCAGGTGTTGACAGTTGTGAAAATTACCGAACTATCAGTTTAATAAGTCACAGCTGCAAAATACTAAAGCTAATTCTTTACAGACGAATCGAAAAACTGGTAGAAGCCAACCTTTTGGAAGATCAGTTTGGATTCCGCAGAAATTTTGGAACACGTGAGGCAATACTTACCCTACGACTTATCTTAGAAAATAGATTAAGGAAAGACAAACCTATGTTTCTAACATTTGTAGACTTAGAGAAAGCTTTTGACAATGTTGACTGGAGTTCTCTCTTTCAAATTCTGAAGGTGGCAGGGGTAAAATACAGGGAGTCAAAGGCTATTTACAATTTGTACGGAAACCAGATGGCAGTTATAAGAGTAGAGGGGCATGAAAGGGAAGCAGTGGTTGCGAAGGGAGTGAGACAGGGTTGTAGCCTCTCCCCGATGTTATTCAATCTGTATATTGAGCAAGCAGTGAAGGAAACAAAAGAAAAATTCGGAGTAGGTATTAAAATCCACGGAGAAGAAATAAAAACTTTGAGGTTCGCCGATGACATTGTAATTCTGTCACAGACAGCAAAGGACTTGGAAGAGCAGTTGAACGGAATGGACAGTGTCTTGAAAGGAGGATACAAGATAAACATCAACAAAAGCAGAATGAGGATAATGGAATGTAGTCAATTAAGTCAGGGGATGCTGAGGGAATTAGATTAGGAAATGAGACACTTAAAGTAGTAAATGAGTTTTTCTATTTGGGAAGCAAAATAACTGATGATGGTTGAAGTAGAGAGGATATAAAATGTAGACTGGCAATGGCAAGGAAAGTGTTTCTGAAGAAGAGAAATTAGTTAACATCGAGTATAGATTTAAGTGTCAGGAAGTCGTTTCTGAAAGTATTTGTATGGAGTGTAGCCATGTATGGTAGTGAAACGTGGACGATAACTAGTTTGGAGAAGAAGAGAATAGAAGCTTTCGAAATGTGGTGCTACAGAAGAATGCTGAAGATTAGATGGGTAGATCACATAACTAATGAGGAGGTATTGAATAGAATTGGTGAGAAGAGGAGCTTATGGCACAACTTGACTAGAAGGGATCGATTGGTAGGACATGTTCTGAGGCATCAAGGGATCACCAATTTAGTATTGGAGGGCAGCGTGGGGGGTAAAAATCGTAGAGGGAGACAGAGAGATGAATACACTAAGCAGATTCAGAAGGATGTAGGCTGTGGTAGGTACTGGGAGATGAAGAAGCTAGTACAGGATAGAGTAGCATGGAGAGCTGCATCAGACCAGTCTCAGGACTGAAGACAACAACAAATGGATCACAATGAATTATTACGTAGAAGGCTTTCGACTGTGCATGGTGGCTGTACAGAGTAGGGGTGAGATGGTGATTGCGTGTTTCCACCTGCTGTGAAGGGTTGCTTACACTTTGGTGTCGTGGCTTGGCAGTGTTTAGGAGGGTAGAGAACAAGAGGCACTGCCAACAGTAAAACTGTCCATGAAACACCTGATAGAGGCTTAAGAGAAATGTCATTCTATTCTGTTCGGAGGTTCTATTTTATTCTGTTCTAAGGGACTGTTGGGAGATGTTGCTAAAGTAATTAAAATATGTAAGAAGAAATAATTTTCATTTGGTGAAAACTAAAGGAATTTGAATTGTTGCATAGAACTGAATAAAAGCAAATAGCTGACCACAACAACAAGGTCAATGGGAAGATATATTCACATGCTTGACTGAAAACCTGTGGCACACGAGTGAAGAAGCAGTAAGCAGACGAAAGGGAAAAATTCCGAGTGGTGACTTCGAGGCTACAAGTGCTGCAGCGAACTCGAGTGCATCTCTGTGGCAGCCAACCAACACAATGGCAGCACTGCTTCATGGCAACCAGTCAGCTGTCGAAGCAAATAGCCGCACAGTGGTTTGTCGTCACATTCCTTCACCAGTGCACGATGCATCGGCAGTGCAGTGCAACTTTCCGTACGCCCCAGCTGTGACTCCCCCCCCCCCTCGCCTTCTTTTTTTTTTTTTTTTTTTTTTTTTTTTTTTTTTTTTTTTTTTTTTTTTTTTTTTTTTTTTCAACTGTGCCAAAACCACATAACAATAATTTACTGCTATTCAGTTGGCGTGTTGTTGTCTTTATTGTATGTCCATCACAATCCACAAAATGGAAGAATTATTAGCTGTTGCGAAGGCTTAAGCAATTGGACAACTTGTCTAATAGCATTAAAGCCCCTAGAGAAAGTTAATCACAAAAGTAGGCCTGCAACGGAAAAAAAGAAAGATTTAGACCAGAAAGAGGTCCAAGAACCGTTCAAAGAGGTAGGCGTGAAAATAAAACATAGAGGAACTATCCACTTGGGAGTTCAAAAACATAAACAAAAATGCAATGTACCTCTCATTACAATTCACAGAAATGGAAAATAGACATTTACTTATTTCAAAGTTATTTACATAATAATTATACTTACCTGAGGCATAGAGAGGCATTGGATCCAGTTTCATATAGATATGGGAGAGAGGAAAGATTAACAACCAAGACAAGGGATGGTCTAATCCTTAGTAATGTGAATAATCCATGGAAGGAATGACATGTACTGTATGTGGGGGAGACTAAAGGATAATTGGACCCACAGAAAGTATGGCCTAAACCTGGGGCAGTTGAATCCATAGAGGGATGAAGTGGACTGTTTTGTACAGAAGGAATAAAAAAAAGGAACACTCACATTGCAAAAATGACTATGTATGTGTACAGTATCTCAGCATGCTGAAGAAGGTGTAACTGCAGCTCTTACAAAATTAGGAAACTGTAATGTGACTGGGCCACACAAATGAAATATCCTCCAATATAGTCAAAAGCAAATAGACTTACCTAGACAGTGATTGATTCTTTGAATTTTCACTTGCCTACATGTTTACAAAATACCACGCAGCTGATATTTGAAATCTGAGAAGTAGTGTAGAATGGAATGTCAGCATTTAACTCCTTGTGGTAAATAAAGTCTCAGACATTTTCTATTTCAATAAGTTTGAGAACCTTGTGCTGTTAGACAACATTTTAGGAGCAGCAAAAGCAAAATTACCCTTCAGTAAATGTAATGACATAATAATTGGGCCTGGTCAAATAGGACGAAACACTGTCATGGTTAAGCAGATATCTGCTAGCAAGTTGAACAATCAAACTTAAGAAAGAAATGAGGATACTGAACAGACACAGTACTCTCTTCTCAAGTAATCTATCGCAGTTCGTGGTCTGGTGGCTAGTGTTATTGCTCTGGATCACCCCTTTCATGACACGTAAAATAATAACTAATTACTATCCTTTATAACCTTTTTGTTCAATTGTTCTTTTTTTATTATTTTGGTTTATCATAGCATGTAATTTTCTGTTAGATATTACTATCTGATGCAACTTACTGGGGGTATCTGTGGCTTGACATGTTCGTACAGAATGACATGCTACACTTCTTTCTGTCGAGCTGAGAAAAAATGTTTATGCAAAAAAAATTGTACCCATTGTGTGCACTTTGATTTGAGATATGTACAGAGGTGTGGGTGAAGTGTGAGCTAGGTATGAGAAATACGACTGGTTAAAAGCAATACCATTATCGGTATTTATTTGGTCTCAGTTGTAGCAGGTGGTTTTTTTGATTTGTTATTAATATCCAAGTAAAAACCGCAAAATATCAATTAGCCGTAGCAGCAGTGCTAAAGTTTTTCATTTTTTAATCATTTTTAAAAAAGGAGTAGCTTTCATTCATAAAATCTGCAGCAATTTGAAATATTGCCTTATTATAGGAAATAGGAAAAGCAAACAATGCTATTTTAATAACAATGTTGACAGAAATGAGCAACAAACATGACATAAGAATTGGTACATCATTGCTGAGATGATAATTTTCCTGTTGCCTTGTGTCGTGGCTTAAGGTACGCATCAACTTCCAGTGTGCAGGACTTGCCCCCACATGTCTATACATCAGTTTCTCGCTGTTGTCGGCAGACATATGTTGTATTAAAAAATGGCACCAACCCTAGTTTCGAAATATATTTACACAGGGATGTAGCAATGAATTAGAGTGATTCATTTACTTTAAAAGATTTTTGTCTGCCATTTCTGTGAAATAATAAAAGAGGAAGGAAATTATGGTAACAGTAATAAATTAAAAACTTAACAACAGTCCATTACTAGTTTACAATAAAAATAGAAAGTAGCTGATTTGCTGCCCGTGTCTACAAAATATGCCTTTATTTGCTGCAACCACTGAAAACAGACAAATTAATGTGAGAAACAGTTCTTCATCAAACTTCCTGGCAAATTAAAGCTGTGTGCCAGACCGAGACTCGAACTCGGGACCTTTGCCTTTCGTGGGCAAGTGCTCTACCAACTGAGCTACCGAAGCCTGGGGGATGTGGCTAAGCCACGTCTCTGTAATATCCTTTCTTTCAGGAGTGCTAGTTCTGCAGGGTTCGCAGGAGAGCTTCTGTAAAGTTTGGAAGGTAGGAGGCGAGGTACTGGCAGAAGTAAAGCTGTAAGGACAGGGCGTGAGTCGTGCTTGGGTAGCTCAGTTGGTAGAGCACTTGCCCGCGAAAGGGAAAGGTCCCGAGTTCGAGTCTCGGTCCGGCACACAGTTTTAAATCTGCCAGGAAGTTTCATATCAGCACACACTAGCTCATTCTAGTTTATCATCAGTTTGAACGTTTCAGCACTGACTATTTCTAATGCCAAAATAGTGCTACAATCCCCGATTACAACACTATTCCTCATCAGGGTTTGAAAAAAAAAAAATAGTGGGAGAATCCTGGAGATTTTTAAAGTATCCCAATGTTTACCACTTATCGACAAAAGCTGTGAATGGCGAATGAGTTAAGTTTTATTTTATTTGTGTATTTAATTTAATATTTTGGTTTTGTGTATCTTGAAACTGAGAGAATAAAAATTTTTCAGTCTTTGTTTCATTTCTGTGTTACAGGAAATAATAGGAATAAAAAACCAAAAATTGATTATTTCAGAAACCAGTTATTTTGAGCAGTTTTAACATTCAGAGTAAAGTGACACGGAAAAAAAATATACCTGAGAACCAGTCATTTCAGTGATAACTGCCACCTCTAGCGTGAGCACAGAACATCGACAAAACGTGACGGCGACAAGTGTCCCCCACCTGCTGTGATGGCGTTGCTTATACTTTGCTGTCACAGGTTGGCGGTGTTGTGAAAGGTACAGGACGATGACAATGCCCGGAAAAAGTTGATAGAAGCTGCCTTGACATACACACTTGTAGAAAAAGCTCTCATATTTTGAGAAGACAGGTTGCCTTCAGGGGTGAAGGATAGGGAACACCTCTCCAAACAGGCGGCTGAAGCTGCCCTTTGGGATCTCCCAGCTATTCACACCGTACGACTGTACTTCAGTGGAGTCACTTACTAGATATCCACAGTACATCTTCCTAGGCAGGTGTAAATGGGACTGATCATCTTCAGCTCTTAGAAGAGTAATCTGCTGTAATGAATTGCTTGACTTATAGGATATATCTGAAGTTACACAACTTCTAGGTGACCTACTTCTGTTGCAGAGGGAGACAGATTAAGGCTCTGGATGTCTTCGGAAGTAGGGAGGATTTGGTAGTGCATTTGATCCCCTCCTGCTGTGAAAAGTATTCGAGCCAGTGATAGTCGAGACAATGAAATCACCCTTGTCAAATACATATTAACAGCAAGTTACACTTGATGCAGGCTCTTTAGTGTGGTAGAAAGCTCCAGCTGCTGAGACTTTTCTCACAAAACACCTCACTTAACAATTTGTAAACACACTGATCAGCCAGAACATTACGACCACCGACATACTATCAATTTAAGTCCATCCGGGCGATAGCAGCATCACGAGGTGAGGAACGACTGTTAGTCGGTGGGTAGTATCAGCGAATGTGCAGTATGGGGAGGGCACGAGATCTATCGGAGTTTGAATGAGGGCAGGTTGTGATGGCCCGGAGGCTCGGCACGAGCATTTTGGAAACTGCCCGACTTGTCGGATGTTCGAGGAGTGCTGTGGTGAGTGTCTTCGACACGTGGCAACCACGTTCAAAGGTTGTGGGGTTGGGCGGCCACCCACATTAAAGATTTTGAACATCGTAGGCTGGGCAGACTGTTAAAGCAGGATAGGCAGTGAACTGTGGCTGAACTAACATCGGACTTTAATGCTGGGCAGAGTACAGCTGTGTCTGAACACACAGTGCTCTGAACAGTACTAACGACGGGCCTCCACTGCCAACGACCCGTGCAAGGCCAATCTTAACACCGCAGTCTGCTGAATCCCGATACCTTCTTCGTCGTGCTAATGTGAGGGCATGAACTCGTCATCTTCCAGGGGAGCGACAACTATACTGCAGAACAGACAAGCTGGTGGCAGCTCCATTATGTTCTGGGAAACATTCGTGTGGGCATCCATTGGTTCAGCAGAGTTTATGCAAGGCACCGTGACAGCCAAGGAGTATCGTACATTGGTTGCAGATCACATGCATCCCTTCACGACGCTCACGTTTCCCGATGTCAGTGGCATTTTCCAGCAAGATAATGAATCGTGTCACAATGCCTAGAGTGTCATGGAGTGGTTTGAGGAACACTGGGGCAAGTCCCAATTGATGTGCCAGCCTCCCGACTGAACACAATCGAACACGTCTGGGATGTGATTGAATATGGCGTCAGAGCTCATCGACCCATTCCATGGAATTTATGGGAATTAGGTGACGTTTGTGCAGATATGGTACCAACTCCCTCCAGCCTGCTACCGAAGCGTAATTGCTTCCGTGCCGTGACACGTTGCTGCTATTATCTGTGCCAAAGGTGGACATACCAGCCATTAGGTATATGGTCTTGATGTTGTGGCACATTTAATAAACTGAATAAACCACCATATGAACATGAGCTAGTGAAGTGATTCTGTGTACTTCCATAAGGGAATTGGACAGGAAGTACTTGTGACGTAGTCTGTCTGTAGCCCAAAAATCGAGCAGCACTAATGGTAGGGAATGTAGCCTTAGCCTTTGCCGGAAGGATGCTACAGGTGCAGTACAGAATGACATCGAATCAATTTCACCTCTAGCAGTGAAAAACACCGTGCAGAGATATACATGGATTCTATCTTTTAGAAATAACTCGTATCTGTATCCCATGTACCATTAACACATTATGTCGAAGAAAAACACCCTCTAGCAAATCTGCACACTGCGTCACCAGCGATAAGGCACTAAGAGAATTAGTGTAACTTTGAAACTAATTTTATGCCATAAAGATACTATTTTCAATAATCTAAGATTTTCTGCCCCGTGAAATGTGGAAACTGTAGTCCTAGAGAAGAACTGAAGAGGGCTTTTTTGTAGGAAATTTAATGTAGTTTAACTTTATACTGGGAAACATGTTAACTAAAAGCTGCTGTTTCCAAGCTATTCAAGAAAAAAACAAAAAAGTGACCTCTAGAGCCCATCTCCCGACAATGCTCACAACCCACAGATGAGGATTTTTAGTATGTCGTTCATCACACGCTCTCTTACCACTGTACGAAAATTTTTGACTGTACAAACTATTCCCCAAATCTTCCTTCCTTGACTGGACTAAATGGTACAAATGTATCATTATCTGTAAAGCTTTCAAAAGAAATATATTCTTAAGTTGTTTTTATGCCAAATGTTTTATCCTCTCCCAGTTGCCAACCTATAGTTTGAAGATCCTGTACATACTTCAGTACCCTAAATTATGAAACTCGCTACATTGGTTATATTCTGTAATAATTATAGTCTAGCTGTGTGTATACTACACAAATGAGAGTTGATAAGGTCCTGGAAGGTACCAACGGCAGTGTGGAGCCGTGCCGCATCCAGTGCAGTAGGCAGCATTGTCAGATTTGTCGGGCGGAGGATCTGTGGCGCGAATAGCCTGTTCGAGGTAGTACCACAGATTCTCCATTGTGTTTCAATCTGGGGAGTTTGGTGGCCTCTGGAATAAAGTAAACTCATTTTGGTGCTCTTCGGACAACGCACGTAGGCTGCGAGCTGTGTGACACGTCGGATTGTCCTACTGGTAGATATCATCACACCGAAGGAAAACAATTTGCATGTAGGGATGGACGTGGTCTCCAAGGATAGATGCATGGTTGTGTTGATCCTTTGTGCATTCAAGAATGATGAGATCACCCAGGGAATTCCGCAAAAACATACTCCTGACCATAACACTACCTGTTCTGGCCTGGACACTTCTGACAATTGTTGCAGAATGTTTGCTTTCAGACATTTCATGCCATGCATGCCAATGGCCACCTGGAGCATAAAACACGATTCATTTCAAAACGTAACCTGTCACCACTCAGTTGACATCTGGTTGCAGTATTGGTGTGTAGATTCCAGCTTTTGTCACAGATAACCAGCAGCCCTTTTGTCACAGATGACCAGCAGCCAGCACAGGTGCATGAACCTGGTCCAAATGGTTCTAAGCACTATGGGACTTAACATCTGAGGTCATCAGTCACCTAGACTTAGAACTACTTAAACCTAACGAACCTAAGGACATCACACACATCCATGCCCGAGGCAGGATTCGAACCTGTTACTGAAGCAGCAGTGCGGTTCTGGACTGAGGCGCCTAGAACCGCTCGGCCACAACGGCCTGCACACGAACCGGGCACCTGCCGCGGAGGCTCGTATGCAGCAATGTTCACGGAATGGTCATTAAGCGGATACTGTTGTGGCTGATCTGGGCGGTCAATTACGTAACAGTTGCACACGTGTTCGTGCGTACACATCTTTGCACCTGTCATTCACCTGCGTCATTTACGGCTCGTGGTGCACTGTAGTTACCTCGGCACTGGTTTTACCTGACAGCATTTTGCCATGCACGGTATACTTTAACTGCTGCAGCATGCAGACAGTTTACAAATTTAGCTGTTCCAAAATGCTTCTTCCCTTGGCCCGAAAGCCAACGATCGTGACATTTCGAATGCTTTCTTTCCGTATTATGACAATGGGGCTGCAGTTTTCTGCAGCCCATTCATTGCCGGTACTGCCACCTGCTGTCCGCGAGTGATTGTTGCACGGTGACATCGGACGTAGGCAGTGGGCCCATTAATGTGAATGGACCGTGTGTGTGTGTGCACGCTACTGCAGTCTAAAATCTTGATGACCATACGACCGGGAAGAAATTTGGAGATGTGTCTTCATTCACATAGAGCTATATGAGATCTACATCTACATGATTACTCTGCAATTCACATTTAAGTGCTTGGCAGAGGGTTCACTGAACCACAATCATACTATCTCTCAACCATTCCACTCCCGAACAGCGCGTGGGAAAAACCAACACCTAAACCTTTCTGTTCGAGCTCTGATTTCTCTTATTTTATTTTGATGATCATTCCTACCTATGTAGGTTGGGCTCAACAAAATATTTTCGCATTCGGAAGAGAAAGTTGGTGACTGAAATTTCGTAAATAGATCTCGCCGCACCGAAAAACGCCTTTGCTTTAATGACTTCCATTCCAACTCGCATATCATATCTGCCACACTCTCTCCCCTATTACGTGATAATACAAAACGAGCTGCCCTTTTTTTGCACCCTTTCGATGTCCTCCGTCAATCCCACCCGGTAAGGATCCCACACCGCACAGCAATATTCTAACAGAGGACGAACGAGTGTAGTGTAAGCTGTCTCTTTAGTGGACTTGTTGCATCTTCTAAGTGGCCTGCCAATGAAACGCAACCTTTGGCTCGCCTTCCCCACAATATTACCTATGTGGTCTTTCTAACTGAAGTTGTTCGTAATTTTAACACCCAGGTACTTAGTTGAATTGACAGCCTCGAGAATTGTACTATTTATCGAGTAATCAAATTCCAACGGATTTCTTTTGGAACTCAAGTGGATCACCTCACACTTTTCGTTATTTAGCGTCAACTGTCACCTGCCACACCATACAGCAATCTTTTCTAAATCGCTTTGCAACTGATACTGGTCTTCTGATGACCTTACTAGACGGTAAATTACAGTTTTTATGCTTGTGTCCATGAAAGGTAAATTTAAGTGTCCTGTAGCGTATTTTTTAGTGAATGACTTTGATGGTGGTGTGCAGGCAAAGTTAATAAATTCTGCTGTGGACATGCTAAGCAATTCAGGCATCAGAATTTGGGCAGTCACTTGTGATGGCACAAGGACTAAATAACATTGGGATGCAGCATTAATTTTCATCAAAAAGACTGAAGTTACCCAAAATGACTGAGTAATTTTGTACCAGTATTAAAATTTTACTCCAAGAGAGCGTCTCATTGCCAGGCACACCTTAGCAATACATGTGAAATTTTAGTGTCTTGTGATGTAGATTGTGTGTGCAGTACTTTCAAAAAGACGGAAAAAAGTGGTGCGAAGTTACCCAGATTGACTGAACTGTTAAGTTAGTTCTCAGTTAAATATGCACTTTAAACTAACCAATTTCATTGCAAATTCCACGTTGGTACATGTGAATTAGTTCGGTAAAAGAAGAGAACAATTTTCGTGTCAGTGCCACACGTAATTTTGGTTGTTTCATAAGGTGCCCGACAATAATTGGCATATTGTTGTGGATATCAAAATTCACATTTAAATAAACCCCATTACGTTTCTTTCCGACGCCAAAGATGATGTTGCTACTGATAAGTGAATTACATTATATGAATAAAACTGTTCCTTACACGTGGGAAAAATATTGTTTTGCTTTTAGGTACTTGTGTATAGTGTTCATGAGCGTAAAACAAAATTGGTAGTTCGTTGCTTTAATGTTAACGTAGTTAGTTTTATTATCGTCAAGAATGTAGATACTTTCGAACGAAAACGACTGCCCTCCTTTCTAACTAAAAAATATCACATCCAGTCACTTCCCTAACTGCAATATGGTGGCAATAACAGACGACAGCCAAAGTTCGCCATCCGGTTAGTATAGAGATCACTGGCAGTAACTACTGCCTTACTATGTTCTCTGAAGGAACAGATTGTAAAAACATGTCAGTAGTAACTGACAATGGTAACTTAACAGTAGGGTAGGTAGGTGGTTAGTGTTTAACGTCCCGTCGACAACGAGGTCATTAGAGACGGAGCCCAAGCTCGGGTTAGGGAAGGATTGGGAAGGAAATCGGCCGTGCCCTTTCAAAGGAACCATCCCGGCATTTGCCCTAAACGATTTAGGGAAATCACGGAAAACCTAAATCAGGATGGTTGGAGACGGGATTGAACCGTCGTCCTCCCGAATGCGAGTCCAGTGTGCTAACCACTGCGCCACCTCGCTCGGTTTAACTTAACAGTATTAAGAGAAAAGAGTGGTTCCTGATCTATCAAATATTCATTATGATTAGTTGTACCACTACCAGAGGATACTACAATAGCCTGTAGTTCCTCCCATTGTGAGTGGTTTTCATTTATAAGAACTGTAATAGTTTCTACATTCTTAATTTTAATATCTTCCAAAAGTATTTTCTGTCTCTCTTATGCATTCGTATGTTGCTGCAACATTATATACTGAATTAATAGTATCATTGTCATTGTTCTGTTCCACTATAAATAATCATCAAAATCTTTTACATTGCTTTTGCCAGCTTGTATTTAGTCTGTTCATTTCATTACCACATATTAGAAAAATTGTTGTCTATTTGGGAAAACTACTCAGTCACCTGGGAAAATTTTTCTTTTATGTCTTTCACCCACTATGAAAATGCTTACAACATTAAATCTGTTGATTGCTGTGCAACCATCTGTGCTTTTGTTGCTAAAGTAATACTTTTCCAGCCATTGTCAATCTTCTAACAAACAGCGAAGTAAAAATCACAAAAGATGTTATTGTAAATTAATAAACACCATTTAGTTTTATCCTGCTTTTATCTTTTGATCGAGAATTAAATCCCCTCAACCAGTTTTATTTCTAAATTTAACTGTGTTTGATGTACAAACTTCATAATTAAATATTGCCCTTAACACTTAATGACCTGTCAAAATCAATTGTAATTCAGTAACCAATTCACAATATTAAATCATAGAAGTACAGAGCTCATCAGATTATAATATAGTGAATATACAAGGGTAAGTCAATTATTATTTGCAAAGTAGTTATAAAATTTTATTGTAATCAAACAGGAAACTTAAAAACTTCATTTTTCGACAGTCTCTTTGCGTTTCAACACACTTTGTCCGTCGTTGTACACGCTTCCTGATGCCCTCATAAAATGTTCTCGGTTGAGCCAGGAATGCATTGCTGCTTTCACTGCTTTGTCCGAGGCAAATTGACTGCCTCTTAATACCTGTCTAAGTGGACCAAACAAGTGATAGTCAGAAGGGGCAAGATCGGGACTATATGGAGAATGATCCATTTCTTCAAATTTGAGTTTCTGGAGTATTTCAGCAGTGTGGGCAGCAGTTTGCAGATAGGCATTGTCGAGCAACAACACAACACCTTTCAACAGCAATCCTCGACGTTTGCTTCAAACTGCAGGCAGTAAGCATCTCACTGTAAGGTACTTTGTTTATTGTTGTGCCCTTTCCCCATAATGTTCCAGTACTGGACCTTATGTGCCCCAAAAAAACCCGTAAGCATCAGTTTTCCTGTGGTAGTTTGGTCTTGAACTTTTTCTTGCACAGTGAATTTGAATGTTTCCATTCCATACTCTGCCTTTGAATGTCTCCATTCCATACTCTGCCTTTGAATGCCTCCATTCCATACTCTGCCTTTGAATGCCTCCATTCCATACTCTGCCTTTGAATGCCTCCATTCCATACTCTGCCTTTGAATGCCTCCATTCCATACTCTGCCTTTGAATGCCTCCATTCCATACTCTGCCTTTGAATGCCTCCATTCCATACTCTGCCTTTGAATGCCTCCATTCCATACTCTGCCTTTGAATGCCTCCATTCCATACTCTGCCTTTGAATGCCTCCATTCCATACTCTGCCTTTGAATGCCTCCATTCCATACTCTGCCTTTGAATGCCTCCATTCCATACTCTGCCTTTGAATGCCTCCATTCCATACTCTGCCTTTGAATGCCTCCATTCCATACTCTGCCTTTGAATGCCTCCATTCCATACTCTGCCTTTGAATGCCTCCATTCCATACTCTGCCTTTGAATGCCTCCATTCCATACTCTGCCTTTGAATGCCTCCATTCCATACTCTGCCTTTGAATGCCTCCATTCCATACTCTGCCTTTGAATGCCTCCATTCCATACTCTGCCTTTGAATGCCTCCATTCCATACTCTGCCTTTGAATGCCTCCATTCCATACTCTGCCTTTGAATGCCTCCATTCCATACTCTGCCTTTGAATGCCTCCATTCCATACTCTGCCTTTGAATGCCTCCATTCCATACTCTGCCTTTGAATGCCTCCATTCCATACTCTGCCTTTGAATGCCTCCATTCCATACTCTGCCTTTGAATGCCTCCATTCCATACTCTGCCTTTGAATGCCTCCATTCCATACTCTGCCTTTGAATGCCTCCATTCCATACTCTGCCTTTGAATGCCTCCATTCCATACTCTGCCTTTGAATGCCTCCATTCCATACTCTGCCTTTGAATGCCTCCATTCCATACTCTGCCTTTGAATGCCTCCATTCCATACTCTGCCTTTGAATGCCTCCATTCCATACTCTGCCTTTGAATGCCTCCATTCCATACTCTGCCTTTGAATGCCTCCATTCCATACTCTGCCTTTGAATGCCTCCATTCCATACTCTGCCTTTGAATGCCTCCATTCCATACTCTGCCTTTGAATGCCTCCATTCCATACTCTGCCTTTGAATGCCTCCATTCCATACTCTGCCTTTGAATGCCTCCATTCCATACTCTGCCTTTGAATGCCTCCATTCCATACTCTGCCTTTGAATGCCTCCATTCCATACTCTGCCTTTGAATGCCTCCATTCCATACTCTGCCTTTGAATGCCTCCATTCCATACTCTGCCTTTGAATGCCTCCATTCCATACTCTGCCTTTGAATGCCTCCATTCCATACTCTGCCTTTGAATGCCTCCATTCCATACTCTGCCTTTGAATGCCTCCATTCCATACTCTGCCTTTGAATGCCTCCATTCCATACTCTGCCTTTGAATGCCTCCATTCCATACTCTGCCTTTGAATGCCTCCATTCCATACTCTGCCTTTGAATGCCTCCATTCCATACTCTGCCTTTGAATGCCTCCATTCCATACTCTGCCTTTGAATGTCTCCATTCCATACTCTGCCTTTGAATGTCTCCATTCCATACTCTGCCTTTGAATGTCTCCATTCCATACTCTGCCTTTGAATGTCTCCATTCCATACTCTGCCTTTGAATGTCTCCATTCCATACTCTGCCTTTGAATGTCTCCATTCCATACTCTGCCTTTGAATGTCTCCATTCCATACTCTGCCTTTGAATGTCTCCATTCCATACTCTGCCTTTGAATGTCTCCATTCCATACTCTGCCTTTGAATGTCTCCATTCCATACTCTGCCTTTGAATGTCTCCATTCCATACTCTGCCTTTGAATGTCTCCATTCCATACTCTGCCTTTGAATGTCTCCATTCCATACTCTGCCTTTGAATGTCTCCATTCCATACTCTGCCTTTGAATGTCTCCATTCCATACTCTGCCTTTGAATGTCTCCATTCCATACTCTGCCTTTGAATGTCTCCATTCCATACTCTGCCTTTGAATGTCTCCATTCCATACTCTGCCTTTGAATGTCTCCATTCCATACTCTGCCTTTGAATGTCTCCATTCCATACTCTGCCTTTGAATGTCTCCATTCCATACTCTGCCTTTGAATGTCTCCATTCCATACTCTGCCTTTGAATGTCTCCATTCCATACTCTGCCTTTGAATGTCTCCATTCCATACTCTGCCTTTGAATGTCTCCATTCCATACTCTGCCTTTGAATGTCTCCATTCCATACTCTGCCTTTGAATGTCTCCATTCCATACTCTGCCTTTGAATGTCTCCATTCCATACTCTGCCTTTGAATGTCTCCATTCCATACTCTGCCTTTGAATGTCTCCATTCCATACTCTGCCTTTGAATGTCTCCATTCCATACTCTGCCTTTGAATGTCTCCATTCCATACTCTGCCTTTGAATGTCTCCATTCCATACTCTGCCGTTTACTCTCCGGCTCGTAATGATGGATCCATGTTTCGTCACCAGTAATGATCCTGTCTAACAAGTTGTCCCCTTCGTTGTCATAGCGATCCAAATGTTTTCTGCAGATGTCCAAGAGCCTTTGTTTATGTAACTGTGTGAGTTGTTTTGGGACCCATCTTGCACAAACTTTATGAAACCCAAGTCTGTTGTGGATCATAGGCAGAACCATGACTAATTTTCAGATGATGTGCCACTTTGTCAATAGTTAATCGTCTAAGAGACTCATTTCATGTGAACACTCAATGGTTTCTTCATTTGTGGCAGTAAACATTCGTCCGGCTCCTTCATCGTGCACAACACTTCTGCGACCATTTCGGAATTTTTCAATCCATTTGTAGCTACACTGTTCCCGTACTGCACCGAAAGTCTTCAGTGAATTTCAGCCCAGATACGCCTTCCGTTGCTATTCTTTGGTGCAAATATACAGCGGAGCAGCCACGATTAACAGCAGGGCAGCAATAACGAAACTAACCTAGCAGCTTGAAAATTGCAAAGATATAACAACAAATAAACAAAGCACGGTGGGCAACGGCCTTGCCGCAATGGATACACCGGTTCCCGTGAGATCACCGAAGTTAAGCGCTGTCGGGCATGGTCGGCCCTCGGATAGGTGACCATCCATGCCGCCATGCGCTGTTGCCATTTTTCGGGGTGCACTCAGCCTCGTGATGCCAATTGAGGAGCTACTCGACTGAATAGTAGCGGCTTCGGTCAAGAATACCATCATAATGACCGGGAGAGCGGTGTGCTGACCACACGCCCCTCCTATCCGCATCCTCCACTGAGGATGACACGGTGGTCAGATGGTCCCAGTAGGCCACTTGTGGCCTGAAGACTGAGTGCTCTTTTTAACAAAAATATAACTAAATTGCGGATAACAATTGACTTCCCCTTGTATAACAAGAAATCTGTTTTAAGCAGTGATTGCATCTGCTGCTTTTTGTGTGTGTGTGTGTGTGTGTGTGTGTGTGTGTGTGTGTGTGTGTGTGGTCAAATTGCCTCTGCCCTGATCATCAAATGAGCATGCCACTGGCTGCTTGTCATGTGGATACTGTGTTGGCTGCTGAGAGCACTGGCTACCCAAGTTGTGTCACAGTAATTTGTTGTGAACAGCAAGCTGTCGGCTGCTGTTAAATTTTATAGAGTGCGACTTCTGCGAACTCTTCTGTTGCCACATTGATTCCCTCCCTCTTTTCACATTTAGCTCTCAAGTTCGGTGAGCCTGAAATGCTTTCAGATCTGCATTTGCTTTTTACACTCAACGTATTACTACTGTCATCGTGGCACTGATTTGTAATTATATTTATTGTGATTTAGATCTTCTTTATAAATGTTATATGTTGCTAAAAAGTCATTTGAGAGTGTCTTAATTTCATAATATTCTCCCTGTTTATTTCCTCTTTGCAGATAACAGGAAGTATTTAAAATTTGTTTTCAGACAAGTTTTGCAGCACTGGATGAATTCTTGCATACACATAAATGACACCCCGCATTAAAGTTCTACAAATTAATTTAACTCGTGCATCACTACACGTAAGATGTAAAATCCACTATTTGTCTGTATTTTTCACTGGAGTTTTTAGTTTGTCTCAATGCTTAGAGTTACTTATCCTTGTTCATTGCAGTAAAGCAACCACACTGTCCAAATGCAATGATGTTATTTGCTTATTTGTAGAGGTCAGTCTTTATCACTGAAAGAAGCCAAAGTAAGAGAATCATTTGTCATTCACACGTTCTGGCACTGCTTTAACAAGGCAGAAAATGAAAATAGTGGCACAGTCAAGAAATAAATATGATTGCAATTGGGGTTGACTGTTTCTAGACAGTTTGAATCCATCACAATTGCAGCCTTCTTATTTAGTTTCATCTAATGTGACCCAATACCCAAATTTGTCCACATTTGCCAGAATCTGTCTTTCAGTGCCATGCAGTAGTGCGTATAGGTAAAGACTTCTCCGATGCTGGTCTCGTTTATAAAACCACAGTATCTTACGTTAATTACATAAAGTATACTTCGTGAAATTTCCAAATTTATAGAAAATCCAATCTCATCTCAGAAGGTAAAATTAGGCCAAATACTGGATATCCATTTAATCTATCTTGATGACCCAGACTGGCACCAAAACTTCTGGCCAATAACATAGATAACCATTATTTTTACAATTTTTAGATTATATAGCTTACAGTTAATCCAGATTACATCACTGACTAATGTGTATACCTATTACTTTGTCATATTGCTGAAGGTGTAATTACTGTATAGCTTAACATTTTGTAATATCTGTCCTACAAATCCATCCCTGTTCCAGTATTCATTGTGTGAAGTTCTGTGTAAGACACTCTTAAGTTTCCTATTATTCAGTAGACTATGTAAATAATAGCTGTTGCCTACCACTCAAAGAACGAAGTTACTGCCACTTCTGCATTTTCGTTGGACCACTTACACGAGTAATCCACATAGCTTATCAATTGTCGTGGACGGGTGCCAGGAGGTGCCATACCAAAACTCGTCCGAGCTTTTCAAAAAATTTGTTTTTTCCACTACAGAGCTTCGTCGACCTCGGTCCGCGCCACAGGCCCCGCATTGCCGAGGCCACTGCCCCATCGACCTGTGCAATGCAACGCTGTGTCATGCTGGCCTCGTTCGCCAGCTGTAGAGTTCCAATTACGTCAGGATGGCTGCGCCAGCAGCAGACACGTCAGCCACCGTCCCCATCGACTCCGCCGGGAGCCGTAGGCCAGCCGTACTGCTGCTTCTTCCTCGGCTGGCACAGCTGGGAATGCGGCGGCAATGACCGCTCCCGAACCTGCGGCCCTCGCCTTGTAAGTCTCCGGCATGTCTCTGGAGCCGAGATGACTGTCCGTGGTAGCGAGCCGAAGAGTAGCCCGCCCTGGCCGGCTGTGGACCTCGCATCGACCTCAGTGTCGAACCGACGACGCGCCGTGGACTGGGACGCTGTCGCCAGATCTGTTGCCACGTGTAGCCCGACAGTGTGACATGCGCCACCGTCCAGGAGAGCTGCCACACTTTGATGAATCTCATTAGAAAACCACACCTATTTGTACTCTGCTTTGCAGCTCTGTTTCGCTAACTGAGCACTCCGGGTCACATATGCCCACACCCCGGTTGCACCAGTGGGCACCTTCTGCTTACAGCTTGCGACATGCGAACCGCTGCATTTACTCTTTTCAGTGGTTTAATGGCCCCAGTGGCCTCCATTCCATTTCGCAACTGCTGGTCAGTGTAACTTACTGCAATCCGACCCGCAGCTGGCTGTAACTTGTACACTCCAAAATACTGCACCAAATCTAACTTCCCTATCTTGAAACTGTGGTGCCGCTACACAATCATCATTAGTAAATGTAGGTAATACGTAACAAGCAACCCAATCACCCTGCGTTTAGTAACAATTAACGTAAATGAACTGAAAGGGAAATAATGTTGTACTGAATCATTACCTGTTTAAATCACCTAATAATCTAGAGAAGAATGGTGGTAATTATTGTAACGGCGACCAGAACAGTCACGGGGTTGAAGTGACGGAAAACGCGGCAGGACCCGCGGAGCGGGCGATAGTGCAGAGACCTCTAGGGGTCTTCGGCATCCGTGACGTCTGGCGGGGATTCAAATTCCGCTGCATGCAGTACCGGAGTAATGAAATCTACTAAACTTATGAGGCACAAAATAGGTCGGGATCGTAATGGGGTCCAAAACAATTATTTTATAAATGAAAATGACTGTAATGGGATCTTTACAGTAATTATATTCCTGCAACTGGTAGTGGATCCCAAAATACGACCACCTTTAACCAGAGAATGGTAACATTGAATGTACAGAAGATCTTTAAAATGCAATTCAGAAGACTCATGAAATGGGACATTTACACTGCAATAATTGCAGCAATACAAGAAGTAAGGCTTGAGCAGGAATGCGCAAATGCGCAACATGTGGGTAACTATACACTTTTTAACACTGGTAAAGGGCAAAACCTCATTTACAAGTTATGTAACAAAAAATTGCAGAAAAGAATATATCTTGACTCCAGCATTGTAACACAGCACACTAACAGCTGTTTGACTGCCTACCATGGAGTAGTTGCATCAAAAAGTACATACAAAATCAGTTTCTGTAAAGTGCAATTATTCACGAACTGTGTATCTATGGGCAACCCTTCGTGATGATTAGTTTGACGAATCCAGATAAGACTTTTATGCAGTAAGCTTTAAATAGTTTAAGCCATGGACCTAAAGAATTAGATGTTTAACTATATTGATACTACAATGCTTTTAATTGAATTTGCTCTATTCAGGGGTGGGGTGGGGAGTGAGACACAAAATGCAATCTGTAACAAATTTAACTAGCTAAGAGCAGAAATTCTGAAAAATACTTTATTTCATTTTCTGTGATACAACAGAAATTAATTACATATCCATCTTAATATTTAAGAGGTATGGAAGTACAACAACATTTATGTAATGTTTAGTAAGTACTGAATAGTTCTCTAGTGAATGCAGTTGCTACGTCTATGGGTAGAAGACCTTTGTGATCCCTTATATCCTTGTTTGCTCCAGCCAGAAGCAGTGCCCTCACTGCTTCTACATTGTCTGTGGCAGCAGCCCAGTGGAGCGGTGTCTTCCCCCAACGATCCTTAACGTCTACCTTTGCCGATGCCGTCAACAGTGTCCACATGATCTTCACATCACCCCGATACGCAGCTGCGTGCAGAGGTGTCTGCAGACTCTTGTCCTTCACATTGGCAGGTGCTCCCCCGTCCAGAAGACACTTCACAGTTTCCGCACCGGTGTACGCTGCCACTTGCGCGTAGGTGTTCGCTCTGCCACGTCTAGCCAATTCTGCACCTGCGTTCATCACTGCCAGATGCAAGACGGTGTACCCATTATTGTCCCTCACGTCGACTGGTGCCCCCATTCCCAGCAGCCTCTGCAACTCGTCCACTCGGGCAGCTTTAGCTGCCACTATCATCTTCTCAGCCAAGTCCTGTGTCTGCTCCACAGATGATGCCCTGCAAAGTAAACCGTAATCGGCACAATTCTTTTTATCAACAATAACGCGGTGTGCAATAATCAAAACTGACATGTGGCTGTGTCATACCAGAAACACTAAGAAAATGTACAGGAAACTGAGGTGGCACAGTAAGGCCACAAATGTACGGGCATTCTTGGGTCAGCTTTCAGGCAAATAGGTAAAAATAATTAATATTCTACTCACAATCCTTGTACAAAAAGAACAGTACACTCACATAGGAACTCTATGTGAAATTCTAGTCACATGGCAGAATTAACTATCCTGTTACCACCTCTGTCGAACACAACATGGCAGAAAACAAAAATTACAGGCAGTACTCACAAAAATAATACCGGGGCCAATGACCATCACAGATTTAGTCAAAATTGTGTGTGAACATTCCCAAAGGACACTGGTAAAGTTTTACTTCCTCCAGTGCAATAACTGCCACGATATAGTTATTTGTTTGATCCCATAGTGCACCGGTCAACAGTACACTGACGAGTTTTCGGCAACTTTGTGCACAGTATCTCTGGCAATATTTTACGGAAAGGAAACTATCTTTTACAGCTTCTAGCACTCTCTTAAACTAAACAAAGAGATTTAATGGCAATTTTAATAAGAATTAGTTACAGCAAAGTCAAAAAAGCAGAAGTTTGTAAACTGTTCGTGCTACCAACAGTGTCTCCTCAACAACTGTTCAGCAAACAAGGCTGTGCATGGGCCTCCACGGCAGGCACCGATTCACACATCCGTGCCGACTGTTGTTCAATGGCGACAGAGGCTAGAATTTGCACGCCAATACCACAATGGAATGTCCTTCAGATTGTTGGTTGACTGGGGAGGTCATAGGCCCCATGATGTAGGATGACAAATCATGAGAGGAACAACACAGACAGAAGAGAACAGTCCCAGTCCAGAGGAAGGGTAATATGCAAACAGGGAGGTAAAAGGAACTTTGGGCAGCAGGAAGTGGAAAGAACAGGAAAGGTTTGGGTGGAAACTGGGAGAGCAGGGGTACCGCAGAAACACTACCTGAAGTGGGGTAATAGCACCCCCACTATACCATTATCATGATAAATGGAAAAAAGACACGAGAAAGAGGACACAAAACTGCACAACAGACCAGACAAAATGTGAGGAAAATGGCGGGGAGAACCTGGTGAGTGTGAAGGTAAGGTCAAGGCCTCCATAACTCAAATTCCAGAGAAAAATTCGAGGACTTAAATGTGAGACGACAAACAACTTTTGCAAAGAAAACAAAGGACAGATGTTATAGCATGAGGGTCGTCTGCAAACGCCTGAGACGAGGAAGGTAGGGGAGCATATTTAGTGCAAAGGGCCAAAATGTGGGAGCAGCCCAGCAAAATATGGATGGGGAGCCCCACAACTACAAAGTGGGGCAGACTCACTGCGTAGTAAAAAAACAAGCGGCTAATCTACTATGGATAATATGAAGACAGCAGAGGATAGCAGATTCCACTGGAGAGAGGCTGAGGGGACGACGACACACTGTGCAAATCTCCTCGATTGCAAGAAGTTTATTGGGTAGGGAGGTAGTCTCCCAAGAGTTGGCCCACGATTTAACAAAAAGGGATATGATGTAAGCAGAAAATCCATCCCCAGAGGGATCAGAGAGAACGGGATTGGTGGGTGGGCAGGGGTAAATGCTGCCCCCCTCCCTCCCCAGCTTGATGAATAGCATGTTCATTACCAGGGGTACCTACTTAGCTGGAATCCAAAGGAAATCAACCTAACAAGCAGCATCAGTAAAATCAGTGAGAACGTCATGGATGGCAGCGACCAAGGGGTGGTGCAAAAAATTCAGCAACAGCCTGAATGCCACTCACCGAGCCCAAACATAACAAAACTCTGGTGAATGAACTCCGTTTAATGAAGCAGAGCATCAGATGGCCATCAGTTCCACAGTAAATGCCCCACAAGGGGCAGGCAAGAGATGGTGTTCCATGTCAACTGAAGACATGAGATCACATGTTCAGTGAAAACACCATTGGAATGATGAAGGCTTTTGGACCCCAGAAGAGATCCATTTGAATTCGGGGAACTAACCAAAGGACAGTGGTCAGGAGAGAAGGTGGAGAAAGAAGTAACAGCAGGGAGAAGCAAGGTGGAGCCCAACCAGTAAACCTATCCAAAGGCGGGCTGGTGACAGCCTGAAACTGTGAAAATGATAGAACAAGGTAGGTGAGCTGGAGACCAGCAAGTGATGGCATAAGGAACCAGAGATGGGAACACTGAATCGAAAGGGCAGGTATCCCAGTGTCAACCAGAAAGCTATTGACAGGGCAGACGCGAAAGGCACTGCTGGCTGAACGAGTGCCATGATGGTGAACTGGGTCCAAGAGGAGAAACGTTGAAGGAGCAGCTGATCCATAAACTTGACGACCATAGCACAGACGAGACAGAACTAATGACCAGTAAAGGCAGAGAAGCGTCTAACTATCTGAGCCCCAAGAGGTGTGGACAAGGAAGCTATGGACATTGAAAACACCCAACCCCTTCAGATGACTGACAGAGGGGAACCAAATAACATTGTTGTCAGAAAGAAGAAAGGGAACTGGTGGGCTACGTTCAGGTGCTGGGCACCGAGGTAGAGCTCCAGATCACGATGGACTGTAGTACACAACAGAAATAGACCACCCTCGACTTAAGGGGATATAATTGAAAACTGTGAGAGTGTGTCCAGGAGGAAGTCTGCCAGATGGCACCCTGGAGCTGTCACTTCGCAGGCACCGACGAGTGAGACTAGCCCAAACACAGAACAGGGGTGACCAACAGTCTGGTAGAACCAGAAGTCCATCATTAATACCAACAAGAAAAAGGACACACTACAGAGCCCTGTGGAACACCTTATTCCTGAGTCTGCAGAAAGTTGAGACTAGTGCTAACATGGACTCGGAAAGACCAGTGGGACAGGGACTGGCAAATAGAAATGAGGATGTGCCGGCACCAAGCTGTGTTGTAGGCTTTACGAAGATTGAAGAAAACTGTGAAAAGATGGCAACAGCGATTAAAAAAGGCATGAATGGTTTCCAATCAAAGCAGCTGATCCATCAGGGACCAGCCCTGAAAGCTGCACTGGTAAGGAGATAAAAGGTCCCCGAGACTCAAGGACCCAACTGGGCCAACAAACCACCATCCATTCCAGTAAACTGCATGGTGAATTGGTCACACTGATTGGCCAGTAACTATCAAATGTCACCATATCCTTGCCAGTCTTACGGCAGTGACCCTCTCCACTGGAGGCGGGGGAGGGGGTAAATGCCTTTGAGGCAAATGCAGTTTAACACCTTAACGGGGGGGGGGGGGGGGGGGGGGGGGGGGCGGGGGGGGGGGGGGGGTGTGACGACTGTAGTATCCATTACAGTTCCATTGAATAAGCACAGTGATCCATATGTAAGAGGTTAGACTCGGGTTACAAGGCTGTCGGTACTGTGTCCCATGACTTTCTCCCCCCCCCTCCCCTCTCTCTCTCTCTCTCTCTCTCTCTCTCTCTCTCTCTTTCATAGGATGAGGAGGGCAGGTCACACAGAGAGAGAGAGAGAGAGAGAGAGAGAGAGAGAGAGAGAGAACAGGCGACCTCAGGGCGTACAGATTAAGTGTCCTGTGGCCAAGTAGTGGTAGGAGGCTTCCAGCCTGAGAGAAGCTCGGAGGAGGGGTCCTGGGAGTGAGCCCCATAACCGCAGGCACTGAAGAAGGGGGGATACTTTTCCAGCCTAAGAGGGGGAGTGGCACCCAGAGTGGAAGACATGGGAACCACTGGGGAAGGGAGGGGAGAGCCGTGGAGGATTGAGATAAGGAAGAGGGAGAAGGGTGAAGGATGTAACAGAGGCAACGGTAGAAGTCATCACACAGTGTGAAGACTCATTTCTGGTAAGCCTCAGTGTAAGATAAATGATCGAAAGACTTATACAACACACATTACACATAAGCTCGGCCCTCTTTGTGAGGTATCTCCCTCAAATGCCAGGATAAAGGCGTCAGTGTTGGGACAATTGTACTTACGATCTATCTAAACATAAAATTAACACCCTCCCATTCCAGATTGGCCCAGAGGTCGTCATCAGCTCTAAGGATGAGATCTGTATGAAAAATAACTTCCTGGACCACATTCAAAGACTGGCGAGGAATAATAGGCACCGGGATGTCACCAATATGATCGCAAGAACTAAGTGCCAAATGATTGGGTGGCAGAAGTAGTTTTGATCAACAGTGAATCCGACCACATGTTACTAAGAGATTCCAGTTTGCCAACCTTGTCTTTGATATTTTCAACAACAAAAAATAACAACTCTGTGGCAGTGAAAGGGTCCCCATCTGTCCTAGTGCAGACAAGGGACTGTAGTTTATCATGCATTTAGCAGTAGAATATGGCGCGGAAAAAATATTGTGCCGCATGCAACTTCCATCCGATTTCGACGAAAGAATTCGTGACTGAACACTCTATTTGGCAGAAACAAAGAAAATTGAATAACTTCATGCAGGAGTGAGACATAGTCCATTCACCAGTTCCATTTAACTCTGAATTTATGGCAATTAATAGATGAACTTACACTGCAATGAAGGATTTAACATGGATGCCGTTTTGACTGGCACTTCTCTTCTCGTAATGAAAATAATTCCTTTGACGTTTTCACATACACATCGCACAATAAATCTACTGCTATGCAGTATTGCACTTTTAGTATTGCTCTTTAACTTTACACTAAAATAATAATATTTTTAACAATAATAATACGGCAGCAAGACATGCGTGTCTAACAAGTTACAAGAGAAAATGAGTAACTGTTCGAGAATATCTCGTACATCAAAAGAATGTGAAAAAGAATTCTTCTGTCCGTTTTTCGCGGAATAAACACGTTACGTCACAGGTCGTTCACCTTTTACATTCTCGCAGCATTAATTGCTAACTGTAGTTGTTGCCAAGCAACTGCTCGATTAGTGAAGGATTTAAAATGATAAGGCAATCACATAATGTTACACCCTCCAATCAGGGACTCTCCCCATGGGCAACACACAGCCACAGCAAGGGCCATCTGGCATGGCTGCTATTGCCAGGAATTCTGATGCTCAAGCAACCACCCTAAGCATACGTGGGAAGGCAACACAGCTCAGGTACCAGGGGCAGGGGGGGGGCAGATCCCCACCACATAAACTGGATACACGTGCTGGCGACTCAGCAGAGCAGAGGGGGGCTACACCGGGGAGGTTCCACACTGTAGATGTTACGGAGGGAGTTTTCAAAATGGCTCACAGGACAGAGATAACATTTAGAAATTGAGGTTAAACCCCAAAGGGGGCCAAAAAGGGAGGATGAAGAGGAAAAAGCTAGGGGAACAAAACTGCAAGGAATACAGGAAACCAGGTGGACAGCCACATCAACATAAGTAAGAACACCTATAGAGGGGAAGGAGAGGGCAGAGGGGAAGAAGTGGGAATGGAGGGAGGGGGGACGGGGACACGCAGTCCAGAAAGGAAGAATGGGATGCAACAGTTCAGGGCCCATGTGTGCCATACACCAATTCACAGAAGAACTGTCACTCCCCTGGCAGGACCGTAAGTTCGAGTGCAGAGAACTTTCGGCTGTGGTTATAATGAAGTGACACAGCACGACTAGAACAGTGCTAGTGAAACAAACCAGTACCGATCAGTGTGCACAATTATAATTGTGCTGCAAGCAGAGCGAATCAAACGTGTCTTTTTGTGAGTACGGCAATCAAAGTTCACTAGTGGTTCTGGCTGCAGTCTGGCAACATTTTGCTTTTGCTCTGGGTAGCAGAGTCAGTACCACTGCTTTCGCTTCTGTTCTTTTGTCACATTTCGAGAAAACAGAGCAGCTGTTTTTACTCGGTATCCTTTATGGAACCAGTGAATCAAGTATCACAGCAAGTGATTAATCTTGGACAAGTTATCTGATGAGGTGGCAGCAAACAAAGTACAGAATGCATTTCATTAACATCTTACTACTTTTATTGTCTTAAAAGAATAGGCAATGATAAAGTTTAGGTAGTGTAACTGACAAGGACATGAAAATCTTGTTTTATTATATGAAAAAGTTTTGAAAACCACCTCATTTGAATAGCTTGATTTGTAGCTCAGTTAAAGTTTTGTCATGCTTGATAAGTGCCTCATACTGATTAGTCAACTTCTACTGCATGTTACTCATCACTCGGGTGTCCTAGGTCAATGACAGTATCGTGGAGAACATATACATTTCACAACATTGTCAGCAAATTCTAATGAACTTTGTATTGACTTCCAAAATATGCTCCACTTAGCACTCATTATCCCAAAATCATATTCAGTTGATTTTCATTGTCTGGAAAAACATTTGTTGAAATATTCTTTTCCTGAGTCTAAAACCTATTGACTGCAAGATTTGATAAAATGCCTCAACAATGGATAAGCCTCATCTCCAATATACACAACGAACACAAATGGTAGGGGAGAGTCTGGCAATGCATTAAGCTCCACTTCTTGCGTCAAGTGAAATACACTAGAAGAATGAAATCTACCACCTTCTCTTTCTTTCCCACAGCACCCAACAATGATTTCTTGTGAGGATCTGCAACTGCTTGTAAGATGACTGAATGAAAATTTTTTGTGTTGTAAACATTGTACCATAATTTTGTGAGCATTTTAGACAATGTGTTTCCTGTCAACATCATTGACTGTATTTCAAAGTTCTATATGTTCTATAAATCATTTACAGTATTTAGAAAATCATCTTCAGAAGGCATTCATTTGTTGTTGCTGGAGGCAACACAACAGCACTTTGGTAGTTGACTCCATAGTTCTTACAATTGTTACAAATATTATACTGAATGTCACAGCAATGTCTCAAAACCTACTACTGGTTTCTAGGAACTGTGACCTTTAAAAATTACATTACTCCACAGAAAAAAAACTGTAGTTACTTCTATATAATGCTAGATAATGAAGTTATGTACGATAACTATATGGCAACATACTCGCCTCTGTGTGCTATCATTTGCCAAAATCCTTTTTTAAACATCTCAAACCTTTCACAAGATACAAGGGCGTTACGAATATTTCATTCTAACTTTATCGTTTAAGTGTACTATATGCATCCATTTTATCAAGAGTGGTTGGAGTTATAGATCCCAAGTTTAAAAAATATATTAACAAGTTAACTACATTTGGCAGGCAGCAACATCTGACCTAACATGCACCCATAGTGCTGTGCTGCAAATGGAAACTATTCTACTTTCATGCAGAAGTTAATTTTGAAATATCACAATTACTATGACGACTAACAAAATGATGAGTAGTTCACCATGAAGCTGACAAATAACACTACTAGATGCGTGAGAATCAATTTTTTTTACTGAGCAGTTTCTGTAAAATCCTTAGAGCTGCCCAAGGTGCACCTTCAATCTGCTCTGTTGCACTGCTTCACTATAATTGGAAAGTTAATAAGACTAATTGGGCAATAGCTCTACATCTCAAGAGGTGTTTACGCGGTTTCAGTACTGCACCCTCATTCCAGCTATGATTGAAAATAGCAGGGATGAGACATTGGCAATCCGGTGATAAGTGTTAGAGCACTTGACCACAGGTGTAGTCTGCTCCTAGAGTCATGTCAGGGCAATGGGCTAGAGCACTGAGGAATACCCACTCACTGAACATATATAAGGTTCCACGTGATAAATGGTAAAGGAAGTTGCTCTACCCAATGTTCGAGGACACAAAATGCAGGCTGATAATTCTCTGATGCAGATGCTCGAGCATAATAAAAAACAAAATGTCTGGCAAACTCATCTGGATCAGTTTAGACATCACTTTTTACAGAGAAACCATATACACCCAAAGGGTACCTATGCGCATAGTCATCAAATCTTCGCCCAAGCTTGCGAAGGTGGGGTATGTGGTCCAATCACAACATATCACTGCCAGCATTCTCATTTCTGGTGTTTTATGAGGTAAGTGACCTGGGCACACAGGTGTTTAAGGACAATGAGATGCTCCATTAATGGACGTCACTTGTGGCATCGGAGAGCAAGCCTTCAATCTCTTAACGCCCCAGTGACTTTGGTGGACGACCAGTGTACTTTCTTCCACTGAAGGGATCGCAAAAAAGGGTGGGTCACTGAGTCAGCTGTCAATGGAATGGTTGCAGTTGTGCTATGGGCAACCGCACTGATACTTGCATGAGGTGAGGTGAGGTGCAAAGAGCGAAGACACTAGTGAAAGCATCCTAATCAGCTCTGGACAGATGCCATCTGGGTGTAAGCCCAGGCAAGTGACACCAAAGGAGGGTCAAGAAGATCAGAAAATTACCACTCTCTTCATGGACTCTTCAATGGATGGGCTGCAAACAGAAAGTTCAATGACCCAATAAGACTCATATACCACAATGAAGTGTGTGGGAACACCAGTATTCAAGAGATGAAGTTTTAGACAGCTTTGCCACAGCCAGTCATCATAGTTCCAACCTACCACTTAAGGATTGGGAGGGAGATACACTGCATATCAATCTGTTTCACCTTCAATGCCCCCAACCCAAAAACCATTACTCTTAGCGGGTTATTATCCACTCGACCCCTGCATCCAATCTCGTTTCTGCAGTATCTGGCTCAGCTCCAAGAGGGTCTCCTGGTAACCAGCCTGCAGAAGATAGCAACAGGGGTCATTCCGGACATGCACACTTTGCTGCATCTGCCGCAACTTCGATAGCCAATAGGTACATAGGTACATTGTAACCTTCCACAGTGTGAGTATTTCTGTCCATACACAGTTGGCTAGAGGCAATTCAGTTTCTACCAGCCAGAGACTGAAGTACTTTCACTGCCTCGAATCAGAAGTCACCTTCACCACCCGGACAGATGTGCTCCATTGACCTGTGCTCCAAGCCTTTTCGTTCTGTGTTGCGGACAAGTCGTGCTGCTTGTGAGGTAGCACTTTGAACATCGTGCTCTCAATAATCTATTTTCATTTCATTGAAGAACAATACTTTGTGACGAACTTTCACATTACGAAGAAGAATTTTTGGAGAACATTTTTTTTTTTTTATTTTGTTGTACTGCATCAAAAACAGCAAACTGTTTGTGTTCGAAGTTCACGTGTTCAAAGAAACATAGTTTAATATGTCTAAGTGTGATCCTGTGAAAGCATTCCGACTGAGCAATACTTCATACATATTACTAATCACAAATTCAATGTCTTCACATGAACAGCCACAGCCTCTAAAGTCATCTTGAGAGGTTGGTGTTTCCTGCAGATCAAGTCCATACCACACACGCAAACACCACCTGACATTCTTTCAGTGTGATTCTTGAAACAGCCGAGGAGGGTAGGGGTCCACTTTGCTGGAAAACAAGTCTTCTGGAGAGAAGCTAAAAACAGGGAAATGCACAAAAAAACATTGTAAGCTCAGCCAAGTGGCAGAAAAACCACTAGAGTTCCACTGGAGGATACAGCTATCAGTGGGAAGGGACCGAGGAGGCAGATCCTGCCTCAGTACTGCCTGCTACCACTGGTTGCGAAGACACTCCGACAATACACACTTCTTCCCAATCGAGGGACATGGATGGGTGAGGTGGGGGGGGGGGGGGGGGGGGGGGGGTCTTGGATAGTAGAGGCCACCAGGAATGCTGTCTTGCATACAGAGGTGGAACTTTTTGAGGCTAGTGGCACGGGGTCCACCAAAATCTTCCTCTTTTGGGAGACTACTACTTGTCCTTTGACAATTTAGACTTGTCCTTTGACAATTTAGACTTCTGTGGGGTGCTTGTCTGCCCCAGTTTCTGGGACAGGAAAAATGCAAAGTCCTACGACCGGAACCTTTGGCTCCTTCAGCCACTGGCTACATTCACTTGCATATCAGCAAAGTCCTAGGATGGGACTGTCCTGAAGGACCCCATCCTGGAGAGAGGTGCTGGAGCAAAAAGATGCTTCTCTGGCGGGTGGTTGGGGAGGGGGAGCAGTGGAAGGAGGACCCCCAGCCACCAGGACTGGGCGTAGTCAGGCAAACCAAAGGCCAGACATAGAAGATATGGAGAGCAATGGCACAGTCACTAAACAGGATGATGTTATCATAGCGTTAGTGTATCTTATGTCTTTGGCTCTTAATATGTGAGGTGGTTAAGGTCTTTTATTCCCAGGTTTTCTTTTCTCATTTGAAAACAGTGCAATCAGGTGATCAGGGGAATGGTGCTCAGCACAGAAGGTACGAGGGGCACAAGGAGCATTGCTGTTCAACTGACAGCCACAATCGCTACGGCTGGTGTTGCAATGTGAAGATGTGTCCAAATCTCGTGCATTTGTAGGAATGCATGCGAGGAGGAATATACAGCTTGACATCACAGCCACACACAATCACCTTGACCATCTCAGGCAAACAGCCACCTTCAGAGGCCAAAATGAAGGATGCAATATCCACTCTGGAGTCTATTCATCCCCACTGGACACGATGGGCAAAATGCACACCCCACTGCTCCAAATTAGCACACAACTTATCATATGTCTGTAATAAGAGATCTCTGTAGAAAATGATACCCTGCACCATATTCAGACTTTTGGGGGGGGGGGGGGGGGGGGGAGGTGGAGAGGTTAGTGACAGGAATATCAGCCAGCTTGTCACAGGGGAGCAGCAAACCATGAGAGAACAGTGCCACTTTTCATGTCTGAAATCGCTGCACCGTCCCCAAAACTGTTTAAGTGTTTCATGAAGGACAGTGGCTTTGCAGTCAAAAAGGAATCCTCATCTATCCCACAACAAACCCAGTATGGGAGGCGGGAAGTATTTCTCACCTCAACACTGAGCCGTATGTTCCTCCTATGGTGTAACCAGGCAAGAGAACATTTTGGGGTCATGCCTCTCCACAATGTAACATGTCTTTGCTCCAGAAGAGACTGATGGGGCCATGCAGCCACCGGCAGTAGGTGGTTTAATTCGCTTCATGTGTGTATCTTCCACCATGGTACCACCCAATCTGAACAGACTTTCCCCTTGGGCAACACCTGGCCAAAGCAATAGTTACCTAGCCAGTAAACCATTGCCCAGCATCCCTGTGCCAGCCATGATGGGCACATACTCTTTGGCTTGCATGGAGGTGGTGGGGGTGGTTTCCAGATCAGGTACAAACATGAGACCCCTGTGGGGTCAGAGGCTACCAATGTGCAGGTACTTTATGAACACCCCCTCCCAAGTTCGGAGTGGCTACACTGCTGGGTTATGGGATAGTGCTGTTGCACAAAAGAATGATGCAAAGAGTAAGGCACAAAAAGTGGAATATGTACAGTGCTGACCAAAAGGTTAAGAAAATGAGTGTCCAAAACACAAAACCAGATCCATGCACAATTAGAGCTCCAAGAAGGCCAGAAGGCCATCCAGTGGTGGTGGTGGTGGTGGTGGATGGGGGAACATACTTGCAATACAGAAAGCAAAGTAGTGGTGCAAAGGCTGTGGCCCCATGGTGTGGTGGCCAAGCACATATTCATTAAGGGAATGTGTGACTCCAGAAAGGAGGGGGCTAAAGATGTCCATTTTTAGTGTGTGTGTGTGTGTGTGTGTGTGTGTGTGTGTGTGTGTGTGTGTGTGTGTGTGTGTGTAGTTTATTTATCTCATAACATACAGTTACAAATCAAAGATTTTTGTACTGGAGACACATCAAATTACTTAAAAAAGTTATAACAACATATTTTAGCGGGCATTTCTGAATTTTTAGACATGAACAATTAACAAGAACCTATATAACACTTACGGTCATTTTGAAGCTTGCAATACAATTTATACAATACATAATCTTTATTGTTTTTCTTTTCAAAATGCCAAACTGTCCTGCATGAATTCTTCAACTGAATAACATTTTTCCACTAGTGTATTAACAATCTTTTTAGTGGGCCAAACTCCATATTTAACAGATTTGTGTTATTTAATTTATTGTAAATTTTTAATCTCATGTACAATGGTGTTTAGTGTGAAGTTTTAAATTGTGAGGGGGAAGTTTGAAACACTTTGTGTGTGAGATGAGTCCTGTAATTGTGGTTGAAATGAAAATTATCAAGCGAGTTTTGATTTTTATACATGAAAATAAAATTTTTTATAGATGTACAGAAAAGGAATGGTTAGTATGTTTAATTTTTTTAAATAATGGGCAACATGATGTTCTTTTTTGGACTAAACACGTTTCTTATGATTCTCTTTTGAAGAGTAAGTAATCTCTGGCTGTTCATCGAGTTTCCCCAGAAAATTATCCTGTATCAATAGTCTGAAAGTAGTTGTGGTAAACCATCTTTTGGGTGTCCATAAGAGTGGAACCAGATAAGACAGTCATTGCATAAGCTAGGCTGTTTAGTTTGTTTGCTTGGTAAGTAGACCTAGAAATTTTACATAACTTGCTTCAGTCATTTCCTGATTGCTGTGCACTATTTTTATGCAAGATGCTGATGTTCTAGCACTGAACTGCACTAAGTGTGTTTTTGTGACATTGAGTTTTAATCCATTATGCTGAAACCATAATTCTAGGTTTCCCTTTATTTTTTCCACACTACCTTGAAATTATTCTAAATTGTCATTTTCAATTAAAACTGAGGTGTCATCTGCGAATAAAACGGAGTGAACATCAATGTTTAAAGGTAAATAATTTATGCACAGCAGAAAAGATAAGGCCCTAAAATTGAGCCCTGTGGGACCCCTGTACAGATCCTTTTCCAGTCCCAGAATGATTTTTCCATTTGAATTTAGAATAACTCTGTTTTGACAATTGAGATTTGAACCACTGCAATGCCCTGTCCACAATCACATATATCTCTAACTTGGGTAGAAGTAGTAAGCGATTGACCAAGTCAAAAGCTTTGGCCAAATCACAAAAGATACCTGTGACCTTTTTACGCTTATCTATAGCAGGGCTTATCTTTTCATTGAATTCCCTGATGGAATTTATTGTATTTTTTTCCCTTTTGACATCCAAAAGTATTTTAACTATATTTTCTATAAGAAAGTTTTCAAGATGTTTCACAACAATCCTATCACCTTAGCAGAAACTGGCAGCAGGAGAAAAGGGTGGTAATTCCCCATGTCATCTGGTGAGCCTTTCTTGAACAATGGTCTTAATTCAGCATATTTTAACACCTCCGGGAAATATCCTTCCTCAAATGACTGATTAATAATTTTAGCCAATCTTCTGATTTTGCCACATTTATGAAGAAATCATTGAAACAGAAAAAAAAAGGTGGGGGTGGGGGGAGATCAACTTTGCCCACAATCTGTAAACTATTGGGAAGCAATACTACTATGACTTTGTATTGGCAGATACTACAAGCAAAGTCTTAAGTTTTTCCTACAATTCCTTCTGAAGACATAAAAAGCTAAACTTCCATTTTTCAAGCATCTATTTTTCAGATGACTTTGCTACAAATCATCGATATGAAAACTGCTCATGAAATATTTCATTATTTTACTGAAGAGCACAAAAAGTTGCACTAGACAGTTTTGTTTTCTTTCAATAAAATTTTTCCGGATTTCAAAGTTACCAAAAACTCATGGTGCACTGTTTAGAACTGCACTATGGGGTCAAAAAAACGACAATCTCCTGAACTATTGTATTGGTGATTGTGAAACTTAGGCAGTGTTTACTGGGAAAAATGCACAAATGTAGACATGAAATTTTATCAAAATTCATGACAGTCATGTAAGATACCCCAGACCACTTGGCGTGGAATGATCCACACGTAAGTACTGTCCAGCTGATGACTGCAGCATTAGGGTACAAGTTCAACAACAGTGAAGCAAAAGAATGTGTTTAATTTCCTACAAATGTAGGCACAGAAGTAACAAAGTAAGATGTAACTCACTGACAAGGTAATATTATACTCTCCCTCCACCCTACATATTGCATCTACTCCACCTCCCTGTCTCGGCCATTTCTGTATGCTGAAACATGACTTTACTTTCACAGCTTTATCTCTCGTACCTTCAAAATTTTTACCAAAGAAGCAACATACAAAGGTCATTCAACAAAGACAAATTGATACTGAAAAATTTTTATTTCCCTTCAAGTTGTCATTAAGAGTGATGCACTTGTTCCATCTTCTCATCCACTTTTGGAAGACTTCCACAAATCAGTTCCTTAATTTCTTGATAATCGCTCCAAAATCACCCCTAATGCCTTCAATACACCATTTTCGTAGTGAAAAAAAATGTGCAGGATGGTTATAATGGGACTTTTGCTACCTGAGCCAGTGTAGACGGAAAACTGATACAAGGGTTCCCAACTTTATAGGAATGATGTTCAGACTGTGCGCTGCACGACTTGCGTTTCTTGTAGTCTTAGTGGTACGACTTGCTGTTAGTTGCTGGCACTGGTAAGGCAATTCAAACAAGCATCAGTGTGAATTACAGTTTCAGGCAGTCAACATAGGACTAGACAAGGTGGGCAGGGCTTGGCTTTACTCACAACGCTGTTATGTCAAAACAACAGAAACAGCGTTGTTGCTCTTAGTGAGTATCAATGCATTACAGGAATATGGAGAGATCCTCACCCAAATTTAAGACCACCACTTGGAAGTTTATATGACACGGTTATTGGGGAATTGATCCTGGGAGAGGCAGACGGCCAATTGCAACACAAATTGTTGAAGTTATTGTTGCTATGGTTGAGAATGATGGACACAATGTGCAAACTTCAAGTAGCACACGAGCTGTGTCACGACAGGTGAATGTTCCACAGTCCATTGTTCAGAAAACGCTGCAAACACTCGTGAAATGGTATCTAGTGTAGTTACAGACTATCGTCACACTGACCGACCTTTTTAACCAGGAATATAAACCTGGTACATAATTAAACGTTATCCTCGTGTGGAAATTCTGCTGAAAAAAGTAACAGCTTCTTTAACATGAAGCCACACATTGTCATAGTGACAGTTCCACTTTTCATGATGGAGTTCCCTTGTTTTCTTTAGGACACAATCTTTCGTCAGCTGTTGAGGGACATTCTTGTACTCTGTGTTTTACTGCTCAATCTTGGAACGTACACCATGCTGTGGTATTGAAAAATTTAGTCACACTTAGGCCTTACTGGCCAATTTCTGGGTGTGTGCTTTTTCAGATGAGAGCATCCCGTTTGAACTTCTGTACTGTGTTGTTCAGTCATAATGTCGTTATATACCCAAAATTCATTGTTTCCATCATTCGTCCCTTTATCCTGGACACATTGTTTACGTTAGTTGCAAATGTCACCTCCAATCTACTTTTGAGCACGAGCTTGTCCAAGAATCCAGTGAGCATATTTTCTTGTCACAAGCAACACCAGACATTGTAGATTCGCCATAAGCCCTGTGAAGATCTTTTGTTTCTGAAACAGGCTTCTTCAGTAGAAGGCAAAACTTGATTATATAAAGATGTCAACTTTCTGCCATTTTAAAACTTTAGAGGGGGGGGTTCAAGTTATAACCACATTCAAGACACTACTGCCAAAGAACAGCTGAGATTAGACAGGGATGGTACCTGGTGGCAGTGTAATAACCTCTTCAATATGTTTGAAAATTAGTCACCATCTTTGTTTAACAACCATCATATTGTCCAGTTCACTATGCAGTAGGGCTCATTCCTACATTTTGAAAAACAAGACAACTTCAAGAATAATTTATTAAACAAAATGCCACTTTTGAAAAATAAGGCAATCATTTAGTGTTGTGATAATAGTCTGAGAGAGCACATACTAATAGGGCTGCTTGGGCAAAAAATCAACCGAAACTATTCTAAATAATGTATCCTAACATGTTCGAGTTGTTAATGTAAATGACCAGATAAAGGTCTTAAAAGCAGTGCCCTCTCACTCAGTCGCAATTTTAAATCTAACAGATAACATCTGACCATTGAGGACACGGTGTGGAACCTATTCACGGAAATCTTGCAGGACTCCAGCAGGTGGAATGGTAGCCCCTTCCTACCGTGCAGAGTTCCTACGACAATAGTTCCAGGGTGATGCCAGCTTGAGAGGACAACACAGTGTTCAATGACGTGATTAACTTGCAAACAAACTGCTGCACATACCTGGTTCTTGGCGCCGCTGCCGCCACCAGACTGCATATTTGAGCTGCAGCCTCCGCATTGCCCAGCAAGACATTTATCCAGCCGGCAGAGGTCATCACCTCGGGGTGGGTCGCTATGAAGGCCACGACTGCACTCTCGAGCCTCGGACAGGAGTGCAGCACAGCGAGGAGTGCGGCGGCTGCAGCATTCTCGACACTCAGGCCCTGCGCTATCTGTTCCTCGCACTTTTCTTTTAGCAACGGCAGATCGTATTTATCGGCGGCAGCTATCATTTCACCCAGCATGCTCGCTAGCTGCGGAGCTGTATCGGTGTACATGAAACACAGCAGCTGTTTTAGCACATCTTCTTGCAAGTCTGTTATCTCAATTTGGCGGCTGCGGGCTTCTTTCATGTTATTTCGCAACATGGCAGCAAAAACTGGACTCCTCGCTGTCAGTATGGGACTGTGGGCCAGCAGCTCAGAGTCACCGACCACCAGCTTCACGTCCGCACCCTCACCCGATTCCAGCAGCGTGCGCAGGTCAGTTGCGATACTGTGGTCCTGTGTGCTTGTTACAGCCATTACGACCTCTCCTGAAACACACACACAAAGAAACTTTATTTGAAAATGTTACCAAACAGTAAATAAGTGCATTCTTTACCTCTCAACCTATCTATTACATACTTATTTTACTTCCCAGCAGTCATCCTTGTTTAGCAGGACTGTAGTTTGTGTGTTGGTCATAGATACTTGCCTTTGCATATTTACTCCTTTAACTATGAAATGACATGGTGACGCATTATTCACTCACTGTACAGATTCATTCAATTCACTGTTGCATCGCTTGTATGAACTAGTTTACACAATTATTCTTCATATCACGACCAGAACTGCTGCTTCTGGATAAGACGAGTCTTCCAGGAAAAAACTAACACTTTACAATAAAAGACTTTACTGCTTCAGGTAAGGGCACCAGAAGTCACCTTTGGGGCAACAATGACAAATTTTATGCTATACAAGTGGTTAAAATGTATAAAAGATTAAAAATTCCATACTAGAATATCAAAATATTTTCATGAAAGTCCATACATGCACACACTTGCAAAGGTGTGTATGAAAGCTCTCAAAAACTGCTTGGAATAGGGAATGAGGTTAATGAAGAAATAATTTACAAAGAGTTGTTGGATGATCAGTGTGGTAAGACAAGACGAGTCAAGTCATACTGACACTAAAACGTTCAGTCCGTGAACTTAGTCCAGACAGCTCACAATATTTCACATGCTTTGATGAAATCACAGGTTATCAGCCAAGTTGATGTCACAACGTGTTGCGAAGTTTCAGTAAGTTTCTTACTCATAATCATTACCTCAAGACGAGAATAGGAACTCCATCGGAAAGTTGTAACACGACGACACAGCCGATAACCCAAGCTGATTTCATCAATATAATCTGCAAGATACCACACATTCCCATTTTGTATGTTTTGTTACACTTGTCTCATCGACTAAAACAGATGGCAGGTTCCCAGTTCAGTTCTACCATCTTGTCAGAATATGAAACACAATTGAAAACATGGCACGAGGTGACTTGTAAGCCGTAAGGACCACAGTCTGCTGCACGTGCAATCCTCCCACTGGCATATGAAGTAATTTGTTTATATGCGATGTAGAAATCTAAGACAATTAAAGGCAACTGCCACCAGCGACTGGCAAGAGAGACAGTCCATTGCCTCGACAATGTCTCACTGCCAGCCACTGCTGCACAACTACTTCCACTGTTTTTTTGACTCCACTGTGAGACAAGATCCTGGACAGGACTTACAAGGCTCTGTGTCACACTGGTTTCCTTGTAAGCCTCCTCAGCTCTGGTACCCACTCACTCATTTCCCCATATGCCTACACATTTCGGTATCCAGTAGAATGGGTAATATTGTTGCAAGACACAGTGTCTTCTCTGTTATGTTTTTTTTTTTTCCTCTGCTGGATGTTAATGCTTGTTGTGCACCGAGAGAATCACACTGAGTGATGAATTACTTCTGTTGATGTCTCGTGCTCCACTGCATTTGTGATTGCTTGGCACTTAATACTCTGCACTTGCTGCGAAAGTTGAAATCTGAAGATAACTCGTGGAAGGGCACCGAGTTGTCCAAGGCATTCCCTCTGCGTGCATGCGTGTGATGGCAAGTTAACAATCTTTCAATGGTAAATTCTTCAAACTCCATACCATATGCATATTCAATAATTTTTCCTTTAGTTAAAATTCTTCCCATATTATCCAGACTTTGTGGAGCGCGGTCATACCCAGCAGGCAGGACATTATTTATAAATAGGCATTTGCCTGAAGCAGTCTTGAATGCCCCAACTCTGGTCATTTATAAATAAAGTGTATTTTTAAAGTTTTTACTGCTAGAATATATTACTGCTATAATATATAATTTACCAATTAAAATAGGGGAACAGGACGATATTCCCGATTTTATTAATAGTTAGTAAGTGTTCACACTTGCGTTGTTTGTAACTAAGAATGAAAGGAAAAAAGAGAAGCCTGTTTTTTACTAGCATTCCAACTTGCTTGTGCCAAGGAAGGGCACATATTGCTAACAGTTGTTTATCATTTATATTATTTATAATATCCTCCTTATTTTTACCAGTGCGCCCCCCCCCCCCCCCTCACTCTCTACCTGATTCAAATCTCTGAATATTATTGGAAACAAAATTACTGAATCAGGATTTATATGTGGACAGGGGAGGAAGAAGAAGAAGAAGAAGAAGAAGAAAATAAAAAATCCCGGATATCCCAGTTATAAATACACTTTTTCCCAGATGAAAGTACACTATTCCTCTGCTGAAAGTACTTTTTTCCAAATTAAGTGGCAATATACTCTCCATCAGAGCTGTCAAACTTATCAATCCCTTGAATGGTGAAGGGTTTTATACACTGCCATAGAATTTCCCACACTTCGGGAAACAAAATGCAGAGGGGGAGAAAAATTACTTTTTGGAAAGATATTTAATGAGCGGCAACATTTAGTTTTTTGCTTTTTTTCCAAGGGCATGCGTAGGGAGGTTACTAGGAGCACAGCTTGAATTGCAGCAGCAGAGTGCTCCTGATAAGCAGAATTTCATTACTGTGTGCCGAAAATTTTGTGGGTTACCTGGCTGAATATATGTTCCGTCGAGCACTTTGAGTTTTCCACATAAAGGCCAATTACGGGTGAAACTGCCCAAGAATTCACTTTGCACCCACAAAAAGAATAATTATACTTCTTGTCATCGTTATTCCGTAATTTGTAATCTATGAAAGAACTAAAATAAATATGGAAAGCTAACTATGAAACTGTCTTTTTTAAGCATTTGTTACCCTTTAAGATACATCAAACACAAATGTGCCAGTAAACTTTTAAGTAATGGCATAAATGACTGGTCTTCTCAGTTTGAAATTTTTCTGCTTGACTGATCCTCTAAGTGTTAAGTTTTGAATGATGATCAAACATTCTGCAATTTCAGAAACTCATCACACTTTCTCACACGTAATGTATTTCATCTTGCATAAATGGAAATTTATTTTCAAATCAACACTTCTCAAACCACCATTCACAATATTTTCCCGCAACCTGTTAGAAATTTAAACAGTTGTGATGTCACGCTCATCGAAAGCAGTTTGTTGTTACGAAGTATTGCGAAGTCTTCGATACATTTTGCTGTCGGCAGAAGCTTGTGTGTGCACTGTGTTTTGCTGTTGCGAGTGGCGTATTTTCTTTGCAACTGAAGTTTACTTTTGGTATTATGCTCTTGTTTATGTTTTACTGCTGGTACTATTCTGAAGTAGTGGGGGTAACATAAAATTCTATGTTAAGAGTATCATTTCTTATCAGTCAAAATTACAAAAATTTAACTGAAAACAAACGAGAAATTCCCAGAATTTAAAAAAATTATTCTGTTCTTTCCCCGAGGAAAAAATTCCCAGGCTTTTCTCAGATTTCCCGGTTTTCCCAAGGTGCATACAACCTGTATTCAACAGCTGGCAACTGTTTCTTGATAATAAATATATTCTTAAGTGTAAACTGTTTTCAGTGAAAGAACAAAGAATGCTTTATTGTAAGATGAATCAACATCCGAGACCATAGTTTTCTATTCTGCTCCTTTCTTTCTCCATTTTTGTGCGACTTTGCTGTGAAGATAAAATGGGAACACCAACATAAAAAAGAATAACAAAGAATTTATGCCCAACTCGCTGGAATTGTTCAATTCCAATACTAGTCGATTCCTAGAGAGTGCGCAGTTCTTGGAATTGTGGGCTCCAATCAGTATGTGACACATCCCTAACTAAAATCATTATCGATAAACTGTTTTTACTCTAATTCCAGTTATTGCAAGTAAATATTAGTGCTACTGCTATTATTGGAAAAAGGTAGTAGATGAAATTTTGAGTTGGTGGTAACTGCTCGTAATTTCAGGTAATGAATGCAGTTCTGTGGGTTACTTAATTGTAATTGGCAACACTGGCATGACCACCTGACAGTCATTCAAATCTATGTGGTTGAGTGACAAGCAACAAAATTTCTTCTGTGCAATTTACAGTGCTACAGACAATGCGCTATCTGACAGTTGCAAGATGGTTAAGACAGAAGAACCGCGTTGGAGCTTTTTCAATTAAAAGCGGAAAGAAGTATCTTGTAAATATTGTTTTAAGAAATACAAACAGTCGCATTCCAACATAATGGAAAACACATCGAAAGCGTTTCAAGTGCCCTCAGAATTTCGAAAAAGTGCTTGAGGTAGCTACAGTCATGGAGAACAACTTTTTGCAGTAGCATAGTATCAGTAAAAATATTATGTAGCTACTTCATATAAATTATACTTTATTTCAAACATTACTTTTAAACTTTAGTGTCGTCTTTCTACCATGTACTACCCCAAGAATTGACCTCAAAGATATAAAAAGTCACATTTACAGTCCCAATTTATTTTCCCTAATAACTCTCCTCTAACTCTCAAACAGCTTTTTCAACTTGGTTAGCCAATCACTGAAGAGGCAGTGTTGCAAAACTATTTCAAATACAAAATAACAGCTTAAATCTTATTTATAAGTGCTGCTTATTGAACTTTAAAATGCATAAATGCCTGGGCATTTATGAATTTTGGGCACTTGCCCCAACTTATAAATACCCATGCATTTTACACTCTTATTCTGACCGTCCATTAATATCTGTAAGTAAGGAATATCAAAGCCTACATATTTTATAAAATAATCACTTGAGCCACAAAGTGTTGCGTTTAATCTGCTCCTTCCGTTACAGCTGACCCTCAGAAATAATCTATTGACACTGCACCATGTTAACAACTGAACAATGATACAACTTAATTTGCTTAAACACTATTTAGCATTCTGATATGCTTTTAATACACTGATTACTGTGGAAGAAACCAGAACTGACCAAAATATTTAGTCACTTTTCAGTCGAATCTCTTTGGTACAAACACGTATCTGTAAATAAAAATTGAAGCACTTACATAACGTCTTTGTCCCAAAAATGAAACCTGTATTTCAATGTTCATAAATTAACTTATTTATTATTACATCCCATGACTGTATTTCACCTGGTGCTTCAAATAGTCCCACACCTTTTCTACGAGGTAAAGATTGGGTGATTTAGTGGGCTAGCAGAAGTGTGATGATGTGCCTGAATTTTTGTCAAAAAAGGACTGTATGCTTGCACTCCTGTGGACATTTATGCTGAAGTCTTGGAAGATCAGAATGTCTAAGGGGCAGCACAACACTGACTAGGAATGCTGAAAACGACATCTTTGTTTACATTCAGTGCAACCCGTACGAGTGGGCCCAAGTGACTGTACAAGAAACACCCTGAAATCATTACAAATCAATTCAGGCCTGAACTACACCCTCTGCACACTGCAGGTTAACACATTTGTTGCCGCATCACTCACAACTGGATAATGCGTAAGCTTCTGTGAGAGGCCTGTCACCCACATAGGGGTGATCCTCGTTGTTCAAATTAATACGACTTGCAGCTGGAATTTTCGAAGGAATTTAATGGAATAAGCATTGAAATATAATTGTAGGATAAACAACGAACAATATACACACAATCCATTTTTTCCATTTATATTTAGGGTAATATATTACATTGACTGAGGGTGGTTTGGAAAGTTTTCGGAATCACAATGAGAGGTCAGCGTTAGTGCAACAAGTTGTTCATGTGATATTAATTGGAAAGATAGGTATGAAAGCAAAGGACATTCATGCCAATTTCCAGAATACACTGGGGGACTCTGCACCTTATATTCAACTGTTGCCAAGTGGACAAATGAATTTAAATTTGGTCAGGAGAGCTTAGATGATACACGCAGTGGTCAGCCAAAAATCATTGCAAATGCTAATGGAGGATCGCCAATTGAAAGTGCGTGAAATTGCTCACGCTTGCCAAACGTCATCTAAAAGGGTGTGCGTGAAATTGCTCACGCTTGCCAAATGTCATCTAAAAGGGTATATCACATTTTAAATGAAGAATTAGAAATGAAAAAAATTATTTGCAAGATGGGTGCCACAGCTCTTGACGCTGGATCAAAAAACACATGAGAATGGACATATCGGAACAATGTTTGGCCCATTTAAGAAAAACGAACAAGATTTTTTGCGCCGGTTTGTTTCCGCAGATGAAACTTAGGTGCACCACTATACCTCACAGACAAAACAATGGAAACACTGATCCTCCACCGCCAAAGAAAGCAAAGACAGTTCCTTCGGCAGGAAAGGTCATGGCATCAGTGTTCTGGGATGCTGAGGGGATTCTGTTAGTAGATTATCTCCCCACTGGGCAAACAATTACTGGAGAAAACTATGCTAACCTCGACAAATTGCAACACAAGATAAGCGAAAAAAGGGACAGGTTTAGCAAGGAAGAAAGTCATCTTCCATCAAGACAATGCATGCCCGCACACGTGCCATCGCCGTGGCAAAATTACATGAACTAAGGTATGAATTGTTGCCACACCCACCATGTCCACCTGATACGGCTACATCAGACTTCCATCTCTTCCCAAAACTGAAAACTTTTCTTGGTGGACAAAGATTCACTTCAAATGAAGAACTGATGCCCAGAGTTGTCAACTATTTTGCAGGCCAGGAGGAAACTCATTTTCGAGATGGGATCGAGGCACTGAGACATCGTTGGACCAAGTGCATTGTTCTACACGGAAACTACATTGAAAAATAAAGTTTCAGTGATGTAAGTATTTTTTTACTATTCTGTTCTGAGAACTTTTCAAACTACCCTCGTACCATGTCTCATGGTGTTCGTTAAAACGTGTGTAAAACAATTTTGGACAATTGTAACAATAGGTCATAGGTTTTTTCCCTACAGTCATCTTCACTTCTTGGCATTCGTCAGTTTGCCTCTTTTTGTAACATAGGACACACATCCCGTGTATAGGCTTGCCCTCCTGATTCTTACTAATCTCTAAATGGTGGGGCACATTCCTTGCTTTATGTGTACTACTGTCAGGAACGGCATTTTCCACAGATATTCCTGAAATTTTCTGATTTCTATTTTTGTATTTGTGGCATTCTGTTACATGATGTGAACATTTACTATTCTTGCTCCTTAAAGCAAATGTAGTGCTCATTTTCAATACCACTCTATACCCTCCCATATTGTAGCATATGACACATCTAGTCGATTCTGTCGATGCCGGTTTTTGCATTATTATATGCCAGTATCAGCAAAGACTTCCATTTCAGAGGATGACCGCAATGTGTAGGATCTGAATTTTATGTCATAACAGTTGCAGATTTTGTTGATAACGTCCTAACCTAATGAACATCCTCTATTTTAGCACCACAATACTGTTATTTGCACATGCTATCATTTTGCCTCTATTCAATAGGTACAACATTTCAAAATATGGCATAATTTTTTGTTGTACCACACAGTTCCACCGATGTGCAATTTGAATTTAACACACCCGACTGCTAATTCACAGCTCATGTAATTGTTGTCAGTAAACAAAGTTAGTCCTTCATTTAGCAATTTAACTGCAAGTTCAATGCAGACATTATCGGCTATGACAACTTGCTTTCTTCTGCCGATATCTTGTCCAGAATATACTTTCTTTGACTGTGTATACCCTTCAGTGAAGCACAGTTTGTAGAGTTTTATACCATACTAAGTCATCCTCTCCCAGAAAACAACAATATTTTTGCCTGGGGGAAAGACTTTGGTAACTGTCTGTCAATGTGTTTAGGAGTGGTAAAACTCTTAGAAGTCTGCTACTCTCATCTATCATTCCATTATTTATGAAATGCAAGTTTGCTATCTGCAATTCAAAACAATTATAGGACACCCTCCTACGTGGAGATGGAATGTTATAAATGGGGTTCACTGACCAACACCTAACAAGTGGTGTCTTTACTAGACTAATTCAAACCATCAGTCTGAAAGAGTTTGTTATTTCCTCAGACGATGTTCGGTCATTTCATGCTACTGCAGTTTTTGCTCAGCATATCTATTAGCCTGTCACTAAAAAGTTTATCACTTTCCCATCTAAAAAAATAGCGAAAACACCTTATCTGCACTAATACCACATGGCAAATATATCAGAAGCCCACCTTTTCGGTGGATGGTAACGACTGCTGCCCATTAGTGAATTCATTCCACTGGATAATGTCCAATGAATCACCAACAGAGTTCGATTTCCCTTCTCTGTTCGCAGCAAGTTCTTCCAACATCTCATCAATGTCCTCACTTTCACGTGATTCCTCCATATCGGGGTTTGAATTCTATGAAATTCTGTTATCACCTTTTGTCTAAAACACACTATTTGGTCATTAGTACTATCCTCACTTTCAATTATTCTTTTATGCCACCCATGGAACATTTTGATGGTACAAAAACACAGTATGCTTCTGGGCTACTGCAGTGAGATCACAGGCAGTCTTTTAGTCAAATTGCTTATCACTTTCCCCATTTCAGAACTAAACACTTTATTCTTTAGCCTCAGATCAACTCACACAAAACTAAACGAGTTGCACCATTGCTATTCCCACTCACTGCTCTGTTTATGTTGCAGTGCAGCAACAGCCAGATCTGGACACCACATGAAACTCAAATGAATCTCACTGTGCAACGATCTTGTTAAATGTCTTTATTAAATCTGAGCCACTGAGGATTTTTTTTTTTTTTTTTTGTGGTGTTTTAGGGCGCTCAACTATTGAGGTCATTAGTGCCCAGTCACAAATGTAAGTGCACATATAATCTGGTAAAACTCAAGCGGAGAGGGGGGGGGGGGGGGGGCACAAGAAAGTTCTTACAAAGACGCAGATTTATTTATTAAAATGGACGGTCTTTACTTGTGTGACCACATTACTTGCCTCCAGCCATTTACTGGCCAGTTTACGTAATTTGGTCCATCGAAGACATGCAGCTTTACCTGCTGCTGTGAGCAATGACCTCTTGCAGTACTCAGCTCCACGTGTTTGCAAGCAGTTCTCTTTATAAAGTTCACTTGAGAAATGGTCATGATGAACCTCTTTCATTGACAAGATGTTACACTTTTCCTCTGGTCCCTGCGGGTTAGGATCTTTCTGTAACTACAGTTCTTGCCCTGTATTTCACATGCAAACAACATTTTCCCTTGCTCCATACAGGAACAGAACACCACAGAAAACAGACAACCAGAAAACTGTAGCCTGATAGTAGTTGGCATTTAATTAAGGTTAGCGGCAATCTAGTACACTTAGTGCAACTTTTGCTGCCTTGCTTTATCTTCCTATCACTAATTTTGAATTTGGGCACAAATTGTTTACAGCATTTTTGTCTAACACATTTCAACACGTTTCTGTAAATTATCATGAATGCTGTAATGTTTAACCCAATCAGATAGTGGCGCACCAGTGCTGTCATGCTGAAAGCGGCTGTGTCAGGTTTGCAGGTTCTAGCAGTAAGCAGAACACAGGTTTCATTAACTAGTATGTCACACGACTTTACTTTATTGCACACAGCTACAGTGGGTGATGTGAAAGTACAATTTACAAGAGGTTTAAACTTTTAAAGTTTAATACAGTGCATTTTATTACTTAACGCGACCTCTAATAATTTATAATCAATTTTGAGAACTTCTGCTCAAGTCAACATCTGTGACTGTCAGTTCTCCTTGCCTGTAATTCGAGAGATGGTATAAACCTGGAGCAGTGGTTTCTTTACTTTTGCCAGTTAGTGAAATCAGAAATACGAGTGCACTGATCACTTTCAGTGCATGCACAGTCCAAACAGGTTATGGACCAAAGATTTTATTCAGTTTTACAAACTTATTCATCAACAGCGATTTTTTACTGGCTATGTGAATGGAGCTAAGGGTCAACTATAATGAGACCTTTTAGTATCTGGAATATTATTTATTCTGCTGCCCGGATAAGGATTCAAAAATGAAGGTAACCAGCATCTGTTAATGCTTAAATTATTGAAATAAAATATTAGACATTACCCTCCCATCACACATATGTCAAAGCTTTAATAATCATCTTAATAAAAAGGTCACATTTTTTGTTTTATTTCAGCTAAGCACCTACAAGTCCTGGTACACCTGAAATCTCTGTATATTGGCACCGTGGTGCACTGCTAGTGTAAACAAAACAGAATGGCACAGCCCATCAATAAAGTGGAGTATCTTGTGCTAATCTGATTTCTGTATTTGAAGGGGTAAAATGCTCAGCAAAACCTGCTGGAAATTAGGACAATCCACTGTCACTGGACAACAGCTGGGTGGACAGATGTGTCCGCTGTGATCAAATAAAAGACAGACTAAGAATGAAGTGTCACACCATCTCTCTGAACTGAAGAACTGCAGATGCTTCCATTAAGATATGCATGACACATCTGAGGTAATAGCAGAAAAGTGAAAATGTATCGCGGATCAGTTTTTCACATCTTTCACAACAAAGGTTGCTGCCTGCTGTGTTCTGCAACTAACCCCAGTCAAAATACCTACTGAACTGAAATTACAATGCAATGAATACCGCTAGTTGCATACAGGCGTTGATATAAGCCAACGGAGACAGCTAAAAATGTGTGCCCCAACCGGGACTCAAACCTGGGATCTCCTGCTTACATGACAGACGCTCTATCCATCTGAGCCACTGAGGACACACAGGTTAGTGCGCCTGTAGGGTTCTTTCTTTCTTTTTTTTTTTGGTGGGAGGGGGGGGGGTGTTAGAGCACTCAACTACTGAGGTCATTAGCGCCCAGTCACAAATGTAATGTAAGTGCACGTATAATCTGGTAAAACTCAAGGGGGGGGGGGGGGGGGGGCAACCAGAAAGTCCCTACAAAGATGCAGATAAAATAATTAAAAGAGTTAGACGTGGACAAGTCCGTCAAAGTAATAAAATGAAGAACACGAGCAGCTGCTCGAGTGTCATCAGCTAAAATTTCCTGTAAAGTAGATGGCAGAGACAGGACAACACGAGATTGATTAAAACTGGGACACGTCAATAAAACATGGCACACTGTCAATGGATGACCACAAGGGCACTGCGGGGCGAGGTCACCAGATAGCAGGTAGCGGGGGCTAAACCGGCAATGCCCAATCCGCATCCTGGCCAAAAGGACCTCCTCTCGCCAAGATGGTCGGGAGGAGGTTGTCCGAGCTGTTGGGAACGGTTTTATGGCCCGGATCTCATTTTCTTGAAGTGACGACCAAGTACCCCACCACAATGACAAGACTCTTACAAACAACCCCACTAATGTCGAACGATGGGACACAAAGAGAGGCTGGCCGAGCAGGAGGACTGCAGCCTTGGCCGCAGCATCAGCAGCCTCATTCCCAGGCACTCCTACGTGGCCTGGAACCCACATAAAGCTAACAGGAGAGCCATCATCAGCAAAAGAATGGAGGGATTGCTGGATCCGTTGCACCAAGGGATGGACCGGATATGGAGCTCCGAGGCTCTGAAGAGCACCGAGTGAATCAGAGCAGAGTACATACGGAGAATGGCGGTGGCGGCTGACATACTGAACGGCCTGATTGAGAGAAAAAAGCTCGGCCGTAAAGCTGGAACACTGGTCGAGGAGCCAGTATTTAAAGGTGACGTCCCCGACGACAAAGGCACAGCCGACATCATCGTCAGTTTTGGAGCCATAAGTGTAAATAAAGGTGTAACTGGCTAGTCGCGCACAAAGTTCGACAAACCGTGAGCAATAGACTGCATCCGGAGTACCCTCCTTCGGGAGCGAGCTGAGGACAAGATGAATGTGAACCGGAGCCTGGAGCCAAGGTGGTGTCGGGCTCTCACCCTCTCTGAAGGTGGTAGGGAGGGCAAAATCCAATTGTCGAAGCAGGCGATGAAAGCGGACTCCAGGGGGCAGCAGGGCAGACACATACAACCCATACTGACGGTCGAGAGAATCGGCGAAGGAGGACTGATAAGATGAATGGTCGGGCACTGACAACAGCCGGCAGGCATACCGACAAAACAGTACGTCGCACCAGTAGGTCAATGGTAAATCGGCAGCTTCAGCAAAAGACTCTCGACGGGACTAGTGTAGAATGCTCTGGTCGCAAGATGTAACCCCCGATGATGGATGGAGTTGAGATGGCGTAAGAGGGATGGATGAGTAGACGAGGCACCCATAATCCAGCTCTGATCGGACTATGGACCGATATAAGCGAAGCAGGACAGTGCGATCCGCTCCCCAAGATGAACCACTAAGAACACGGAGGACATTAAGGGAACGTGTACAACGGGCAGCCAAATAAGAGACATGCAAAGACCAACAAAGTTTCCTGTCCAGTGTGAGACCTAAAAACTCCATTGTCTCCACGAATGGGGGAACAATGGGACCGAGATGTAAGGATGGTGGAAGGAATGCTTTGTATCGCCAAAAGTTGATGCAAACCGTCTTCTCTTCAGAGAACCGGAAGCCATTAGCCACACTCCACGAGTATAGGCTGTCAAGACAACGCTGAAGGCAGCGCTCCAGGAGGCACGTTCTCTGGGCACTGGAGTAGATCGCGAAGTCATCGACAAAAAGAAAGCCTGAGACATTAGGTGGAATGCAATCCATAATTGGATTAATCGCTATGGCAAAAAGGGCTACGCTCAAAACCGAGCACTCCGTTCCCCTGGAGGAAGACGTCAGACAATACGGAACCCACACGTACCCTACATTCGATCTGTTAAAAATTAATCAATAAAAACGGGCAGGTGACCACGTAGGCCCCACCTGTGCATAGTGCGGAGGATACCTCCTCTCCAACAGGTATCTTAAGCCTTCCCCAAATCGAAGAACACAGCTACCATTTGGCGCTTCCGCAAAATGTTGTTCACGATGAACGTCGACAAGGTCACAAGGTGGTCAACAGCGGAGCGGCGTCGACGAAAGCCGCATTGAACATTGGTAAGTAGCCGTCGAGATTCAAGAATCCAAACCAGCCGAGTGTTAACCATGCGCTCCATCACCTTACAGACACAGCTTGTAAGAGAAATGGGGGGGTAACTAGAAGGAAGGTGTCTATCCTTCCTGGGTTTGGGTACGGGAACGACGACGGCCTCACGCCAACGCATGGGGTCCTGACCTTCGGTCCAGACGCGATTATAGGTACGAAGAAGAAAGCATTTGCCTGCCGGAGAAAGGTGTGTCAGCATCTGAACGTGAATGGAATCTGGCCCCGGAGCAGAGGACCAGGACAGTGCAAGTGCACGTTCGAGTTCCCGTATGGTAAACGGGGCATTATAATCTTCCAGATTCAGCGAGCGGAAGGAAGGTCGCAGAGTCTCTTCTGCCTCTTTCCTGGGAAGGAAGACAGGGTGGTAATGGGCGGAGCTTGAAACCTCCGCGAAAAAGCGGCCAAAGGCGTTGGAGACATCCACAGGATCAACAAGGACCTCATTACCTGAAGTCAGGCCAGGTACCGAGGAGTGGGCCTTAATGCCCGACAGCCGGCGCAGGCCACCCCAGACGACAGAAGAGGGAGTAAAACTGTGAAAGGAGCTGGTGAAAGAGGCCCAACAAGCTTTTTTGCTGTCTTTGATGACTCTACGGCATTGCGCTTTGAGTCGTTTGTATCCAATACAATTCGCCAACGTAGGATGGCGGCGAAAGGTGCGTAAAGCACGTCGTCGAGCACGGATAGCGTCTCTACAAGCCTCGTTCCACCAGGGGACGGAAACGTGATGTGAAGAAGAGGTAGTATGAGGAATGGAACGTTCGGCAGCACTGATGATAACAGCCGTGAGGTATTCGACCTGACTGTCACAGCCGAGAAAATCTTGGTCCGGAAAGGTCGCCAGGGAGGAGTAAAGTCCCCAGTCAGCTTTCGGTATGTTCCAGCTCGAGGGACGTGGTGATGGGGTGTGGTGCAGGAGACGAACGACACTAGGGAAATGGTCGCTCGAATAGGTGTCGGAAAGGACATACCACTCGAACCGACGGGCAAGAGTAGTAGAACAGATCGAGAGGTCCAAGTGAGAATAGGTATGAGTAGAGTCCGAGAGGAAAGTCGGGGCGCCAGTACTGAGGCAGACAAGATTGAGATGGTTGAAAACATCCACCAAGAGGGAGCCTGTCTGACAGGATGCAGGAGAACCCAAAAGGGGATTATTTTTTTTTTTTTTTTTTTGGTAGGGTTTAAGGGCGCTCAACTGCTGAGGTCATTAGAGCCCAGTCACTGGTGTTAGAGCAAATGGAATCTGCTAAAACTCAAGGGGACGGGGGGGACACCAGAAGTACCTGACAAAGATGCAGATAAAATAAGTAAAGAAGTTAAATGTCTTTGGACAAGCCAGTTAAAGTTATAAAACGCAGAATACGAGCAGCTGCTCGAGCGTCATCAGCTAAAACATCCGGTAAAGTAGATGGCAGGGACAGGATAACACGAAATTGATTAAAACGGGGACACGACAATAAAACATGGCGCACTGTTAATGCCTGACCACAAGGGCACTGCGGGGCTGGATCACCGGAGAGCAGGTAGCGGTGGCTACACCGGCAATGCCCAATCCGCAACCTGGTCAGAAGGACCTCCTCGCGCCGAGATGGTCGGGAGGATGTTGTCCAAGCAGTTGGGAGCGGTTTTACTGCCCGGAGCTTGTTTCCTTGGAGGGATGACCAAGCATCCCACCACAACGACACAAGCCTCTTACATACATCCCCACGAACGTCAGATGACGGGACACAATGGGAGGCTGGCCGAGGCAGGAGGACTGCAGCCTTGGCTGCAGCATCCGCAGCCTCATTCCCAGGCACTCCGACATGTCCGGGAACCCACAGAAAGCGGACAGAACCACCATTATCAGCGAAAGAATGGAGGGACTGCTGTATCCGTTGAATCAAGGGATGGACCGGATAGGGAGCTCCAAGGCTCTGAAGAGCACTGAGCGAGTCAGAGCAGAGTACATACGATGAATGGCGGTGGTGGCGGGCATACTGAACGGCCTGATGGAGAGCAAAAAGCTCGGCCGTAAAGCTGGAACATTGGTCGAGGAGCCGGTATTTAAAGGTGGCGGCCCCGACGACAAAGGCACAGCTGACACCATCGTCAGTTTTGGGGCCATCGGTGTAAATAAAGGTGTGACCGGCAAGTCGAGCACGAATTTCGACAAACCGTGAGCAATACACTGCAGCCGGAGTACCCTCCTTCGGGAGTGAGCTGAGGTCGAGATAAATAGGAACCGGAGCCTGGAGCCAAGGTGGTGTCGGGCTCTCACCCTCTCTGAAGGTGGTAGGGAGGGCAAAATCCAATTGTCGAAGCAGGCGACGGAAGCGGACTCCGGGTGGCAGCAGGGCAGACACATACAACCTGTACTGACGGTCGAGAGAATCGGCGAAGAAGGACTCGTAAGAGGGGTGGTCGGGCATAGACAACAACCGGCAGGCATACCGACACAGCAGTACGTCGCGCCGGTAAGTCAATGGTAACTCGGCAGCTTCAGCATAAAGACTCTCCACAGGACTAGTGTAGAAGGCTCCGGTCGCAAGACGTATCCCCCGATGGTGGATGGAGTTGAGCCGGCGTAAGAGGGACGGCCGAGCGGACGAGTAGACGAAGCTCCCATAATCCAGCTTCGATCGGACTATGGACCGACACAAGCGAAGCAGGACAGTGCGATCCGCTCCCCAAGATGAACCGCTAAGAACTCTTAGGACATTAAGGGAACGTGTACAACGGGCCGCCAAATAAGAGACATGTGGAGACCAACACAGTTTCCTGTCCAACGTGAGCCCTAGAAACTTAGTTGTGTCCACGAACGGGAGAACAACGGGACCGAGATGTAACGATGGCGGAAGGAACGCTTTATATCGCCAAAAGTTGATACAAACTGTCTTCTCTTCAGAGAACCGGAAGCCATTTGCCACACTCCGTGAGTAGAGGCTGTCTAGACAACGCTGAAGGCAGCGCTCCAGGAGGCATGTTCTCTGGGCACTGCAGTAGATCGCGAAGTCATCGACAAAGAGGGAGCCTGAGACATTAGGTGGAATGCAATCCATAATTGGATTGATCGCTATGGCAAAAAGGGCTACGCTCAAGACGGAGCCCTGAGGCACTCCGTTCTCCTGGAGGAAGACGTCGGACAATACGGAACCCACACGTACCCTGAACTTTCGATCCGTTAAAAAGGAATCAATAAAAAGGGACAGGCGACCGCGTAGGCCCCACCTGTGCATAGTGCGGAGGATACCTCCTCTCCAACAGGTATCATAAGCCTTCTCCAAGTCGAAGAACACGGCTACCGTTTGGCGCCTTCGCAAAAAGTTGTTCATGATGAATGTCGACAGGGTCACAAGGTGGTCAACAGCGGAGCGGCGTCGACGAAAGCCGCACTGGACATTAGGAAGTAGTCGTCGAGATTCAAGAATCCAGACTAACCGAGCATTAACCATGCGCTCCATCACCTTACAGACACAGCTTGTAAGAGAAATGGGGCGGTAACTAGAAGGAAGGTGTCTATCCTTCCCAGGTTTGGGTATAGGAACAACAACAGCGTCACGCCAACGCATGGGGACTTGACCTTCGGTCCAGACGCGATTGTAGGTACGAAGAAGGAAGCTTTTGCCCGCCGGAGAAAGGTGTGCCAGCATCTGAACGTGAATGGCATCTGGCCCCGGAGCAGAGGACCGGGACAGTGCAAGCGCACGTTCGAGTTCCCGCATAGTAAAGGGGGCATTATAAGTTTCCAGATTCAGCGAGTGGAAGGAAGGTCGCCGAGCCTCTTCTGCCTCTTTCCTGGGAAGGAAGGCAGGATCGTAATGGGCGGAGCTTGAAACCTCCGCGAAAAAGCGGCCAAAGGCGTTGGAGACAGCCACAGGATCAACAAGGACCTCATTACCTGAGGCCAGGCCAGGTACCGAGGAGTGGGCCTTAATGCCCGACAGCCGGCACAGGCTACCCCAAACGACAGAAGAGGGAGTGAAACTGTTAAAGGAGCTGGTGGAAGAGGCCCAACAAGCTTTTTTGCTGTCTTTGATGACTCTACGGCATTGCGCTCGGAGTCGTTTGTATTCTATACAATTCGCCAACGTAGGATGGCGGCGAAAGGTGCGTAAAGCACGTCGTCGAGCACGGATAGCGTCCCTACAAGCCTCGTTCCACCAGGGGACGGAAACGCGACGTGAAGAAGAAGTAGTACGAGGAATGGAACGTTCGGCAGCATTGATGATAACAGCCGTGAGGTATTCGACCTGACTGTCACAACTGGGAAAATCGTGGTCCGGAAAGGTCGCCAGGGATGAGTACAGTCCCCAGTCAGCTTTCAGTATGTTCCAGCTCGAAGGACATGGGGATGGGGTGTGGTGCAGGAGACGAACGACACAGGAGAAGTGGTCGCTCGAATAGGTGTCAGAAAGGACATACCACTCGAACCGACGGGCAAGAGTGGCAGAACAGATCGAGAGGTCCAAGTGGGAGTAGGTATGAGTAGAGTCCGAAAGGAAAGTCGGGGCGCCGGTATTGAGGCAGACAAGATTGAGATGGTTGAAGACATCCGCCAAGAGTGAGCCTCTTGGACAGGACGCAGGAGAGCCCCAAAGGGGATGATGGGCATTGAAGTCGCCAAACAATAAAAACGGCGGGGGAAGCTGAACGATCAGGTGCATCATGTCAGCCCGACTAACAGCAGATGACGGTGGAGTGTAGATGGTACAAACTGAAAAAGTAAAAGCAGAAAGAGTAATGCGGACAGCTATTGCTTGGAGTGGGGTGGTCAATGGGATGGGATGGTAATAAACATCGTCCCGAACGAGCAACATGACCCCACCATGAGCTGGGATACCGTCCACAGGGGTGAGGTATAGTGGGTAAAGGCAATACGGTCAGTCGGGCGCAACTTGGTTTCCTGGAGACCAAGGACGAGCGGACAGTGCAGGCGGAGGAGCAGTTGTAATTCCTCCCGATTAGATCGGATACCTCGTATGTTCGAATGAAACAACGCCATCGCTAGTCAAAAGGTTGGGGGAACGAGACGGGGGAAGAGCTGGTCACCTCGACGGCCGCGGAGGGCCAGGTTGCGAGGGAACTACGCTACAACCGACGGGAGGCGGATCCGGTTCCATCGACTCGTCGCCAGCTGTGGCCGCTGTCCCTGGTTGTGTAGGAGGGGCCGCATCATTTGCCGACGAAAGGCCGGCGGAGTGCCTGGCAGCAGAGCATCCCGGCAAAACTGAGGACGGCTGGGAGCAGCGACTCACGGATGGAGCGTCAGATGAAACGCGCCGGGGTGGAGAGGGGGATAGAGATTTCTTCTTGGAAGGCCGAGGAGGCACAGGGATGGTGGGCTGGACCCGAAGAAGGTCCTCACGCGCGGGGTCCGTTTTGGAACGCCGGACCTCGGAAGCTGGGGTCCGGAACGTTTCCCCGATGGACGCCTGAGAAGAGGATCGCTTCTCAGGTGGCATGGGGGGGAGGAGGAGGAGGAAGGGTGGCCCCTGGGGCAGAGGGGGTGGGGGCCACGGGGGAGGAGGATTTGGAAGGGAGGGATTTGGGAGGCGGATGCAGAGCCCCCTGATGGGTGGTGGAGGTGGGACAGGATAGGGGTGAGGATACCGCGGAAGGAGTGGACACAACTGAGACAAACGAGGTGGTCAATGTCACGGGATGGAGGCGGTCGTACTTCTTCCGGGCCTCAGAATAAGAGAGCCGATCCAAAGTTTTGATTTCTTGTATCTTTTTCTCCTTCTGATATGCGGGGCAGTCGGAGGATCTAGGCGAGTGGACGCCAGGACAATTAACGCACCGAGGTGGTGGGGTGCATGTATGTTCCTCACGAAGAGGACGTCCACAATCGCCACAAAGGGGCTCAGCCTCACACCGTGATGACATGTGCCCAAAGCGCAAACACCTAAAACAGCGCATAGGAGGCGGGACGTAAGGTCGCACGTCACACCGGTAGCACATCACCTTCGCCTTCTCCGGGAGAACGTCCCCCTCGAAGGCGAGGATAAAGGCCCCGGTGTCGATGCGACCGTCTTTGGGGCAGCGCTGGACTCGCCGGACGAAATGCACGCCTCGGCGCTTCAGGTTGGCCCTGAGCTCCTCATCAGATTGTAGCAGGAGGTCACGATGAAAAATAACCCCCTGCGTCCTATTTAGTGGATACTGGGATGTCCCCTAGGCGGTCGCACGCCTGGAGCGCCGCCGACTGTGTGGCGGAGGTGGTCTTGATAAGGAAGGACCCTGATCGCATCTTGCTGAGAGCCTCGATTTCCCCGAAGACGTCCTCAATGTGCTGAACAAAGAACATGGGCTTGGAGGTGGCGAACGTCCCCCCATCGGTTCGAGAACAGACCAAATAGCTGGGGAAGTACTTCGCCCCAAGCCGGCGGGCCTGTCCCTCCTCCCATGGAGTGGCCAAGGGGGAAAGGGCAGGAGAACCAGAACTAGAAACGGTACCTTTTCTTTTGAAAGACTCGGCCGCAGAGCGACCAGATACATGTTGACGTTTCATCTGCGAAACGTCCGCCCCGATACCACCCACTCCAACCAGGGGCTCTCCCCACGGGAGCCACCCAGCCGCAGCAAGGGCCACCTGGCAGGATGACCATTGCCAGGAGTCCTGATGCCCCAAGGAGACGGGCATCTACTCCTTGGCCGACGTGGGGAGGGTGCAGCTCAGGTATCGGCAGTACGATCCCTGTGTTGTCAGGGGGCTACAGCCTAGAGGGTACATGACGACCCCACCACAACGGGCTGGCTACCGTGCTGGATTTCTGGTGCCATGGGAAGTCCATCATGATCGCTGGTGCAGATGGAGATGCACTATGGGCGTAACTTGGACAACCCATCAGGCGTTGAGGCCCAATTTGAGGAATAGTGGGTAAGGTTACAACGCCGGTGCAATGCTGAGTGCCAAGGTCTTAGTGCACTTAGGACCAGTGGTACACCATGTAAGGTGTCCTTCCCCAAAAGGCTCGTACTTCTGTAGAATTTTGAAAAATGGAGGTCAAACCCCAAGGGGGACCATTACATGGAAGGCCGAAACGGTTGAAACTCCTTTTAGTCGCCTCTTACGACAGGCAGGAATACCGCGGGCCAATTCTAACCCCCGAACCCGCAGGGGGACCAAAAGGGGATGATGGGCATTGAAGTCGCCAAACAATAAAAACGGCGGAGGAAGCTGAGCAACCAGGGGCACCATATCAGCCCGACTAACGGCGGATGACGATGGAGTGTAGACAGTACAAACAGAAAAAGTAAAGGCAGAAAGAGTAATATGGACAGCTATTGCTTGCAGTGGGATGGTCAATGGGATGGTAATAGACATCGTCCCGAACAAGCAACATGACCCCACCATGATCTGGAATACCGTCCACAGGGGTTAGGTCATACCGCTCCGAGGTATAGTGGGTAAAAGCAATACAGTCAGTTGGGTGTAACTTCGTTTCATGGAGACCAATGCCGAGCGGACAGTGCAGGCGGAGGAGCAGTTTTAATTCCTCCCGATTAGATCGAATACCTCATGTTCCAATGTAACAGAGCCATCGCGAATCAGAGAAAGGGGGAACGAAACGGGTGAAGAGATGGTCATCTCGACGGCCGCGGAGGGCCAGGTTTCGAGGGAACATCGCTACAACTGTCGGGAGGCTGATCCTGTTCCATCGAGTTGTCGCCAGCCGCGGCCACATTCCTGGGTTGCACAGGAGGGGCAGCATCGTCCGCCGCCGACAGACCAGCTGAGCGCCTGGCAGAGCGTCCCGGCGAAACTGAGGATGGCCGGGAGAAGCGACTGTCGGATGGAGCATCAGACTAAACGCACCGGGGTGGAGAGGGGGATAAAGACGTCTTCTTTGAGGCCTTCTTGGAAGGCGGTTGAGTTACAGGGATGGTGGGCTGTGGGGGCTGAACCCGAAGAAAGTCCTCACGCTCGGGGTCCTTTTTGGAACGCCGGACCTCTGAAGCCGGGGTCCGTAATGTTTCCCTGATGGACGCTTGAGAAGAGGATCGCTTCTCAGGTGGCGGAGGAGGAGGAGGAGGAGGAGGAGGAGGAGGAGGAGGAGTAGAAGGAGGAAGGGTGGCCCCTGGGGCAGAGGGGGCAGGGGCCAAGAGGAAGGAGGATTTGGAAGGGAGGGATTTGGGAGGCGGAGGCATGGACCCCGGATGGGTGAGGAGGTGGAGGGGGGGACAGGATAGGGGTGAGGATACTGCAGAAGGAGTGGACACGACCGAAGCAAACGACGTTGTCAAAATCACGGGATGGAGGCGGACATTTTTCTTCCTGGCCTCAGAATAAGACAGAAGGTCCAAGGTTTTCAATTCTTGTATCTTCTTCTCCTTCTGATATGTAGGGCAGTCAAAAGATCTAGGTGAGTGGAGGCCAGGACAATTGACGCACCGAGGTGGTGGGGTGCATGTATGTCCCTCACGAAGAGGACGTCCACAATCGCCACAAAGGGGCTCAGCTTCACACTGTGACGACATGTGCCCGAAGCGCAAACATCGAATGCATTGCATAGAGGCAGGACGTAAGGTCGCACGTCGCACTGGTAGCACATCACCTTCACCTTCTCCGGGAGAACATCCCCCTCGAAGGTGATGATAAAGGCCCCAGAGTCGACACGATGGTCTTTGGGGCCGTGCTGGACTCTCCGGACGAAATGCACGCCACGGTGCTCCAGGTTGACCCTGAGGAGCTCTTCATCAGAATGCAGCAGCAGGTCCCGATGGAAAATAATCCCCTCCATCCTATTGAGCGCCAGATGTGGGACAATGGACACTGAGATGTCCCCTAGTCGGTCACATGCCTGGAGCGCCGCCGACTGTGTAGCGGAGGTGGTCTTGATGAGAATGGACCCCGAATGCATTTTACTAAGAGCCTCAATTTCTCCAAAGATATCCTCGATATGCTGTACAAAGAACATTGGCTTGGAGGTGGCAAACGTCCCCCCCCATCGGTCCGAGAACAGACTAAATAGCGGGGGAAGTATTTCGCCCCAAGCCGGTGGGCCTGTCCTTCCTCCCAGGGAGTGGCCAAGGGGGAAAAGGCAGAAGTACCAGAACCAGAGACATAACCTTTCCTCTTGGAAGATGCGGCCGCAGAGTGACCTGATGCATGTTGACGTTTCATCTGCGAAACATCCGCCCTGATACCACCCACTCCAACCAGGGGCTCTCCCCAAGGGTGCCACCCAGCCTCAGCAAGGGCCACCTGGCAGGATGACAGCTGCCGGGAGTCCTGATGCCCCAAGGAGACGGGCATCTACTCCTTCGCTGACGTGGGGAGGGTGTAGCTCAGGTATCGGCAGTACGATCCCTGTGTTGTCAGGGGGCTACAACCTAGAGGGCACATGACGACCCCATCACAACGGGCTGGCTACCGTGCTGGATTTCGGGTGCCACGGAAAGTCCATCATGATCGTAGGTGCAGATGGGGCCGCACTATGGGCGTAACTTGTGCAACCCGTCAGGAGTTTAGGCCCAAATTGATGAACAGTGGGTGCAGTTACGAGCCGTTACGATGAGTGCCAAGATCTTAGTGCACTGAGGACCGGTGATACACCATGTATCCTTCCCCAAAAGGCTCGTACTTTTGTAGAATTTTGAAAAATTGTGGTCTAACCCCAATGGGGACCATGACATTGAAGGCCGAAATGGTTAAAACTCCTTTGAGTCACCTCTTACGACAGGCAGGAATACCTCAGGCCTATTCTTATTCCGGGGGTTGCCTGTAGGTAGTATCTCTGGCACGCTTCCCATGGCTCAGATGGATAGTGTGTCTGTCATGTAAGCAGGAGATCCCGGGTTCGAGTCCCGGTCGGAGCACACGCTTTCAACTGTCCCCATTGACTTATATAAACACTTGTATGCAGCTAGGAGTATTCATTTCATTATAACGAGCTGCATGGTCACCGACGTATCTGTTCTTTTGGACGTGTCCGAAAGAACAGATACCATATTCATATATACTACTGGACTGATTCAGCAGGGGAAATAATGTAAATGTGCTGGCAAATGCTGGTGCCAGCACACCATGTGGCATAGACGTTACAGGTTTATCGATAGAGGCCAGCAACAAGACTCGCTGGAAACATGCCACCAACACCCTCCCAGCCACCGCAGACAGGAAGGCGAGTTCACTTATCCCGAGTTAGTTCGAGCCTGTTACGCCATGGCATTCCAACATGTCACTGAGACAGCCACATGCTTAGCCTCTGGCACAGAGACAGGCAGTACATAGCGACCTTATGGTGAACATAGTGGTCTTCTACTTCAACAGCATTGAGGCTGCACAGACTATACAGAAGAGAGCTTGTACCACAGCACATGAAAACTTAAGTAGCTCTGTTTATGAATAAAGAACCCAGTTATCAACTGTGTGCAGTTTGTGTTATAGAACGAGGATACCGGCCACCAACCAACCTCCTCTCCTCACTTCTGATGGTTCATCTCTACAGACCCCAAACCTATAAGTGAGTGCTAACAAGGGCAAGGTCTCAACTACTGCCAACTAGTTTTGCTCATTTGGCAGGTTGCTTGTGCACAACCAATAATAAAAGACTAAGATATTTTAGTAAGCTACTACAAACAGCATAGTGAACGCATTATTGTGGCCAAGATAGACACAAAGCCCACGCCTACTACAGTAGTACAAGTTTATATGCCAACTAGCTCTGCAGATGATAATGAAATTGATGAAATGTATGATGAGATAAAAGAAATTATTCAGGTAGTGAAGGGAGACGAAAATTTAATAGTCACGGATGACTGGAATTCGAGAGTAGGAAAAGGGAGAGAAGGAAACATAGGTGAATACGGATTTGGGCTAAGAAAGAAGCCGCCTGGTAGAATTTTGCGCAGAGCATAACTTAATCATAGCTAACACTTGGTTTAAGAATCATGAAAGAAGGTTGTATACATGAAAGAACCCTGGAGATACTAAAAGATAAAGCCTGGAGATACTGACAGGTTTCAGATTGATTATATAATGGTAACACAGAGATTTAGGAACCAGGTTTTGAATTGCAAGACATTTCCAGGGGCAGATGTGGACTCTGACCACAATCTATTGGTTATGAACTGTAGATTAAAACTGAAGAAACTGCAGAAAGGTGGGAATTTAAGGAGATGGGACCTGGATAAACTGACTAAACCAGATGTTGTACAGAGTTTCAGGGAGAGCATAAGGGAACAATTCACAGGAATGGGGGAAAGAAACACAGTAGACGGATGGATGGACGGATATGGTGTTATGGGCGCTCAACAGTGTAGTCGTTAGCGCCCGAACGGAAACAACAACGGACGAGTGTCACTAAAATGCAGCAAGTGCAAAAATAGGAGTAAAATTAAAGGTGACAGTCTACATAGGCAGTGTGCACGTCAACAGTAGCAAAGTGGAAAGCAGCACATAAAGAGGAGAACTGCAAGAGAATGTAGGGGAAGGGGTTAAAATGAAACGCATAGCACATGTTTGGAACTGGCCTATTTACAAGAATAAAAAGGAGTGGTCAGCCACTCTGCAACACACTAAAAATTCCAACCTAAAATTTTAGGCTGAAGCCCAGAAACATCACAGTACTTTAAAACTTTTTTGACACTCGCCTCGTCATTGGCTAAAATCGAGGGCAGATCCCCACTAATATTAACTTCTGCCCTGACTGAACGATATAAAGCACACAACTAAAATGTGGCGTACAGTGATTCGTACACCACAGGCATCACACAGCGGGGGTTCCTTTCACCGTAGTAAGAAGGCATGCGTAAGAGGACAGTGCCCTATCCGAAGATGTGTAAGGGTCACTTCGTCCCGCCTAGGTGACCGGCAGGAGGAAGACCACGACTGGATGGTGGGTTTCACCAACCGCAGCTTATTTTCCCTCACCGCCAGCCATTCCTCCTCCCACAATTGCATATACTTCCGCCGCAGCATAGAAACGACACCTTGCAAAGGAATAGAACATTGTGTCACCTCCGGTAATCTGCAGGCGTCCTTGGCAGCTCTATCAGCTCGCTCATTTCCCCGTATGCCCACATGCCCTGGCACCCAGCAAAAGGACACTTGCTTGCTCTGTCATTGGAGGATGTACAGTTGGTCGTAAATCAGCTGTTCCAACTTCTCCGCTGGGTACAGATTCTGCAGTGACTGCAATGCGCTCAGTGAGTCAGAGCAAATTAGGAAGTGTTTGCCCTGAGTACACCGTATCTGCTCCAATGCCTTCAGGATCGCGTGAAGTTCTGCGGAAAAAACAGTGTATTCCTGGGGAAGGCGAATCCTGAGGACACGTTCAGGTTGGTTGGTTGGTTGGTTTGTGGGATTAACGGGACCAGACTGCAACGGTCATCGGTCCCTTGTTCCAAAACTTGAAAACTACCACACAGGGTAAAAAATCGGATAATAGAGACAACAGACAACACAGGACAAGAAAAACTCAGACAAAGAACAGACATAACAAATTAAAATCACACGGAGTGTGGCAGTGGTTGGCCGACCATAGAATAAAAAAGGAAAAGCCAACCACCGGGAAGACATTAAAAACTCAGTTTAAAACCGTAGGCCAAAGGCCAGAAACAACACAAAAGAATACAATAAAACATAAACACTCATATCAAATGATAAAAACCCCCTGCCCGAATAAAACTTAAAACTAAGCCAACCATAGTAGGGTCATCAGTTAAAAGGGCAGGGAACGTACCAGGCAGCGCAAATGTCCGCCTGACCACAGCTAAAAGGGGGCAGGCCAACAAAATGTGGGCCACTGTCAAAGCCGCCCCGCAGTGACACAGAGGGGGGTCCTCCCGACGCAGTAAATAACTGTGTGTCAGCCGGGAGTGGCCAATGCGGAGCCGACAAAGGACGACTGAGTCCCTGCGGTTGGCTCGCATGGATGACCGCCACACAGTCGTCGTCTCCTTAATGGCACGGAGTTTACTGGGCGTGATCCGATCGCGCCATTCATCGTCCCAATGCACAAAAACTTTTCGGCGGAGGACCGCTCGCAAATCAGTCTCTGGGAGGCCAACATCCAGAGACGGTTGCCTGGTGGCCTCTTTCGCCAGGCGGTCAATATGTTCATTGCCCGGGATACCGACATGACTGGGAGTCCACACACAGACCACAGAGCGGCCGCAATGGGCAAGAGTATGCAGGGACTCCTGGATAGCCATCACCAGACGAGAACGAGGGAAATACCGGTCGAGAGCTTGTAAACCGCTCAGGGAATCGCTACAGATCACGAAGGACTCACCTGAGCAGGAGCAGATATACTCTAGGGCTCGAAAGATGGCGACCAGCTCAGCAGTGTAAACGCTGCAGCCAGCCGGCAAGAAACGTTGTTCGGAATGGTCCCCTAGAGTCAGCGCATAACTGACACGACCAGCAACCATCGAACCGTCAGTGTAAACAACATCAGAGCCCTGATACGTGGCCAGGATGGAATAAAAGCTGCGACGGAAGGCCTCTGAAGGGACCGAGTCCTTCGGGCCCTGTGCCAAGTCGAGCCGAAGGCAAGGGCGAGGAACACACCATGGGGGTGTACGCAAAGTGGCCCGGAAAGGAGGTGGAACAGTGAAAACCCTAAGCCCGGAGAGAAGCTCTTTGACGCGGACCGCGATCGTACAACCCGACCGGGGCCGACGTTCTGGCAGATGGACGACCGATCACGGGAACAGGAGACGATAGTTTGGATGCCCGGGCAAGCTAAAAACATGGGCAGCATAAGCGGCCAGTAAATTTTGGCGCCTGAACTGCAATGGAGGGACACCTGCCTCCGCAAGTACGCTGTCCACTGGGCTGGTCCAGAAAGCACTAGTGGCAGGGCATATTCCGCTGTGTAGGATTGGGTCCAGTACTCTCAGCGCAGATGGGGATGCTGAGCCATAAGCCAGGCTCCCATAATCCAGACGAGACTGGATTAACGCCTGGTAGAGCCGTAACAGGGTAGATCGGTCAGCACCCCAGCGGGTGTGGCTCAAGCATCTCAGAGCATTTAGATGCCGCCAACACGCCTGTTTAAGCTGCCAAATATGAGGCAGCCAAGTCAGCCGGGCATCAAAAACTACACCCAAAAACCTGTGGGTCTCCACCACAGCAAGGAGTTCGTCGGCAAGATAAAGCCGCGGCTCAGAATGGACTGTTCGGCGCCAGCAGAAATGCATAACGCGGGTCTTGGCAGCCACAAACTGAAAACCATGCGCTACAGCCCAAGACTGCGCCTTGCGGATAGTGCCCTGTAGCTGACGTTCAACAGCTGCAATGCCAGTAGAGCGGTAGTAAAGACAGAAGTTGTCAGCATACAGGGAAGTGGAGACAGAATTTCCCACCGCTGCAGCGAGCCCATTTATTGCGATTAAAAACAGGCAGACACTGAGGACAGATCCCTGTGGTACCCCGTTCTCCTGGACTCGGGAGGAACTATGGGAGGCCGCGACTTGCACGCGGAAGGTACGATATGACAGAAAATTTCGGATAAAGATCGGCAGAGGGCCCCGAAGACCCCATCCATGAAGCGTAGAAAGTATGTGATGACGCCATGTCGTATCGTACGCCTTCTGCATGTCGAAAAAGACAGCGACCAGGTGCTGACGGCGGGCAAAGGCAGTACGGATGGCCGACTCCAGACTCACCAGATTGTTGGTGGTGGAGCCACCTTTACGGAACCCACCCTGACATGGAGCCAGAAGGCCCCGAGACTCCAGTACCCAATTCAAGCGCCAGCTCACCATCCGTTTGAGAAGCTTGCAAAGAACGTTGGTGAGGCTTATGGGGCAGTAGCTGTCCACCTCCAAAGGGCTCTTGCCCGGTTTCAAAACGGGGATGACAATGCTTTCCCGCCATTGTGACGGAAACTCACCCTCGACCCAGAGACGGTTGTAAAGGTCAAGGAGGCGTCGCTTGCAGTCCACTGAAAGGTGTCTCAGCATCTGACAGTGGATGCGATCTGGCCCAGGAGCGGTATCAGGGCAAGCGGTAAGGGCACTGTGAAATTCCCACTCACTGAATGGAGCATTGTAAGATTCAGAATGGTGGGTGCAAAAAGAAAGGCTCCGACGTTCCATCCGCTCTTTAATGGAGCGAAAGGCCAGGGAGTAATTGGAAGAAGCGGAACTCAGAGCAAAATGCTGTGAAGAGATTTAAGGACATATGTAGACGCCACCAGACACCCTTTCATAAGCTGCCCGGTTCTTATAATAACCCCGATAGCCACGGAGGGCGGGGGTTTGCATTGCTGGAAACCAAGTTTCCTGAAGAGCAATGCAGAAGAAAGGGTGAAGGCTGATAAGTTGTCGGAGCTCAGCTAGATGGTGGAAGAAACCGCTGCAGTTCCACTGGAGGATGGTATTGTCCATGGCTGAGAAAGGCGTGACGGGACTGGGAAAGCAGATTACGCCTCTGGGTCACCTGCTGCCTCCGATGGAGCACTCGTACAAGTGCTATCCATTGCGTCTGAGGGACCAGCGAGATCGAGGTCCTCAGCGGACGCAAGAATCTCCACCGCATCCTCAGACGCAGAGCTTGTAGGCAGCGGTGGAGTAGGTGCCACCGCAGGTGCCTTGGTCTTACGGGTCTTCATTGTCGTTTTCTCTTGCTGTACCTTTGGTTATCGTCGTTGAGAGGGCTTATTGGAGTCAGTCTCCGGGACCGAAGATGATCGCGAAGCTCGACAACCAGCGACCTGTGGCTTCTTCAGCCACTGGTTGGTGTCTGCTGTGCCGCTGGTAGGAACCTGGGAAGGGAGTGACCCAAGGGATCCCTTCCGAGTGAGAGAAGCCAAAGAAGACTTACGCTTCTCCGGCTTAGAAGTGGGGACTGGTGTCCACGGTGGTTTAGTAGGTGCTGCTCCCGAGGTAGATGGTGTGGGAGCAACAGCGAGAGAAGGGGCCCCCATCGTCAAGGGGGCAGGTGAGGTCCTCTGACAGAGCTGACTGTGTGTGTTGCAGCTAAAGGAGCTTGAGCAGGAGTGACAGATGAGGCATAAGATGCCATCATGCGCACGGGATGTAGCCGTTCAATTTTCCGCTTAGCCTCAGTGTAAGTCAGTCGGTCCAGGGTCTTATATTCCATGATTTTGCGTTCTTTCTGTAAGATCCTGCAGTCTGGCGTGCAAGGTGAATGAGGTTCTCCACAGTTGACACAGATGGGAGGCAGAGCACACGGAGTATCGGGATGAGACAGGCGTCCGCAATCTCGACATGTGAGGCTGGAAGTGCAGCGGGAAGACATATGGCCGAACTTCCAGCACTTAAAGCACCACATCGGGGGAGGGATATAGGACTTGACGTCACAACGGTAGACCATCACCTTGACCTTCTCCGGTAATGTATCACCCTCTAAGGCCAAGATGAAGGCACCGGTAGCAACCCGATTGTCCCTCGGACCCCGATGAACGCGCCGGACAAAATGAACACCTCTACGCTCTAAGTTGGCGCGCAGCTCGTCATCAGACTGCAAAAGTAGGTCCCTGTGGAAAATAACACCCTGGACCATATTTAAACTCTTATGTGGTATGATGGTAACGTTAACATCCCCCAACTTGTCACAAGCAAGTAACCTGCGTGACTGGGCAGAGGATGCCGTTTTTATCAAAACTGACCCAGAGCGCATTTTGGACAAGCCCTCCACCTCCCCAAACTTGTCCTCTAAATGCTCTACGAAGAACTGAGGCTTCACGGATACAAAGGATTCCCCATCAGCTCTGGTACAGACGAGATACCAGGGCGAATACTTGTCACTGTCATTCACTGCCTTTCGTTCCTCCCACAGTGTGGCCAGGGATGGGAACGATTTGGGGTCATAAACGGTACCTTTAAAATGAGCCCTCGAGCGCTTAGAGACTGCTGGTGGCTGGCCACCAGCAAGAGATGATGTGCCACGCTTCATTGCGTGTCATCCACCCTGCTGCCACCTACTCCGACCAAGGGCCCTCCCCATGGGCGCCACCCAGCCACAGCAAGGGCCACCTGGCAGGATGGCCGTTGTCGAGAGTCCCGATGCCCCAGGGAGATGGGCATCTACTCCTTGGCATACATGGGGAGTAAACGGCGCAGGCATCAGTAGAGCGATCCCTGTGTTGTCAGGGGGCTACAACCAACAGGGTACATGGCAGCCCCACCACAACAAACTGGCATCCGTGCTGGATCTTAGGTGCAAAAATGTATGAGGTCGTCGTCACAGCGAAAGGCAACACTGCAGAGTGCAGCGTGGAAATCGCACCCATGGACATATCCTCACCCAAGAGATGGAAAACGAGCTGGACCATTGCAACTAAGAGAAAGCCGGCTAAAGGTCTCAATGCACGACAGATACAGTGCACCATGTAAGGCGCCCTTCCCCAATTGGCTCGCTCTTCGGAACAATTTAGAAAGATGGAAGTCAAACCCGAGAGGGGACCACCACATAAGGCCGAAACATTTGAGACTCCTTTTAGTCGCCTCTTGCGACAGGCAGGAATACCGCTGGCCTATTCTAACCCCCGAACCCGCAGGGGGGTACACGTTCAGGGAACACTGCTGAGCAGCCAAGAAAATCCCCCTGTTGGGATCCATCAGTGTAGAATACTGTAAAATCATGATGCCTATCTAAAATGGTAAAAAAGATTTGAAAGTAAAATCTGATGTACTGTCTTTCTTAAAATTTGCCAAATCTAAAATCAGTCTGGGCCTCTGAAGGAGCCAAGGTGGATATCTGCTCCAACCTCAACGTGAAACATTAAAACCGGCCACACCCATCTCTAAAATGCAATCCTTTGCACGAATCCCATAGGGCCTTGTTGCTCGTTGGCGGTTGCGAAAAAGCCTTTCCAGTGGAGGCCGAGCAACAGTGTGGTATGCAGGTGTGTATGGTGTGGATAATGTTTGATAGGCCTGGTGCACCATTAGTAGACGCCGCCGGAGGTGAAGTGGCGGTTCACCTGCCTCTGCACAGAGGCTCGGTATGGGGCTCGTTCTGAACGCCCCCGTGGCCAACCGAATCCCCTCATGGTGCACCACATCCAGCAGCTTCAAATAAGTGGGTCTTGCAGACCCATACACCGTGCATCCATACTCAAGCCGGGACCGCACGAAGATTCTGTAAAACCGGAGCAGACAAGTCCTGTCTGCATTGAACACACCGACTTATCAGTTTAAAACTTAAAACCATTTTTCTGTGCCCATTCATCCAAACGTTGCAGAGTGACTTGCAACTGACGAATCGTCGTTGCAAGGCTTGAAGAAGAGCAAAATACAGAGAAATCGTCCACAAACAAGGAACACTGCACAGGACTTTTCACAACAGACGCAATACTATTAATAGCAATAGCAAAGACTGTCACATTTAAAACACTACCTTGAGGGACACCGTTCTCTTGTTCAAAGCGACTTGACAGTACGTCTCCAACTCGGTACCGAAAATAACGTGGCGACAGGAAGGACCAAATAAAATTGGGAAGACATCCACGAAAACCCCATTCGTGGAGCTGCCTGATAATAAGATGCCTCCAAGTAGTGTCGTATGCCTTTTCAATGTCAAAAAATATTCCCAAGAGGTGATGCTGGTGCAGGAAAGCCTGTTGTATAGCCACCTCCAGGAGGGCCAGGTTATCAAAGGTGGAGCGATACCTCCTGAACCCACACTGAAAGCGACTAAGGAGTTGTCTGGATTCTAACATCCAGACAAGGCGGCGGTTGACCATCCGCTCCAAGGTCTTTCCCACGCAGCTAGTGAGGGCAACACTACTGTAACTACCCGGGCACATGCGGTCTTTCCCAGATTTTAAAAGAGGAATTAAAATTGCTTCACACCACGAATCGAGGAAGTGACCGGACATCCAAATAAGATTAAAAAGTCTGAGGAGGATTTCTTTATTTCTCCCCGTGAGGTGCCGCAGCATGCTATAGTGGATTCTATCCTGACCAGGGGATTGTATCACGAGCCTCTCACAATGCAGGATCCAGTTCCCACATGGAAAATGGGCAGTTGTACTCTTCTGTATTAGGTGAGCGGATGTCAAAACTGCTCCTCTCAGCAGCCACTCTGTGGGGCTGGAAAGCCGGATTCTGACTGGCGGTTGCAGTAATAGCTGCAAAATGAGCCGCCGTAGACTGGGCAATATCTTTCGGGGTCGTTTGGAGAGTACCATTCCACATTATAGCAGCCATAGGGCACCTCCCACCTCTCCCAGAAATCCTCCTGATGGTCTTCCATACAATGGAACTTCGTGTAGAACAATTAATGGTGTTCGGGAACTGCTGCCAGGACCTCTTCTTGCTCTCTCGTATAATCCGACGACACTTTGCCCTCGCCACCCAAAAGGCTGCAAGGTTCTCTACAGTTGGCCGGCATTTGAACCTATGCAGAGCTGCCCGCCTAGCCCTGACTGCAGAGCGGCATTCGTTGCTCCACCGAGGGACAGGCTGCCGCTTCGGTTGTCCCGTGGACTGTGGGATGGACACTTCACTGGCGTGGTGGATCACTTCAGTAATATGATCCACCCATTCCTGGACACTGACCCGATGTTCAAACTGGGCCAGTTGACTATACAGTGCCCAGTTGGCTCTACCGAGCACCCATCGAGGCGGTTTCCTTTCCGGTTCCACTGCACGTGGCAGGTGAATCCAGATGGGGAAGTGATCGCTGCCGTGTAAGTCATCAACCACTTCCCATGCAGCAGTGTGGGCGATGGCTGGAGAGCAAAGCGATAGATCAATGGCAGAGAACGACCCAGTTGCAATGCAAAAATGCGTGCTTTTACCTATATTTAGCAAATAGGCACTGGAAGACAGAAGAAGCCTCTCGATTGCTCTACGCCTGGGGCAAGTACTCACAGAGCCCCAAAGCATATTGTGTGCATTAAAATCACCACAGAGGATGAAGGGGTGGGGGAGCTGTGTAAGAAGATCACCGAGAGCCTCTTCGTCGAGCATATCATGTGGGGGCAGGTAAAGGGAACATACTGTTAGCATACGACGCACATGTACTAATATTGCAACTGCCTGTAAATTCGTCGTGAGGGAGAGAGGCGAGGAGTGGTAGTCGGTGTTGACGAAGATACCTACTCCTCCTCGAGCTCTCTGTCCACTCAGATCGTCCTTTTTGTGGAGGACATAACCACGTAGCTCAGGGGTGTATGTTTCACTGAAATTTGTCTCTTGCAGACAGACACACACATAGGTCTATCCTGAATCAATAGACGTAGTTCCTCTACATGTGTCCTGAACCCTTGCAGGTTCCATTGCAATATGGGAGCCATCACGATGGTTGTATTTTCTGCCTCTCTTTCCGCTGAGGTAGGGAGACTGCAGCGGGTGGAGGCTCAGTCTTGGGGCGAGATGATTGCCCCATATTCTCAGACTCCATCAGCTCTGGGGAAGAGTCTGATGAAGCATCTAGTGGGACCACATTAACATGATCCGTGGGTTTACCAGCCGATTTAATCTGTTGGTGCTGTTTGACGTGTGCTTTCCTTTGTTTAGGGGGCTTTGCTAGAACTGGAGCAGGGGTGTTTATGACCAGGCTGGGCTTTGGAAGAGCCTCAGCAATCGGAGATGCCTGGGGCTCTTCAATGTTAGCTATTGTACCTTTCTCTGCTGTTCGAGGAGGGGCTAGAGGCTCTGATACACTTGCTGCCTTGCAAGTGCACTGACACGTGCAGGTGTTCGTGCCAACACTAACAACCTCCGTCTGCGTAGATGCATCGACTTTTGGAGGCGGCTTCTGAACAATGGAAGCAAAAGACTTAACGAATGTGGGAGGCTGCATGGCCTTAAAGATCTTTTTGGCATCACTGTAGGGGATACGCTTAGTTGTTTTGATTTCTTGTATTTTGCTTTCCTCTAGGAAGATTCTACAGTCCCTACTCCAAACAGGGTGGATTTCAGAACAGTTTATACATCTGACAGGCGACGAACAGTCAATTCCGTCATGGGCAGCCTTACTGCAGTTGCCACACATCGCTTCTCCTTTACACCCTAGAGTTGTATGCCCAAAATGCTGGCACTTAAAACAGCGCATTGGGTTTGGGACATACGACCGGACTTTTAGTCGAAGAAATCCTGCCTTGACGTGTTCTGGGAGTTCGAGGGTATTGAAAGTAAGAATGAAGGAGTCAGATTTCACCAGGTTCCATCCACCCTTTTCATGATGTTCTGAACGTCAACAATTCCCTCCTGAGCCCACTCACTCTTTAATTCTTCTACAGGAATGTCAACGAGATCCCTACAGGTAACAACACCCTTACTGGAGTTTAGGGTGCTGTGAAGCTCTGTATCGATTGTGTATTCCCCCAAGCTTTTAGCTGTTTGAAGGTTAACTGCTTGCTGAGCAGTTGATGTTTCAACAAGCAGTGTCCCATTCCATAAACGCTTCACTGATTTTAAAGTTCCAGCTATTCCTTCTAGACCCTTTTGGATATAGAATGGAGAAACCTTTTCAAAGGAACCCTCTTTCCTTTTTATTATTAAAAACACATTCTGGTTGTCAGTATGTGCCCTGTTACTCTGAACTGCAGTACGTTTGCTGACACCTGAGTCAGGAGGACTGGCTAACCTAGCCCTCTTGTTAGATTGGGTGGTAGTGTCTACCAGCAGTCCACCCATCCCACTGGCCAGCGAAAAATTAGGAGGAGGAAAAGAAGAAGAAATCGCGGTATCCATGGTCGTCCCACGAGCAGCTAGGGAAACTTATGTCCATCCAGACAGAGCCCCGCATGCCTGGATAAGCCTTGTACAACTGAGGTGCGGCAGGTTCCCCAGAGGTTGCCCGCTAGCGACTGTTCCACCTCAACAGCCATGCATCTTATCGGCGCGCAGCACACCTTAAGATTGAAGGGTTTTTTATAGAGGTATGTACCGTCCTCGCAATCCAGGCAATCAAGCCAAGATCCCGGTCCCTGCGACACACAACGTTCCACCGTTGCGCCAAACGGTGGTCACTGAAGCATGCCCAGAGCTTACGGTATCAGCAGACTGGCGGCGCACACCAGTCCACAGCTCGGGGACCCCGGGTTCGCCAAGCCCGTACCCAGCAAATGAATGCTGAGTCACTTAAGGGTAATACAGTAGAAGAATGGGTGGCTTTGAGAGATGTAGTAGTGAAGGCAGCAGAGGATCAAGTACGTAAAAAGACGAGGGCTAATAGAAATGCTTGGGTAACAGAAGAAATATTGAATTTAATTGATGAAAGGACAAAATACAAAAAAGCAGTAAATGAAGCAGGCAAAAAGGAATACAAACGTCTCAAAAATGAGATCGACAGGAAGTGCAAAACGGCTAAGCAGGGATGGTTAGAGGACAAATGTGACGATTTAGAGGCTAATCTCGCTAGGGGTAAGATCGATACTGCCTACAGGAAAATTAGAGAGACCTTTGGAGAAAAGAGAACCACTTGTATGAATATCAAGAGCTCAGATGGAAACCCAGTTCTAAGCAAAGAAAGGAAAGCAGAAAGGTGGAAGGAGTATATAGAGGGTCTATACAAGGGCGATGTACTTGAGGACAATATTATGGAAATGGAAGAGGATGTAGATGAAGATGAAATGGGAGATACGATACTGCGTGAAGAGTTTAACAGAGCACTGAAAGACCCGAGTCGAAACAAGGCCCCCGTAGAAGACAACATTCCATTAGAACTACTGACAGCCTTGGGAGAGCCAGTCCTGTCAAAACTCTACCATCTGGTCAGAAAGATGTATGAGACAGGCGAAATACCCACAGACTTCAAGAAGAATATAATAATTCCAATCCCAAAGAAAGCAGGTGTTGACAGATGTGAAAATTACCGAACTATCAGTTTAACACTCTAAGCGCCAAGCCCGTAAAATTTACGGGCCTGGGATCGCGCGAAAATCACCAAGCCCGTAAAATTTACGGGCCGCTACATTTAATTTCATTCAAAACACTGCAACGTTATTTCTACGGGTTTGGCCAGCGCTATACGTTTTTCAGATGTTTATTAACAAAATGCGTCCATAGATGTCACGGCAGCGCTGTAATTCATGTTAAAACTTATCTTTGCGTTCTCAGTCTGTATATCATTCAGTTGTTTGTCATCATGTTTCGGCGCGGTTTATCAGACGCAGAAATTGCGGATTTGATCAATCATAGCGACACTCTGGATAATGTAGAGAGTGATTCAGACGATTCTGAATGCAATGGTGTGTTTGAAGGTACGTATTTCCGAATTTTCCACGTAATTGTGCAGTACGCACATATCTGTTGAACATGTGTAAACGATGTATGTAGTTACACATAATGTGATATTCTTTTTAGAAGACGAGATTGATGACAGTTTGTCTTCAGATGAAGACGAGAATGATGTTGAAGGTGTTGCTTCAAATCCAGCAGCTGTGCCGTATCCGAAAGACAGTGAGTGGACTGCAGTTGACACCTACCGACCTCTGCCTGTCAACACGACACCCAGGCAGATACTAGTGGATATTGATGAGTCGAGTTCTGTACTGGATTGCAGTAAAGTGTTCCTTACTGACAGTGACGTAAATGAACTCAAGAGACAGACAAATTTGTATGCATCACAGACAATACAGAAGAAAAGAAGAGGAAATAATCTGAAGCCCCATTCAGTTTTGAGTTCGTGGAAGCCAGTGACTATAAGTGAGATGAGGCGTTTCTTGGGTATTATTTTCCACATGTGTGTTTCGAAAAAGCCAAAAATTGCGGACCATTGGAGCACTAATCCTGTTCTTAGTTGTAACTTTTGTCCCCATGTCATGAGCCGTTTGCGTTTCACTCAGATACTGTCATGCTTGCATCTTGTTGACAATTCAAATCAGAAAAAACCAGGCGAAGATGGATTTCATCCACTTTACAAAGTTTTGCCATATTATAATAATTTGAAGGAGCGATGTATCCAGGCATATCGTCCCTCAGAAAAAGTGACAATTGATGAAGGAATTTGCCCATTTCGAGGTCGTGTGAGTTTCCGTGTTTACATGCAAAATAAGCCTCATAAGTATGGACTGAAAGTATATGCTGTTGCTGAAGCCAGTAGTGGCTATGTTGTAAATTTTGAAGTTTATGCTGGTAAGCATATTGTTGACAATTCTTCGTCTGCGGTTATTTTGCGATTGTTGTCTGACAGCAGCTTGCTGAACAAAGGCCACACTGTGTATTTAGATCGATTTTATTCCAGTCCAGAGCTATTTCAGCAACTGGCAGAGAAAGGCACTGGAGCTGTTGGTACTGTGAACAAATCCAGGAAAGGATTGCCTAAAGATTTAGTATCTGCTAAGCTGAAAAAGGGCGAAATGTCTTTTCGGCGTAAAGATAATGTATTGGCAATGAAGTGGAAAGATAAGAGAGATGTGTATACATTGTCTACAAGGCATCAAGCAACATTTGGTACGCATACTAAGAGAAATGGGTCTGTAGTATTGAAACCACTTCAGGTACTTGATTACAACCTCAATAAAATTGGAGTGGATATTGGAGACCAACGCCTGCAGTACAATCCGTTCCAGCACAGAACTGTGAAATGGTGGCGAAAATTATATTTCCATTTGCTGCTTATGGGAGTATCAAATGCATTTTGGCTGTACAATGCAGTGCACAGGAAGAAAATTACAATAACAGACTTTATAACAGTGCTTGCAGTTCAGCTTGTTGAAGACGACACACTTGAATTCATTCCAAGAAATGAAGGAACTGTAGGTCGGCTAACAAAGAGACATTTTTTGCAGCACATACCTGCAACTACTAAGAAGTATGCTGCTCGTGTGTGTCACGTGTGCAGTTCCAGGAGCAAGAAACAGAGTGGCAAGGCTTCTCGCAAAGAGACACGATACGAATGTGAACAGTGTGGCGTTGCACTCTGCCTGGAACCTTGCTTTAAAATTTTCCACACTAAAAAACAATATGATTCTGTGTGAAATTTATATGTAATACTGTATACTATCAGAAACATGTAATGTAGTGCCACAATTTTGGTTAAAAATAAATCACAATTGTATTCCCTTATTCGTATGACTTTTTCTAAATTCTTAAAACATCTAAGTGATTTCTATAACTGTACCTTAAAGCTGTGCATTGTAAAGTAGTTTCTTTCACTCAGAATTAAAGTAGAAATGTGCAGCTTCAAGATGGTACCAAATTTGCCACAATCCAAACAGTAGATTTGATGCAGTAATTTTTTTAATATTGGTAAAATTGCCCGGTTTCTAGGGACGGGTGCATAAAATAGGCCTGGTACAGAGAGTGTTAATAAGTCACAGCTGCAAAATACTAACGCGAATTCTTTACAGACGAGTGGAAAAGCTGATAGAAGCCGACCTCGGGGAAGATCAGTTTGGATTCCGTAGAAATGTCTGAACACGTGAGGCAATACTGACCCTACGACTTATCTTAGAAGATAAATTAAGGAAAGGCAAACCTACATTTCTAACGTTTGTAGACTTAGAGAAAGCTTTTGACAATGTAGACTGGAATACTCTCTTTCAAATTCTGAAGGAGGCAGGGGTAAAATACAGGGAGCGAAAGGCTATTTACAATATGTACAGAAACCAGATGGCAGTTATACGAGTCGAGGGGCATGAAAGGGAAGCAGTGGTTGGGAAGGGAGTGAGAAAGGTTTGTAGCTTCTGCCCGATGTAATTCAATCTGTATATTGAGTAAACAATAAAGGAAACAAAAGAAAAGTTTGGAGTAGGTATTAAAATCCATGGAGAAGAAATAAAAATTTTGAGGTTCGCCGATGACATTGTAATTCTGTCAGAGACAGCAAAGGACTTGGAAGAGCAGTTGAACGGAATAGATAGTGCCTTGAAAGCAGGGTATAAGATGGACATCAACAAAGGCAAAACGAGGATAATGGAATGTAGTCGAATTAAGTTGGGTGATGCTGAGGGAATTTGATTAGGAAATGAAACGCTTAAAGTAGTAAAGGAGTTTTGCTATTTGGGGAGGAAAATAAACTGATGATGGTCGAAGTACAGAGGATATAAAATTTAGACTGGCAATGCCAAGGAAAGCGTTTCTGAAGAAGAAAAATTTGTTAACATCGAGTATAGATATAAGTGTCAGGAAGTCGTTTCTGAAAGTATTTGTATGGAGTTTAGCCATGTACGGAAGTGAAACATAGACGATAAATAGTTTAGACAAGAAGAAAATAGAAGCTTTCAAAATGTGGTGCTACAGAGGAATGCTGAAGATTAAATGGGTAGATCACATAACTAATGAGGAGGTATTGAATGGAATTGGGGAGAAGAGGAGCTTGTGGCACAACTTGACTAGAAGAAGGGATCGGTTGGTAGGACATGTTCTGAGGGATCAAGGGATCACCAATTTAGTATTGGAGGGCAGTGTGGAAGGTAAAAATCTTAGAGGGAGACCAAGAGATGAATACACCAAGCAGATTCAGAAGGATGTAGGCTGCAGTAGGTACTGGGAGATGAAGCTTGCACAGGATAGAGGAGCATGGAGAGCTGCATCAAACGAGTCTCAGGATTGAAGACAACAAAAACAACAACAACAAGCTATTTTAGATCAACCACCCCCCCCCCCCCCCCACACACACACACACACACACACACACACACACAAAAATCCCTGTTGGCGAGCCAGGCATTTCCTCATGGGACCAAACAGATTGAAGTCCAAGAAGTGCAAGGTCCTAACTATGGTGGTTGCTGGAACAGTTCCATCCAAATTTGGAAATTCTCTCACTAATAGAAGAAGCAGCATTTTCACGAAGAAATTAGAAACAATCAGCATGGCATGAAGCAACTTAACCAGAGTTTTAATGTAGGCTGCAGCATTCACAGTGTTCCCAACTTCGGCAAAGTCCACCATGCTTATCCCAGAACACACACACACACACACACACACACACACACACACACACACACACAAGCACTTGCCTAGCAGACTAAGTCACTCAGTTTTCTCTTACACATCACAGAGGCTTGCTTTGTATCGGGCGTGCAGTGGTATGCCCACAACTCAGCACCAGTGACGATGTGTTTCAGAAAGTCATGCCCTTCTGCACTGTAACATGTTAGGTGATCCAAGTTAGTTATCATTCATTGGCCCTTGCGGTTGTCTGTCAATTCTTGGGCACCCAGCGAGCACAGTTTCAACGTATCATGAACAATATCATACACTGCACCACAGGAAATGTTGAACTATTGCAGTAAGGTTCACAGTTGCACACATGCCAGTCATTCAAAACTGCTGCAACAGCTGCAGCATTCTACAGGATTGCAGCTGTTACCAGCCACCAGGAGTGTGGTGAATCACCAAGGTTCATAAGGCCTTCCTGGAAGCAGGCACAACACATGCAGACATTGCTACCATCCGTACAGTCATCCCCGTATAAGCCACATATGTATCTGTGAATTTCAGTCAGCTTATACCCTTTGGCCCACAAACATAGAAACTACACTTCACTGTCCATCACAAGTTGGCGACAGTAGCATGCTCGACAAGATTGTTTCATAGTTCAGGCTTCTCTCACTATAGCTGCAAACAGAAACAAAATACCATCTGTAGCACAAGCTTCGAACTATACCATAGTGCAATTTCAACATTCCAGCAACAATACCAGGGGAGAAAAAAAATTACTGTATGTTACTTTCTGATCCCCTAACAGAAATAATAACAAGCACCACCACCACCACCACCACCACCACCACCACCACCACCATTTAGAAGTCTAAAGCACTTTGCCCTCTTTCACCGTTTAAAATTCATGCATATTTATTTGGAGGTTGCCCTTAAGGAAATGACACGTTAAGCCTATTGTACAGGAACACAACTGTACTGACCAAACTTTTGTAGTAATTCAGACCAACTTTTACATGACTTGTACTGATAACATGGTTTCAAGTGTTCAGTTTAGTTAATTGCATTTATCTGCACAGTATTTCAATGACCAAACCATTAGTCATCTTCAGGTGTTGAGAGATGGGGTATGTGTGCTTGCTGCCTCACACAGTGCGGACAAATGGAATTGACAATGCTAAACACCACAAAGCAGTGTATTAATCATACCAAGAAAATCTGTGGCATTACAAGTGGTATCTATTTAGAGCAGAATAGAGTAGTATTCTTCGTACTTTCAGCACCTAAGGTACAATATGTTTATTTTATTATTTGCCGATTACGTCAACTGAACCTACCGATACCTGCTGATGGCTTCGCCCCATAATGTGGTGTGTGACACACGTGCACAAACGGGAAGGGAAGAGTACATAAACAAGCACATGCACACAGAGTGTATATATTTTTTGGAATATGAGTTGGTGTGACAGACTACTCTGCAGTATAGCCGATGACCTATGTTGGGTTTAAAGGTAGCTGGTTGAGAGTTGGAGAATTTATGAAGGCTTAAGAATCTACATTTACATTCTGTCAATCACTGAAGTGGGACACAGTCTTGTGTGCCGGACTGAGACTCGAACTCAGGACCTTTGCCTTTCGCAGGCAAGTACTCTACCAACTGAGCTACCCAAGCACGACTCATGCCCCATCCTCACAGCTTTACTTCTGCCAGTATCTCGTCTCCTACCTTCCAAAAGGCAAAGGTCCCGAGTTCGAGTCTCGGTCTGGCACACAGTTTTAATCTTCCAGGAAGTTTCATATCAGTACACACACTGCTGCAGAGTGAATATCTCATTCTGGGACACAGTAGTTACAAGGCTGATATTTTTAATGCTTGAATCTAGACAACACATTTATTTAGTATTATGACTAGTGAGCTGTGTGTTTAATTTTCTTGTTGCTTGGGGTTTCATGTTTTTGCTTTATTTTGGATGAGATCTTGTTGATTATCTTAGCACTGGTGTGTGGAACTCTGCCTACAACTCCACAGAAGTACACAAAGTCAACCTGAAATTATGTCTGCACATTAGTGTTTGAGGAAGTCACTTTTCACCTTAAACTCATTTTTATTGAGAACAAGAAAAACTGCAAGGAAATAAATGTATTTATAATTGAATGACCATTCACATTCCTTAAAGATTATCTAGTTTGCACAATTTTCTGACTGTTGGCTTCTGTTGAATAAACACTACACACTTGAGATGCACTCCCCCAGAAGAAAATTCTAGAAGACAAGGAAGTGATACGATACAAACTTAGGAAACTTTTCTTTAGGTCAACGTAATGAAATAATTCTAAACTCCAAGTTGAGCAAAACATGCTGAACTGAGCATCTACATTAGTTTGCCGAAGTGTTTACTCCAACTTTCTAAATGGCGTTACGGATTTCACACTCATTCATTTATCATATCTTCGTTGGTATATACTTATGGTGCTATAAGACATTTGCTTGTTTAAAATTAAAAACTATGTTTTGCAGGACAGAGTACTTAATTTACTGGATAAGTTGAACTTCCACTTCAGCATTTATTTCACATAACTATTTGTGTTCCACATAGCACTAATTTGTTTGTGAGTGCGACACAGTTGCAGTTGCAACAGCAAGGATTATAGAATTTAACACGCAGAATGTAACAACACTAAAAGCTTTTTATTTTAACTTTGTTGGTATTGTTTTTGCAGGCATTTGAAAATGACCACTTACCCATAATGTAATGGAATACATGAAGAATAAATTTCAGCTGTATGACAGCTACAGTAGACACTGAAAACGGCTTTAACATTCAGAAATTAAAATTGGGCAACCTTTTTATTTAGGTAAACAATACATTTTAAGAAAGAGGAAAGACAATGAAGAGGACGTTAAGAACGAAAACATTTACTGCAGGCAGCACAGAGTGTAAATTATCAGGAAGTGTAGAGAACATTACAAAATAGCAAAGAGCAGTCACCGCAACAAAGTAGTTTCTAGAAGTCTACGCCCACATCTCCTACACAGTAAATTAACAATGAAATTCATGACATACCATTAAATTATGTAGTTATAAACCTCACTTTCAGCACAAAGTTTTAAAGTAACACCCCAAGCATGGAGATAAACACATTGCTTTCCATGTCTCAAGTTGAATGTACTTTTTTCAACAATGTAAAATTATCTCTACACAACTAACACTACTCAATATCTCTTACATGAAATTGGGAATTTACTATCTACCTAAACTGTTCTGGAAACCCATATCTATCAATTTATGTAACAAAATAAAAATATAGTACCAGCCCCTGTACCGAAAAGGCAGCTAATCACTTATTCAAGAACAACAAACAGTTCAATGCAAATAGATTGTCATATAATTCTGACAAGACTCAGTACATCCATCTCAGTTCTCACAGAACTCCCTAAGCTACAAAAAGTAAGCTTTTCAAATAAGGAAATTACGCAGTAAGTTAAGCCTCAGCTGTAAAATCCATTGCCTAGAATTACTGAAACACATTGCTTCAGCTATGTTTGCAGTGTATAGTTACCAGCTATAGGTGGCTTAAACTGGCCAGGTGCGAGTAGGACTCCAGCACAGAGTTCCATACAAACTTAATTACGTATTTAGACAGATTATCCATTCCAGGAATCAGTGATTGATGATTTTTGCCTATTATCGACACTGATACTGTCAAGGTAAGGGAATCCAAGACTTTTGAGAATATTTTTGTTTCAAGTTAAAAGTCTGATACGAAATGCCAAGAAATTTTTTCATGCGATATAATTACAAATCTACAATTTTTCCCTTGACTTGCACTGTGAAAGCTTGCTTTTGGACAAATTTCATAATTCTAGGTCAATGGGAAGTACCATATAAGTTTTGATGAGAGCTTTCGATTATCAAAATATGTGGTATAAATGGTCATGTCTTTTCACTGCAGTGGCTAAGTAGCATAAAAGTCTTACACAACCAAGGGACCAGACATCGGCAGGTGACAAATTTGAACTTTTATATGTCTACTTGTTCCTGAGAAAAATGATTCTTAACAGTTGGACAGGCAGGCAGGGATAGATAAAGTGATAGTATATGGTTTCTGTTTTTACAGATTGAGGCCTGGAACCCTAAAAAATGAAGTAATTTAATAGGTTTGTTTGTTTGTGTGGCCATCTTCTGCAGCAGCTGACAATCTGTTGTCATAGGTTATCTGACTGGAATCTTAAATAGAATTACATCAGCCACATTTCGATTTTATTTACAAAGCGTCTTCTGTGGTACTAGTGTTTCTTTTACATAATGTGCTCCTTCCCTTCTTGCTAACAGTGTGTCAACAGGCTTCCTTTCACATCTGCATTTGGCATTTTGCAGGCAGTGATGAATGAAAAATAGTTAAGAAAGTCAATTGTAAATAGTGCAGCAAAGGAAATAACACAAAATGCCAAAAACTGCCAATTGTAGATGTGAAAGGAAGCCTGTAGACACCAACCACTGCTAGCAATAACAGATGGAGTAATTTACTTTGCATATTTCCACTCACTCTTGTGTTATGGAATAATTTTATTGATAAATTCAAATTACAGGAATAGTGTTTTCACAGTGCATAACTGTGCTATATGCACAAATCCCTTTAAACAAACACGCATGGGGGGGGGGGGGAAGAGAGAGAGAGAGAGAGAGAGAGAGAGAGAGAGAGAGAGAGAGAGAGAGAGAGGGGGGGGGGGGGAAGAGAGAGAGAGAGAGAGAGAGAGAGAGAGAGAGAGAGAGAGAGAGAGAGAGAGAGAGAGAGAGAGAGAGAGGGGGGGGTTTACAGCCGATTTGATGGGCAGCTGCTTCTACTCTTGATTATCTCCTCAGAAACTCTCTAATTTAATGTTTTAAATCAATTTACAACTACAATTAGTATAATAAAGTAATATAATGTGTCATTTTACTGTGTTGTACTTAAAACATATATCTATAACTTCTTTTCAAATCTCTGCAGCATCCATGAGTGCAATCAATGAAGCGTAAAAAATGAAACATGACATGAGCAAAAGTATACCGCAGAAGTAGTTGAACAGTATACTGTCCTCCTTTATGTCATCCATTTTACCAGAGTTGGGGTGGTGGTCATTGAACACTTACTCTTTTTTTTCATTATAGCCAAATTGTTTTCCCATTTCCAACAACAAGTTTCCATACTGAAACCATTGAGCTTTGTGTCCCACCCAGCAGATCGTACCATGACATTTAAAACGGCAGCGGAAGTTTTCAGTTGTGCTTTCTTCAACTCCTGAAGAGCATTCACATGGCAGTAGTGAATGCAGCTGGGCCAGGCACTATTCAAAGTTGTTTGCAAACTCAATCAGCAGAAGCACATCTAAGGCCAAGTGCCTCCCACATCAGCTTCACCACAACCTGACATATGTTAAATTTAATACTCTTTACATCTGCTGAGAGTTTTATTTGGTGAACTTTTCCACTTTTAAGTTCACAAAACAGTTCCATAAAATGAACTTACATCAGTACATTTTTATACACTTAGCATTTCATAACTTAGTTCAAATTTAACGAGGGGGGGGGGGGGTGGTGTCGGTTTCATCGTGTAGGTTAAGTTTGTTTGGGTTGGTTATTATACTGGCCAATAACCTACTCTTTTTCTTAATTCGCACAACAGGAGGTTATGTACAAGATTGTTTTAGTAGTAAGTTGTTAAGTTCTAAAAACCTACTGATGCCACCAACTTGATTGTGATTATGCCCAAATTAAAGGTAAGTGTGAATAATGGCAACAGTACATATCTGTTTAATATGCAACAACATTTGTCTTTCTACCTGCATGTGTTACTTTAGTAATTCACTGAAATGTTAATATGAAGCTTGGTGGTGACAGTTTAGCACACCTGTTTAGTCAAATGGTTAGAAGGATGAGTCTGATACATTTTAGATTGCAGAAGACTGTTTTCATTCCAGAAACAATGCCTTGGCAGTATATTCGTAAACTGGGGTCAAAGGCTATCAATACAACAACAGAAACCCACAAAATGCCCTAGATCAAATCAAGAGAAAGAAAATCAGTGCTGAAGTTACAAACTGCACTTCTACCCTCCTTAAATCTTGGTCGTGGTGGTTGGAGGGTGACAATTTGGTTTCGAGTCGGCGAGCCAACAAATGTGAAAGTAACAAATCTGGCTGTCATAACAAAGTGACTGGAAGTAAAGTCTAATGATTATGCCCACGCCACATTGAAAAATGGAATGTATGGTCCATTGGGTACCAGTAAGTAAATCAGTTTCTGCAAGGCTTTTTGAAAGACAGACCTGCACTTAGTACATAATTAATTATGTATTGTAATATCTGTAGGTGGATTTCTCGTACTGGTAATTTCAGGAAAAAACAGAAATAAAAACTAAATTTACTCTTTTTATTTATTTATTTATGGGTATGATATTCCACTGAGCAACTTAATTCTTGAAATGAAAAACAGTATCAACCCAGATGCAATGAAAAGTTATAGACGGATGAGTTTCACCTCAGAAAAGGAAAAAATACAGTTGTGCAGGTTGTGGCATTCTTACTTATGAGGTTTCCTCCCACTTTGGTGGATCTGAGAAGCACTGCCATTTCAGTAGGAAAAGTACACGAATCCTCAATGGAGCCTACCAAGAAAATACTGGGCTTACTCCTGTCTGAAGTGACACAAGCAGAAGCTCAATCAGAGGTTGATTAAAAACATAATGAAACGAGCAGCTGTCTGATCAGATGATGTAAGTGTTGATAGGGAACAATTAAAGTTCCCGTTTCAGCTACAAGGTCTTTACACAAAGTAAGGAAAACATCCAATTTGTATGTCTCCCTCCAAACTCAAGACACTTCGCTTAGATCTTAGATACGGCTATGTTTCAGTCAGTATAAGGCTCATGGGGAGAGTTATTGACTAACTGATAGCAGGCAAAAATTGGGAAACAATGTCCAACAGTGTCGAAAACTGTCTTCCTAAAACTAGTCAATAAGTTACCGTTATCTGGGGGGAGCGGAGAATCCAGTTTCAGATCTTTTGGAATATGTCCATGTGGCCCACACATCGTACAGAAACAAAGCAGTAGTATGTTGGAAGCTGAAAAAGAGAATCCCAATAAACACAAATCTGATTCATCCATGGAAAATCTAGAACAAGCAAGGACTGATCTAAAAAGAGGAGCATAAATGTAAATGTTCAAGGCCAAGGGATTATACTCTATGGTTTTCCCCACGAAATCCTCACTTTCACCATTATATCAAAACAAAATCAGAAGAACCAATGGGGAAGGAAGAGAAAATGAACTAGGGATGGCAGTGACTTTGGAAAATTGTGGCTTCTGTGTGATATACAGAGAGCAAACATTGTTTGCCTATACAACAGTATATTGATAATTTGCCTATGGTATGTGAGCTTTGTGCTATGACACAGTCAAGAGAACAAAGAAAATTAATTGGCTTAGTATGCCCCAGCTGCCAACTTCCCTTCCAAAGCCACTGCACTTGTCATAGAAAACATTTTTGTTGATTACACGGAATCACACATCCAGAGCCTGTCATACTGATTGATGAAGGCATCAAGATTCATGCATGACAAAATGTGGCAAGTTCTCAAACTGGCCCAATCCAGTTGACAAACTTTTGGTATAAAGTATCACAGATAATTTGCAAACTTGCTCCAACTAAAATTTCTACGAGGGAAATTTATGACTCACATGAAGTGAAACTTATCTATCTGAGATGTCCACCAATTATTTCTTGTTTGGTTGTAAGTCTTTATTCAAAGTGACTTTATAGTTGCAACAGATCTAACGTAACCTGTGGTCAATGACTGACATTCTTAAAGGAAAGAGAAAAATACAAGGGCAAAGTTATTCCCACAAAGTTTTTTCAGCATTTTTGTTCTTACTGTATGATAAAAGCTGCTCTATATTTTGGTAGCGTTTCTATTATTCTTTTTGGTGACCTTTTATAGCGACAACGATAAAGTTAGAAATGGTCAAAATATTCTTGAAAATCATAAAACTGATTGAAAACATGTAATTTTATCAGAAATTGGTCTTGCAACTTAATCTGAAGGAACGTTAATGACAGGGTGAGAGTATTGCATAACTCTCTGCTACGCTAACTGCATAGGGCATACGATTTAGTACAATCAATACCACATAATGGAGTAACATAACTACATTTTTGAAAATGCACGTAGAACCCTAAACAAGAGCTGAACGTTGTGAAGAGTGTTTAAGCTTTCACAAGAAAACTGGACCTAGCGATGGGTGGGGGTGGGGAGATAAAAGTTCGCTGCAGGTGCAAAAATATTCCAAAACTGCATTTATGTAGTCCCATTTTAAGGTACATAAAAAGTTTAAAAAATGCAGGCGAAGAAATCGCCATTCAATGCAAAATTTGTAGAATGCTTCCTACGAATAAGTACGTACAACATTACACGCTTTTTTTCCCCATAAGATTTGATGTTACATTACGACATAAAAGCGGGTAAAAAATAATATTGAAATTTATGTTACCATCAGACGTAATACAGTTACACAAGAATATTATTTGCAACTTATTTCTAAGACGACAAAAAATAAAATGTTATGCATCAAAATGACAAGGGCGCCTAAGAGTAGTAACTGTGTAATGAAATAAAAATAGTAAAAGCTACAAGGAACGACATTTAAAAGAAATATAAAAGCTATGGACTCATTTTACAAGATAATTCGCTACTGAGGTAGTACTACTCGTTTTTCATGGTTTTTAACGATACAAACGTGTCACATGACTACAGATCTCTACAATCATTGAAAGCTTAGAACTCAGCGACGCTGCTACTACTACGCCTTTAATAAAATAAGGGAATTAAAATAAATTACATATCATCCTAACTAAACACAACCAAAATAATATAACATATACCTTTTAATACTGAAGCCAAGTAACAAACACAGCGTCAAAAGACTAGAAACTAATGAGCAACACCCGCAAGCAAATTTACAAAACGGAATAGCGTATGCCGTATCGGCTAACCCTTTGTGTCAGCCCGCCAGAGGACCGTTGCCAACCATTACAAATCAAAGTTCCCGGTATGTTACAAAATTATTTAAACAGAAATAACTCACTGGTAAAAACTGATTAATATTACAATCACAATATTAACATTACAGAATGTCAAATTAAGAGCTGTTATAATTGTTTCAAAAGATGTAATAATGCTGTTGTTTTTAGCGCCTCGGAAAACATGAGTATTGCATTTCATATCGTACACACTTTTTATTAGGTAATTTTGATAATTCTGATAAAAGGTATAGGCATGAAATGCATGTTTCCTTTAATGAAAGGCATGAAAAGAATCCTGTGGTATTCCAAATCCAGTACAAGTTATCTCAGCACAGAGGTCTAATGCCGCCATTGATATTAATAAACACAATTCGTCATCGTCCCACAAATCACCACTTCCCACGCATCTGGAGATGCACGCTTACTTTCTCGATCAAAAATACATTCCATTGCACTCTCGACAATGCAGAGAACCAATGAAACCGTTCGGCGCGAATCGAAAGGAAATTAACCGCTGGCATTGGCAAAACACAAAGAGCCTTGTGTCAGTAAATGATCAAGAATGGAAAGAAATATTTGCGACGAAATTGCTGGGAGTTGCAATGATCAATAAATCATAATTCGTATCAATTCGGCAAACCGCGAAACGATGTACGTTGTCTCCTTTTACCCTCACAAAGTTGTGATTCACCTTTCATTTAATTTTTTTTCTTTATTGTTATTTTGAAACCTGTTTACAGGCAGGCCTGCAGCAGCATACCATGCCGCTCTTTGGCCGCAGAGAAACACGAAGATACAAATGAAGACAATTAGAAAAAAGATGGCGGACATATAAACGGAGACAAACACTTTTTAAAATACTAGGTGCCGTTCACGGGCGTAGAGTCCAAGTTAAAATTGTTCAGACATTTGAACACAGACAGAGACGAAAATTGTCACACGTGAACGTAGGTGCACAAAACGAATAACACTGAACCACTTAAGCACAAAACGACGGCACACACAGAACACGGGCGTTGATCTCCGGCGCGCGATTGTTCACTAACCGTGTACGAGTACGGTGACCTGCCAAGAGAGGAGGAGGGGGGTGGGGGTGGGAGAGGGGAGAGCAGATGCCATGGGCAGGGGAGATAGGGGGAGGAGAAGCCCGGGGGAAGAGGGGAGGAGGGATGGGACGGGGGAAAGGAAAGAGAAGGGAAGGGAAGAGAAGGGAGGGAGGGTGCCTAAAGGAAAGGACACAGGAAGTTGGGGGGGGGGGGGGGGGGGGTGGAGGATCAAAGTTGATTGAAGGGGAGGAGGACACCATCAGGGAGGGGGAGCTGTCGGAAGCCACCTTGGGAGAGGATAAGGAGGGTGGAGAGATGGAGACTGGGTGGGACGTGGGAATACAGGCGCGGCAGCGGGCGGGGGTGGGAGAGGATGGGTGAGACAAGCAGGTGAGGAGGATCGAGTTTGTGGGAGGTGTACAGGATCTGTATCCTTTCAAGGAAAAGGAGGTGGTGGGGGAAGGGGATGAGATCGTACAGGATCCGCGTGGGGGAGGGGAGGCGGATGCGATAGGCGAGGCGGAGAGCATGGCGTTCAAGGATTTGTAGGGATTTATAAAAGGTAGGGGGGCCGGAGATCCAGGCCAGATGGGCATAACAAAGGATAGGGCAGATGAGGGATTTATAGGTGTGGAGTATGGTGGAGGGGTCCAGACCCCACGTACGGCCGGAAAGGAGCTTGAGGAGACGGAGCCGGGAGCGTGCCTTGGCTTGGATTGTCCGGAGATGGGGAGTCCAGGAGAGGCGACGGTCGAGGGTGACGCCAAGGTACTTAAGGGTGGGAGTGAGGGCGATGGGACGGCCATATTTCATTTAATATTTCGTGTTCATTTATATTCTAATGTGGAATTCATTGATTCTGTATGAAGTCTGTGGCAGCGTAAACATTGTGCACCAGTGAAAAGGGAAATGAGTATTCATACCCCCACAAAACCAAGATTCACCATGAAATTTTGTGTATGTAGGCCTAATTTGATTTTGTATTGTGGAAGTCATCAAAAAGGTAATGATAAAAAATCGTGTACTGATACTTGGTTAATTAGAACCGATGGTGAAATGTGCTAGAAATAGCAGGTATTTAGTAATACTAATGTATTTTCCAACCACAGGACGACAAGATACAAAGAAGGAAAAAACTAGGAAAAGCACATATTGAAAAAAATAAAGAGAAAATAAGTCAAAGCATGTTTATTAAATTATCGTTACTTGAACATATGTGCCACCTATTCATTACCTAAGTTGTTTTACAAATCTCAAAACAAATACATGATCAGCCAACATTTGCCCAGTAGCAACGTGCGTTGTTATTGGAGACATGACGTCTGCAACACCTGAATATTTTTTGCAATTTTGATAGGGCTACTATGTCCTGAAACCCCATAATGAGGAGAGCTACAATGGGATTGAACATCATGTTATTAGGACAGTTGAAGTCTGGACCTCGATAAGAGGGTAGACTAAGGCGAAGATTGCTGGCGTAATATCATATATAACTGTTCTAGAATAGCATACATAACTCAGGTAATCGATATTAGTTTCAAATTTTCCTTTTTTTAAAATAATAAAGTATGATTGCTGAAAAACAGTGACGGTGATGTGCCAATCGAGATCTGGACTAATCCCTTTAGGACTGCCAAGTGAAACATTATTCAATCCAGAGGAAACGACCATTCTCATTAGAATAGAATAGAATCTTTATTTGCCTTTCAGTATGTTTTCCTTACAATTGGCATCGTCAGCGTGTTCAATACATTTTTTTTAATTACAATAATTATTATTGTACATAATTATGCCTGTGCAGGGCAAGCAGATGTGCGTGCTAAAGTAATATTGATAATGCAACAATTATTCATTCACAATAGTAATAATAATAATAATACATCATAACAGTTAAATATACAATAGTATTGACATATATTTATGGTACATCTTATGTATCCATGTAAAAGGTCTGTGTTGGTATATTACTGTCACAAACATATAGGTATAATTCATATGGCAGTTTTTTGTTTCATGTAGCATATCTCTTTTGTGTCACTGTTTAGAAACTCATCAAGTGAGTAATATGGTGTACATTTGTGACACACTTATATTGTTCGCTTAAAGTTATTCATCGGTAGTTCGTTCACAGCCTTTGGGAGTTTGTTATAAAATTTCTAGCTAAGGTGTTTATGGCTCTTTTGTGTTAATGTCAGCCTTGTGTATGTTAGGTCTATGTTACTATTATTTCGAGTATTATGAACATGCACTTCAGATCTTAAATTAAAGTTCTTTACGTTCTCTTTAGCATATATTAAACAATTATAAATGTATGTACTGGGTAGTGTCATTATCTTTAGTTCTTTAAAATGATTTTAGCAACTTTGTGTTGGTGCTAGTCCTAAAATGCACCTGACTGCTTTCTTCTGCCACTTGAAGATGGTACTTTAACCCACTGAGTTACCCCAAAGAAGTACCCCGTATTGCAGTTGTGAATGGAAAAAAGCTAAGTATGTGGAGATTAGCAGATTTTTACTAATAACGTGTCTCAGCTTATGTAATAGAGAGTTCGAGCAAGTTTGCCACATAGATAATTTGTGTGTCTGACCCATGTAAGTTTTTGATCTATATGTAAACCCAGTAACTTGACATTTTTTGTATTCTGTTCAGTTGCTTTCAGGGTGAAGTAAATTTCTTCAGTTTTCAGTTTGTTTATTGATAAAAGGTTGGCTCTGCACCAGTCACTGCTCATTTCAGTTACTACTTTGTTGTATTCTATGACATCTTGCTTATTTTCTCCATCTGTTATTAGTGTCATATCATCAGCATGCAGTACATTGTTGCATGGCATACAATTTGAGAAGTCATTGATGTAAACAATGAACAGGAAAGGGCCAAGCACTGAGCTTTGTGGAATTCCTCTCTTTACTTTCATGGGTGTTGACTTTTGATAGTTTATTTTTACTAAATGTACCCTATTGCTTAAGTACGATTGAAAAAATTGTAATGGTTTATCTACAATACCGTAATGTTCTAGTTTTTTATCATTATTTCATGTGTGACTGAGGCCTTTTTTAAATCTAACAGTGTAGCACAAGTGAGTTTCTTGTTTTCATATATATTACTAAGGAGGCATTCAACTGCTTTGGTTGTCGATAGTTCAGATCGAAAGACAAACTGGTTCTTACTCAATAATTTATTACTTTCAAAATAATTGTTAATTTGGATATGTATGCAGTTTTCTATTACTTTTGATACAATGGAAACTATTGATATGGGTCTATAATTGTTTGGCATTTTTCTGTCAACTTTCTTATAGATTGGGAGCATAACTGACATTTTCAGACATTCAGGGAATAGTCCTTCTTCAAGTATGTGATTCATCAGATATGTTAGTGGCATTAAGATTGCAGTGGCTATGTGTTTAACAATACTGTTACTAAGCCCGTAATAGTCCTCTATTTTTGAGTTTTTAAGTTTCTTTATTGATTTGATAATGTGGCGGGAGGTGATTTTTGACCAAGAGAATTTCTTGGTTGCTGGTGCTTGTTGTTTAAGAAGGGTTACAGCAGCTGAAATATTATCAGAATTATTTTTACCAAAAGAAGAAGAAGAAGAATGAGAGCTGGCACAATTTATAAAATATTTGTTAAGGATGTTGCAATCTATAGGCACTGTGGCTTCCTGTTTGCTCATCTTGATTTAACTTTTTATTATATTCCAAGCTGCTTGACAGGCATTTTTTGAGCCTGCAATATATTCATCATTTACTTTACATTTAGCTGATTTTATTTCATATTTGTACAACTTCTTAAGGGTCACATAGTGTTTCCTGGCTTCCTCATTTTTATCACTGTTATTTTTTAGTATAAGTAGCAGTGTCCTTATTTGCTTGAGCTCTAGAGTGTACCACTTGTTAGAGTGCTGAGGTTCTTTTTTTTCTGTTGTTAGGGGTGCATCTTTTTGTGATAAGTGGATAGTGAGTATCTATGTCACTTGTGACGTCACTACGTAAACACAAAAAACATATAAATACGACAATAACATCTCCCCCCAAAAATATAATCAAATTAGCGGGAAATTGGGGGTTTTAGTGTGGGGACAAGCTAACTATAAACGTGTAAAAAAGGACACCATGATCCCAAACTACACAAAATGACGTCGAAAAATAACACAAGATTCTCACATTTCGCTAAACCCACAAAATCCACAACAATCGGTCACTTCCCTTGACGTACATAGCTCAACTGCAAATGTTGATCCCACAAAATAAAAACCTACAACTACAAAAATTAGAATCGCGCCGCAACTATCGATACCACAAGACCAACACCTAAAACAACAAAAATTGGAATCGGACACTTGCCTTGACCCATATATAGGTCAACCACAGTTGACGATAACAAAACACATACAGTTACGAAGACACATATTGGAATTGGACACATATTGGAATTGGACACTTCCCTGAACCTATATAGGTCAGACACAGCTGACGATACCAAAACACATTTTGACAACACAAATTGGAGTCGGACATTTCCCTGAACCTACATGTCAACCACAGCTGACAATACCAAAAAACAAACACCTACAACTGTGATAAATAAAACCAAACCCACAATACATAAAAACCCCACAAAACATCACAACTAATGAACAATATAACCAAAAAAATGACTACTTACCACAAACAAATTCCGCCACTTCACACTAGGTTAGCCACCCCAATCAAGCACACACACACAAAACCAAAGAAAACACAACCAAAAAACTCCCAAACCATCCACAGCCTCCCAACCCCAACCCCCCCCCCCAAACTTCAACACCCCTCCCCAAAACCAAAAATCCGCCAACAAATAAAACCCACAAAATAAAGGAAACTCAATCACACATTGCAGCTCAAAAAAAAACTGCAAAAAAAAAAAAAAAAAAAAAAAAAAAAACAGATCCTCTGCAACATAATCATAAAACAAGTCCCCACCCCCAACCCACATAAATCCACAACCATTACTTACAACCCCCCCCCCCCCCCCCTCTCTCCCACACACAGAATGCCCTCAACTAACCATCCTTGGCCTGTACATCTTACTAACCACCTTTTTTTTAAAAAAAAAAGAAAAAAAAAACAATACAACAATACTTCTCAGATCAACTCTTCAGCCAGCAATACTAATCTAAATGAGAATACAGGTTAGAAGAACACCTCTTCCCCCTCCCTATGACTGATTAATTTAACTGTCCCCCAAAACACCTCAATTGTATTGGTACATGCCCCAGTTTCATAATTTTTGAACGTTTAACTATGGTTTACAACTAAATTACCATAACCCCTCTTCCCCAACCCCCTCTATGACGAAAAAGCATCTGTCACTACAGTACTCCCCTCCTCTATATACTCTTCAATTAACCCCACCAATTCACTCCTAATAGGCCCTTCCAAAACCTGAAAACACAATCCACATACCCAGCTCCCAAAATAACAGCCCCCCACATCGATAAACCTGCTGGAGACTTACCCCTCCCATACTTTCTCTTCCGATATTGAGATTCATATATCTCAACCACCAACCCCGGACCGCCCAACTTACCCCTGTACATCACATACTCTGAACACACTTACCTACAAAAAGAAAACCAATCTAAAACCATCCTCTCACTCACTGTAGCCTCATGTGTGCAAAAACTGATAGAAGACCGATAACAATAATAGTAAGTCATCAAAACAATCTCTCTCATGGCCAACCTAGATTTCTTGAACCAGGTTCCATGTCTGATGGAGTGCCAAAAGTTATCCTTTCGACAGCGCCACATATAACAGTCCCTGGTCCGAGACGCCAACCTCATGTTTTTCCTGAATGTGCTACATTTCACAACCTCTGCTAACAGTCTGAACATCTGGAGAAACTTGATCAAAGACATCATGCCCTCACCCGTATCCGCAAGAAACCTCGTGCTATTGTATTTCATAATCATATCCATACCTAACAAAAGAAGGCACTTCTTACTACACCACAAACCGCAAACTAATAACTTCTATCAACAACGAAATCACATTGAAAAAAAAATGGATGATAACTCACTGAAACCAATTTCAATTCTTCAGTCACAGACACTCGCAAAAACTCCACTCTGCCAATACCAAAGCTCAAATGAATCTAATACAACACACACACACACACACACACACACACACACACACCACCACCACCACCACCACCACCACCAGAGGACACCATCAACCACAACAAGATGACATCTATGAACACAACAGACTCTTAAACTAAACTCTGCACTATAATGACGTCACACACCACAATGCCCTTATGTCACAGCTCTAAGCAGACTGGTGGGATCAGATGCCTCCATTGACCCCCTTTTGTGAGCGCAAATAAAATTTTACCATTGCAATCTATTTTACACAAACTAAATTTTACCACTGAAATCCATTTTACAGATTAAAATGTCACTCTATTTCTCTCCTTTGTCCACTGCACCTGTAAGGAGAACAGTCCTTCAACACAAGCATTATGGGCTGGCACTTCAATGAAAAAGTGTGTAATTTTGATTAATTATCTAAACTGTGCTTCGCTACTACACAATTAATGTACTTGCACCATTTCTTCTGGTTTGGTTCAGATTTTCCTTCATAAATGGTAATGCCTGTTTTTAAATCTGAAAACTGATCAAAACACTTTTCATCATCAGTTTCAATATTTTTATCATAGATTTGATAGAATCTTGCACTTAAGTCCACGATGATGTAATTCAATAACTGAAGTAAAATGCATATAAATTGTTGATGAGATGTGATGAAAACAAAAATCAAACAATCTTAGTTCCCAAAACTGAAAAAATATGGACATTAGCAGAAAGTGTAAAAATGAATGCGGACACTACATGAAATGTTGAAAATGTGGATATGTTTGCACAAATGCAGACAAATGGTAACTCCTTATGTAGCAATACCTGATGTAGCACTTTGAGCAACACAGAGTTACTTATGTAGTTTTGTGTTTCCTTGCTAAAGTTGTGGCACTTTTCTGTAGCAGTTGCTATCATTGGTAAACCCAGATGCATTTCATTCTTGTGTATTGCCCTTGTTTTATAACTCTGATCAACAACAGAACTTCTAGCCTTGGCTGTAGTATGCAAAACAAGAAGTGTCTGTGAGAGATAATAGTTGAGGAAAGTAAGAATTTAGATTAGTAAGTTTTCCTGCTTTAGGCCTAATCCAGTCCTGCAGTTGTAACTAAGTGAAGGCAGCAGCCACTAAGCAATGACTGTATTAATCAAATGTCAAATTATATACAGATGAGTAATTCTCTGTCTTCAGTTTTTGTTTTTGTTGTCAGGTACTCATAATTTGTAGTTGGTTGCACATTTAGGTAACAGATTAGAAACTAAGAACCATCATATGTGGATGGAAGAATAAGGGTGTGTTGGTGGCAGGTGCGGATAGAGCAGACACAGAAATGATGACTGCTTCCAAATACTTGAGGTGACAGTATTTTCTGTTGAAAGTGATGCACCACTTGATAGCAGATTCATGTATCAGACAAAAATCTCCATGGAATCAAACCTGATGAAGATTCATATGTATCACACGGCAGCAAGATTTCGTGTAATCGTAGGCTATCATTACTTTGCCATTATATATGGTTGATACCATCCGAAAGTACCCAGATACTTAAATGAAAGGTTTTATGTGTAGGGTTTTGCTTTTAATTCACGTGTTGTAAAATGTCTGTATGGTTAAATGATGATGGCATCCTCTTTGGTAAAATATTCCGGAGGTAAAATAGTCCCCCATTTGTATCTCCGGGCGGAGACCACTCAGAATGCTGAAGATTAGGTGGGTAGATCACATAACTAATGAGGAGGTATTGAACAGAATTGGGGGGAAGAGGAGCTTGTGGCGTTCTACGGATCAGAGCGTGGAATGTCAGATCCCTTAATCGAGCAGGTAGGTTAGAAAATTTAAAAAGGGAAATGGATAGGTTAAACTTAGATGTAGTAGGAATTAGTGAAGTTCACTGGCAGGAGGAACAAGACTATTGATCAGGCGAATACAGGGTTATAAATACAAAATCAAATAGGGGTAATGCAGGAGTCAGTTTAATAATGAATAACAAAACAGGACTGCAGGTAACTACTACAAACAGCATAGTGAACGCATTATTGTGGCCAAGATAGGCACAAAGCCCACGTCTACTACAGTAGTACAAGTTTATATGCCAACTAGCTCTGCAGATGACGAAGAAATTGAAGAAATATATGATGAAATAAAAGAAATTATTCAGATAGTGAAGGGAGACGAAACTTTAATAGTCATGGGTGACTGGAATTCGGTAGTGGGAAAAGGGAGAGAAGGAAGCGTAGTAGCTGAATATGGATTGGGGCTAAGAAATGAAAGAGGAAGCCGCCTGGTAGAATTTTGCACAGAGCACAACTTAATCATAGCTAACACTTGGTTCAAGAATCATAAAAGAAGATTGTATACATGGAAGAAGCCTGGAGATACTGACAGGTTTCAGATAGATTATGTAATGGTAAGACAGAGATTTAGGAACCAGGTTTTAAATTGTAAGACATTTCCAGGGGCAGATATGGACTCTGACCACAATCTATTGGTTATCAACTGTAGATTAAAACTGAAGAAACTGCAAAAAGGTGGGAATTTAAGGAGATGGGACCTGGATAAACTGACTAAACCAGAGGCTGTACAGAGTTTCAGGGAGAGCACAATGGAACTATTGACAGGAATGGGGGAAAGAAATACAGTAGAAGAAGAATGGGTGGCTTTGAGAGATGAAGTAGTGAAGGCAGCAGAGGATCAAGTAGGTAAAAAGACGATGGCTAGTATAAATGCTTGGGTAACAGAAGAAATATTGAATTTAATTGATGAAAGGAGAAAATATAAAAATGCAGTAAATGAAGCAGGCGAAAAGGAATACAAATGTCTGAAAAATGAGCTCAAAAGGAAGTGCAAAATGGCTAAGCAGGGATGGCTAGAGGGCAAATGTAAGGATGTAGAGGCTTACCTCACTAGGGGTAAGATAGATACTGCCTACAGGAAAATTAAAGAGACCTTTGGAGAAAAGAGAACCACTTGTATGAATATCAAGAGCTCAGATGGAAACCCAGTTCTAAGCAAAGAAGGGAAAGCAGAAAGGTGGAAGGAGTATATAAAGGGTCTATACCAGGGCGACATACTTGGGGACAATATTATGGAAATGTAAGAGGGTGTAGATGAAGATGAAATGGGAGATACGATACTGCGTCAAGAGTTTGATAGAGCACTGAAAGACCTGAGTCGAAACAAGGCCCCAGGAGTAAATAACATTCCATTAGAACTACTGACGGCCTTGGGAGAGCCAGTCCTGGCAGAACTCTACCATCTGGTGAGCAATATGTATGAGACAGGGGCAATACCCTCAGACTTCAAGAAGAGTATAATAATTCAAATCTGAAAGAAAGCAAGTGCTGACAGATGTGAAAATTACCGAACAATCAGCTTAATAAGTCACAGATGCAAAATACTAACACGAATTCTTTACAGAGAAATGGAAAAAACTAGTTGAAGCCGACCTCGGGGAAGATCAGTTTGGATTCCGTAGAAATATTGGAACACGTGAGGCAATACTGAACCTAAGACTTATCTTAGAAGAAAGATTAAGGAATGGCAAACCTACGTTTCTAGCATTTGTAGACTTACAGAAAGCTTTTGACAATGTTGACTGGAATACTCTCTTTCAAATTCTGAAGGTGGCAGGGTTAAAATAAGCGAAAGGCTATTTACAATTTGTACAGAAACCAGATGGCAGTCATAGGAGTCGAGGGGCATGAAAGGGAAGCAGTGGTTGGGAAGGGAGTGAGACATGGTTGTAGCTTCTCCCCGATGTTATTCAATCTGTATATTAAGCAAGCAGTGAAGGAAACAAAAGAAAAATTTGGAGTAGGTATTAAAATCCAAGGAGAAGAAATAAAAACTTTGCGGTTTGCCGATGACATTGTAATTCTGTCAGAGACAATAAACGACTTGGAAGAGCAGTTGAACGGAATGGATAGTGCCTTGAAAGGAGGATCTAAGATGAACATCAACAAAAGCAAACCGAGGATAATGTAATGTAGTCGAATTAAGCCGGGTGATGCTGAGGGAATTAGATTAGGAAATGAGAGGCTTAAAGTAGTAAAGGAGTTTTGCTATTTGGGGAGCAAAATAACTGATGATGGTCGAAGTAGAGAGGATATAAAATGTAGACCTGCAAGGAAATCGTTTCTGAAGAAGAGATATTTGTTAACATCGAGTATAGATATAAGTGTTAGCAAGTCGTTTCTGAAAGTATTTGTACGAAGTGTAGCCATATATGGAAGTGAAACGTGGATGATAAATAGTTTGGACAAGAAGAGAATAGAAGCTTTCGAAATATGGTGCTACAGAAGAATGCTGAAGATTAGGTGAGTAGATCACATAACTAATGAGGAGGTATTGAACAGAATTGGGGAGAAGAGGAGCTTGTGGCACAACTTGACCAGAAGAAGGGATCGGTTGGTAGGACATGTTCTGAGGCATCAAGGGATCACCAGTTTAGTACTGGAGGGCAGCGTGGAGGGTAAAAATCGTAGAGGGAGACCAAGAGATGAATACACTAACCAGATTCAGAAGGATGTAGGTTGCAGTAGGTACTGGGAGATGAAGCAGCTTGCACAGGATAGAGTAGCATGGAGAGCTGCATCAAACCAGTCTCAGGACTGAAGACCACAACAACAACAACAATATGTCTGTGTTGCGGGAACATTAACTATTGCCAATTTATGCAGACATTATTTGTCCTCATTATGTAGCTCTTATTGCAAAAGAAATATTGTAATGCTGTCTCACCTAAACATGAAGTAATAATTTGCTCTAAACATTGTTGGCAGAGAACTCGATCCTCAGATTCTCAGGAATTATCTACCATAAGAAAAAGCAAGTAGGTTATAAATTTTTGTGTCCAAATTACAGTTTCCTTCACTTTACAAATGTTTGAGAAGGTTTTTTAAGTTTGTTCCTTACACCGGAAAATTATTACACATAAGTGTGTTGTTCAAATTTTCTAGCAGTGTAGGCTAATTGAAACCCCTAGTGATGCAAATACCAGACTGATGAGTAATGCACGTACTGCACATGAAAAACGTCAACAGTGAATAGTCTGAATGGACAGATGTGTCAGAATAATGTCCAGTTTCAAAAAATTATTTTACCTTAAAAGCCTGTGAAAATGTATCTTTTACGTACTACACTTCTTAGTCTATTCTACAATCAGACAGGCCATTATATGTTACTGTTCACAAAATAAATGTGAAATTGTGTGGGTTGGCAACGGCAAAGTAAGTGGAACTACCCACGATGATAGTATAGATGCTCTCACTGCATGTCAAATCAATATAGACAAACATGTACAAGAAGGACTACACATGAGAACGGGGAATGTGTCTCCAGAGGTTCAAAGTAGAGTCCTGCATGACCGAGTAAGCGAGCACAAAGAACGAGATGGGGCGAGCACACCCTAACTGGATAGTCTGCCCTCACCAGGTCTTGTGACCGAGCATAGAAGGCGTGACCGAATACGTAGCACGTAACTTCAACCACATTACATGTGTCATTATCCGGGTGAGTCTGCAGCCAGTACGGGCTTCTCATTTGCGGTGTGTCTCTTTCTGTATTTAAGCGGTGCGAGGAATCCAGTGCAGTAAGACATAAGATTGAAACCAATGTTTACACATTGAAAAAACGGTAAGGTCTAAAAAGCCAAGAATGGAGCACATTTCTCTTGGTTGTAGACGAAAACAGAGCATCTACTGGGTAAGTATCATGCATAAACTGCTCCACATTATTGCGTTTCCAGCCAGGAACCAATCATTTAAAGAAACACAGTTGCAAGTAATCTCACAAAGATAAAGCTCCTTCAGGGATACGGGCAGTAATAAAAAATAGTATTACAGCAAAGTGAGTTGCAATGTGTGCTAAAGATATGAAACCTTTTAATGCTGTTTCCGGTGAAGGTTTCAGAGAACTAGGCCAAGAATTAATAAACATAGGTGCCATTATGGAGAATTTAACGTGGCAGATGTCATGCCGCATTCCTCTACTATAAGCAGACATGTCAAAGAACAAGCTGATGCAATACGAAATAACATAATGTCTTATGTTATTGCGGGAGTTATTAATAAAACATGTGCTGCGACTGTTGATATGTGGTCTGATTCGCATAATCAGGTGCACTATTTGACGCATACAACACATTACATTAACACAGATTGGTCTCTTGTCAACAATGTTTTATTTACAACAAAATTCCCAGACGTTAAGAAGACGGGAGTAAATATTATGAAAGAAATTGAAGAGAGGATGGTTGATTTGGGACATTTCGCCGAACATGTTGCACAGTTTTGTTTTTTCTCCGACCAGGGTGCCAATGTAATAAAGGCTTTGGAAAATCATGAAAGGGTTCAAAATGGCTCTGAGCACTATGGGCTTAACATTTGAGGTCATCAGTCCCCTAGAACTTAGAACTACTCAAACCTAACTAACCTAAGGACATCACACACATCCATGCCCGAGGCAGGATTCGAACCTGCGACCGTAGCAGTCACGCGGTTCCGTACTGAAGCGCCTAGAACCACTCGGCCACCGTGGCCGGCATCACGAAAGGGTCCTAGTGCTATGCTGCTCATTATATAATCACAGCACTTAGCCATACTTTTGATGAAGATAACTTTTTGTTAAATCATGCCCCGAACATCGCAATAACAATAAATACTGCAAAATGAATTGTAAGGTACATTAAGAAAAGTGGCCTCTGCTCGTCTTTGAAATCATCGTTGAAACAAGAGGTCTGCACACGCTGGAACATCTTGTACACTATGCTGGAATCCTTACACACTCAGTATAACAAAGTTGCTCCTTTGCTAAGGGAAAAGGACTCTGGCCGGTCGGCGTGGCCGAGCGGTTCTAGGCGCTTCAGTCTGGAACCGCGCGACTGTTACGGTCGCAGGTTCGAATCCTGCCTCTGGCTTGGATGCGTATGTCCTTAGGATAGTTAGGTTTAAGTAGTTCTATGTTCTAGGGGACTGATGACCTCATATGTTAAGTCCCATAGTGCTCAGAGCCATTTGAACCAATCTGAAAAAGACTCCGCTTACAGATTGCAAGTATATGATAATGAGCTTGCAGGGAAAATTGCACATTTTCTGAGTTCATTTAAAGAGGCCACAGATGAATTAGAAGGCGAAAAAGAACTGACATCCCAATTAGTTCGTCTTTACTTCCACAAACTGCAACAAATTTGCAGTGTCAATGACACCGACTGTCAGGTGAGTAATTACTACAAATAAAAGCACTGTTTCATTATGATATGCGATAGATTTATAATTAACCAGCGTAATTGATGTGTGCTAACACATATGTATTTTTTAACAGGAGGTACAAAAGATTAAAAATCGAGCCTTGAATTTCGTTTGTGAGAAGATTGTGATCACTTCCAAACATAAAATTACTACGTTTCTTTGACCGTCTTTCCTTGATCTTAATATGCTTGAAATAAATGAAAAGCAGGAAATTCTTAGCAATGTGTGACAAATATGTGCTACTTATGCAGGTACAACATGCAATCATTAACATAATCGTTTTTGCATGGTTAGTGGATAGTGTGTTATAGACAAATGGGAATGTTATAATTCGTATAACATTTCATTGACATAAAACACTTCACTTTTATGAGAACGTTTCGATGATTTCCACATCAGTTCTGTATTTCTTATCCTTTTTGTTTATTATTGTAGATCCTTCAAGTACTGTGTCATCACCACCCAGAAAGAGAGATCGTTTCAAGAAATGGAGGAACAACAGATCATGCGCAGGAGATGAAGTAGATATCTACATTTTAATGCACCCCGGAGATGATGGTGACATCTTAAAGTGGTGGAGTAAACATTAAAAAGATCTGCTAGGCCTGGCTGCAGTTGCAAGACGTATTTTATGTATCCCAGCAGCAAGCACATCTACTGAAAGATGCTTTAGTAAAGCCGGCATGGTTCAAATGGCTCTGAGCACTATGGGATGTAACTTCTGAGGTAAAGCCGGCATGTTACTAACAAATCACCGCAGACAAATTAAATCCGGAAAGCATTAGTGATTTACTGCTGATCAACAATAACTATAATATTGTTTCTGTTACAAACAAGTGAAAAGTATGACAAGTTACGTCTGTAAATGTTTAATGTTCTTTGCATGCTTTCTTTATGAAGATGGTTGTCTTCTAGATTATGGTTGTCTTCTAGATTACGGAAACAGCACTTATTTAATGTTTCCTATTAATGAAAGGAAAAATAAATCTTCTGTTTGGAAATGAGACTTGTCTTCTATCCACGATTGTATTGAAATATCATTTTGCTTTCCAAGTGCATTATGAATTTAGTTGTGTCACGTACCCATTCATGGTAACGTTACTTTTGTATTAAAAGAGAGACAGACAGAGATAAATACATTTTGTGTGAGTGTGTGTGTGTGTGTGTGTGTGTGTGTGTGTGAGAGAGAGAGAGAGAGAGAGAGAGAGAGAGAGAGAGAGAGAGAGAGAGAGAGAGTCGTTGGATTTGTATAGTACAGTGCAGCAAGCAGGGGCGAGGGGAGGAGAGACGCCAGTGGTGACCGGTCATGCTCGGTTATCCGCGTGTCCGGAATCTGGACAACAGACATGGGACGAGTACGTGACCGAGCCGAGTCGTGTGAGGCCGGACACGAGCGGCTCGGTCCCCCCCATCAACAGGCGAGCCGTGACCGGTCTAACACTGAGTGCTGCAGCACTCTAGTTCAAAGTATGACGAGAGTAAGTACAGGGTTATTACAAATGATTGAAGCAATTTCACAGCTCTACAATAACTTTATTATTTGAGATATTTTCACAATGCTTTGCACACACATACAAAAACTCAAAAAGTTTTTTTAGGCATTCACAAATGTTCGATATGTGCCCCTTTAGTGATTCGGCAGGCATCAAGCCGGCAATCAAGTTCCTCCCACACTCGGCGCAGCATGTCCCCATCGATGAGTTCGAAAGCATTGTTGATGCGAGCTCGCAGTTCTGGCACGTTTCTTGGTAGAGGAGGTTTAAACACTGAATCTTTCACATCACTATGCGTGAAACTTGGCCACACGCGTTCAACCGTTTCTTCGCTCACTGCAGGCCGACCCGTTGATTTCCCCTTACAGAGGCATCCAGAAGCTTTAAACTGCGCATACCGTCACCGAATGGAGTTAGCAGTTGGTGGATCTTTGTTGAACTTTGTCCTGAAGTGTCGTTGCACTGTTATGACTGACTGATGTGAGTGCATTTCAAGCACGACATACGCTTTCTCGGCTCCTGTTGCCATTTTGTCTCACTGTGCTCTCGAGCGCTCTGGCGGCAGAAACCTGAAGTGCGGCTTCAGCCGAACAAAACTTTATGAGTTTTTCTACATATCTGTAGTGTGTCGTGACCATATGTCAATGAATGGAGCTACAGTGAAATTATGAAATCGCTTCAATCATTTGTAATAGCCCTGTATTTTGTTCTCGGGAGTGAGCTTTCCATGTGGAAGCTACAGAAGTGTATAGGTGAACAAATGGACATAATTCAGTTATGATATAGACCACTAAGGAAAGTATTTACAGAACATTCATTGTAAAACCACGAGATAGCTGAAGTGAGGAAGTGATTCACTCTATGCAGAGGACTGAGCAATGGCATGTTGGTATATTACATTGTGCCACCTTATGCTCAACAGGAATAAAACTAATTTATAGAATTCTTGGGTGTCTGGCAGGGTCACGTCGTAATACCTCCACAGTATTTCAGGAAACAGACACGTTATCATCTTCGGGTGGTCCCTGATGAATGTTGTGCTGCTCCTCTTTGGCATCACGCTTACGCTGTCCACTACCCCCTCCGCCACTTCACTCTGCGGTGGACAGTGGCAGTGGTGGGAGAAGCGGCGCCTCGGTTGGCGTTCTGGCCTATAGCGTCCGTGCTACCGCCATCGTTTGCAGACACCACCGCCCAGGAACACTTCTTCCTTTCCAAGTCCAGGGCAAGGTTCCAAGTCTGACTTCGTTGTAGGCTACTATCTTCATTAATTAGACCATCTTGCAGTTTTATTTTGATGGTCTCTTTAATTAAGCAATTCCAGGAGGAGGATTGCCTAAGTATTTTGGTGTTTCCGTAATCCATAGTGCGGCCAGTATTTATACTATGACGAGCCACGGCTGATTTGGTGGTCTCACGTCGTTCAGTATGGCGTTTACTTTTGTGGCACCTCTCTTCTACTGTGCAAACGGTTTCCCTATCGTATGTTTTGCCGCACTGGCAGGGAATTTGGTAAACGTCTGGTTTGCAGAAGCCTAGATCGTCTTTGGCTATGCCTAGTAGAGTCAAGGTTTTTGCAGGAGGTCAAAATACACATTTTACAATGTGTCGCTTTGTGATCCTGTCGATTTCTCTGGAAGAATTCCCAACGAATGGTATGCGCGCCACTGATTTGCACTTTTCTTTTTCTTCATCCTGCTCTTGCCTTGGAACAGTCTCTCTGAATGCACGTCTTATCATCTTATTGCTGTACCCATTTCTCCTGAATGTCATCTCAAGGTGCTTCAGCTCAGCTGGAAGGCACTCTTGGTCGATTGTGTCCTGTGAACGAGTGTGCATAAAATGCCATCACACGGGGAGTAGTTGTGGCTGTTGGAAGCGTGCAGATACAGATCTGTGTGTAGGATTCCTGTACACACTGTGTCCCAGGTTGCCATCCAGTTTCTGTTTTAATAGGACATCAAGAAATGGAAGGGCACTGCCCTGTTACACCTCCATCATAAACTGTATGTTCGGACACAGTGAGTTGAGATGGAGAAATTCACTAAAGCTGTGACCGAATGACAAACGCGCTATCCATGTAGTGATAGAAATGAGTCAGGATTTAGGTCAGCTTTTTCCAGAGCCTTCTCCTTGCAGTTCTTCATCAACAAATTCACGACAACTGACGGCAGGGGACATCCCGTCGCAACACCATCTGTCTGTCCGTAGCAGTTTCTACTGAACAGGAAATACGTTGAAGTGGGTACAAAATTAAAGAGCCTTGTCAGGTTGGTGTCGAATTTCTCGCTTATCAGATCCGTGGAGCCCTTCAATGGTACCCTGGCAAAGAGGGACACTACGTCGAAACTCACCAACAGGTCACAATCACGGAGGCAAAGTTCTTGCAGATGTTTCACAAAGTGAGTGGAATTGTGAATGTGAAATTTGCATTTTCCCCCAGATTCACTCAGAAGAACAGTAAGGTGTTGGGACAGTGCATATGTTGCTGCTCTGTGTTACTAATTATTGGGTATTCTCTTTGAGAACCTTTGGCAGCCCATACAGTCACGGCAGTGCAGCAGCTCACGGTCGAAACTTTTTGACAATTTTCGCAGCAAAGGTACTGCGAAGAAGTTCTGTGGTTCTTTTGTGGGGTGACTTGTCAGGCCTCCTCGTATCTTCCTGTATGTTGCACCGTCGAGAAGTTTATACATTTTCTGTTTCTGTTCTGAGAACAGGAGCCATACCAGTTTCCTTTGTCAGCAGGCAGGCAGGATTGTTACGTAGCTCACGGATAGCCACTCTTTGAGAGGTTATCCCTCAGTGGTGTGGCCCTCATGAGCACACAACACATTTCCTCAGCCTCATTAGCCAATAGAGCACAGGTGGCCTGCACTACACCGCCCACGATGTCTACGAGTGGTAGTGGTGTCCGAGACAGTGTGAAGTTGAGTCCTCCTTTGTGCTCTGACGTTGCTGCGTCGTCGACAGTTCTTCCCGTAAGGACAGTAACAGTATGCTAAGGTGGTTCTTGCACGCTTTTCTGTCACGCTGGAAAACATCCGAACTTTGACATCTGTTTAGTGGTGGCATTTCTTCATATGCTGTCCACCCGTGCCCGTGTGACAGCGTCTACCCATGATAGAAAGAAGGATCCTTTATTACATGATTATATGATAGCAGAACAAACACTGGTAGCAGTTACTTCTGTAAAATATCTGGGAGTATGCGTGCGGAACGATTTGAAGTGGAATGATCATATAAAATTAATTGTTGGTAAGGCGGGTGCCAGGTTCAGATTCATTGGGAGAGCCCTTAGAAAATGTCGTCCATCAACAGAGGAGGTGGCTTACAAAACACTCGTTCGACCTATACTTGAGTATTGCTCATCAGTGTGGGGTCCGTACCAGGTCGGGTTGACGGAGGAGATAGAGAAGATCCAAAGAAGAGCGGCGCGTTTCGTCACAGGGTTATTTGGTAAGCGTGATAGCGTTACAGAGATGTTTAGCAAACTCGAGTGGCAGACTCTGCAAGAGAGACGCTCTGCATCGCGGTGTAGCTTGCTGTCCAGGTTTGGAGAGTGTGCGTTTCTGGATGAGGTATCGAATATATTGCTTCCCCCTACTTATACCTCCCAAGGAGATCACGAATGTAAAATTAGAGAGATTAGAGCACACACGGAGGCTTTCAGACAGTCGTTCTTCCCGCGAACCATACGCGACTGGAACAGGAAAGGGAGGTAATGACAGTGGCACGTGAAGTGCCCTCCGCCACACACCGTTGGGTGGCTTGCGGAGTATAAATGTAGATGTAGATGTAGATGTAGATATGGAAGAAAGAACTACAGCTACCTTGAGGTAGTCTCCGACAGCTTCTTCAAGGTGGGGGCCAGACAGCTGCAAGTATAGAGGATTCTCTCTCTCTCACCAGCACCGAGCTGGCTCATCTTGTGGTGCAAAAGGCTGCTGCAGCCCTTATGTGGTGAGATGTGTTGGTGAAAGGTGGTATCACAGTGCCGTCTAGACCTCTAAGCGGGAAATCAACTTGAGTGGAGCAAGCCACTCCTTCTTGTTCCATAACGTGTCCAGCACCTTTATCTGTTGAAGCGTTTCATCCCCATAAAGGTACTTGATATGCAATCTGATGATTTCCCAGTGTATTTCTAATTTGTGGAGTTTTTGGGTGTCTGGCCAGGTCACGTTATAATTCCTCCATGATATTTCGGCAAACAGACACATTGCCATCTGTCCGTTTGCTGAAATATCGTAGAGGAATTACGATGTGGCCGGTCGGACACCCAAGAATTCTATAAATTATAAATACACTGAGGAAACAGATCACAGGAATAAAACTATATGTATTGTGTGTGTGTGTGTGTGTGTGTGTGTGTGTGTGTGTGTGTGTGTGTGTGTGTGTGTGTCCGTCCACGCGCGCCTATACTTTCTCCACCTCCCCCCCCCCCCTCCCCCACAACCATCCTCCCTTCCAACCACCAAAACAGTGTCTTGTGCATATTTTTCACCTTTTTAGCCTTTCACATAGCCAAATAAAACACACACACACACACACACACACACACACACACACACACAGAGAGAGAGAGAGAGACAGAGAGAGAGAGAGAGAGAGAGAGTTTTAGGAAGATGAATGATTTTTTTCAGGAGAATAAGGCATGGGATAATGTCTTGTGTAACCAGTTCCTTCTACAAGATTGTATGGAGTTGTACCCATCATATCCTAACAGTATTTTCTTGTGTACAAAATGTGCCAGAAATTTCTTTGGATTTCCAGAGATGTGCTTATATATTGTTCCTTTCACAACTGCATTCCTAAGGGTGTCTTAACCCCACTGACTGTTTTTCCAAATTGTTGTTGTTGTGGTCTTCAGTCCTGAGACTGGTTTGATGCAGCTCTCCATGCTACTGTATCCTGCGCAAACTTCATCTCCCAGTACCTACTGCAGCCTACATCCTTCTGAATCTGCTTAGTGTATTCATCTCTTGGTCTCCCTCTACAATTTTTACCCTCCACGCTGCCCTCCAATACTAAATTGGCGATCCCTTGATGCCTCAGAACATGTCCTACCAACCGGTCCCTTCTTCTAATCAAGTTGTGCCACAAACTCCTCTTCTCCCCAATCCTGTTCATTACCTCCTCATTAGTTATGTGATCTACCCATCTAATCTTCAGCATTCTTCTGTGGTTCCACATTTCGAAAGCTTCTATTCTCTTCTTGTCTAAACTATTTATCGTCCATGTTTCACTTCCATACGTGGCTACTCTCCACACATATACTTTCAGAAATGACTTCCTGACACTTAAATCTATACTCGATGTTACCAAATTTCTCTTCTTCAGAAACGCTTTCCTTGCCATTGCCAGTCTACATTTTATATCCTCTCTACTTCGACCATCATCAGTTATTTTGCTCCCCAAATAGCAAAACTCCTTTACTACTGTAAGTGTCTCATTTCCTAATCAAACTCCCCCAACATCACCCGACTTAATTCGACTACATTCCATTATCCTCGTTTTGCTTTTGTTGAAGTTCATCTTATATTCTCCTTTCAAGACACTGTCCATTCCGTTCAACTGCTCTTCCAAGTCCTTTGCTGTTTCTGACAGAGTTACAATGTCATTGGCGAACCTCAAAGTTTTTATTTCTTCTCCATGGATTTTAATACCTACTCCGAATTTTTCTTTTGTTTCCTTTACTGCTTGCTCAATATACAGATTGAACAACATCAGGAACAGGCTACAACCCTGTCTCACTCCCTTCCCAACCACTGCTTCCCTTTCGTGTCCCTCGACGCTTATAACTGCCATCTGGTTTCTGTACAAATTGTAAATAGCCTTTCGCTCCCTGTATTTTACCCCTGCCACCTTCAGAATTTGAAAGAGAGTATTCCAGTCAACATTGTCAAAAGCTTTCTCTAAGTCTACAAATGATAGAAACGTAGGTTTGCCTTTTCTTAATCTAGCTTGCAAAATAAGCTGTAGGGTCAGTATTGCCTCACGTGTTCCCATATTTCTACGGAATCCAAATTGATCTTCCCCGAGGTCGGCTTCTACCAGTTTTTCCATTCGTCTGTAAAGAATTCACGTTAGTATTTTGCGGCCATGACTTATTAAACTGATAGTTTGGTAATTTTCATGTCTGTCAACGCCTGCTTTCTTTGGGATTGGAATTAATATATTCTTCTTGAAGTCTGAGGGTATTTCGCCTGTCTGATACATTTTACTCACCAGATGGTAGAGTTTTGTCAGGACGGGCTCTCCCAAGGCTGTCAGTAGTTCTAATGGAATGTTGTCTACTCCTGGGGCCTTGTTTCGACTGAGGTCTTTCAGTGCTCTATCAAACTCTTCACGCAGTATCATATCTCCCATTTCATCTTCATCTACCTCCTCTTTCTTTTCTATAACATTGCCCTTAAGTACATCGCCCTTGTATAGACCCTCTATAGACTCCTTCCACCTATATACTCCTTCCACCTTTCTGCTTTCCCTTCATTGCTTAGAACTGGGTTCCCATCTGAGCTCTTGATATTTTTCCAAATAGGAAGCGATATATCTGACTGAAATACCCCAAAGTGCTCCATAGATATGACTGCATTGTGGTGGTGCCTACCTGCATTATCTGTTAAGCCCTTGGACTATTTATGATCAAAGTCTCATAGAATGACTGTAAGCTGATTTATAGGAATTGTGCAAATGATGTATACTATACAATTTCCAAGAAACTTTGCTTTTTTCTGTATTTATTACCACGAAAAACCATTATGATGACCAAATTTTCCTGCACATCAGAACACTTCTATGACAGCCTCATTCTCCTATGACACAGTACCAAATACAATCACTGTCTGGCGTAATAGTCTTTTTAAGACACAATATTTTCAGTACTCAGTTTGTCAAATAGCAATATGCTTTGTGTACCAACACTTACACTGTTTAAATGTATCAGCAGTTCTGAAACATTCTTTATATGTAACAGCATTTACTCATCCTTTTAGCCACACAGTCTAGGGCACCTTGCCATGGTTCGCGTGGCTCCCTTGGTTGGAGGTTCCAGTCCCCCCTCGGGCATGGGTGTGTGTGTGTTGTCCTTAGCGTAAGTTAGTTTAAGTAGTGTGTAAGCCTAGCAACCGATCACCTCAGCAGTTTGGCCCATAGGAACTTACCACCACCACTCATCCTTTTATTAAATAGTTCATGTTTTCCCGATCCTAAATTACTATGTAACCATACTTGTAGATACTTCATGCAAGATATTTGTTCATTCACAGCCCCCAGTTCAAATACTGTATTGCTTTCAATTGGCAAACAGAAATAGATTCTAGTTCCACACACCTGTTTCCCAGAACTCACTTCTAACCTTCTACTATGGGAACATGTAAAACATACTGTGTACTAAACAATAGTGAGAACTGTAGTTGAGTTTTTCAAGTGTATATGTCCATTTTTCATAACTAGTTCTGCAGTGAAACATAGTACTTTTAGCAAGAGTCATAAGGCATCTCTAATACTTTATTAGGACTTGATGGCATCATTAGATTTATATTTCAATATGCTACAAGCTTATGGAGACTGACAAGCACCATTCACTTCTATAAATGGATTATTCTTTGTTGCAAATGTTTTCAGTAGATACATGTTATCAGTGGAACATTATTCCCCATGTTTACTACAATACTCAAATCAGCTTTCAATAAGGCACAACTTCTGATTTTTACCTGTATTATGATTATTTCTTGAAGCTTGAAGAGTCAAATGATTATTCCTTTTTATCTGAACGTAGTAAGGAGGTGCATAATGTTTATTTAGCACAAATAGAGTAGTTGATTAATAGCTTGAAAGCTTCTTTATCACACAACAAAAATTGAGAAGACTTATCACATTTATTGTACCAATAATTGTATATACAACAATTAAATTACAATATATAATTTTAACAAGAAAACTGATAAAACATACACTCTGCCTGAAAGTATCAACATTTTTCCATTTCAATTTTTAATAAATCCAATTATTACTTTATTTCTACATGAGACATTGCCTTGCTTCTATCAATTACATTATTAAAACATGAAACATGATAGTTTGAACATTGCCAATGCTTCTAACAAGTCTAATCATCTATAGTTTGATACCAGGAGCAATTCCAACATAAAATAATCTCCAGTTATCTTAAAAAAAAAAAACACATTAATATTTCGTAGTATTAAATAACTTTAGTGTTCATAATGGCTTGAGTTATACAATACATATAGGTGTACCATTTTGAATTAATACAAATTTTGATACAATCTGTTTTTCTTGGAGAACGCCAGTTTTTTTTAGAGCTGGTTTTTGGTGGAATGAGAGGGACAAACATTTACACTGCTTCACCCTGACATTCACCCACAGGTTGTCGGGTGAATCTCCCTTTTCAAAAACCGACAACAGGACGACTTCCGGCATCTCTCTTGCATCTGATTTACAGTGCAGTTCAATATCTTCAGTTTGATAACTACAGTAGGTTGACAATTACAGCAGGTTGATAACAGCAGTGGGTCAGTAACAGCGACAAGTTGTTGTCAGAATGGATATGGCAATAGGAACACGGTTCTGCATACTCTTCGGGATCTCACAATGGCGATCATGCTGTACATACTATGGATTGTATAACAGACATTAGTTTCATACCCTAGTAAACAACAAAAATGCCCCAGAAGCATTCACAGGCCCATACATACATACATACATACATACACACGTAATACACAGGTGTGAGAAACGTAAGGGCAAAAGTAACTTTTGCATTGTGTGTCTCTCCCAAGTAACATAGCTCGATGGACCCCTACACAGAAATAACTAGTTGAGTATAGTACAGAAGGTAATGAAAGAAAGAGACTATGAAATAAACAGAAATGGTGCTTTCATAAAGACAAGGTGAAAGTGCATTCAGCATTTTTTTTTTAACCCAAACAATTCTGCATCTTTCTCATTATTGTACAAATTTCCATTATGTTCCAAAATAATGTGCAAACAATTTCAAATATAACATGACTAACTGTGAAAAGGTTAGAATCTGAAAAAAAACACCAAATGTAAAAAGGAAACGTAAATACAACACAAGATATTTTGTATTTCATAAAATTAAAAGAGAATATATATGTATAGTGTATATTTATTTGTGAAAGACTTATTAAATAACCCAACAGGACAACTGGCATTGAAACCAACACATATCTGGCACACATACAGTGGTAGAGAGATATTTCTAACTATTTCTGACAAATGCATCTTTGGAATACCATTTCATCATGTAAGATTGAATTTGCTTTCAACGGCACTGTATGTTTTGCTGTTAGTCACATGTCAAAATGAAAATCAAAGTAGTAGGGGAAGTGGGGGGGGGGGGGGGGGGGGGGACGTTAAGAAAAAAAATAACTTTTTTGCCAAACCTGAGTGAACCATTAGAGCATACATTAAAAACCACAGAACTGTTATTTGAAGTTTTTTATCATATCTGTTACCATTTAGAGGGCATTCATTCAGAAACATTAATCTCAACTGTTTTCAAAGGGCTATATGGGCATGTATAAAAAAAAATAGGTTTCTCTCACTTTGTTCTACACTACAACACATACAAAGCTGATTGAAATCAAATTGTATCTGTTGGGTAGATTTATTTGTTAGTCACCACATAACTGCATTTACCTGATTGATCCACCATGATGTTGCTACTCTGACTGCCAAATTCACCATTTACAAGTCTTATTGTGAGCTCATTTCTTCCAAAAGTTGGCAGGTTCACACTTTCAAAGAAAATAAAGACACCAATAGCTTTCAAACTTGCAATGAACATACCAATCTCCTCTATATATGTGAGGTGTGATCGGAAAGTTTTAAGAATGGAGCCATTACTGCTTACTGGTTTGGCGGGCAGGTACACGGAGGGTGGGGAGTGAGTCATTGCCTTGTCCTTGAACACCTTCTGACAGGAAACTGCATTTCCTTTATTCAGTTTGTCGTGGCAGCTGGTTGAATGTGGGTCTGTTAGGGCTTGTTGCCGAATTCAGTCTGTGTGAAAATGGACGTAAAAACGGAGCAATGAGTGTGTGTGAAATTTTGTTTTAAAACCAGGAAATCAGCTTCTGAGACTTACGGACTATTAAAAGCAGCTTTTGGAGATAGTTGTATGAGCCAGTTAAATGTTTTTGTCCTGTTCAACAGATTTAAAACTGGCCACGAATCATTTGAAGATGAAGCACAGTCCGGCTGTCCTCCATCTCAAACCGAATTAAAATGTGAAATATCGCGACTTAGTGCATTCTGATAGTAGACTTACAATTAGCGAGATAGCTGATGAACTTAATTTAAGTTTCTATGCAGTTCAGTCAATTTTAACTGTAGATTTGAACATGTGTTAAGTGTCTGCAAAATTCATTCCAAAAGTGTTGCAAGTGACAAGAGAGAATACTGACTTGAAGTGTGCCAAGAACTGATTAATTGGACTGAAAATGACCCAGATTTGTTGACGTACTGCGGGTATATGGATATGATCCTGAAACCAAAGTGCATTCTTCACAGTGGAAGACTCCAGGTTCACCACGACCAAAAGAAGCACAGCAAGGTTGGTCGAAGGTGAAGACAATGTTGGTGATTTTTTTTCGGTTCTACTGGTATTGTGCATCATGAATTTACCCCTGGAGGACAGACAATTAACCAGGAATACTATAAATGTGTCCTTGAGCATTTGCACAAAAAGGTGCAGAGGAAAAGGCCTGCATTGTGGAAAGACAGGAGTTGGGTGCTGCACCGTGACAATGCTCCAGCTCATCGAGCCTTCTCCATTGTTGAATTTTTGACCACATTCAAAATTCCCGTGCTTCCACAACTGCCATATTCTCCTGATTTGGCCCCTGAAATTTTCACTGAAAGTGAAGCGATTTGACTCGATTGAAGGCATCCAGGTAAATACAGAGTGTGTCCTTAACACTCTTCTGGAAAAAATTTCCAGGAAGGTTTCCAAAAGTGGAAACACTGTTGGAGTCAGTGTGTTCAGTCAGAAGGGGACTATTTTGAAGGAGATGCATCACAGTACCATGTAAGTACAACCATTGTACAATTACAAGCCCATTCATAAAACTTTCCAATCACACCTCATAAAAAGACTACGTCCTGACTGACTGTCTGAGCTTGTACTGTAGACATCGTTTAAGAAAGGTTTTTTCAAAATTCCAACACTAAGGGGGCGAAATAGAGGATGAGGGGCTTTTTTCAAAATGTCGCTGTTAAGGCTCTTTTGAAACTAGACCTATGAAAATAGTTATTTGGTTTCTCAGTCAGAAGTAAAGAAATACGTGTATCAGTATTTTTTAGAAATTTAACCCTATGTGAATGAAATAGTGGGCAAAAGGTTTTTTTCAAAATATAGTATTAAAGAACTACTAATGTATTTTTAAAGCTACATCTATGACCACTGGTATTAAACTTCTTGGTTACAAATTTAAAAAAATTGTGTTTCAGTATTTTTGGAAATTGCGCCCCTAAGGGGTGAAATAGAGGATGAGATTTTTATGAAAATATTTCATTATGAAAGCATTTTTTAAAGCTATAACTATGAACATTAAAATTTGGCTTCTTAGTCAGAAATAAAAAAATAAGTGTTTCACTGTTTTTGGAAATTCAGCCCATATAGGGGTGAAAGAAGGGATGAACGTTTTTACAAAAATATTTCATTGTTCAATCATTTTTTTAATGTAAATCTATGAAAATTTGTATTTGGCTTCTCTGTTAGAAATAAAACATACACATCACTGTTTTTAGAAATTCAAACTCTAATATGGTGAAATAGAGGATGACTGACTGTCTCATCATCACCCTGGCCAAACCGCTAAGGATAGAATCTTGAAGTGTGGAAACGGTGTTGTTCTTATACTGTAGGCATTGTTCAAGAAGGGATTTTTTGAAATTCCAACCCCAAGTGTGTGAAATACAGGATGAAGGGTTTTTTTGAAAAATGTCACTATTATGGCAATTTTGGAGTCAGGCCTATGAAAACGTATTTGGTTTCTCCGTCAGAAATGAAGAAATCCAGGTTTCAGCATTTTTGAAAATTTAGCCTTGTGGAGGTGAAATAGTGAGTGATAGCTTTTATTGAAAAACTACAGAAGTATTTTTAAAGCTACATCTAAGAAACAAAGGTATTTGACTTCCCAGTTATAAATAAAAAAAAAAATGTGTTTCAGGGTTTTTGGAAACTGAACACCTAAGGGGGTGAAATAAGGGATGAGATTTTTTATGAAAATATCTTATTAAGAAAGAATTTTAAAGCTAAATCTATGACAATTTAAATTTGGCTTCTCAGTTAGAAATTAAAAAAAAAAATGGGTTGCACTGTTTTTGGAAATTCAACCCTTATGGGGTTGAAACGGGGGATGAAAGCTTTTAGGGAAATATTTCATTGGGCAAGCATTTTTGAAGCTACATCTATGAAAATTTGTATTTGGCTTCTCTGTTAGAAATGAAACATAAGCATGTCACTGTTTTTGGAAATTCAACACCTAAGGGGTGAAATAGGGTGTGAAATAGTGTGTGAAATGTCTTATGAAGATATTTCATTGCGAAAGCATTTTTAAAGCTAAATCTTTGAAGAGTGTTGTTTGACTTTTTGGTTAGAGATGAATAAATTGGATATTCAACCCCTAAGGGGCTGAAATAGGGTTGGACTGATTCACTGACTCATCACCCAGCCCAAACTGCTAAGGATAGAAACTTGAAGTTTGGAGAGGGTGTGGATATTATACCGTAGGCATCATTTTGAAGAAACTGTCCGAACTTCCCCTAAGAGGGTGAAACTGGGGATGAAAGGCCTTTTGGAAATACGAGGGGGGACCCAAAAGAAACCGGACTCCGAGGGCGCTGCCACTCGTAGACGTAGTGCAGGGTTCTCACGCCAGATGGTGTTATTAGAGACCTTCATGAAACAGCTGTGCAGACAGCATCAGTGTAGAGCTGAACGCGCAAGTGTGGTATTGTGTTTCTCTGACTGTTGGCGCATTACCTCTGCGAAGTCGTTATGACAACTTTAAAAGAACAAATAATGTGTGTGAAATTTTGTTTCCTGCTTAAAAAAAACTGCAACAGAGACACACCAAATACCTCAGAAAGCTTGCCATGAGGACGCTATGAGCTGCACACAGGTTTTCGAGTGGTTTGGGTGCTTTAAACGTGGAGAGATGTGTGTCGATGACCGAGCTCGTTTTGGACGCCCTTCAACATCACGAAATGAGGAGAACATTAAAAAGGTCTGGCAAAAGATCAACGAGGATCGTCGCCAAACGATCGACCAAATTTCAGCAGAGACAGGAATCAGTTGGAGCTCGTGCCAGCAGATTTTGAGTGAGGATTTGCACACGAGACGCGTTGCTGCTAAATTTGTTCCGCGCCTTCTGACACAGGAGCAGAAAACCATCTATATGAATGTGTGTCAGGACTTGAAAACAGAGATTGCACATGATCCAAACTTCTTGAACAAAGTCATTACAGGAGATGAGAGTTGGTGTTACGGGTATGACCCAGAAACCAAGTAAGCGTCAAGGCAGTGGAGGACTCCCAACTCTCTCAGACCAAATAAAGCGAGGCAAGTGAGGTCAAATGTGATGACGATGATCATTGTCTTTTTTTATGTTCGTGGAATTGTGCATCAGGAATTCGTACCCCCTGGCCAGACTGTTAACCGGCACTTTTACTTGGTTATTTTAAGGCGTCTGCAAGAGGATGTGAGGAGGAAACGCCCGGAACTTTGGCGATCAGGTGACTGGTTTCTGCATCACGACAACGCTCCAGCACACACGGCCTTGCGAAAGACCCACTATTTAGCATCTCAGATGTGGTCTGTCATTCCCCACGCTCCGCATTCGCCGGACCTAGCCCCGTGCGACTTTTTCCTATTTCCATGAATGAAAAAAACACTAAAAGGGGAGCGTTATGACGATGTGGAGGCGGTAAAAACAGCTTCACAAAGGGCACTGGACAACAACAAACCTGAAGAGTGCCAAACGTGCTTCCAACAGTGGGAAAAGAGACTCGACAAGTGCCTCGCATGTAATGGAGAGTATTTTGAAGGTGACTGAAGTAATTTTGTAAAAAGGTTCATCAATAATTTTTTTTTGACAACAATCTGGTATCTTTTGGGTCCCCCCTCGTGTGTCACTATTAAGGAAATTTTGAAGCTAGAACTACGAAAACTGATGTAAACAGGCACGGGTTCCACTGCCCATTACCAGATTTGAATGTGGCACGAGGAAGAGGATGGGGGGGAGGGGGGGGGGGACGTGGGGACCGCAGATGGCTCCTTAAGACAGAATAACAACATTCATTGACCAACTGCAATACATGAGTTGTTGGTCCTCTGGGTGAGGTCTGCTTCCACTCGCATATTCTCACAAGGGAACCTCCCCATCGCACCCCCCTCAGATTTAGTTATAAGTTGGCACAGTGGATAGGCCTTGAAAAACTGAACACAGATCAACTGAGAAAACAGGAAGAAGTTGTGTGGAACTGTGAAAAAATGAGCAAAATATACAAACTGAGTAGTTCATGGGAAGACAGGCAACATCTAGGACATTGGGAATGCAGGAGCGTCGTGGTCTCGTGGTAACGTGAGCAGCTGTGGAACGAAAGGTCCTTGGTTCAAGTCTTCCATCGAGTGAAAAGTTTAATTTTTTATTTTCAGTTTATGTGACAAAAACTTATGTTTTCATCACTTTTTTGGGAGTGATTATCACATCCACAAGAAAACCTAAATCGGGCAAGGTAGAAGAATCTTTTTACCCATTCGCCAAGTGTACAAGTTAGGTGGGTCGACAACATATTCCTGTATTGTGACTCACATGCCGTCACCAGTGTTGTATATAATATATCAGATGTGTTTTCCTGTGGAGGAATCGGTTGACCTATGACCTTGCGATCAAATGTTTTCGGTTCCGATTGGAGAGGCACGTCCTTTCGTCTACTAATCGCACGGTTTTGCGATGTGGTCGCAAAACACAGACACTAAACTTATAACAGTGAACAGAGACGTCAATGAACGAATGGACAGATAATAACTATGCAAAAATAGAGAAAGTAAAATTTTCACTCGAGGGAAGACTTGAACCAAGGACCTCTCCTCCTGCAGCTGCTCACGCTACCACGGGACCACGGCACTCCTGCGCTCACGTTCTCCTTGATGTTGCCTATGTGGCACATGGACTACTCAGTTTGTATATTTTGCTTATTTTTTCGCAGTTCCACACAACTTCTTCCTGTTTTCTCAATTGATCTGTGTTCAGTTTTTCAAGTTTTTCAAGGCCAACTGTGCCAACTTATAACTAAATCTGAGGGGGTGCGATGGGGAGGTTCCCTTATCAGTGGCGCCAAAAGTGGCCAGCAGATGCTCACATGTGCACCTGCTGCTGTGACTATAGCTACGCTGGCATAACTCTGTTTCAGCAGCGGCACTACAGCCTTGCCAGGTCATTTCGTGGTGGTCGGAACCACGCGCCACGGGCCGCGTCGTGATAGCAGCTGGGGGGTGAGGCGGCGGCAGCACTGGAACAGGTCGGTGTCCCGTCTCAGCGACCGTCCCCAGTGGCGGCTGTCTGGCATCGGTGAGCCGGGGTCCCCAGCTCTGCCCCCGGTCACGGTGTTTGTGGAGGCGGCGTCCCAGGACAGTGACGACAGTGCGTTACTACGACACACCCCAGTCGATGACTCTCATTATAGGTGTCTGCCTGCTGATGACGTCCAATGATAGTGACTGTGATGAGTACAGTGGTGGCATCTCTCTGCCTCCTGCTAGGCAATGAACTGCATTAGCCTGGCCGCAAGATGAGACGCAGGTCCGTGAGGTGACGCAGGGTGACTCACGGTGAGTTTTTGGGAACCGCACAACTGAATGGTCCTGCGCACGTTAGAGCGCAGCATGACGTGACGCGGTTCCTGTGCTCGGTGACCCTGCGTGGTGCAGTCTCCTGTACGCAGTTTACTGCGAGGCTCACGGTGGTTCTGGCTGTTGGTAGTTCGAAATGGAGGAAAAGCTAGTTGAAGCCGTACGTGTTACCAGAGTTCTGTATGATACAAGCCACGAAGATTACTTGAAAACGAAGCCGAAAGCTGAGAAGTGGGAGGAAGTGCCCAAGGAAATGGATGTACAAAATGCAAAGTTGCATTGTAATTCATTGTTAACATTCTACGTTGACATTATTAAAACTCTGTAGCAAATTTTCGTGATGTGCTCTGCCCTGGTTAAATGTTTATCGAAAAAGATGCCTAGGTTCCTTACAATATCATTCCTTACTAGCGTGTAGCCCTCCATATCTACCAGTGATAACGGAATAGATGGATTTAACCACGTCTTTGATATCAATATAGAATCGAAACTGTCGTCCGAGTATATAGAATGACACAAAGTTCTATGAGCACTGTTTAAATTTGATTTGTTGTTGGATAGTCCTGATGACTAATAGGATTCTGTTTCTGCTACGAAAATATGGTTTCTGTTAATTGATAATAATGAAATTTGCCCACTTCTCGCTATATATACAGTAGCCCTGGCGACAGCAAGGGCTTTCCTCACCAGCTACTCTGCCCCTTCTGACTCACGCCATATGGTCCTCCTCGTACCTTCTTCGGCGTGAGAACCCGTAGCCAGTTTCATCAAAGCGATGTAACACACCGTTTTGAACTCAAACTCAGAATCAGAATCCGATTCTGAACTTATATCTATTAACATAGCAGACGTAGCCGCCATCTCTGCCAGAGCCAAAGTTCCTCAGCAAACTGCGTATTAAAACTGCGATCCAACTTGCGATGATTGTCGCCGTGACTCACGCTGTCGTGAGGAATTTGGTGTGAGCCCCCCTGCGTCACCTCACGGGCCTGCGTCTCATCTTGCGGCCCGCCTTAAAAGCGTCACAAGGACTGCAATGGCAGTTGACAACACTGAACTGGTGGTGGAGCTGACTGACACGGGCTCTGAATCACCCCAACAGCTCAAGATGATCAATGATGATGAGCTAGCTGCCGATCCTTAAATATGGCTTTCTGCCTCTGATGTTTGCGGTTCTTCCTTCCCAGTAGGTCGGCGAAATATTCTGGTGTTGTTCTGCTAGTGTAACTGACCCAATTACCGTCCTTCATGTTGACACCCTGGCATGTGGCGAGTTGCTTCTTGTCACATCCTCCACTGGTCAGTGATACAGTGTTCTCCTTCGTATTGCTCAACTCGGCCTCCACCAACCCACTTCAGTCGCATTACCAAACCGCTGAGTTACACAACAGGATGTAACACACATACGACTTCTGGCTCCCAGTATTCCTTCACATTTTAACTCACTTTATTACTGTAAAACCCTTACCTTTAACTAACTTAATTGCTCTAATCGTTTGACCCTCTACATTCCCTCCTTCTACAGAAAGAATGTGTACCCACATTGTGCCTCTACATCTGTTTATACTCAACTCTACATGGTTCTAAAACCTCTACCAGTTCACTTCCTTTGGAACTATACATTGTAGCTTGTCACTACTCATTACACCACAGTTCTCTCTCTTATTCATCACTGTTCATTATGATCCTGAGCACGCTTGGTCTCTGCCTTCAAGACTCTTCACTCCTTACATTGTCTTGTCATCGGGATGCCGTTCTGATCATTTTAAACCCATAGGCTGAAGGTTGGGTGGAATTCGAGTAACTCGTCTCTTGAACAAGAAATGTGTATCTCCAATCACTACAAGGAATACACAAGTGGCTGATGATGAACCAATGACTAGCAATTGCTGCTGCTTACTTCTGTAGCTTTTCACATGTTCTAAGAGATCTTCCATGCTAACACAACCATGTTGGGTGGTGATCATTCATCTGATCCAGAGCGGTGAGCAGATCTCCATCAATGGTACTGTTAAGAAACAAAAAGTATTTTTGAGGGGGGGGGGGGGGGGGGGACAAAAGCTAGGAAGGTAGGTCAGATACATAAATTAAGGAATGGATCATACTGACAACTATGATTCCCATTATCATAGCTGGTAAGCAGGAAGTGGGTCCAGGTATTCACAGTGATTTCCATTGATCTTAATCCTTGACCATGCTGAACCAACATATTTTTTGTGCCACCTAACTTGCCCTGCTCGCAACATGTAGAAAAGACTGTCGGCTCAGCCACCGAATATAACCAGTGCTGTCCTACCCACTGGAAACATTTCCCCTCCTCTGACAATACTTCCTTAGGGCGTTCCACAACCCCCTTCTCAGAATTAAACAATGCGAACTTGCAAGACTTTGGCACTGTATGCACTAACTTTGAATGGCAGGTGTTAACTTGTCTGATGCGACAGCTTAACAATCCTTCTGTAGACATTAACGCGTGGCTGTGTCTATCACGTGCCATCAGTAAGATCTCCTGCACCTTTAGTCTGATGTACTTCTGCAAAGCTTCCTATGCTACTGGGTATGTGTGTACCACATAGCACTCCAAATGGCAGTGTCTATAAGTTAGTGATATTTGTATGCCATCTTCAAGGTGAGTCCCTCTCTGCTAGCTCATAACGGTAGCTAAGCGATAGTACACAGTCAAGTACTGCTCCTTCACCAGTTTAACAAGTCCCTAAGCACTGGATCAACATTCTGGATTTTTTTCAAACACATCAACAACCGTTCCGATGGAAGAAACTGGTGTAAGTTGCCCACATGTAGCGTGCAACAGTGCTTCCTGCAACTCCACAGTTTCAATACAAGCATCTATCAAGCTGTCAGCAAGAATGTGCAGTCATGTGACAATCATTAACAGTGCATCAATATTGTCCAACTGATTACCAATAAACGCAAGTCTCGATTATTGGTGTTGGCAGATAACCTAATATGTGTCATTAACATAGCAGTCAAATCACAAAGCTGGTGAGTGTTGTTCAGCACAATACTTTCCAGACTGTCAAGCTGGGTGCTGTGGAAAGTCACTGCTTCCTCACTGCTTTATGCCCCCTTCCCAACTTCCTGTTGTGAGTGCATTATAGGCGTTAGCTATGTCATCTGCATCGGTTCTAACAAACACTGTCTTTAAGATTGTAAAATGTAAACTTCCACGGCCGGAATTGTCACAATTAGTGTAGGAGCAGGCATTCATAGTGTAGACAAGTTTATGGATGAAGAAATCAGTATAAAAGCTGTGAGAGTAATGCCTCGTACAAAGCCTTGAAAAAGCAATTTAACTGCGGGTGAGAGGAATGCCTTAAAGGGCCTGAATGAGGATGATAGTGTTATCATTCTCCCTGATGACAGGGGAAATGCAATGGTTGTTTTGAATGTGACCAACTATTATAGTAAGAGTAAAGACTTATAAGATCCACAAACATATAGGAATCTAAGTAAAGATCCCAATGAAAAAGTTCCTAGAACTGTGACGGGGTTGATAAAGAAGTCCTCTATCGAACAGATCTTTCAGAAAAGTCTGTTCAATTCAATTGTACTAGCACCAAGGCCTTATGGATTGCCAAAGGTGCATGAAGAACATGTTCCTCTAAGGCCTATAGTGAGTGCTATTGGTTTGCCCATCTATATGCGATTGCCAAGTTCTTGACAGCATTATTATGAGCATATGAGGGCCAATCGGATTCGTGTATGAAGAATTTATCAGTAAATTAAATGGCATAGTGGTACAGCTGAAGGACATATTAGTTAGTTTTAATGTGGTATCGGTTCAGATCAGTGAAGTGTTGCTACAGCTGGACGTTACATGGCAAGGCAAACAACTGGATGATTGTTCAACACCAGTTACCCTCGACCAAACTCTGTCCTTCAAGAAACATTGCCATTGCCAGCTTGAGAAAGCTCACATCCACCACCTGGGGAGCAAGTCATCCCATCCTGAGAATTTCGGCTCTTGCTTTGTGTGTGTCCGCAGCAGAGTATGCTTCACCTATGTGGAGTGCATCCACTCATACCAAACAGGTTGATATTGCAATCAATGAGACCGTCCGAATCTTGTCACGACCTACGGAGCCACCTCCAGTCGATAAAATCTACCTGATTGATGGAACAGCTCCCCCCACTATTAGAAGGGCTGTGGCTGCTGATGTAGAGAGGGCTAAGCAAACTTATGATCCCCGACATCCACTGCACTATCATCAGGCTGTAGTCGGTCGACTGAAGTCGAGAAAGAGCTCCATTGCCAGGACTCGACCGCTAGAGGGAACACCAGAGTCTAACTGCATCACCAGGTGGAAGAGCAAGCAACCACCTGATATCCCTGTAAAGGAATAGCTAGCTCCAGGAAATGACTTGCCCTGCCCTATTTGCAGATCGCTCAATTGTCTCAGGGTGGGTGTTCTCTTTGCAAGACCGACATGCGAAAATGGGGCGTTCTTCCAGCTGATAGAGATACATCCTGCAAGTGCGCAAGAACGTAAGACCCGGCCCACCTGCTAATTTGTCCTCAACTTGAACAACGTGGCACAACACAAGACCTGATTAAGGGAAACAACAACGCCATCAGAGTTGTTACCTTCCAGAAATGCTGACCGGACACAGAAATGAATGAATGAATCAGATTTTTCCTCCCGATGTTTCAGAACTGTTTAAATATTGCCTTACAACCGAGTATTTCAAATGGAACAAAGAGTTCTATGAGTAGATGGATAGCATCACTGTGGGATCCCTTAAGTCCAATTATAGTGAACTTCTTTATGGAAAAATTTGAGGAGCAGGCATGGAAAACTGAAAACAAGAAACCGAATATTTGTTTTCGTTACGTGGATGGTACGTTTGTTTTGTGGTTCCATGACAGGCAGGAACTGAATCGTTTCCACATACATCTGAACGGATCAATCCGAAGATTCTGTTTACCACGGAGAAGGAGGTAGGAGGAAGATTAAATTTTCTTGATGTGCCAGTTTTCAGGAAAGAAGATGGTAGCTTAGGCAACACTGTTTACCAAAAACCCACGAACACAGACTGTTACCTACATTGGAATTTGAACCACTACCCACAACAAATGTGTGGCATCATAAAAACGTTGGCTTATGGAGCAAGGCTGTGAACCAGATCTGCTCGATTCAGAATTAAAACATCTCAGCAATGCATTGCTCAAGAATGGTTATTCATTTAATGAGGTGAAAAGAGCATTAACACCACTGCGTAGAAATCACAGTGATGCTCAAGTGCCGGTGAAATCAAAAGTTTTCCTGCCATTTATTAAGGAGGTGACTGACCTCATATGAAAAATCTTGAAAAAGTGGAACATCACGGTAATTTACACACCCACACAGAAGATACATGATCACATAAAATCGGCCAAAGATGCTTGCCAACCACTAGAAAAAGTTGGAATGTATGTGATTTCATATAGTTGTGGGGAGGTCATCACAGCAGATGACTTAGTTGTGATGGCAGATTCAATTGAAAGTTTGCAAAGTAATATTTCAGAGCTAGATCAGAAATGTAAGGACTATGGTATGAAGAATAGCATCTCCAAAATGAAAGCAATGTCAGTGGGAAAGAAATATAAACGGATTGAGTGCCAAATAGGAGGAACAAAGTTAGAACAGGTGGACGGTTTCAAGTACTTAGGATGCATATTCTCACAGGATGGCAACATAGTGAAAGAACTGGAAGCGAGGTGTAGCAAAGCTAATGCAGTGAGCGCTCAGCTACGATCTACTCTCTTCTGCAAGAAGGAAGTCAGTACCGAGACCAAGTTATCTGTGCACCGTTCAATCTTTCGACCAACTTTGTTGTATGGGAGCGAAAGCTGGGTGGATTCAGGTTACCTTATCAATAAGGTTTAGGTTACGGATATGAAAGTAGCTAGGATGATTGCAGGTACTAGTAGATGGGAACAATGGCAGGAGGGTGTCCACAATGAGGAAATCAAAGAAAAACTGGGAATGAACTCTATAGATGTAGCAGTCAGGGCGAACAGGCTTAGATGGTGGGGTCACGTTACACGCATGGGAGAAGCAAGGTTACCCAAGAGACTCATGGGTTCAGCAGTAGAGGGTAGGAGGAGTCGGGGCAGACCAAGGAGAAGGTACCTGGATTCGGTTAAGAATGATTTTGAAGTAATAGGTTTAACATCAGAAGAGGCACCAATGTTAGCACTGAATAGGGGATCATGGAGGAATTTTATAAGGGGGCTATGCTCCAGACTGATGAAAGGCATAGGGCATGATGATGATGATGATGGTGGTGGTGGGGAGGTGTATGTGGGTACTACAAAAAGAACTGTCAAAAAAAGACTCGAAGTGCACAAGGGCAATTGCAGAAGAGGGGAGATTGTCAGATCAGCTGCTGAGAAACATGCTTTACAGTCCGCAGACCACCACATTCATTTTGATGGGACTCAAGTTCTGGCAGCCACATGCGGATACCATGAAAGGCTATACAAAGAGGCCACAGAGATTGTGAAACACCCCAGGAATTTCAATAGAAAGGAAGAGGGCATGAAACTGAATGAAATTTGGATTCCTGTGCTGAAGATGTGTATCAGTCTTCCACCACGGCGCGATATTAAGAGCAGACGACGGCAGTCGACAACGGACAATTGCGGTCACGTATTCAAAACATGTGACATCAAGCCCCTGAGCAGGATCACACAGAAGTGGAATTTTGCTGTAGTTGGTAGCGAGCGTAGGTGTCAATCAGATGTTCAACAAGTTACGATCCCACTCGAAAACGTCCTCCACAGATGTGGATGGAACGTCGGGTTTTAAATCCCTTCGACCACACAATAATAGCACGGAATATTTTATTAATTGGGACTGTCTTTCAGATCCTACAACATGTGTCCAGCCATCCTCTTTTTCTGTCTAGGCCATGGGATCAACTCCATAGCCAGTTGTAGTTGCACCTGTAGCTTTAAAAACTCTGATTGCAACAGACGATACTCTCCATGTGTACCGTTATACCCTGACTGATGACTCATTATGCTGTACAATTTCCCAAACTTTTCTTCCAGTCTCCACATGTCATTCCTGAGTGAACAAATGTTGCAGTTTATCCTTAATGTCCACTGGTGATCCAATATAATAATCTCCGTCTGCCTGGAAAATGCAACACCTACCAGTACAGATGTACCTTAACTGCTTCGGTCACACACCCCTAGTGCAACAATACAACAAGACTCTGCTCCAGCTCTCCTCTATGGAATGAACATGCTCACAGATGCTGCTACCATCTTCTCCTGTCCCCCGGTGGGAACGTGCGTCCTGTGGGGAAAGAAAATTCTCTAGGTCTTAGCGTACACTGATGATTTGCCATATTATCCTGTTTTCTTTGCTTTGCTTTTTCCTTTTTCTCCTTCTTGTCCATCATCTTCCCCCCACCCCTTCTACAGAAACTGGGGTCACACAAGGCAAATTGTCCATAACCCCCTTAAACGGCCCATTTCGTGGATGGGGCGCTGCAATTTAAGTTTAACCGGTGACGTCATCTCTATTACCCGGTAAGGTCCATTATACCTGAAACAAACTTCTTCATTTTCCCCTTTGGCACGTAAGGATATGCTAACATAACACATTGACCCAAGTGGTACTTAGCTAACACTACTTTCACATCATGCATATTTTCCTGTTTCACTAAAACCTTCATATTCATTTTTTGTACTTGCCTCCACATAAGTTTTACTCTCCTAGTAAAATCTTTCCCTGACTAGGTGTCTTCTTGTGGTGGAGCCTTGCAAAACTCAAAGGGCAACAACATCTTGCACCCAAAAATTACTTCTTATGGGGATAAAAGAAATTCTGACAAACATAAAAGCAAGGGTGAGATTCAGAGGAGCACTGTCAGAAGAATTTCAGATCAAGACTGGTGTTAAACAGGGAGATGGATTGTCACCATTGTTGTTCAATATAGCACTGGACGAAGTGATAAGGCAGTGGAGAGCAATAAACGAGGAAATGGTAATACCAAAGACCCATGTGGGGGACAAAAAGGACAACAGGGCTCAAGTGGGCTGCCTAGCCTTTGCAGATGACATAGCAATAGTAAGTGAGATGGAAGAAGACGCAAAGACACAACTCGACAACTTAAGTAAGGTAGCCAGAAAGGTGGGACTGAGGATCGCCTATAACAAGGCAAAGACATTAAACACCACTGCAGACTGGGAAACGCCAGAAGGCACTGTGCAAATGGTGGACAAATTTGAATACCTGGGAGAATTTATAACAGGAAGGAACAGGAGCAAGGAGGGAATAAGAGAGAGGATAAAGAAGATGAGGTCAGCCTTCTGCATGACGAGAGAGGTATACAATAAAAAGAATATATCCCCAGAGGCAAAGATAAGCCACTACGAGGCAACGGTGAGGAATGCAGTATTATATGCTGCCGAGACGATGACACTAGGAAGAAATGGGGCAGAGCAACTAGAGAAAAAGAGAGGAAAATACTGAGAGAAATACTAGGTCCCAAAAGAGGTGGAGAGAGGTGGATGAGAAGACCTAGGGAAGAATTGTACCGGAACATGAGAACAATATCCGGGGAAGTCAGACTGAAAAGGGCAAGGTTTGCTGGGCATGTAGTTAGGATGAGTACGGAGAGAATGACGAAGAGAGTGTGGGAAACAATAGGGAGGACAAGGGGAAAGACAGGAACCAAGTAGGTTGTTGAACTTCGGAAGGACTGGTTGGAATTGGGGATTAAGGTTGAAGGAAAGGAAAATTGGAGGAACAAATATACACCGACAAATATGCCGGAGATCAATGACAGAGAAGAATACAGGAAACGATTAGAATGTCACCAGTGGAGCCGACAGGAGAAACGGAAACTGAAGATCTCAGAAGAAGAGCGGGAGAGGAGAAGAGAAAGAATGAAGAGGTTCTGGGAGAAGAAGAGGAAAATACAGTCCACGAAGGGGCTACCCGTGGTCGTACAGAGGCCGTATCGCAAGAAGAAGAAGAATAACCCTGTGATCTGGTGAACTTTCGAGTTGTATGCAGCGAAGACATAGGCCAATAGAACATCTCAATTTTTATGCTGGGAATTTATGTAATAACGCAACATTTTTGCAGTTGTCCTGTGGACTTGTTGTGTTCAACCGTTAGCTTGAGAATGCAGACAGCTCATCCATTACTTCTTAATGCACAACAGTCTGCATAGCTGCTGCATTAATTCTGATATAAAATTTGCACCCTGATCCATGATTAGGGTTTCAGGCATTCCAAACCAAAGTATCCACTGGATGACTAGTGCCTCAGCTACTGCCATGAATTGCTGGTCTGGTAAAGCTACCATGGAAATGTAATCAGAAAAATAGTCAATTATGGTTAATATGTAATGATTCCCTGCTTGTGTTTGTGCTAGGAGTCCTTGGATGTCCAGTCCTACCATTTGGAAGGCTTTATTAGCTTCCAGTAACATCTGTAGTTTAATTTTCCGGTAAGTTCCGCTCTTTGAGCACACGGAACACAATTTTTCACGTAACGGTCCACATCCTGCCTACGTGTGATCTACCAATAATTCTGAACTACCATCCTCTCCATTGCTCTTCAACCCATATGTCCCTCTAAAATCAAATCATGTACTTGGCTCAATACTTAGTTATGTGAGCTCTGCAGTAACAGTAACTGTGGCACATTTTGTGTTGTTTGATGCAATAATCTCTCCTCCGTGCAGAACTGCTTCGTTTAGCAAACATCTGACAGTCTGGGTCAGCACTTTGTCCTGCCCTCCATTCACTTACGTCAATGTCTGTGCATTCCACAGTGCTTACATTACAGCTGAGTCCATCTGCATTACTGTGCAACATTCCCAGCTGATGTACTACCTTGTAATCAAACTCACTTAACCGCACAATCCATCTCTTCAATCTACTCATTGGATCTTTACATCCTAAAAGCCATTCAAGCGTTGCACGATCAGTCACCACTCTAAATCGTCTACCATACAGGTAATAATGAAAGTACCCAATTCCAAAAATCACTGCAAGCATTTCTTTTTCTGTAGTGGAATAGTTTCAGTCACCATTATTGTGCTGCCATGAAATGCATGCAGTTGGGTGCACCTGTCCATCATCTTCCTGACTCAAAATAACCCCTAGCACAAAATTGCTTAAATCACTGAAAGTATAAACAGTTATTCAAAATCTTGATAGAACAAAATGGGACTAGATGTCAACAGATCTTTAAACTTCTGGAACCCTGCCTCACACTCAGCTGTCCAATGGAACTACACACCTTTCTGTAGCTATTACGTGAGAGGTCTTACAATTTCTGCAAATTTTGAAACATACCTACGGTAAAAATTTGTGTGTTCCGAATAAGATTGCAATTCCTTTACTGTTGTGACTCGCCAATCCTTCAAAGTACCACTGCGCAGTTACACACGTCCTATACATGCGGTGCTGTCTGCCAGCCCTGCAGCAGCAGCGCCACCTAAGCGGTCAACCAGCCAGCGGCTGCTATACTTGGACTCAGTTCTGATTTGACTGTTAAAGTGTACACACATCTTACCTTGTTTACTAGATCTGTGACTTACATGTATTGTGTCGTCCTTGAAATATATTTGTTCAACTTGAAGTTATAACAATTGGCGACGAGGTAGTGAATTTTTCTCTTTCATCGTTGACCCACAGGTTTCCATGGCTACTTTAGAGCAACTACTGCAAGGTCTCATAGAACAGCAAACACTTCTCACAAATGCGATTCGTGATTTCGTTGCGGCATCAAATGCGGGGTGTCTCTCGTCGTTGTCTCTCCCTCCTTTTCCTCCTTACGACGAGACAGCGGAACACTGGTCTGATTACGAAAAACGTCTTCGACAGCACTTCTTGGCATTTCATGTCGCGGATGACCAAACATGTAAGTCTCTGTTCCTTTTATGGATTTCACCTCAAATGTATCAGTTGTTGCCGCAATTGGCTCCTTTGAAAGATCCTGCATCTTTGTCCTTTGCTGAAATGTGCTCAGTTCTGTCTGTCTATTTTCAAAAGCAAACGCATGTGGTAGCCTCTCTTGTTGCCTTTTATCGTTGTCAAAAACAACCGAATCAATCCTATCACGCTTGGGCTGCTGAACTTCACGGCCTCAGTCAAAAGTGTCAATTTGTTACTGAAGGTCACAAAGAATCCTATGCCGATTCCATGGTACGGGATGCTATTATCCGGTCGGCGCCCGACAAAGAAGTTTAGCAACGTTCCCTTCAGTTGGCAAATCCGACTCTAGATGAAGTCATATCCATCGCTCAGTCTTTTGAAATTTCTCGTGCCACTGGAGTGCAAATAGAGGCATGGGGTGACGTCGGGGACGTACAACCTCTGTGCGCTGTCGACGAAGTGTGCGGCGTGTCCCTGCCGGCCGACGTGGCCACAGTACGCTCCCAAGCACAGCGTCGGCCTAACCGTAAACAAACTGCTAAGAAACTGCAGCAAACCCCACGGCAACTTCCTTCATGTCTGCAGTGTTTTACGAAACATTCACGAGAGGATTGTCCCCAACATAGGGCCGTGTGTCACAAATGCAAAAAGAAGGATCATGTGTCATCAGTTAGCAGATCCGACCGCATACATGATGCTGATTCTGCTTCTGTGTTGTCTGTCAATTGTACTTCTTCCCTTTCAGGGAAGTTATTCCTCACTGTCCAAATACTTGGTCGCCATGTTTGCATGCAGGTGGATACTGTTCTGCTGCAACTATCATAAATTCTCAGACGTATCTTCAGTTGGGTTCTCCAATCCTGTCACCTGTCGCTAGGCAATTACGGACTTACAATAAACAGAAGATTTCTCTCTTGGGACAATTTGATGCTGAGGTATCTTACAAATCTGTCGTTCGCACTGTTCCCATATTTTTGGTCGACCATAGTAACGCGGAGAATCTTTTTGGTTTCGATGCCTTTCGCGTTTTTGGGTTCTCAATAGATGACTCTGTCAATATCGTCTCTGATTCTATTCCTTATGCTCAATTGGATTCCTTATCAACGACATTTTCGTCCCTTTTTTCTCCTGGGTTAGACCGTGCAAACGACTTTGAAGCTCATATCACGCTCAAACCCACTGCTCGGCCTAAATTTTTTCGGGCTCGGCCCATTCCTGGGGCCTTTTGTGATCGGGTCAAACGGAAGCTGGATCGTCTCACTGCTTCAGGAGTCTTGCTTCCTGTCACTTCCAGTGAGCGATCCTGTCCTGTCGTTGTCGTTGCTAAGCCCAATGGTGATATTCGTCTCTGTGGCGATTTCAAAGCTACTGTAAATGCTCAATGCCTCATCGACACTTACCCTATGCCTCGATCTGAAGAATTGTTCACTAAACTTGCTGGAGGCCAGTATTTTTCTAAATTTGACCTGTCAGAAGCTTATCATCAACTTCCTCTCAACGCTGCTTCCTGGCAGTTTCTGGTCCTTAACACGCCTTTCGGCCTCTATCAATACAAATGATTGCCATTCGGGGTTGCCAGCGCCCCTGCTCTCCTTCAGCGATTCTTGGAACAATTATTGCTCCCTGTCCCTGGGTGTATAAATTACATGGATGACATTGTTTTCACTGCCTCCACCACTGCAGAGCATCTTCAGAATCTCCGCACACTTTTTCATGTCTTACAGACTGCCGGTCTTAAGTGTAATCTTCAGAAATGAAAAGTTTTTCAGGCATCTATCACGTACTTGGGGTTTCAACTCTCTCAGGATGGTATTCGTCCGCTTCAGCAAACTGTCGCTGCGATCGATGCCCTTCCTCGCCCTACATCTGTTAAGGAACTGCAGGCCCTCTTGGGGAAAATAGCATACTATCACAGGTTTTTACCGTCTGCTGCTTCGCTGGCTCAGCCGTTGCATCACCTGATGCATAAAAAAGTGCCTTTTCACTGGTCCGCGTCATGCAATGAAGCTTCCCAGAGATTGAAGACTATGCTGAAATAGGCCCCGTGCCTGGCTACTTATCGACTTGGCCAACATCTCGTTCTTGCCACGGACGCCTCTCAATACGGGGTCGGTGCAGTCCTTGCGCACCGTTTTTCTGACGTTTCTGAACAACCCATTGCTTATGCCTCCAAAACGCTCACGGATGCCCACCGAAAGTATTTTCAAATTGAGAAAGAAGCTTTGGCCATTATTTCTGCTCTTCATGAGTTTGGTGTTTTTCTCTATGGATCCAAATTTCATCTAGTTACAGATCACAAACTACTTGTTTCCTTGTTTCATCCATCAACGCCACTTCCCGACAAGGCTGCACACTGCCTCCAGCGTTGGGCTCTTTACTTGTCTCGTTTCAATTATGAGATTCATTTCCAACCGACGGCTCAATGTGCGAATGCTGATGCACTGTCTCGCCTTCTCATGGGTCCTGATCTGGCATTCGATAGGGACGAACTTTTGTGTTTCCACCTGGATGTTGCCGAGCAGCGGGTTGCGGACGGGTTCCCCATCACCGGGGACCGGCTGGGGGCTGCTATGGGTTCTGATCCTACCCTCTCCCGGGTTTTACGCTGTGTTCAGAAGGGTTGTCCAGATCGTCCGTCTGCTAAGACTACTGATCCGTTGCAGAACTACTACACTTTGCATTACCGCCTCATGGCTAGGGATGGTGTTATCCTCCTTTCCACCGAAAATGCTTCGCCGCGTGTTGTGGTACCTGCGTCTTTGCGTGCTTCGGTCTTGCGCCTCGTTCACCGAGGGCACTGGGCTGTCTCTCGCACAAAATCTCTGGCGCGCCGTCACGTGTACTGGCCCAGCATCGACTCTGAAATCGCACACACGGTTGCTGCCTGCGGCCCTTGTGCATCACAGGCTGCCACCCCAAAGTCATCTTTGTCACTGTGGCCTTCGCCTGAGAAGACCTGGGAGCGTATTCATGGTGACTTTGCGGGACCTTTTTTAGGTACTTATTGGCTTCTCGTTATTGACGCCTACTCTAACTTTCCTTTCATTGTCGTTGCACGTCGCCTACCACCGCGGCAACCTCAAATGCTATCGCTCGCATTTTGTCTTTGGAAGGCCTTCCCTCTACTCTTGTTACTGATAATGGACCGCAATTTGCCTCTTTCAATTTTGCCCCTCCGTTCCATCCACAGTCAAATGGTGAGGCTGAACATCTGGTCTGCACATTTAAGGCTCAGATGAGGAAACTCCTGACTTGTTCTGCTGCTGCTGATGCGCTTCTCCAATTTCCGGCTTCTTACCGTTTCACCCCCACAGGCAACCACAGCCCGGCCGAGCTCTTACACGGCCGACAGCCCCGCACGCTACTTCATCATCTGCAGCCTTCCACCTCACGGCCACGGGTGCCTTCGCCGGGCCGGTTCACCGCCGGCGACCTCGTGTGGGTACGGGGACACGGCAGGCAGCCAAAATGGAGTCTGGCCACATCTTACGACACCTCGGCCGACGCTTGCACGAAATCCAGACAGACACGGGTGGTGCAGTGCGTCATTCGGACCAGCTTCGGCCTCGTGTGCCGGCAACACCTGTTCCGGATGCCGCCACACCACCTTCGACTCTACCTGACGCTCGGGATCCTGGACTCTCTCATTACTCACAACACAGTCCTCTCACCTTCATCTCGGTGCCCGGACAAGAACTGATGCCAACAGGAGACGTGCCCGTGCAAGAACCAGATGACCACCATCTGTGAGAACAACTCTACTCGCCTCCTTCTGCTACGGATGCGGACACGTCGCCCGTGTCTCCTGTTATAACAACCAGACTTGCCGCAACGGGCAGACTGGTGCACGGAGCCCCAGCAGATGCGACCCCCACGTCTCCTGTCATCTCGACCCGTTATCGTCGGGGACACTTCCATCCTCTTCGAGACTTTACGGCCAGTCAAACAACACCTATGGACATTAGCAATCTACAGGCCACCTCCATTGAGACCTGTGCAATAAATTCAAAGGGAGGAAAAGTATTGTGACTCGCCGATCTTTCAAAGTGCTGCCACGCAGTTACGCGCGTCCTCTACATGCGGCGCTGTCTGCCAGCCGTGCAGCGGCAGCGCCACCTGGGCGGCCAGCCAGCCAGCGGCCACTACACTCGGACTCAGTTCTGATTTGACTGTTAAAGTGTACACACATCTTACTTGATCTGTGACTTACATGTATTGTGCCGTCCTTGAAATATATTTGTTCAACTTGGAAGTTATAACGTTTACCTTGGTGGGTGTTGGAAAATTCTGAACAGCCTCAAGTAGCTTTGGATTAGTACAAATTACACCCTGCTGTATAATGTGACACAAATACCAAACTTCTTGCAATACAAAATGACATTTCTCTAAATTCAACATTAACCGTGCTGCACACAGATGATCAAACACTTCATGCATGCACTCTTAAACGTTCTGGAATATCCTTTGAATACATGGTTATGTCATCCTGGTATGCCATGCACTGTTTTGGTTTTAATCCGTGCAACACACTATCCAGCAAACCCTGAAAAGTTGCCTGCATGTTATGAGTCCAAAGGGCATGTGGCAAAACTGAAAATGTCCAGTTGGCATTGAAAATGCGGTTTTCAATCGGCCCTCTGGCTTCACCATTACACAAATCCAATATTGTGGAGTACCAACATTGACCCAAGTTGTGCAATGTCTCTATTATATTAGGTGTAGGATACACATCTGACAACATCTTCTAGTCGAGTAACCGATAATCGTGACGGAAACTATAAGTTTTGCCACCATATGGTGATTTTTTGCTTACAATTACAATGGCAGCAGACCGGGAACTACAATCAGGTTCTACGACGCCATCTCTAAGTGCTGACCTATAAAGTCTTCCATAATCCGCTGTAAATGCCCCGGTACACAATACAGTCATTTGCAGATGGTTGCTTCATTTCCAGAAGGAATCCGATGCTGAACAAGTGGTGTTGCAGGTGATGGACCCAACAGATTAGATAATTCCATGTGCTCACTCAATGGTTTTTCCACTAATGCTCTGTCCTGTGCTTCCAGGTGTGCTACCTTACCCCTCAGCACTGACCAGTCAACAGATCCTTCCGGCATCGTTTGCCGCAAAATCGTAGTCTATTTCATTTTCATCTAACACGTCTAAATTCACAAACAAGGTGGCCTGTGACAACTTTTACTTTCTCAGGGTCAAAAATATCAATACTGATACACTCTAAGCTCATTCCATCTACCTCTCGAACACAGGACACGCTACGTCGTATTAAACAGCTAACTGCATCTAGTTCTTCATTACCTGCCAATGGTTCAATGACACACGAGTTCACTGCCGGGTCAGTACCAATATCAGCCCAGACTGCCTTCCCTTTACCTTTCAGTATGTGATCCTGCGATCTGACTTTAAGGCACACTGTACGCAGCCGAATTGGCTTCCCACGGCCACAGGGCAGACCTTGCGACCGTGAAGGTATTCCTACTGCAGAGCCTAGCTGAAACAAACTTCCATTCAGTTTTACCATATGCCATACCAGGTCAATTACGGCACGATGTGCTATCAGAAAATTGTCCGAGAATAATGTCGTACCTACTGCTAAAACAGGAAGAACTTATGCATCCATTTGGAAGTTAATGTCGCCCACTTTGAACTTCAACACTCCAGTACCAAGTGAATTCCCACGCCCTCCATCTATGCCACTTAACATTCAGTGTAGTGCACTTAACCTATTTTCTCCAGATACTCACTTACTAGCAACTGATAGCTGAGAACCAGTATCCAACGACATTTTACATAATTTAACCCCCACATAACCGGTCAGAAAAATGTCTGCAACTGCTTTCTTACATGTTCTAACTCTCACAAGGAGCACGGCACAGTGGACAACCTGCCCCCTCGGCTGTTTAACTACTGCCCGTAAGATCTACCCTGAATTTCAAACTTCCTTTGATACGGCACTGCCAATATGAATGTCCACATTGCTTACAATGTTAATGTCTGCAGTCTTGTTGTAAGTGACCCTTTTGTCCATGTAAGAAAACAATTTATGTATGTACTAAACACTGTCCAATGTTCAGTGACCTAAATAATGAGTCAGTTTCCTCTGATGGTAATGCATTATCCACTGCTTCACTCGGATACTTAGGAAATATCATGTGAACCTTTCTTGACATTTCCACTTTTAATGGGCCAAGAGCCCTCTGTTCTGCTCCCCTCAAAATTACTTTGTTAACCATATCATCATCCGTGAGCTCATAGCCACCTAAATTTATTTCACAAATATGGTCAGTAAAACTTTCAATTTATTCATCCCGCTTATGAAAAACACTAGTAAGTTGTTCCCACCAATATCTTGCCATGCTCTTCTTCTGTTATCTCTTTATTAACCCTTCCTGAAAATCCTCAGATGTTTTAGCCTAACTGAGATTCACTCCAATCTAGCAACAATAATAAATGCTCCTTATTCCATCCCCTCAATTTGGTGGCTGTAGCCAAATTGTCAAAACAGACAAAAACACCTTCCCCCTCTTTCCCTGAAAACGGGGTAACCAATCCTGCAGCAGTGCCATCCAGGGTGGACGGGTTGGGATGTGATTGTTCCCTCTCTGCTGTTTCGAGCCCATTTACTTCTATCTGTAATTTACCTACTTGATCCCTAAGTTGCTCAATAACTTCAGTTACTGAAAGCTCCTCTGCCACGAGTACAATTTAATTGAGAGAAAAGTATACCCAAACAATACAAAAATAATCCAGGCAAAAGACAGGAAAAGGGACAACCTGACAGTCTCGAAACCAAAATAACTGAAATCAGCAATTGCTTCCTTTCCTGTGTGGCCCACTGTCATAGTGGGTGCTCCATATTGCTGACTCCAAACTCCACAAGGTCCATCCTCCGTGATGCCTCAGCAGTCTCCCTGATAGCCATAAATAAAAATATTAAAAAACGGTAGGAAGATTTTTCTGTTTAGCAAAAGTGACAAAAAGCAGATTTCAGAGTACCTGACAGCTCAACACAAAAGTTTTGTCTCAAGTACAGATAGTGTTGAGGATCAGTGGACAAAGTTCAAAACCATCGTACAATATGCGTTAGATGAGTATGTGCCAAGCAAGAACATAAGTGATGGAAAAGAGCCACCGTGGTACAACAAACGAGTTATAAAACTGCTGCGGAAGGAAAGGGAACTTCACAACAAACATAAACATAGCCAACGCCTTTCAGACAAACAAAAATTACACAAAGCAAAATGTAATGTGAGGAGGGCCATGCGAGATGTGTTCAATGAATTCGAAAGTAAAGTTCTATGTACTGACTTGGCAGAAAATCCTAAGAAATTTTGGTCTTATGTCAAAGCAGTAGGTGGATCAAAACAAGATGTCCAGACACTCTGTGACCAAAATGGTACTGAAACAGAGGATGACAGACTAAAGGCCAAAATACTAAATGTCTTTTTCGAAAGCTGTTTCACAGAGAAAGACTGCACTGTAGTTCCTTCTCTAGATTGTCGCACATATGACAAAATGGTAGATATAGAAATAGACGACAGAGGGATAGAGAAACAATTAAAATCGCTCAAAAGAGGAAAGGCCGCTGGACCTGATGGGATACCAGTTCGATTTTACACAGAGTACGCAAAGGAACTTGCCCCCTTCTTGCAGCCATGTACCGTAGGTCTCTAGAAGAGCGTAGCATTCCAAAGGATTGGAAAAGTCAAAGGTCATCCCCGTTTTCAAGAAGGGATGTCGAACAGATGTGCAGAACTATAGACCTATATCTCTAACGTCGATCAGTTGTAGAATTTTGGAACACGTATTATGTTCGAGTGTAATGACTTTTCTGGAAACTAGAAATCTACTCTGTAGGAATCAGCATGGGTTTCGAAAAAGACGATCATCTGAAACCCAGCTCGCGCTTTTCGCCCACGAGACTCAGAGGGCCATAGACACGGGTTCTCAGGTAGATGCCGTGTTTCTTGACTCCCGCAAGGCGTTCGATACAGTTCCCCACAGTCGTCTAATGAACAAAGTAAGAGCATATGGACTATCATACCAATAGTGTGATTGGATTGAAGAGTTCCTAGATAACAGAACGCAGCATGTCATTCTCAATGGAGAGAAGTCTTCCGAAGTAAGAGTGATTTCAGGTGTGCCGCAGGGGAGTGTCGTAGGACCGTTGCTATTCACAGTATACATAAATGACCTTGTGGATGACATTGGTTCACTGAGGCTTTTTGCGGATGATGCTGTGGTATATTGAGAGGTTTTAACAGTGGAAAATTGTACTGAATGCAGGAGGATCTGCAGCGAATTGACGCATGGTGCAGGGAATGGCAATTGAATCTCAATGTACACAAGTGTAATGTGCTGCGAATACACAGAAAGATAGATCCCTTATCATTTAGCTACAATATAGCAGGTCAGCATTTGGAAGCAGTTAATTCCATAAATTATCTGGGAGTACGCATAAGGAGTGATTTAAAATGGAATGATCATATAAAGTTGATCGTCGGTAAAGCAGATGCCAGACTGAGATTCATTGGAAGAATCCTAAGGAAATGCAATCCGAAAACAGAGGAAGGTTACAGTATGTTTGTTCACCCACTGCTCGAATACTGCTCAGCAGTGTGGGATCCGTACCAGATAGGATTGATAGAAGAGATAGAGAAGATCCAATGGAGAGCAGCGCGCTTCGCTACAGGAGCATTTAGTAATCGCGAAAGCATTACGGAGATGATAGATAAACTCCAGTAGAAGACTCTGCAGGAGAGACGCTCAGTAGCTCGGTATAGGCTTTTGTTGAAGTTTCGAGAACATACCTTCACCGAACAATGAAGCAGTATATTGCTCCCTCCTACGTATTACTCGCAAAGAGACCATGAGGATAAAATCAGAGAGATTAGAGCCCACACAGAGGCATACCGACAATCCTTCTTTCCACAAACAATACGAGACTGGAATAGAAAGAAGAACCGATAGAGGTACTCAAGGTACCCTCCGCCACACACCGTCAGGTGGCTTGCGGAGTATGGATGTAGATGTAGATGTAAATGTAAGAAGGCACAGAATCCACTGCCCGTCTCCAGATTTGAACGTGGGTTCTTTGCTGGATACGAGGAAGAGGACGGTGGGGATGTGTGCACAGATGGCTCCTGATGGCAGAATAACAACATTCATCGATCAACTGCAATACGTTGGATTTCTGGGTGAGGTCTGCTTCCTCTCATAATATTCTTGACAACGTCAATGGTGGCCGGTGGATGCTCACACATGTGCCCACTGCTGCGACTGTAGATGCTCTGGCATGACTGGAATCTGTTGCCTCGGCAGTGGCACTACGGCCTCACCGAGTCGTACCGTGGCAGACAGAACCGCGCGGGCCTCTGTTGTGATCGCAGCTGGAGGTGTGAGGTGGTGACACAGTGGGACAGGTCAGTGCCCCGTCTCAGCGACCGATCCTGGCGAGTGGTTCTTTAGCATCGGCAGCCCAGTGTCCCTGGCTCCGCCCCTCGGTCACAGTGTTTGTGGAGGCAGCGTTGCAAGACAGTGGTGACAGTGTGTTACCCTGACGTACCTGAGCCGTGGCTGCTCATATCGATAGCGCCACTCTGGCGGTTTATCTTTCCTGTCACGGTCAGGGCGGTAAGCGGCGCCCTCTGGGGCCTACGTGAGGAGTAACGAGGCGAGGTCCTGTGGGGGGTGTGTGCTCCGGGACGTGGTGGAAGACGGTTGTCGGGTTAACGCAGCGAGTGTGGTACCGGACCTATCGCACGGAGATATACAAGTTGGCTCCGAACGGAAGGCGCCGTAGCGAGCAGCGGGAAGTGGGTGTCCTGTAATTTGTGTGAAGGAGTGACGATTTTTGCATTGGATGTCCCAGTGGTTCCCGAGAGTTGCGGTGGCTGCTTTCGGAGAAGAGAATTGGTGAGAGCTCGTGTCTACGCTCTTTTCTGTACGATGTTGCTGCCTGCCGTTATAAACGGGAGCCGGCTCTCTGTTCTCGGATTTTGTAAGAATACGTGACGAGTGCATCGCTGTAGTTTTTCGCGTGCTAAATTGCGGGGTGTCGGTGCCGTCCTAGGGCTAGACTTGTGATGTATGTTATGTTGAAAGGGAATTAACTGTACCAAACTTAAGAGAGCTTTTAGTTTGTTTTAGGTCTGTACATGGAATGATGTTGATATTTTGTCAATTGCGGCAGTAACTTCCTGTGTGGGGAGATCCTCTGAGAGACTTGTACTGTACTGGTGCAGTGCAGTCCATCTGAAACGTGCTGCTTAAAACTTGGGACTGCAGCTCTCTGATGTTATATATTACTGTTTAATCTTAAATGTCTTGGATGTAATATGGTTGTTGAGGATTATGTAATTAATTTTGATCGCTGGTTCCTTAAAGGAAGTATTTCGTTTTAAAATATGTGCTCCGTCAAAGCCTATTTAAATATGATTTAAACTCGTCATTCAAATTTTCTAGTCTTGCTTTCTTAAAAGGCTTTCAGTTAAATGATTGCTATTTGCCTGTTTAAATGTTTGAGTGACTTAAAGGAAAATAATATTATTTTGTAATTTGTACTGATTGTTCCTTTTGGGTAATACCTGACTTGTGTGTTCAATAAATGAGTGTCTAGTCAAAGGTGATGCACTGTTCTATTGCTAGCCTACCCCTTCCACTCCACAGCCTATTGAGCTGCTTTGTGTCGAAATTGTGTTCAGAACGCCCCTCGGACAAGACACCTCAATACCTTAAGCGATGACTCACACAACAGGTTGCTGCCTGGTGACGGCGTCCAAGAATAGTGATACTGATGACTACAGCGTCACTGTGGCACTGCATTACAATAGTGACTATTATGACTGCGATGACAGTGACGACTACGAACTGGTGGCAGCGCCGAGTGACTCGAGCTCCGTGTCATTCCGACGCCTCACAAAGGTCGATGATGACGAGCTGGCTGCCGGTCCTTCAATACAGCTTTCTGCTGCTGAATTTTGCAATTCTCCAGCACCAGTAGGTCGGTAGAATATTCTGGTGTCGTTCGGTCACCCTCAATGTTGACACTCTTGTGTGTGGACGGCTGCTTCTTGTCACATCCTTCACTGGTTGGTGACTCAGTGTTCTTCCTCGTGTTGCTTAACTCGACACTCTGTTGATCCACTTGCATCACGGTAATATACCAATCAGCTGTACAGCAGAATGTAACACACATACGACTTCTGGCTCCAAACATTTCTTCACATGTTAACTAACTTCATTTGTGTAAAACTCCTATCTTTAACTAGCTTAATTGCCTTGATCATTTGACCCTCTATAGTGGTATTCGGTTTCTCAGTCAGAAAAAAAAAAAAAAAAAAAAAAATGTGTTTTAGCATTTTTGGAAATTCAACAACGAAGGGGTAAAATAATGAGTGAATTTTTTTTTAAAATATATAATTACTTAAGGATTTTTAAGGGTACATCTATGAGAACTGATATTTGACATCTCAGTTAGAAATAAAGGAAATATGTATTTCAATGTTTCTGAAAATTCAGCCCCTAAGGAAGTACAATAGGGGATGAAAATTTTTAAGAAAATAGTTTATATATCTAAAAACAAAGATGATGTGACTTACCAAACGAAAGCGCTGGCAGGTCGATAGACACACAAACAAACACAAACATACACACAAAATTCAAGCTTTCACAACAAACTGTTGCCTCATCAGGAAAGAGGGAAGGAGAGTAAAGACGAAAGGATGTGGGTTTTAAGGGAGAGGGTAAGGAGTCATTCCAGTCCCGGGAGCGGAAAGACTTACCTTAGGGGGGAAAAAAGGACGGGTATACACTCGCACACACACACACACATATCCATCCACACATATACAGACACAAGCAGACATATTTAAAGACAAACTCTTTGTCTTTAAATATGTCTGCTTGTGTCTGTATATGTGTGGATGGCTATGTGTGTGTGTGCGAGTGTATACCCGTCCTTTTTTCCCCCTAAGGTAAGTCTTTCCGCTCCCAGGACTGGAATGACTCCTTACCCTCTCCCTTAAAACCCACATCCTTTCGTCTTTCCCTCTTTCCTGATGAGGCAACAGTTTGTTGCGAAAGCTTGAATTTTGTGTGTATGTTTGTGTTTGTTTGTGTGTCTATCGACCTGCCAGCGCTTTTGTTTGGTAAGTCACATCATCTTTGTTTTTAGATATATTTTTCCCACGTGGAATGTTTCCCTCTATTATATTAAGAAAATAGTTTGTTACATTAAAAAAATTTTAAACATAAATTCATGAAATTGGTATTCCACATCTCAACTAAATATAAATAAATATTTTTTAGGGAATGAAACTGCTAAGGAAATACCTCGACAAGAACATAAAAGACATGATTAACAAAAATTTTGGACTCCAGCTGTGAGAATCACTTTTTTGGTCAGAAGTACAGTCGGAAAAGACCGTGCTTATATGGCTCTGATTAGTGTGAAAGCTTAGGAACGTGTTGCAATTCATGAACAACATAAAAATTCGATTAAATAAAAACAAAAAGAAATCTCTGCAGGCCATACAGTCTACATAAGCAAAGCAGCGGGTGCGAAGCTAGTTGAAGATGTAATAAACTGCTTCTTTCGTCTGCAAAAATGGCTACCAAAGTTTAGCTTCTGCAATGATCACAGAAGTTGATATGCAGCCTCTGTCGTCTGTGGTACTGCGTGCACACATCATAATGACATCACACATAACTTTATGAGACTTGTGGGCCCATGGCTTGAGCAGAGTGCAACCAGAGTCACCCTTGAGGTAAAACTAAGGACAGTTGTCACAATTCCAAAAACTTGAAGCTCACATCTGCCATCTTACCTGCCCCAAAAAATTACCTTCATGTTCTTTGAATGTTTCCAATCATGAAAGTTGTTTGATCAAAGTGCCAGCTTGCGTCGTTTATGGGTGCAGTGCTAATTCTGATCACAGTGTAAAGTGTAAAAAAAAAGAGGTTTCCCACAAGAAAGAAAACTAATATTGAATGAATAAAATGATACCAGTATCTTTTTTTACCTCCATCATTGTTGCATGCAGCAGTGAGCAGTGTAGATGTCGTGAATGTGTGCACAACTGTTTTCTTCCATTTACTAAGGAGACTATCAAACCAAAGTGTCTTACTCAGGTACAAGTCGATGTTTACCGAAAGAGTTAACTGGTTGGTATTATTTAGTTTGTTTTTCTTGAAGCCTGGCCTATAAAAAAATAATGGTAATGTTACATCTCTGTTGTAAAAACATAATGTAGGTATGGTATGTAATGCGTTCCTTAAAGAATTCATATAGTAATACTGGGACGGGTTGAGTGTAGCCTTAATAGAGACTTAAAGAGGCTTATGTTTTTAATTTTATGCTGAAAGCATATATGAGGGTAAGTCAATTATTATCCACAATTTAGTTATATTTTTTCCAGAATGAGATTTTCACTCTGCAGCGGAGCGTGCGCTGATATGAAACTTCCTGGCAGATTAAAACTGTGTGCCTGACCGAGACTCGAACTCGGGACCTTTGCCTTTCACGGGCAAGTGCTCTACCCTCTGAGCTACCGAAGCACGACTCACGCCCGGTACTCACAGCTTTGCTTCTGCCAGTACCTCACCTCCTACCTTCCAAACTTTACAGAAGTTCTCCTGCGAACCTTGCAGAACTAGCACTCTGGAAGAAAGGATAAGCGGAGACAAGGCTTAGCCACAGCCTGGGGGATGTTTCCAGAATGAGATTTTCACTCTGCAGCGGCGTGTGTGCTGATACAAAACTTCCTGGAAGATTAAAACTGTGTACCCGACCGAGACTCGAACTCGGGACCTTTGCCTTTCGCGGGCAAGTTTCATATCAGCGCACACTCCGCTGCAGAGTGAAAATCTCATTCTGGAAACATCCCCCAGGTTGTGGCTAAGCCTTGTCTCCGCTATATCCTTTCTTTCAGGAGTGCTAGTTCTGCAAGGTTCGCAGGAGAACTTCTGTAAAGTTTGGAAGGTAGGAGGCGAGATACTGGCAGAAGTAAAGCTGTGAGTATCAGGCGTGAGTCGTGCTTCGGTAGCTCAGATGGTAGAGCACTTGACTGCTAAAGGCAAAGGTCCTGAGTTCGAGTCTCGGTCGGGCACACAGTTTTAATCTGCCAGGGAGTTTCATATCAGCGCACACTCCGCTGCAGAGTGAAAATCTCATCTGGAAACATCCCCCAGCATGTGGCTAAGCCATGTCTCTGCTATATCCTTTCTTTCAGGAGTGCTAGTTCTGCAATGTTCGCAGGAGAACTTCTGTAAAGTTTGGAAGGTAGGAGGCGAGATACTGGCAGAAGTAAAGCTGTGAGTACCGGGCGTGAGTCGTGCTTTGGTAGCTCAGATGGTAGAGCACTTGCCCGCTAAAGGCAAAGGTCCCGAGTTCGAGTCTCGGTCGGGCACACAGTTTTAATCTGCCAGGAAGTTTCATATCAGTGCACACTCCGCTGCAGAGTGAAAATCTCATTCTGGAACCATCTCCCAGGCTGTGGCTAAGCCATGTCTCCACTTATCCTTTCTTCCAGGAGTGCTAGTTCTGCAAGGTTCTCAGGAGAACTTCTGCAAAGTTTGGAAGGTAGGAGGCGAGATACTGGTAGAAGTAAAGCTGTGAGTACTGGGCGTGAGTCGTGCTTCGGTAGCTCAGATGGTAGAGCACCTGACCGCGAAAGGCAAAGGTCCTGAGTTCGAGTCTCGGTCGAGCACACAGTTTTAATCTGCCAGGAAGTTTCATATCAGCGCACACTCCGCTGCAGAGTGAAAATCTCATCTGGAAACATCCCCCAGCATGTGGCTAAGCCATGTCTCCGCTATATCCTTTCTTTCAGGAGTGCTAGTTCTGCAAGGTTCGCAGGAGAACTTCTGCAAAGTTTGGAAGGTAGGAGGCGAGATACTGGTAGAAGTAAAGCTGTGAGTACTGGGCGTGAGTCGTGCTTCGGTAGCTCAGATGGTAGAGCACTTGACTGCGAAAGGCAAAGGTCCTGAGTTCGAGTCTCGGTCGGGCACACAGTTTTAACCTGCCAGGAAGTTTCATATCAGCGCACACTCCGCTGCAGAGTGAAAATCTCATCTGGAAACATCCCCCAGCATGTGGCTAAGCCATGTCTCCACTTATCCTTTCTTTCAGGAGTGCTAGTTCTGCAAGGTTCGCAGGAGAACTTCTGTAAAGTCTGGAAGGTAGGAGGCGAGATACTGGCAGAAGTAAAGCTGTGAGTAGCGGGCGTGAGTCGTGCTTCAGTAGCTCAGATGGTAGAGCACTTGCCCGCTAAATGCAAAGGTCCCGAGTTCGAGTCTCGGTCGGGCACACAGTTTTAATCTGCCAGGAAGTTTCATATCAGCGCACACTCCGCTGCAGAGTGAAAATCTCATTCTGGAAACATCCCCCAGGCTGTGGCTGAGCCATGTCTCCGCTATATCCCTTCTTTCAGGAGAGCTAGTTCTGCAAGGTTCGCAGGAGAACTTCTGTAAAGTTTGGAAGGTAGGAGACGAGATACTGGCAGAAGTAAAGCTGTGAGTACCGGGCGTGAGTCGTGCTTCGGTAGCTCAGATGGTAGAGCACTTGCCTGCGAATGGCAAAGGTCCCGAGTTGGAGTCTCGGTCGGGCACACAGTTTTAATCTGCCAGGAAGTTTTAGTTATATTTTTGTTTATTTTGGTAGTGTTGTTGTTTTATGTTGATGACGCATGCTTTTTTTATTTGTTGTTATGTCTTTGCAATTTTCAAGCTGATAGGTTAGTTTCATTATCGCTGCCGTGCTGTTAATCATGGCTGCTCTGTTGTCTATTTGCACCAAAGAAGAGCAATGTTCAGTGATCCATTTTTTGTGTTCCGAAGCCTTATCAGGAGTGGAATTCATCAAAGTCTTTCGGTACAGTAGGTAACACTGTTTCGCCGTAACGGAGTGTCTACGAATCGATTGTTATGCATGATGAAGGAGGCGGACAACCATTTACTGTCACAAATGAAGAAACCATTGAGCGTTCACGTGAAATGATTCTCTTAGACAGACGATTAACTATTGACAAAGCCTGTCTGCAAATTAGTCACGATTGTGCCTACGAAATCATCCACAACAGACTTGGGTTTCATAAAGTTTGTGCAGATGGGTCCCAAAACAACTCACAAAGTTGCATAAACAAACACACTTGGACACCTGCAAAAAAAATTTGGATCGCTATGGTAACGAAGGGGACAACTTCTTAGACAGGATCGTAACTGGTGACAAAATATGGATCCATCATTACAAGCCGGAGAGTAAATGGCAGCGTACAGAATGGAAACATCCAAGTTCGCCGTGCAAGAAAAAGTTCAAGACCCAACCGTCCACAGGAAAACTGATGCTTACAGTTTTTTGGGACACACAAGGTCCAGTACTGGAACATTATGGGGAAAGGGGCACAACAATAAACAGTGTACATTACAGTGAGATGCTTACTGCAGGCTAAAGCCTGCAATTCGAAGCAAATGCCGAGGATTGCTGTCATATGGTGTTGTTGCACGACAATGCCTGTCTGCATACTGCTGCCGACACTGCAGAAACGATCCAGAACCACCAATTTGAAGAACTGGATCATCCTCCATATAGTCTCAATATTGTCCCTTCAGACTATCACTCGTTTGGTCCACTCAAACAGGCATTAAGGACCCGTCAATTTGCCTCAGACGAAGCAGCAAAAGAAACGGTGCATTCCTGGCTCGCAGCTCAACTGAGAACCTTCTTTTATGAGGGCATCAGGAAGCTTGTACAACAATGGACCAAGCGTGTTGAAACGCAGGGAGACTATGTTGAAAGTTGAAGTTTCCTATTTGATTATAATAAAATTTTTTAACTACTTTGCGGATTATAAGACTTACCCTCGTATATTTATTTATTTATGTTATTTATTTAATTTGGTTTAGGGAGGCCTTCATACAAATAGTATCTGGTCTATAAAATAATGCAAGAAAAACTTTTCTCAAAATAGCAGAGATGCTCAGTGGTACCAGTCCATGATGGGAGTGGCAACTGGATGGATGTAAGGAGGAGTCTGGGGCAGGGAGGGGTGGGGTAGTCAGTGTGGATAGCAGCAGCCGACTCGGGCTGAGGAGCGGGCTGTGGGCAGGCATCTGGAGATAGTCGCCGAATGTTTAGGCAGTGGCACGGGACTCGTGACGTAGGGTGCTAGTGTGGACAGAAGGTAATGAAGAGCTTCAGTCAGGCAGAGCGGTGCAAGTTAGCCACAGTCTCTGTAATAGACTTGGCCATCGTGTAGGTACAATCACTAAGCAGTTAGTGCAATCTGTACTATTTCTGAATAAAACAGAACTTGTGTAACATTCGGGAAAATTTACTTCTACCCACTTCCTAGCCTTGTACCTTCACACCAGGGATTTCAACATCTTAGCCAGATGAAAAGTCTCTCTCTCACTAAGGTCAACCGGCTAAATCCCTTCACAAACCGTGTCACTCAGTCCCTTGCAAAACCCACACTTGGGACACGACAGCACGAGTCTCGTGGATTCGAAGTATGCACCACAGAAATCTTTGTACAGACCACACCGCGTCTCACACACTCATTGCAAACCAGTACAGGATCTGCAAAAGGTAAATTGTTGTCAACTTTAGTACTGATGAAACAGCATTTCACTAGATCTGCCATCACTTCAAAATGTTCCAGAAAATCAACTCCTAAGATAGAGGAGGAGGAGGATATTAGTGTTTAACGTCCCGTCGACAACGAGGTCATTAGAGACGGAGCGCAAGCTCGAGTGAGGGAAGGATGGGGAAGGAAATCGGCCGTGCCCTTTCAAAGGAACCATCCCGGCATTTGCCTGAAGCGATTTAGGGAAATCACGGAAAACCTAAATCAGGATGGCCGGAGATGGGATTGAACCGTCGTCCTCCCGAATGCGAGTCTCCTAAGATAAAGGCACTGACAAAAAAACCGTAAGTAGGTGAAAAATTAGGACAGAAGTGTAACAAAATCTCCCATTCACTCTACGAATTGACGTGTGTATTGTCTGCCACCGTTCAGATACGATAAGTAGCTGACATTGGCTCAGAACCCAAATAGACCAAAAAACTGCATTCTGAATTTCTTTCTTTCATTCTATTTCATTTAATTTCTTTCTTCATTCTATTGGAACACCTGCACACTGCTACTGTAGCATTGAGAGCACTGTACACTACAAATGTTTGCGTTCTTATTAAGGTTCCCACTAGGAAAACTGATCAGCACCACACAGTTTCTAGCTTTGTGTCCAAACTTTTTGTGGAACCAAAATCGAACAGTGTTTACATAACAGCTGGTATATGACGTGTGGTTTCGCAGGTGCCTATCCATTTTATAGCATATGGTTCACTACTTACAGGGCTGGAATAGGGGGTGGTAGGAGGGTTCATAGGGCAAGTCTTGCAGTGGGGATGGTCACAGGGATAGGATCTATAGGGTAAGGAGGTGAGTGCAGAAGGAGCATAGTGTCTGAAAAGAATGTTGCGGAGTTTGGGAGGGCAACGAAAAGCTATTCTAGATGTCGTGGGCAAAATCTCTGACAGAACGGATATCATTTCAGGGCATTATTTTAGGAAGTCACGGCCTTGTCAAAGTAGCTGATTGATACATTAAAGACTAAGAAAATACTGGGTGACGAGCGGTATGCCCCGAAGTTGTTTTTTTGAGGGATCAGCAGTACCACGATTGGAAGTGATGACCCAGGAAATCTGCTTTTGAACTAGGCTATTGGGACAATTATGTCCAGTGAAGGCTGAAGTGAGAGTGGTGGTGTACTGGTGTAAAGAGTCTGCATCTCAACAAATATGTTTGCCTCGAATGCCAAGTCGGTATGGGAGCAAATGTTTGACAAGGAAAGGATGGTAACTATCAAAATGTAAGCACTGTTGTTTCTTAGTAGGTTAGATGTACACGGTGCGTAGCTGGCCTTCGATGAGGATGAGATCAACATTGAGGAAAGTGGCATGGGATTTAGAACACGACCATGTTAAATTTAATTGGGAGAAGGTGTTCCAGGAATTTTAACAGGTCAACATCACCATGAGTCCATATGGCAAAGATGTCATCAATGAACCTGAACCAAATGAGGGGTTAAAGGCTTATGGATCACGGGACAGCCCCATCCAAGTGACCCTGCAGTCCCTCCTAAGAGCCTCAGGCTCATCACATTAACTTATACCTCAATCCATAGAACTTCTCACCCCACCCAAAACATGCAGCCCCATCTTATACCTTCTTCCCAAGATCCACAAACCCAATCACTCTGGCCATCCTACAGTTGCTGGCTTCAAAGCACCCACCGAACATATATCTGCCTTAGATGATGAACACCTCCAATTCATAGTACAGAGACTTCCCTCATATATTGAGGATACCCACCCTTTCCTAGATTGTCTGAAATCCATGCTTGTCACACTCTCATCACACACCTTGCTTGTTATTACTGATGCCGTCTCCCTGTATACCGACATCCCCCACATACATGATCTCTCTGCTGATGAACATTACCTGTCAATGCCCACCTGATTCCAATGATTCCAAGCCTATGATATCCTTCTTGCTCACCTCAATCAACTTTATACTTACCAACCATTACTTCACCTTTGACGGACAGACATACAAACAGATCAGGGCTATGGTCATGGGAACCAGGATGGCTCCTTGCTATGCTGACCTTTTTCATGGGTCACTTGCAGGAGGCTTTCCTGGGATCCATAAGTCTTCAGCCCCTGGTTTGGTTCAGATACATTGATGACATCTTTGTCATATGTACTCTGACCTGTTAAAATTCCTGGAATCTCTAAATACCTTCTCCCAATTAAATTTCATACGGTCCTATTCCGAATCGCATGGGACTTTCCTTCATGTTGATCTCATCCTACCCAAAGGTTAGCAACACACTTCCGTCCAAATCTAACCTATTAACAAACAACAGTACTTATGTTCACTGCGGACACCAGTGCAGGCCACTAAAGCTCTAGGCGGACACTTGTAAGCGCACGTGAGCTGAAATCGTACCCCTGCGAAACCTGTAAGTTCGTGTTGTGCACATACATAATATTGACAGTGAATATAACGTCTGTGCAAGAGGCGGTGCTAGATATAGAAATACAAGTACGGTTTAGCTGCATGATGACCATGTGATAAATCTGCATGCTGTCTGATGCTTATAAGTGTCATATGCATTTATTGCAACAATTGTAACAACACCTATGATTTATTGATTTTATTGCAAACTGGAAAGACAATGCAATTCAAACAAGCAATAAATCCACTCAATTGAGAAAGAATTAGTCTGAAAACACCAAAAGATTTATCAAATGCAGAAAAAAGAGAGAGGACTCATCTGCAATGTGGTGCTATGGAAACCCAATCCTGTATAACAAATAAGTTTGCAAGGTGTAGAGGTGGTGTTTTTATAGCAAACCACAAATAAGTCCACATACTGTACAGAAACCTCATGTTCTGAGCAATCAATGCAACAACATTTTCGGGTTAGAAGGCCCTGTGTCGGTCGATTTGCTGCCATTGCAAACAATGCACAACACAGACGACTAAAGATGAAAAAACACAACTGCAGACAGGAAAACATTACGTGACATTTGGTTTGTTGCACGTACTAACAGGAGTGCACAGCCTAACAAACTAAACTGAGTACTCAGCTAGCGAACGTGCCACTTATAAGCGTTACTTGCACTGGCTTGTTGACCGCAGAAGCGCTTATAAGTGTCAGCCACAGTGAGCGTGTTAATTTTGAGATGGAAAGGATGCATTCCATATCAAACATTCCCTCCCATACCGACTTGGCATTTGAGGCAAACATATTCGTTGAGATGCAGACTCTTTACACCAGTGCACCACCACTCTCACTTCAGCCTTCACTGGATGTAAGTATCCCAATAGCCTAGTTCAAAAGCAGATTTCCCAAGCAATCACATCCTATCCTGGTACTGGTGATTCCTGCAAAAAACAACTTTGGAGCATACCACTTGTCACCCAGCATTATCCTGGTCAAGAATGTATCAATCAGCTATTTAGACAAGGCCATGCTTCCTAAAATAATGCCCTGAAGTGAGATCAGTTCTGTCTGAGATTTTGCCCATCACACCTACAATAGCTTGTCGTCACCCTCCCAATCTCCGCAACATCCTTGTCAGACCCTAGGCTCCTTCTGCACCCATCTCCCTAACCTATGGCTCCTACCGCTGTGACCATCCCCACTGCAAGACTTGCCCTATGCACCCTCTTACCACCACCTATTCCAGTCCTGTAGCTATGAAAACATTGCTATCAAAGGGAGAGCCACCTCCGAAATGCCACGTCATATACGTGCTGTTATGTAAATGCTATTCGACCTTTTACATCGGCATGACTACCGTCCAGTTATGGTCAGGATGAATGGGCACAGGCAGAAGGTGTATACAGTCAACACAAAGTATCCTGTTGCAGAGCATGCTCTACAACACGACGTCATGACCTTGGTGCGCATTTCACCACATGCACCATCTGGATTCTTCCCCCAGACACCTGTTGGAACTAGCACTATAACTGACAGATAAGACGTAAAATGAAACAGTTGTTCACTTGAGATTTTGTTACTGCTGAAGTATATATATTATGCATGTAGTTTTCTGTTTTGAATACAACAGGGAGGGGCCTATAGCATTTTGTCACTTTTTGTGCACTGACAGTGAACTGTAAACTTGAGAAATATGGGAAAAGTAAGTGTGTGTGTGTGTGTGTGTGTGTGTGTGTGTGTGTGTAACACTGTAAAAGCAGTGTCATTTTCATCTCAGATGTTGGACACCTTATAATTACAGTAAATAGTCTGGTTTGCACTTGTTATGTTCATTTATAGGCTTATTAATATAAAGTGATTTGTGAGCAAGGAAATTAACATTTCTGGGCTGTTGCTTAAGTAGATTTCTGCACCCAATGCACAATTATTGAGGAGTGTATACAGATAAGTGCAATTTACCAAATATTCGTCGAGATCATTAGTCAACTTGTATTATATTTTCATGACTGCAATTATTCAGATCTTGTAATGGGATTCCAGACTGCTCTGCATATACTTGCAGAGTTTAAAATACATTCATTTGTTTTGCTGTTAGCAATTTTTAATTTCAGACCTGTATAAATTCCTCATGTTTATATACCTTTACTTGTACTTGTTGCTTTTATGAGACATATCTCAGAATACTCTGCAGTATACTGAGTTTGTTTAGATCTGTATTGTCCAATCCACGAATGACGGCGCTTCGTGCGTGTCGAGATCTCGACGCACTGACGAGAATGGCACTGTTGACGATTCCAAGCGACAGTTACGGTAAGTGAATGTGGATGCTTTCCAGTTGAAGGAAGTGTATATCCTACAAATTATGTCTCTCACTTGTTTATGCAGGATTTATCACTTACCACCACCATCAGCAATGATGACTCGCAACAAATGAAATATAAAATCACTAAACAACTCGCTACTATCACATTTAATGCACGCATTAGCAACGGCATTCAGACCAGAGCACTCGGAACACTTCTGAGTGCTCGTTGACTGTCAACATATGCATGATGTAAGTGCAGAACAAGCCTAAACTCTACTACCGTCACTCGTGACTCCTTCTATAGTGTAAGTGTATCATTTGTTGGAACTAGCTGAAAATTGCCTGGATTTTTATGTATGGCAGGCTTCTGTTAGTCCATCTCCCTGTCCTTCCTTCTCTCTCCACATTATCACACTGACACCAGTACAAGACTGGCGGTTCTTAACCTCACAGTATCTTTCCAGATTGTAAATAACGTATGTAATAAATTTGATCAAATCATTCCAGCGGTTTAGGATCAGCTCTTTACCCACGGCTTTGTTTGCATTCACATTATGGAACACACTTCACGCATACACGAGATGTGAGAAAAGTAATGAGGCTGAAAATATTGATCTGGCAATGCTGTGTTGCTCTGCTTGTGCAGACCAGTGTGTTTATCCCCTTCCAAATACTCTGTCCCAATTTCAGCTCCATATAGTCATCAAGTGATTTTTGAAAGCGCTATCAGTGAAGTTTTGTTTTTGTTGTGTGTTACAAAAATGGAATAGCAGAATTAAGTGGACCTATGCACTACGGAGAATAAGAGCAGAAGTTTTTCGCTGGCACAAATCATTTTTAGAAGGTCGAGAACACATTGAAGATGAACCTCACTCAGGAAGACCTTCCACTTCAAAACCAGATGAAAACACTGAGGATGTGCACGCTATTGTGAGATCACACCGACATTTAACAATAAGGAATTTTGACCAAAGATTTGCACATACGAAATGTTTGTGCCAACACGGTGACGAAGAACCTCGTGACCGAGCAGAAAGACAGTCGAAAAAATGTGTGCACACTTATTCTTGAAAGGATTTCCAAAGACCAAGAATGGATCAGTCGTGCGATCACAGGTGACGAATTCTGGATTTGCGAGTACGGTTCTGAGAAAGCGACAGGGTGAGGAGTAGCACACAGAGACATCTTGACCAAAAGTAGCTCATACGAGCAAATCAAAGATGAAAACAAAGCGGATTTGCTTCTTTTGACGGTTGGGATATTGTACATAAAGAATTTGTTCCTCCAGAACAAATTGACAATCAAGTGTTTTACAAGTATATCCTCTGAAGTTTCAGGAAGAGGGTGAATTGAGTGACAATTTCAGACAAGTGGGTGCTCCGTAACAACATCCCATGTTACACTGCCACTTTTGACCTCAAAGAGCATTCCAGTTGCTACACATCCCCTATTTACCTGATCGGAGTCCTTATTAAATTGAAAAAGCCCTAAAGGACATTTTGGGACTCTGAAGAGCATTCAAAAGAGTGTTACCGACATGTTAAATGCCAACCAGTTGAAGCCTTTAAGCAGCACTGACTACGTACGACGACTCAGTGGGTGTGTAGCTGTCAAAGGGAACCACTTGGACAAGGGACAATATTACCAAAAAAAAAAAATAAACAAATATAAAAACTTCAGTGGATAAAAATGTTCTGGTGTAATCACAAGTGCCGGAACAAAGACTAAGAATGCAAGACCAGAGAAGGCAGCGAAATGACGTCTGCCAATGGTGCACGAATAGGACCTCACCACAACAGGCGCGCCCTCAAGCCGAAATGAATAAGAGTGCTGCTCCTGCCAGCCTCTGCTGCTGAGATCCGCTCAGTATACAGACATTACTGGAAAGTAATCACAGGGTATTAGCACGGCCTAGCAGACAGTGCTACGAGACCAATTAGTAGTGATCCACAAACTTGCCTCAACAGTGCATATAGCACAGGACTGATTATATTGCCTGTCGCCCATCGCTTGCAACACTAAGTATTGTCAATCTGCTTTATTGAAATAAAACTACTTGTGTTATTTGCTTGAATTGTTGTATAGAATTCTGAGAACTCAGCATCACTACTTTCCCAACACACCTTGTATTACACCTGTATGTCTAGCAAATTTCACCCTGGAAGTTTTATTTTCAAGCAGATTAATATTTATGACATCACATCCCCTAATCTATGTTATGTACAATGACCAACTGTCCAGGTACATCCAGTAATATATGTGACTACTGTCTGCAATGTATTGTGAATAGATTTAGTAGTAAATAAATAATACGTTAAAATGTCATGCACGATGCGACACTTCCTCACGCTCATGTTTACGACGCTGCGTCTCCTTAAGTGTGCCATACAATGAAACATTTTTGTAGGTACATCCAATGGCATATGTGAATACTGTCTGCAAAATGTGTTGCAATTGACTTGACTGCAATGAAGTAATAAATTAAAATGTCTAGCATGATACAGTAGTTTTTCATCCATTCAGTGTTTATGATGCTGTATCTCCTGCACTAAGTTTTGTGCGATGATGTATTTTTCTGGTACATTTAGTGGGGTAAATGAATACTGCCTGCAGAATGTGAAATGAATACAGTTAGAAGTAATAAATTCAAACATCATGCTTCATGAGGCAGTTTTACGCACGAACGGCGAAAACTTAATAAGTGACAAACTTTCTTCCTTTCACAATTTTGTAAAGGGGTCACCAGCGAGAATTGTGTGTGAAGTTCATTGCAAATCAAAATGCTCTCATTCACAGACACCGGATGACTAAAGTATGGGTATTCTCGCATCATGGGATACACTGCTGTTTCACCCTCACCCCCACCCGTTTGATAAGTGGGTCGTTCTTACCCCACAGTGATTCTTTCCAGACAGTATGATATGCATACCGAGTTTGATTGGAAACAGTCCAGCAGTTTAGGAGACATAGAACATACATTCATACACACATACATACATTTATACATTTTTATAATTAATATATGTATTTATATATTGTGTACATTACAAAATATATAACCTGTGTCTGCCCAATTGTCCATTTGGGGATCATATAGAAACTGAAATAAATCGGCAAATAATTAAGACGGCCCTGAATACAAGGCGATGTTTTTTTTATGAGGCTCCTTGAGAAAAAAATTAGTTTTTAGATATTCAGACTACTCAAAATTATACCCACTTTTACTGGCAAAGTATCTGCCAAAAAGTTAACATCATACCTATTCTAAACTTATGCCATGTATTGACTATCTACATTTTGACAATACTGCAAGTAAAATAAATGAAAAGAAATGGTCTACCTTTTTTGCTTGCAAACTCTTTAGTCAATGGTATCATTATTTTTAATCATTATCATCCTCCTAATAGCACAGCTGTGAAATTAATATTTTCTTTGTCACAAACATTTGGCTGTTTCTTCTTAATGTGTTGCTCTTTCTGACATTGTCTTTGAGGTGGGACCTGAGAACACAGCTGTTTTTTTCCCCAAATATCTATCAGATTTTGCTTACTTTCTTTCTTGCTTCCAACCATATCACCCACCTGACGCACTATCATTTCCTGTATGGAACTAACTGGACATCCCCTTTCATTCTAGTCATACATCATGGTGAGTGTCAACAACATTGCAACACAAATACACCACTGGCCACTGTCCAGGCTTTTACAGTATCCTGGAGAAATGAATACTATTCTTAGTATTTGTCAAATTTTAAGTCAGTTTGATTCTGACTACAAATGGATTCAGGCAAACGCAGTTTGAATGTAGTATAAAAATGATGTTCATAAAAGCCAAAGTATGTGGCATGGATTCCCACGGTTGGCAACACTACGAAATTTGCTGCTCGCTCAACACAACCCTCCCTGCTATCATCCTTGCTTTCAGCCAAGCTGGGGTCACTATTTGCCTTCCAAATTCCGTGACATGTTTAAATGGTATTCTAATACACTAACAGTGACCGAATTTCTCATTTGCAATCCACTAAGTAAATCATTACAGTCTCTCATAACAAAATAAAATACTGGTCTGAGTTCTGAATTAACTAATATTTTTTGAAGGACGATATTTCCGTTTTTGAATGTTACCATTACTCAAAGAGCGGCATTAATGTTCGTACATGTTATGCGTGCACGTATGAATACCTTACTGCAAATCTGTTGAAATATGACAAAAATTTGTGAGACGATAGAATTTAATGCTACTTCCTCGTGTGTCTCACAAAACTGAAATTTTAGTCAGAACAGTAGACTGCTGTAGTGGCTACTTCATAACTTCTTGCATATCTCTTGCAGTAGCGCCACAGATGTCAGCGTTGCATGATTATTTGAGCAACATCAATCCTGTATCAAGCACTTCAGTGTACCGGAAAATATCAAGAGTGTTGGAACGCAAGTATTGTTTCCTATTCTTTAAAATAAATCTGCACTTACCTCAATAACCACAGCTTCACCTCTAAATGTAAGAAAGCCCCCGAAAAATGTATGCCTACACCTATATACTCTACCAAACAACATAAAAATGTTGACCTCAGGAGCAACAGTTTAATCTGCAAAAATAAGATGACCCTGTATTTTTTTTAACAATGAATTTGGGAAAAACTTTGTCTTATAATTGGGTAAATATGTTATACATTATATACATATATGTTTCAAGTCAGATTACAAAAATCTTATGTAGACATTGATCTTCCTCTTATCTTGCACGTCACTTGTGCAAAGTGCAAAATTTCATCAAGATACATACATTAGTGTGACTTTCTGAGTGGCAAGTGAATATATCATCTGTACTTCCTATCAGCTAAGGAAATGGAGATAACAGTATGCTGTGTACTAGAAAAACATCCAACTTCTAGCAAGCTGTTGACAGATGTCTCGTACTGCACTTCAATCAACTGAACTTTCCTCAAGAAAAAATTGATGATTCAAAAGGAGCTAAATATACAAAGAGCATCAGGCACTGCAATATACCAGCACAAAATAGAATACCATCTTTTCTATGGTAGACTACCTGTTAGAACTAAACTGAACTACATCACTGATCACAATACGCTTACTAATTTGACATCTCATCACTAGTGTTTGATGAAGCATTGCATTGACCTCTGGAACCCTTTGAAGACATAAATGTAAGTCCTGATCTCTTCTGCATATCCAAAGTAACATGCTTCAGCATTAAAATAAGTACTTAGATATGGACAGAACAGTGTGTGAAGAATCCCTGACTTACCACACACGGATTGGTAGAGTTGCAAGGCCCAAAACAAATCACTTCATAAATAAAACAGATTACTTTAATGAAAAGTAATTACATTCCTGTAACCGGTGCACCCAGCACATAAATATTGATTATAAATGCCACAGAATTGCAAATTCATACTATTAATGGTGATTAACAAATTAGTTTCACAGTGTCGAGGGTAATAACAAAACTGTCACTACATTATTTATATATGAAGATGTGAGATGGGAATGTGAGGTCTCACAGGAGACGTGCCAGACACAAGTCCCTGCAGTCGCACTACCCTCCGTGTCCTCGGTGGCTCAGACGGATAGGGCGTCTGCCACGTAAGCACGAGATCCCGGGTTCGAGTCCAGGTCGGGCCACGCATTTTCAACTGTCCCCATCGACATGTAGTGACGCCTGTATGCAGCTACGGGTATTCATTTCATTGTTAATTTCATCACTACATTAATAGCAGCTACCCCCCCGGAAGGCAGTCAATGGAGTAGAAATCCTGCAAAATATTTTATTAGAAAGTTTTCTTTGATACAACTGGAAAAGTAGACTTAAATTACTCATTTTCACAAAATTTAAGAGGTACAAAAGCAGAAAGCTTATTTACACAACATTCAACACACAATGAATAATTGTTTAGTGGATGAGCTTGCCATATCTTCCGGGGTAAAACCTTCTCCATCCCTCGCCTTCTTGTCCGCTCCGGCAAGCAGCAGCATCCTCGTCGCTTCTTTCTTTGTGGTGGTGGCAGCCCAGTGGAGTGGCGTTTTCCCCCAACGATCGCGGGCATTTAACTGCACTGGCGACGTTAGCAGCACCCACAGGATCTTCAAATCACCTCGATAAGCAGCCATGTGCAGAGGTGTCTGCTTGTTCAAGTCTTGCGCATTGACATTTGCCCCCGCATTCAGCAGACACTTGACAGTGCGCAGTCCCACATCTGAGGCTCTGTTCGAACTGGAGAACATACTTGTACCATCGTTCATCACTGCCAGGTGCAGGGCTGTAAACCCATTGGTATCTCTCGCATCAACTGGTGCACCTTCGGCCAGCAGGTTCTGCAGCTCATCCACTCTGCCACATTTAGCTGCCTCTGTCAGCCTTGCTGCCATGTTCTGTGTCTGGTTCACAGGTGAAGTCTGCTTCACAGATGAAGTCCTGCAAAATACACCACAGTTAGCACAATTCTCTACACTGGCGATACGGCACGTGTAATTATTACTGATGTTACGAATGCGAAAGTAACACTGTCTGTCACGCTTCACAACTAAACCGCTGAACCGAGTGGGATGAAATTTGGCACGGAGATAGCTGGAATGCTGAGGAAGAATAAAGGCTACATTAGAACACATGTAGTACAAGATATTTACTGACTTTAAGCATATAATGCAAAATATGGAACAACAAGCACTCTTTGGACAAACTATTTACTCTTCAATTTTTGAGCTTTATCATATTTGTGAAAAGACTTTTATTGTTTGATTCAACATAACAAATACAAAGCTAACACAATCCTAAATGCGTTTAATCCATACTTGCATACAAACATTATACATAAGCACGTCAAACAATAGAAAATCCAGGATGGAATGTAACAATACGAGAGAAGGAAAGTTGCTACTCACCGTATAGCGGAGATGCTGAGCCACGATAGGCACAATAAAAAGATTCACACAATCATAGCTTTCGGCCATTAAGGCCTTTGTCAGCACTACACACACATACACACATGCACACTCACGCAAGCGCAACTTGCACACGCGTCTGCAGTCTCAGAGAGCTGAAACTACACTGCGACCAGCAGCACCAGTGCACGATGGGAATGGAGACTGGGTGGGGGTAAGGAGGAGGCTGGGGCGGGGAGGGGGAGGGATACTATGGGGGGAGTGGGGGACAGTGAAGTGTTGTAGTTTAGACAGAGGGCAGGAGAGAAGATGCGGAGGGAGGAGAGGGGGTAAGTAGCGGAAAGGAGAGAAATAAAAATAAAAGAAATTAAAAGACTGGGTGTGGCAGTGAAATGACGGCTGTGTAGTGCTGGAATGGGAACAGGGAGGGGGCTGGATATGGGTGAGGACAGTGACTGACAAAGGTCGAGGCCAGGAGGGTTACGGGAACGTAGGATGTATTGCAGGGAAAGTTCCCACCTGTGCAATTCAGAAAAGCTGGTGTCGGTTGAAAGGATCCGTATGGCACAGGCTGTGAAGCAGTCATTGAGATGAGGGATACCACGTTCGGCAGCGTGTTCAGCTACATGGTGGTCCACTTATTTTTCGGCCACAGTTTGTAGGTTGCCGTTCGTGCGGACACACAGATTGTCGGTTGGCGTGCCTACATAGAATGCAGCACAGTGGTTGCAGCTTAGCTTGTAGATCACATGACTGGTTTCACAGGTAGCCCTGCCTTAGTGACTGGACTGGAGTAGGTGGTGGTAGGAGGATGTATGGGCCAGATCTTGCATCTTGGTCTATTACAGGGGTATGAGCCACGGGGTAAGGGATTGGGAGCAGGGGTCATTTAAGGATGGACGAGTATATTGTGTAGGTTCAGTGGACACCAAATACCACAGTAGGAGGGGTGGGAAGGATAGAGGGTCGGACATTTCTCATTTCAGGGCATGACGAGAGGTAATCGAAACCCTGGCGGAGAATGTAATTCAGTTGCTCCGGTCCTGTATGGTACCGAGTTACGAGGGGAACGCTTCTCTGTGGCCGGACTGTGGGAGTTTAGGAGGTGGTGGGAGACTGGAAAGATAAGGCAGGGCAGATTTGTTTTTGTACAAGGATGGGGGGACGATTACGGTCAGTGAAGGCTTCAGTGAGACCCTCAGTATATTTAGAGACGGACTGCTCGTCACTGCAGATGCAACAACCGCGGGTGGCTAGGCTGGATGGAAGGGACTTCTCGGTATGAAATTGGAGGCATTGCTGGTGGTTAGTATATTTGATATGGACGGAGGTACTGATGAAGTCATCTCTGAGGTGGAGGTCAACATCTAGGAAGGTGGGTTCTTGGGTTGAGTAGGACCAGGTGGACAAGTTGTTAAGGTTCCAGAGGAATGCAAATAATCAATCCAGATAGTAAAGGTGAGGACACCTTATTCACATTCCTCTGGAACCTCAACAACTTCTACCCCTTTTGCTTCACCTGGTCCTACTCAATCCAACAACCCACCTAACTAGATGTTGACCTCCGCCTCAGAGATGGATAGATCAGTACCTCTGCCCATATCAAACCTACTAACTACCAGCAATACCTCCTCTTCGACAGCTGCCACCCATACAGCCTAGCCACCCGCGGTTGTTGCATCTGCAGTGACGAGCAGTCCCCCACTAAATATACTGAGGGTCTCACTGAAGCCTTCACTGGCCGTAATTATCCCCCCCATCCTTGTACAAAAACAAATCTGCCATGCCTTATCTTTCCAGTCTCCCACCACCTCCAAAACTCCCACAGTCCGGCCACAGAGGAGCGTTCCCCTCGTAACTCGGTACCATACAGGACCGGAGCAACTGAATTACATTCTCCGCCAGGGTTTCGATTACCTCTCGTCATGCCCTGAAATGAGAAATGTCCGACCCTCTATCCTTCCCACCCCTCCTACCGTGGTATTTGGTGTCCACTGAACCTACACAATATACTCGTCCATCCTTACACGACCCCTGGTCCTGATCCCTTACCTCGTGGCTCATACCCCTGTAATAGACCAAGATGCAAGATCTGGCCCATACATCCTCCTACCACCACCTACTCCAGTCCGGTCACTAACTAAGGCAGGGCTACCTGTGAAACCAGTCATGTGATCTACAAGCTAAGCTGCAACCACTGTGCTGAATTCTGTGTAGGCACGACAACCGACAAGCTGTCTGTCTGCACGAACGGCAACCGACAAACTGTGACCGAAAAACAAGTGGACCACCCTGTAGCTGAACACGCTGCCACATGTGGTATCCCTCACCTTAATGACTGCTTCACAGCCTGTGCCATACGGATCCTTCCCACAGACACCAGATTTTCTGAATTGCACAGGTGAGAACTTTCCCTGCAGTACACCCTACGTTCCCGTAACCCTCCTGGCCTCGACCTACGGTAGTCACTGTCCTCACCCATCCAGCCCCCTCCCTGTTCCCATTCCAGCACTACACAGACGTCATTTCACCGCCACACCCAGTCTTTTTACTTCTCTACATTTCCGCTACTTACCCCCTCCCCCTCCGCACCTTCTCTCCTGCCATCCATCTAAACTGCAACACTTCACTGACTGCCACTCCCCCCATACTATCCCTCCCCCTCCCCGCCGCAGCCTCCTCCTTAACCCCACCCAGTCACCACTCCCATCATGCACTGGTGCTGCTGCTCACAGTGTAGTTTCAGCTCTCTTAGACCGCAGATGTGTGTGGAAGCTGTGTGCATGTGTGTATGTGTGTCTACTGCTGACAAAGCCCTTAATGGCCGAAAGCTATGATTGTGTGAATCTTTTTATTGTGCCTATCGCTACTCAGCATCTCCGCTATATGGTGAGTAGCAACTTTCCTTCTTTCGTATCGACACATAAACGTGTCATATTTTAGCCATTTAGTGTCACACATCTCTTATACCTTCTGAGATGCTCGAAGACTCACAACAGCATCGCTGAAATGCTCTATGATAAACAGAGATACATAGTGAGGCTACATTTGATTACGATATGCGAGCACTGCCACGGGTAACAGAAAGATATTTCAGGGCACATAATGTTACTGTACGTACAAATATTATAGTTTCCACTGCGACACCCTACAAATCATTTATTTTTCTTTCTTCATTAGTTTAATGCTATTTTAATTATTTTAGAAAGACCACATTTTATTTTAGTACCGTCACCATCGCTCACCATAACAAAACTACTTATATGCATCACCGGCTCACAGACTTGGGGTTATCTTTGCTGACCCTCAATCAAGAGGACCTAACTTCGATTCCCGGGCAGTCAGATTTTCTCCACTCGGGACTGCCAAATGGGGTCTCACAGCCAATAAAGCAATACGCACATTTCATTTCATTACACAGGCATGTGAGTGTTGCCGTGTTAACAGCTAGAATATGCTCATACAATTGCCAATGTGTTTAATTCATACTTCCTACTAATAATATTAAATGAAAAAGTATATTTATTGTTTAAATTTTTGTAACTAAACTGGTGAAATGATTTTGATGAAAATTACGGTATATTGATAATTTTTACTTTTTGGACCGTCTGACTACATCTGAATGAAACCATTTTCGTGCCATACACGTTTTGCCTTTGTTCTCTGCAAGGCATCTTCAGTGGCCTGGTATATGTACATATTTTTTACTATTTAGTTTACATTCTGGGACAATGTACCTATAGGTTATAAACAGTTCTGATGGCTGTTTTTGCTATCATTAGTAATATTTTAAATTCTACTTACAGGTTGCACGGACGATTTTCTACATATTACGTTTCTGTTCCATTTTTGGAGCTGCTCCTCTTCTCATAATTGCCACTTTGGTTTTTTTTCCAGATTTCACAGCACTAGGAACTGAACACTTGTTTTGGTGCAATGTTTTGGTTTGTGTTGCCAACTGCCAGATGTCATTGCCAACAATTGAATGTGTGCATGCAATCAGATCACTAATACTTCCAAAATTACGCTCAAAAGTTGACAATAACATTCAATCTTTGGTAACAACATCCGACAATTGGCAACAAAAAGCAAAACCTTGCATCCTGATCTTTAGGTGTTCAGTTCCTAGTGCTGTGAAATGTGGAAAAAACCCAAAGTGGCAATTATAAGAAAAGGATCAACACCAAAAATGGAATAGAAACGTAATATGTAGAAAATTGTATGCTCAATCTGTAAGTAGAATTTAAAATATTATTACATCATAACAAAAACCAACCACCAGAACTGAAACTTCCTGGCAGATTAAAACTGTGTGCCAAACTGAGACTCGAAATCAGGACCTTTGCCTTTCGCGGGCAAGTGCTCTGCCAACTGAGCTACCCAAGCACGACTCACGCCCCGTCCTCACAGCTTTACTTCTGACAGTACCTCGTCTCCTACCTTCCAAACGAGGTACTGGCAGAAGTGAAGCTGTGAAGATGGGGCGTGAGTCGTGCTTGGGTAGCTCAGATGGCAGAGCACTTGCCCACGAAAGGCAAAGGTCCCGAGTTCGAGTCTCTGTCTGGCACACAGTTTTAATCTGCCAGGAAGTTTCGTATCAGTGCACACTCCGCTGCAGAGTGAAAATCTCATTCTGGAACCATCTCCCAGGCTGTGGCTAAGCCATGTCTCCACTTATCCTTTCTTCCAGGAGTGCTAGTTCTGCAAGGTTCGCAGGAGAACTTCTGCAAAGTTTGGAAGGTAGGAGGCGAGATACTGGTAGAAGTAAAGCTGTGAGTACTGGGCGTGAGTCGTGCTTCGGTAGCTCAGATGGTAGAGCACCTGACCGCGAAAGGCAAAGGTCCTGAGTTCGAGTCTCGGTCGGGCACACAGTTTTAATCTGCCAGGAAGTTTCATATCAGCGCACACTCCGCTGCAGAGTGAAAATCTCATCTGGAAACATCCCCCAGCATGTGGCTAAGCCATGTCTCCGCTATATCCTTTCTTTCAGGAGTGCTAGTTCTGCAAGGTTCGCAGGAGAACTTCTGCAAAGTTTGGAAGGTAGGAGGCGAGATACTGGTAGAAGTAAAGCTGTGAGTACTGGGCGTGAGTCGTGCTTCGGTAGCTCAGATGGTAGAGCACTTGACTGCGAAAGGCAAAGGTCCTGAGTTCGAGTCTCGGTCGGGCACACAGTTTTAACCTGCCAGGAAGTTTCATATCAGCGCACACTCCGCTGCAGAGTGAAAATCTCATCTGGAAACATCCCCCAGCATGTGGCTAAGCCATGTCTCCGCTATATCCTTTCTTTCAGGAGTGCTAGTTCTGCAAGGTTCGCAGGAGAACTTCTGTAAAGTTTGGAAGGTAGGAGGCGAGATACTGGCAGAAGTAAAGCTGTGAGTACCGGGCGTGAGTCGTGCTTCAGTAGCTCAGATGGTAGAGCACTTGCCCGCTAAAGGCAAAGGTCCCGAGTTTGAGTCTCGGTCGGGCTCACAGTTTTAATTTGCCAGGAAGTTTCATATCAGCGCACACTCCGCTGCAGAGTAAAAATCTCATTCTGGAAACATCCCCCAGCATGTGGCTAAGCCATGTCTCCACTTATCCTTTCTTTCAGGAGTGCTAGTTCTGCAAGGTTCGCAGGAGAACTTCTGTAAAGTCTGGAAGGTAGGAGGCGAGATACTGGCAGAAGTAAAGCTGTGAGTAGCGGGCGTGAGTCGTGCTTCAGTAGCTCAGATGGTAGAGCACTTGCCCGCTAAATGCAAAGGTCCCGAGTTCGAGTCTCGGTCGGGCACACAGTTTTAATCTGCCAGGAAGTTTCATATCAGCGCACACTCCGCTGCAGAGTGAAAATCTCATTCTGGAAACATCCCCCAGGCTGTGGCTGAGCCATGTCTCCGCTATATCCCTTCTTTCAGGAGAGCTAGTTCTGCAAGGTTCGCAGGAGAACTTCTGTAAAGTTTGGAAGGTAGGAGACGAGATACTGGCAGAAGTAAAGCTGTGAGTACCGGGCGTGAGTCGTGCTTCGGTAGCTCAGATGGTAGAGCACTTGCCTGCGAATGGCAAAGGTCCCGAGTTGGAGTCTCGGTCGGGCACACAGTTTTAATCTGCCAGGAAGTTTTAGTTATATTTTTGTTTATTTTGGTAGTGTTGTTGTTTTATGTTGATGACGCATGCTTTTTTTATTTGTTGTTATGTCTTTGCAATTTTCAAGCTGATAGGTTAGTTTCATTATCGCTGCCGTGCTGTTAATCATGGCTGCTCTGTTGTCTATTTGCACCAAAGAAGAGCAATGTTCAGTGATCCATTTTTTGTGTTCCGAAGCCTTATCAGGAGTGGAATTCATCAAAGTCTTTCGGTACAGTAGGTAACACTGTTTCGCCGTAACGGAGTGTCTACGAATCGATTGTTATGCATGATGAAGGAGGCGGACAACCATTTACTGTCACAAATGAAGAAACCATTGAGCGTTCACGTGAAATGATTCTCTTAGACAGACGATTAACTATTGACAAAGCCTGTCTGCAAATTAGTCACGATTGTGCCTACGAAATCATCCACAACAGACTTGGGTTTCATAAAGTTTGTGCAGATGGGTCCCAAAACAACTCACACAGTTGCATAAACAAACACACTTGGACACCTGCAAAAAAAATTTGGATCGCTATGGTAACGAAGGGGACAACTTCTTAGACAGGATCGTAACTGGTGACAAAATATGGATCCATCATTACAAGCTGGAGAGTAAATGGCAGCGTACAGAATGGAAACATCCAAGTTCGCCGTGCAAGAAAAAGTTCAAGACCCAACCGTCCACAGGAAAACTGATGCTTACAGTTTTTTGGGACACACAAGGTCCAGTACTGGAACATTATGGGGAAAGGGGCACAACAATAAACAGTGTACATTACAGTGAGATGCTTACTGCAGGCTAAAGCCTGCAATTCGAAGCAAATGCCGAGGATTGCTGTCATATGGTGTTGTTGCACGACAATGCCTGTCTGCATACTGCTGCCGACACTGCAGAAACGATCCAGAACCACAAATTTGAAGAACTGGATCATCCTCCATATAGTCTCAATATTGTCCCTTCAGACTATCACTCGTTTGGTCCACTCAAACAGGCATTAAGGACCCGTCAATTTGCCTCAGACGAAGCAGCAAAAGAAACGGTGCATTCCTGGCTCGCAGCTCAACTGAGAACCTTCTTTTATGAGGGCATCAGGAAGCTTGTACAACAATGGACCAAGCGTGTTGAAACGCAGGGAGACTATGTTGAAAGTTGAAGTTTCCTATTTGATTATAATAAAATTTTTTAACTACTTTGCGGATTATAAGACTTACCCTCGTATATTTATTTATTTATGTTATTTATTTAATTTGGTTTAGGGAGGCCTTCATACAAATAGTATCTGGTCTATAAAATAATGCAAGAAAAACTTTTCTCAAAATAGCAGAGATGCTCAGTGGTACCAGTCCATGATGGGAGTGGCAACTGGATGGATGTAAGGAGGAGTCTGGGGCAGGGAGGGGTGGGGTAGTCAGTGTGGATAGCAGCAGCCGACTCGGGCTGAGGAGCGGGCTGTGGGCAGGCATCTGGAGATAGTCGCCGAATGTTTAGGCAGTGGCACGGGACTCGTGACGTAGGGTGCTAGTGTGGACAGAAGGTAATGAAGAGCTTCAGTCAGGCAGAGCGGTGCAAGTTAGCCACAGTCTCTGTAATAGACTTGGCCATCGTGTAGGTACAATCACTAAGCAGTTAGTGCAATCTGTACTATTTCTGAATAAAACAGAACTTGTGTAACATTCGGGAAAATTTACTTCTACCCACTTCCTAGCCTTGTACCTTCACACCAGGGATTTCAACATCTTAGCCAGATGAAAAGTCTCTCTCTCACTAAGGTCAACCGGCTAAATCCCTTCACAAACCGTGTCACTCAGTCCCTTGCAAAACCCACACTTGGGACACGACAGCACGAGTCTCGTGGATTCGAAGTATGCACCACAGAAATCTTTGTACAGACCACACCGCGTCTCACACACTCATTGCAAACCAGTACAGGATCTGCAAAAGGTAAATTGTTGTCAACTTTAGTACTGATGAAACAGCATTTCACTAGATCTGCCATCACTTCAAAATGTTCCAGAAAATCAACTCCTAAGATAGAGGAGGAGGAGGATATTAGTGTTTAACGTCCCGTCGACAACGAGGTCATTAGAGACGGAGCGCAAGCTCGAGTGAGGGAAGGATGGGGAAGGAAATCGGCCGTGCCCTTTCAAAGGAACCATCCCGGCATTTGCCTGAAGCGATTTAGGGAAATCACGGAAAACCTAAATCAGGATGGCCGGAGATGGGATTGAACCGTCGTCCTCCCGAATGCGAGTCTCCTAAGATAAAGGCACTGACAAAAAAACCGTAAGTAGGTGAAAAATTAGGACAGAAGTGTAACAAAATCTCCCATTCACTCTACGAATTGACGTGTGTATTGTCTGCCACCGTTCAGATACGATAAGTAGCTGACATTGGCTCAGAACCCAAATAGACCAAAAAACTGCATTCTGAATTTCTTTCTTTCATTCTATTTCATTTAATTTCTTTCTTCATTCTATTGGAACACCTGCACACTGCTACTGTAGCATTGAGAGCACTGTACACTACAAATGTTTGCGTTCTTATTAAGGTTCCCACTAGGAAAACTGATCAGCACCACACAGTTTCTAGCTTTGTGTCCAAACTTTTTGTGGAACCAAAATCGAACAGTGTTTACATAACAGCTGGTATATGACGTGTGGTTTCGCAGGTGCCTATCCATTTTATAGCATATGGTTCACTACTTACAGGGCTGGAATAGGGGGTGGTAGGAGGGTTCATAGGGCAAGTCTTGCAGTGGGGATGGTCACAGGGATAGGATCTATAGGGTAAGGAGGTGAGTGCAGAAGGAGCATAGTGTCTGAAAAGAATGTTGCGGAGTTTGGGAGGGCAACGAAAAGCTATTCTAGATGTCGTGGGCAAAATCTCTGACAGAACGGATATCATTTCAGGGCATTATTTTAGGAAGTCACGGCCTTGTCAAAGTAGCTGATTGATACATTAAAGACTAAGAAAATACTGGGTGACGAGCGGTATGCCCCGAAGTTGTTTTTTTGAGGGATCAGCAGTACCACGATTGGAAGTGATGACCCAGGAAATCTGCTTTTGAACTAGGCTATTGGGACAATTATGTCCAGTGAAGGCTGAAGTGAGAGTGGTGGTGTACTGGTGTAAAGAGTCTGCATCTCAACAAATATGTTTGCCTCGAATGCCAAGTCGGTATGGGAGCAAATGTTTGACAAGGAAAGGATGGTAACTATCAAAATGTAAGCACTGTTGTTTCTTAGTAGGTTAGATGTACACGGTGCGTAGCTGGCCTTCGATGAGGATGAGATCAACATTGAGGAAAGTGGCATGGGATTTAGAACACGACCATGTTAAATTTAATTGGGAGAAGGTGTTCCAGGAATTTTAACAGGTCAACATCACCATGAGTCCATATGGCAAAGATGTCATCAATGAACCTGAACCAAATGAGGGGTTAAAGGCTTATGGATCACGGGACAGCCCCATCCAAGTGACCCTGCAGTCCCTCCTAAGAGCCTCAGGCTCATCACATTAACTTATACCTCAATCCATAGAACTTCTCACCCCACCCAAAACATGCAGCCCCATCTTATACCTTCTTCCCAAGATCCACAAACCCAATCACTCTGGCCATCCTACAGTTGCTGGCTTCAAAGCACCCACCGAACATATATCTGCCTTAGATGATGAACACCTCCAATTCATAGTACAGAGACTTCCCTCATATATTGAGGATACCCACCCTTTCCTAGATTGTCTGAAATCCATGCTTGTCACACTCTCATCACACACCTTGCTTGTTATTACTGATGCCGTCTCCCTGTATACCGACATCCCCCACATACATGATCTCTCTGCTGATGAACATTACCTGTCAATGCCCACCTGATTCCAATGATTCCAAGCCTATGATATCCTTCTTGCTCACCTCAATCAACTTTATACTTACCAACCATTACTTCACCTTTGACGGACAGACATACAAACAGATCAGGGCTATGGTCATGGGAACCAGGATGGCTCCTTGCTATGCTGACCTTTTTCATGGGTCACTTGCAGGAGGCTTTCCTGGGATCCATAAGTCTTCAGCCCCTGGTTTGGTTCAGATACATTGATGACATCTTTGTCATATGTACTCTGACCTGTTAAAATTCCTGGAATCTCTAAATACCTTCTCCCAATTAAATTTCATACGGTCCTATTCCGAATCGCATGGGACTTTCCTTCATGTTGATCTCATCCTACCCAAAGGTTAGCAACACACTTCCGTCCAAATCTAACCTATTAACAAACAACAGTACTTATGTTCACTGCGGACACCAGTGCAGGCCACTAAAGCTCTAGGCGGACACTTGTAAGCGCACGTGAGCTGAAATCGTACCCCTGCGAAACCTGTAAGTTCGTGTTGTGCACATACATAATATTGACAGTGAATATAACGTCTGTGCAAGAGGCGGTGCTAGATATAGAAATACAAGTACGGTTTAGCTGCATGATGACCATGTGATAAATCTGCATGCTGTCTGATGCTTATAAGTGTCATATGCATTTATTGCAACAATTGTAACAACACCTATGATTTATTGATTTTATTGCAAACTGGAAAGACAATGCAATTCAAACAAGCAATAAATCCACTCAATTGAGAAAGAATTAGTCTGAAAACACCAAAAGATTTATCAAATGCAGAAAAAAGAGAGAGGACTCATCTGCAATGTGGTGCTATGGAAACCCAATCCTGTATAACAAATAAGTTTGCAAGGTGTAGAGGTGGTGTTTTTATAGCAAACCACAAATAAGTCCACATACTGTACAGAAACCTCATGTTCTGAGCAATCAATGCAACAACATTTTCGGGTTAGAAGGCCCTGTGTCGGTCGATTTGCTGCCATTGCAAACAATGCACAACACAGACGACTAAAGATGAAAAAACACAACTGCAGACAGGAAAACATTACGTGACATTTGGTTTGTTGCACGTACTAACAGGAGTGCACAGCCTAACAAACTAAACTGAGTACTCAGCTAGCGAACGTGCCACTTATAAGCGTTACTTGCACTGGCTTGTTGACCGCAGAAGCGCTTATAAGTGTCAGCCACAGTGAGCGTGTTAATTTTGAGATGGAAAGGATGCATTCCATATCAAACATTCCCTCCCATACCGACTTGGCATTTGAGGCAAACATATTCGTTGAGATGCAGACTCTTTACACCAGTGCACCACCACTCTCACTTCAGCCTTCACTGGATGTAAGTATCCCAATAGCCTAGTTCAAAAGCAGATTTCCCAAGCAATCACATCCTATCCTGGTACTGGTGATTCCTGCAAAAAACAACTTTGGAGCATACCACTTGTCACCCAGCATTATCCTGGTCAAGAATGTATCAATCAGCTATTTAGACAAGGCCATGCTTCCTAAAATAATGCCCTGAAGTGAGATCAGTTCTGTCTGAGATTTTGCCCATCACACCTACAATAGCTTGTCGTCACCCTCCCAATCTCCGCAACATCCTTGTCAGACCCTAGGCTCCTTCTGCACCCATCTCCCTAACCTATGGCTCCTACCGCTGTGACCATCCCCACTGCAAGACTTGCCCTATGCACCCTCTTACCACCACCTATTCCAGTCCTGTAGCTATGAAAACATTGCTATCAAAGGGAGAGCCACCTCCGAAATGCCACGTCATATACGTGCTGTTATGTAAATGCTATTCGACCTTTTACATCGGCATGACTACCGTCCAGTTATGGTCAGGATGAATGGGCACAGGCAGAAGGTGTATACAGTCAACACAAAGTATCCTGTTGCAGAGCATGCTCTACAACACGACGTCATGACCTTGGTGCGCATTTCACCACATGCACCATCTGGATTCTTCCCCCAGACACCTGTTGGAACTAGCACTATAACTGACAGATAAGACGTAAAATGAAACAGTTGTTCACTTGAGATTTTGTTACTGCTGAAGTATATATATTATGCATGTAGTTTTCTGTTTTGAATACAACAGGGAGGGGCCTATAGCATTTTGTCACTTTTTGTGCACTGACAGTGAACTGTAAACTTGAGAAATATGGGAAAAGTAAGTGTGTGTGTGTGTGTGTGTGTGTGTGTGTGTGTGTGTGTGTGTAACACTGTAAAAGCAGTGTCATTTTCATCTCAGATGTTGGACACCTTATAATTACAGTAAATAGTCTGGTTTGCACTTGTTATGTTCATTTATAGGCTTATTAATATAAAGTGATTTGTGAGCAAGGAAATTAACATTTCTGGGCTGTTGCTTAAGTAGATTTCTGCACCCAATGCACAATTATTGAGGAGTGTATACAGATAAGTGCAATTTACCAAATATTCGTCGAGATCATTAGTCAACTTGTATTATATTTTCATGACTGCAATTATTCAGATCTTGTAATGGGATTCCAGACTGCTCTGCATATACTTGCAGAGTTTAAAATACATTCATTTGTTTTGCTGTTAGCAATTTTTAATTTCAGACCTGTATAAATTCCTCATGTTTATATACCTTTACTTGTACTTGTTGCTTTTATGAGACATATCTCAGAATACTCTGCAGTATACTGAGTTTGTTTAGATCTGTATTGTCCAATCCACGAATGACGGCGCTTCGTGCGTGTCGAGATCTCGACGCACTGACGAGAATGGCACTGTTGACGATTCCAAGCGACAGTTACGGTAAGTGAATGTGGATGCTTTCCAGTTGAAGGAAGTGTATATCCTACAAATTATGTCTCTCACTTGTTTATGCAGGATTTATCACTTACCACCACCATCAGCAATGATGACTCGCAACAAATGAAATATAAAATCACTAAACAACTCGCTACTATCACATTTAATGCACGCATTAGCAACGGCATTCAGACCAGAGCACTCGGAACACTTCTGAGTGCTCGTTGACTGTCAACATATGCATGATGTAAGTGCAGAACAAGCCTAAACTCTACTACCGTCACTCGTGACTCCTTCTATAGTGTAAGTGTATCATTTGTTGGAACTAGCTGAAAATTGCCTGGATTTTTATGTATGGCAGGCTTCTGTTAGTCCATCTCCCTGTCCTTCCTTCTCTCTCCACATTATCACACTGACACCAGTACAAGACTGGCGGTTCTTAACCTCACAGTATCTTTCCAGATTGTAAATAACGTATGTAATAAATTTGATCAAATCATTCCAGCGGTTTAGGATCAGCTCTTTACCCACGGCTTTGTTTGCATTCACATTATGGAACACACTTCACGCATACACGAGATGTGAGAAAAGTAATGAGGCTGAAAATATTGATCTGGCAATGCTGTGTTGCTCTGCTTGTGCAGACCAGTGTGTTTATCCCCTTCCAAATACTCTGTCCCAATTTCAGCTCCATATAGTCATCAAGTGATTTTTGAAAGCGCTATCAGTGAAGTTTTGTTTTTGTTGTGTGTTACAAAAATGGAATAGCAGAATTAAGTGGACCTATGCACTACGGAGAATAAGAGCAGAAGTTTTTCGCTGGCACAAATCATTTTTAGAAGGTCGAGAACACATTGAAGATGAACCTCACTCAGGAAGACCTTCCACTTCAAAACCAGATGAAAACACTGAGGATGTGCACGCTATTGTGAGATCACACCGACATTTAACAATAAGGAATTTTGACCAAAGATTTGCACATACGAAATGTTTGTGCCAACACGGTGACGAAGAACCTCGTGACCGAGCAGAAAGACAGTCGAAAAAATGTGTGCACACTTATTCTTGAAAGGATTTCCAAAGACCAAGAATGGATCAGTCGTGCGATCACAGGTGACGAATTCTGGATTTGCGAGTACGGTTCTGAGAAAGCGACAGGGTGAGGAGTAGCACACAGAGACATCTTGACCAAAAGTAGCTCATACGAGCAAATCAAAGATGAAAACAAAGCGGATTTGCTTCTTTTGACGGTTGGGATATTGTACATAAAGAATTTGTTCCTCCAGAACAAATTGACAATCAAGTGTTTTACAAGTATATCCTCTGAAGTTTCAGGAAGAGGGTGAATTGAGTGACAATTTCAGACAAGTGGGTGCTCCGTAACAACATCCCATGTTACACTGCCACTTTTGACCTCAAAGAGCATTCCAGTTGCTACACATCCCCTATTTACCTGATCGGAGTCCTTATTAAATTGAAAAAGCCCTAAAGGACATTTTGGGACTCTGAAGAGCATTCAAAAGAGTGTTACCGACATGTTAAATGCCAACCAGTTGAAGCCTTTAAGCAGCACTGACTACGTACGACGACTCAGTGGGTGTGTAGCTGTCAAAGGGAACCACTTGGACAAGGGACAATATTACCAAAAAAAAAAAATAAACAAATATAAAAACTTCAGTGGATAAAAATGTTCTGGTGTAATCACAAGTGCCGGAACAAAGACTAAGAATGCAAGACCAGAGAAGGCAGCGAAATGACGTCTGCCAATGGTGCACGAATAGGACCTCACCACAACAGGCGCGCCCTCAAGCCGAAATGAATAAGAGTGCTGCTCCTGCCAGCCTCTGCTGCTGAGATCCGCTCAGTATACAGACATTACTGGAAAGTAATCACAGGGTATTAGCACGGCCTAGCAGACAGTGCTACGAGACCAATTAGTAGTGATCCACAAACTTGCCTCAACAGTGCATATAGCACAGGACTGATTATATTGCCTGTCGCCCATCGCTTGCAACACTAAGTATTGTCAATCTGCTTTATTGAAATAAAACTACTTGTGTTATTTGCTTGAATTGTTGTATAGAATTCTGAGAACTCAGCATCACTACTTTCCCAACACACCTTGTATTACACCTGTATGTCTAGCAAATTTCACCCTGGAAGTTTTATTTTCAAGCAGATTAATATTTATGACATCACATCCCCTAATCTATGTTATGTACAATGACCAACTGTCCAGGTACATCCAGTAATATATGTGACTACTGTCTGCAATGTATTGTGAATAGATTTAGTAGTAAATAAATAATACGTTAAAATGTCATGCACGATGCGACACTTCCTCACGCTCATGTTTACGACGCTGCGTCTCCTTAAGTGTGCCATACAATGAAACATTTTTGTAGGTACATCCAATGGCATATGTGAATACTGTCTGCAAAATGTGTTGCAATTGACTTGACTGCAATGAAGTAATAAATTAAAATGTCTAGCATGATACAGTAGTTTTTCATCCATTCAGTGTTTATGATGCTGTATCTCCTGCACTAAGTTTTGTGCGATGATGTATTTTTCTGGTACATTTAGTGGGGTAAATGAATACTGCCTGCAGAATGTGAAATGAATACAGTTAGAAGTAATAAATTCAAACATCATGCTTCATGAGGCAGTTTTACGCACGAACGGCGAAAACTTAATAAGTGACAAACTTTCTTCCTTTCACAATTTTGTAAAGGGGTCACCAGCGAGAATTGTGTGTGAAGTTCGTTGCAAATCAAAATGCTCTCATTCACAGACACCGGATGACTAAAGTATGGGTATTCTCGCATCATGGGATACACTGCTGTTTCACCCTCACCCCCACCCGTTTGATAAGTGGGTCGTTCTTACCCCACAGTGATTCTTTCCAGACAGTATGATATGCATACCGAGTTTGATTGGAAACAGTCCAGCAGTTTAGGAGACATAGAACATACATTCATACACACATACATACATTTATACATTTTTATAATTAATATATGTATTTATATATTGTGTACATTACAAAATATATAACCTGTGTCTGCCCAATTGTCCATTTGGGGATCATATAGAAACTGAAATAAATCGGCAAATAATTAAGACGGCCCTGAATACAAGGCGATGTTTTTTTTATGAGGCTCCTTGAGAAAAAAATTAGTTTTTAGATATTCAGACTACTCAAAATTATACCCACTTTTACTGGCAAAGTATCTGCCAAAAAGTTAACATCATACCTATTCTAAACTTATGCCATGTATTGACTATCTACATTTTGACAATACTGCAAGTAAAATAAATGAAAAGAAATGGTCTACCTTTTTTGCTTGCAAACTCTTTAGTCAATGGTATCATTATTTTTAATCATTATCATCCTCCTAATAGCACAGCTGTGAAATTAATATTTTCTTTGTCACAAACATTTGGCTGTTTCTTCTTAATGTGTTGCTCTTTCTGACATTGTCTTTGAGGTGGGACCTGAGAACACAGCTGTTTTTTTCCCCAAATATCTATCAGATTTTGCTTACTTTCTTTCTTGCTTCCAACCATATCACCCACCTGACGCACTATCATTTCCTGTATGGAACTAACTGGACATCCCCTTTCATTCTAGTCATACATCATGGTGAGTGTCAACAACATTGCAACACAAATACACCACTGGCCACTGTCCAGGCTTTTACAGTATCCTGGAGAAATGAATACTATTCTTAGTATTTGTCAAATTTTAAGTCAGTTTGATTCTGACTACAAATGGATTCAGGCAAACGCAGTTTGAATGTAGTATAAAAATGATGTTCATAAAAGCCAAAGTATGTGGCACGGATTCCCACGGTTGGCAACACTACGAAATTTGCTGCTCGCTCAACGCAACCCTCCCTGCTATCATCCTTGCTTTCAGCCAAGCTGGGGTCACTATTTGCCTTCCAAATTCCGTGACATGTTTAAATGGTATTCTAATACACTAACAGTGACCGAATTTCTCATTTGCAATCCACTAAGTAAATCATTACAGTCTCTCATAACAAAATAAAATACTGGTCTGAGTTCTGAATTAACTAATATTTTTTGAAGGACGATATTTCCGTTTTTGAATGTTACCATTACTCAAAGAGCGGCATTAATGTTCGTACATGTTATGCGTGCACGTATGAATACCTTACTGCAAATCTGTTGAAATATGACAAAAATTTGTGAGACGATAGAATTTAATGCTACTTCCTCGTGTGTCTCACAAAACTGAAATTTTAGTCAGAACAGTAGACTGCTGTAGTGGCTACTTCATAACTTCTTGCATATCTCTTGCAGTAGCGCCACAGATGTCAGCGTTGCATGATTATTTGAGCAACATCAATCCTGTATCAAGCACTTCAGTGTACCGGAAAATATCAAGAGTGTTGGAACGCAAGTATTGTTTCCTATTCTTTAAAATAAATCTGCACTTACCTCAATAACCACAGCTTCACCTCTAAATGTAAGAAAGCCCCCGAAAAATGTATGCCTACACCTATATACTCTACTAAACAACATAAAAATGTTGACCTCAGGAGCAACAGTTTAATCTGCAAAAATAAGATGACCCTGTATTTTTTTTAACAATGAATTTGGGAAAAACTTTGTCTTATAATTGGGTAAATATGTTATACATTATATACATATATGTTTCAAGTCAGATTACAAAAATCTTATGTAGACATTGATCTTCCTCTTATCTTGCACGTCACTTGTGCAAAGTGCAAAATTTCATCAAGATACATACATTAGTGTGACTTTCTGAGTGGCAAGTGAATATATCATCTGTACTTCCTATCAGCTAAGGAAATGGAGATAACAGTATGCTGTGTACTAGAAAAACATCCAACTTCTAGCAAGCTGTTGACAGATGTCTCGTACTGCACTTCAATCAACTGAACTTTCCTCAAGAAAAAATTGATGATTCAAAAGGAGCTAAATATACAAAGAGCATCAGGCACTGCAATATACCAGCACAAAATAGAATACCATCTTTTCTATGGTAGACTACCTGTTAGAACTAAACTGAACTACATCACTGATCACAATACGCTTACTAATTTGACATCTCATCACTAGTGTTTGATGAAGCATTGCATTGACCTCTGGAACCCTTTGAAGACATAAATGTAAGTCCTGATCTCTTCTGCATATCCAAAGTAACATGCTTCAGCATTAAAATAAGTACTTAGATATGGACAGAACAGTGTGTGAAGAATCCCTGACTTACCACACACGGATTGGTAGAGTTGCAAGGCCCAAAACAAATCACTTCATAAATAAAACAGATTACTTTAATGAAAAGTAATTACATTCCTGTAACCGGTGCACCCAGCACATAAATATTGATTATAAATGCCACAGAATTGCAAATTCATACTATTAATGGTGATTAACAAATTAGTTTCACAGTGTCGAGGGTAATAACAAAACTGTCACCACATTATTTATATATGAAGATGTGAGATGGGAATGTGAGGTCTCACAGGAGACGTGCCAGACACAAGTCCCTGCAGTCGCACTACCCTCCGTGTCCTCGGTGGCTCAGACGGATAGGGCGTCTGCCACGTAAGCACGAGATCCCGGGTTCGAGTCCAGGTCGGGCCACGCATTTTCAACTGTCCCCATCGACATGTAGTGACGCCTGTATGCAGCTACGGGTATTCATTTCATTGTTAATTTCATCACTACATTAATAGCAGCTACCCCCCCGGAAGGCAGTCAATGGAGTAGAAATCCTGCAAAATATTTTATTAGAAAGTTTTCTTTGATACAACTGGAAAAGTAGACTTAAATTACTCATTTTCACAAAATTTAAGAGGTACAAAAGCAGAAAGCTTATTTACACAACATTCAACACACAATGAATAATTGTTTAGTGGATGAGCTTGCCATATCTTCCGGGGTAAAACCTTCTCCATCCCTCGCCTTCTTGTCCGCTCCGGCAAGCAGCAGCATCCTCGTCGCTTCTTTCTTTGTGGTGGTGGCAGCCCAGTGGAGTGGCGTTTTCCCCCAACGATCGCGGGCATTTAACTGCACTGGCGACGTTAGCAGCACCCACAGGATCTTCAAATCACCTCGATAAGCAGCCATGTGCAGAGGTGTCTGCTTGTTCGAGTCTTGCGCATTGACATTTGCCCCCGCATTCAGCAGACACTTGACAGTGCGCAGTCCCACATCTGAGGCTCTGTTCGAACTGGAGAACATACTTGTACCATCGTTCATCACTGCCAGGTGCAGGGCTGTAAACCCATTGGTATCTCTCGCATCAACTGGTGCACCTTCGGCCAGCAGGTTCTGCAGCTCATCCACTCTGCCACATTTAGCTGCCTCTGTCAGCCTTGCTGCCATGTTCTGTGTCTGGTTCACAGGTGAAGTCTGCTTCACAGATGAAGTCCTGCAAAATACACCACAGTTAGCACAATTCTCTACACTGGCGATACGGCACGTGTAATTATTACTGATGTTACGAATGCGAAAGTAACACTGTCTGTCACGCTTCACAACTAAACCGCTGAACCGAGTGGGATGAAATTTGGCACGGAGATAGCTGGAATGCTGAGGAAGAATAAAGGCTACATTAGAACACATGTAGTACAAGATATTTACTGACTTTAAGCATATAATGCAAAATATGGAACAACAAGCACTCTTTGGACAAACTATTTACTCTTCAATTTTTGAGCTTTATCATATTTGTGAAAAGACTTTTATTGTTTGATTCAACATAACAAATACAAAGCTAACACAATCCTAAATGCGTTTAATCCATACTTGCATACAAACATTATACATAAGCACGTCAAACAATAGAAAATCCAGGATGGAATGTAACAATACGAGAGAAGGAAAGTTGCTACTCACCGTATAGCGGAGATGCTGAGCCACGATAGGCACAATAAAAAGATTCACACAATCATAGCTTTCGGCCATTAAGGCCTTTGTCAGCACTACACACACATACACACATGCACACTCACGCAAGCGCAACTTGCACACGCGTCTGCAGTCTCAGAGAGCTGAAACTACACTGCGACCAGCAGCACCAGTGCACGATGGGAATGGAGACTGGGTGGGGGTAAGGAGGAGGCTGGGGCGGGGAGGGATACTATGGGGGGAGTGGGGGACAGTGAAGTGTTGTAGTTTAGACAGAGGGCAGGAGAGAAGATGCGGAGGGAGGAGAGGGGGTAAGTAGCGGAAAGGAGAGAAATAAAAATAAAAGAAATTAAAAGACTGGGTGTGGCAGTGAAATGACGGCTGTGTAGTGCTGGAATGGGAACAGGGAGGGGGCTGGATATGGGTGAGGACAGTGACTGACAAAGGTCGAGGCCAGGAGGGTTACGGGAACGTAGGATGTATTGCAGGGAAAGTTCCCACCTGTGCAATTCAGAAAAGCTGGTGTCGGTTGAAAGGATCCGTATGGCACAGGCTGTGAAGCAGTCATTGAGATGAGGGATACCACGTTCGGCAGCGTGTTCAGCTACATGGTGGTCCACTTATTTTTCGGCCACAGTTTGTAGGTTGCCGTTCGTGCGGACACACAGATTGTCGGTTGGCGTGCCTACATAGAATGCAGCACAGTGGTTGCAGCTTAGCTTGTAGATCACATGACTGGTTTCACAGGTAGCCCTGCCTTAGTGACTGGACTGGAGTAGGTGGTGGTAGGAGGATGTATGGGCCAGATCTTGCATCTTGGTCTATTACAGGGGTATGAGCCACGGGGTAAGGGATTGGGAGCAGGGGTCATTTAAGGATGGACGAGTATATTGTGTAGGTTCAGTGGACACCAAATACCACAGTAGGAGGGGTGGGAAGGATAGAGGGTCGGACATTTCTCATTTCAGGGCATGACGAGAGGTAATCGAAACCCTGGCGGAGAATGTAATTCAGTTGCTCCGGTCCTGTATGGTACCGAGTTACGAGGGGAACGCTTCTCTGTGGCCGGACTGTGGGAGTTTAGGAGGTGGTGGGAGACTGGAAAGATAAGGCAGGGCAGATTTGTTTTTGTACAAGGATGGGGGGACGATTACGGTCAGTGAAGGCTTCAGTGAGACCCTCAGTATATTTAGAGACGGACTGCTCGTCACTGCAGATGCAACAACCGCGGGTGGCTAGGCTGGATGGAAGGGACTTCTCGGTATGAAATTGGAGGCATTGCTGGTGGTTAGTATATTTGATATGGACGGAGGTACTGATGAAGTCATCTCTGAGGTGGAGGTCAACATCTAGGAAGGTGGGTTCTTGGGTTGAGTAGGACCAGGTGGACAAGTTGTTAAGGTTCCAGAGGAATGCAAATAATCAATCCAGATAGTAAAGGTGAGGACACCTTATTCACATTCCTCTGGAACCTCAACAACTTCTACCCCTTTTGCTTCACCTGGTCCTACTCAATCCAACAACCCACCTAACTAGATGTTGACCTCCGCCTCAGAGATGGATAGATCAGTACCTCTGCCCATATCAAACCTACTAACTACCAGCAATACCTCCTCTTCGACAGCTGCCACCCATACAGCCTAGCCACCCGCGGCTGTTGCATCTGCAGTGACGAGCAGTCCGTCTCTAAATATACTGAGGGTCTCACTGAAGCCTTCACTGACCGTAATCGTCCCCCCATCCTTGTACAAAAACAAATCTGCCCTGCCTTATCTTTCCAGTCTCCCACCACCTCCTAAACTCCCACAGTCCGGCCACAGAGAAGCGTTCCCCTCGTAACTCGGTACCATACAGGACCGGAGCAACTGAATTACATTCTCCGCCAGGGTTTCGATTACCTCTCGTCATGCCCTGAAATGAGAAATGTCCGACCCTCTATCCTTCCCACCCCTCCTACCGTGGTATTTGGTGTCCACTGAACCTACACAATATACTCGTCCATCCTTACACGACCCCTGGTCCTGATCCCTTACCTCGTGGCTCATACCCCTGTAATAGACCAAGATGCAAGATCTGGCCCATACATCCTCCTACCACCACCTACTCCAGTCCGGTCACTAACTAAGGCAGGGCTACCTGTGAAACCAGTCATGTGATCTACAAGCTAAGCTGCAACCACTGTGCTGAATTCTGTGTAGGCACGACAACCGACAAGCTGTCTGTCTGCACGAACGGCAACCGACAAACTGTGACCGAAAAACAAGTGGACCACCCTGTAGCTGAACACGCTGCCACATGTGGTATCCCTCACCTTAATGACTGCTTCACAGCCTGTGCCATACGGATCCTTCCCACAGACACCAGATTTTCTGAATTGCACAGGTGAGAACTTTCCCTGCAGTACACCCTACGTTCCCGTAACCCTCCTGGCCTCGACCTACGGTAGTCACTGTCCTCACCCATCCAGCCCCCTCCCTGTTCCCATTCCAGCACTACACAGACGTCATTTCACCGCCACACCCAGTCTTTTTACTTCTCTACATTTCCGCTACTTACCCCCTCCCCCTCCGCACCTTCTCTCCTGCCATCCATCTAAACTGCAACACTTCACTGACTGCCACTCCCCCCATACTATCCCTCCCCCTCCCCGCCGCAGCCTCCTCCTTAACCCCACCCAGTCACCACTCCCATCATGCACTGGTGCTGCTGCTCACAGTGTAGTTTCAGCTCTCTTAGACCGCAGATGTGTGTGGAAGCTGTGTGCATGTGTGTATGTGTGTCTACTGCTGACAAAGCCCTTAATGGCCGAAAGCTATGATTGTGTGAATCTTTTTATTGTGCCTATCGCTACTCAGCATCTCCGCTATATGGTGAGTAGCAACTTTCCTTCTTTCGTATCGACACATAAACGTGTCATATTTTAGCCATTTAGTGTCACACATCTCTTATACCTTCTGAGATGCTCGAAGACTCACAACAGCATCGCTGAAATGCTCTATGATAAACAGAGATACATAGTGAGGCTACATTTGATTACGATATGCGAGCACTGCCACGGGTAACAGAAAGATATTTCAGGGCACATAATGTTACTGTACGTACAAATATTATAGTTTCCACTGCGACACACTACAAATCATTTATTTTTCTTTCTTCATTAGTTTAATGCTATTTTAATTATTTTAGAAAGACCACATTTTATTTTAGTACCGTCACCATCGCTCACCATAACAAAACTACTTATATGCATCACCGGCTCACAGACTTGGGGTTATCTTTGCTGACCCTCAATCAAGAGGACCTAACTTCGATTCCTGGGCAGTCAGATTTTCTCCACTCGGGACTGCCAAATGGGGTCTCACAGCCAATAAAGCAATACGCACATTTCATTTCATTACACAGGCATGTGAGTGTTGCCGTGTTAACAGCTAGAATATGCTCATACAATTGCCAATGTGTTTAATTCATACTTCCTACTAATAATATTAAATGAAAAAGTATATTTATTGTTTAAATTTTTGTAACTAAACTGGTGAAATGATTTTGATGAAAATTACGGTATATTGATAATTTTTACTTTTTGGACCGTCTGACTACATCTGAATGAAACCATTTTCGTGCCATACACGTTTTGCCTTTGTTCTCTGCAAGGCATCTTCAGTGGCCTGGTATATGTACATATTTTTTACTATTTAGTTTACATTCTGGGACAATGTACCTATAGGTTATAAACAGTTCTGATGGCTGTTTTTGCTATCATTAGTAATATTTTAAATTCTACTTACAGGTTGCACGGACGATTTTCTACATATTACGTTTCTGTTCCATTTTTGGAGCTGCTCCTCTTCTCATAATTGCCACTTTGGTTTTTTTTCCAGATTTCACAGCACTAGGAACTGAACACTTGTTTTGGTGCAATGTTTTGGTTTGTGTTGCCAACTGCCAGATGTCATTGCCAACAATTGAATGTGTGCATGCAATCAGATCACTAATACTTCCAAAATTACGCTCAAAAGTTGACAATAACATTCAATCTTTGGTAACAACATCCGACAATTGGCAACAAAAAGCAAAACCTTGCATCCTGATCTTTATGTGTTCAGTTCCTAGTGCTGTGAAATGTGGAAAAAACCCAAAGTGGCAATTATAAGAAAAGGATCAACACCAAAAATGGAATAGAAACGTAATATGTAGAAAATTGTATGCTCAATCTGTAAGTAGAATTTAAAATATTATTACATCATAACAAAAACCAACCACCAGAACTGAAACTTCCTGGCAGATTAAAACTGTGTGCCAAACTGAGACTCGAAATCAGGACCTTTGCCTTTCGCGGGCAAGTGCTCTGCCAACTGAGCTACCCAAGCACGACTCACGCCCCGTCCTCACAGCTTTACTTCTGACAGTACCTCGTCTCCTACCTTCCAAACGAGGTACTGGCAGAAGTGAAGCTGTGAAGATGGGGCGTGAGTCGTGCTTGGGTAGCTCAGATGGCAGAGCACTTGCCCACGAAAGGCAAAGGTCCCGAGTTCGAGTCTCTGTCTGGCACACAGTTTTAATCTGCCAGGAAGTTTCGTATCAGTGCACACTCCACTACAGAGTGAAAATCTCATTCTGGCAACCACCAGAACAGTTTATAACCTATAGGTACATTGCCCCAAAATGTAAACTAAATAGTAAATAATATGTACATATTCCACGCCACTGAAGATTCCTTGCAGAGAATAAAGGCTAAACGCGTATGGCATGAAAATTGTGTTTGATTCAGTAGTAGTCAGACAGACCAAAAAATAAAAATTATCAATATACCATAATATTACATGCAACTGAGGAAGACAGGAGCACAAAAGTTGAAGATCTGGATGACGTTTTGTTTAGAGACAGCTTGAACGCTGAGGACAAACATAGGCTACTTCAAAAATTTAAAGGGGAAAAAAAAAAAAAAAAAAAAAAATCAATCCCTAAAAGCAAGAAAAAGAAATCGACCCCGTAGAGTGTGATGCGGCGCTTGCTCGTTTATTGGGCAGTGATGGTGTTGGTGATATGCAAGCACACCTGCCGGCAACAGCTAGAACACAATAAGTAATGTAGTAAACTGCAGTGGCATACCAAGGTTAAAAACATATTGGCACTTATTGGCACTTTCGAGGCAACTTCAAGAAACAATAACAAAGACAAAAAGATTAATATTGCAATAGACTTGTAGACGCGTGTAGAACAGATATAACCCTCACACAGAAACTCTACATGACATGTCAGTCACACGTCTCATTAACAAACTTTACAACTGTTCCTTGACCACCTTCACCACTCAAAAGATCACAAAAAATTCGAAAACAAAAAATTACAGTGAGACGAAGGGCAGAACTGTCAAGCATGTACTGTTCAGTTGATGACTGCAGCAACAATGTGGGAGCCAACAACTCTAAAGCAACAGAACGTGTCTAGGTTCCTAGAAACATAGGCACAGATGTAAGTAAGCAAGACAAAACTCGATGACAAAGGAATATTACTGTTTTCCACCAATCTACATCAGCATCTACTCCTCGTCACTATCTCAGCCATTTCTGCATGCTGACCTTCATCTGACTGCTTGAAACTTCCTGGCAGATTAAACCTGTGTGCCAGACTGAGACTTGAATACAGCACCTTTGCATTTTGCAACACGCCCTCACAACTTTACCTCCACTGGAACATCATCTACCTCCCTAGTTTCACAGAAGTTGTGAGGCATACCTGACGGTACTAGCGCTCCTGGAAGAAAGCATACTGTATAGCAATGGCTTAGCTACAACCTAAGGGACTGCGTCCAGAATGTGCAGTGGAATGTGCAACAGTTTGAAACTTCCCGGTAGATTAAAACTGCCACAGCTTTGAGAGCTGTTAATGAGTCAATACCTAACTAGCTCAGTCAGAAACAGCGTTTTCCCACAAAAGGCACAGGTTCTGGGTGGAGTCCCACTCTGGCACATAGTTTTAATCCCTCCATTGCCAAATGAAAATTTATTTGGTTCTTCTGGCTTACGCACATAATTTCTCACGACAGTCAATCCTACAGACGTATAATTCTATGAAATGAAATAACACTGTCCAAACAGAGAACCAAAATATTACGCAAATTTTTTTAGATCATTCCCAAATTTTGAAGAACACATACAAGCAAATGAGTCACTGATTTATTACACAAAGCACCTACAATGCCACTGTTAACAAATGGGAATGAGTTTTTAGTGTCACAACAATGACAAAATCGTCAGAGCACATCCTCACGAGAATCCCATTTGGGAGCAAGAGAGCGAATGAAGGCCTTATAAATAAACTGTCTCAAACATTTGTCACCAGTGGTCAACATAAACAGCCAAACAGGGACTTAAATTCACTCCTTCCAGATGAGTCCAGTGCCTTTAAAACAGTGCCCCCTAAGGTAAGTCTTTCCGCTCCCGGGATTGGAATGACTCCTTACCCTCTCCCTTAAAACCCACATCCTTTCGTCTTTCCTTCTCCTTCCCTCTTTCCTGATGAGGCAACAGTTTGTGGCGAAAGCTTGAATTTTGTGTGTATGTTTGTGTTTGTTTGTGTGTCTATCGACGTGCCAGCGCTTTCGTTTGGTAAGTCACATCATCTTTGTTTTTAGATATATTTTTTCCCACGTGGAATGTTTCCTTCTATTATAATGTTTCCTCTATATAATAGAGGGAAACATTCCACGTGGGAAAAATATATCTAAAAACAATGATGATGTGACTTATGTGGTGTAACGACGTATTAGTTTTTCGTTTGATATATGTATGACCATGTGCAGACTTCGTCACCTACGTCAGTTACAACCCACTTCAAAATGATTCATATTCTTTTAAATTGTCATAGAATGGTTCTTGAACAAAACTGTAAAACATCAGTTGAGTCGTGTGCAAAGAATTACATCACTTGGGCCAATTGGTTTTTGTAACTTTCCCCAATTTAAATTTCGTTTGTTTCTCCTCAGAAATTATATTGACACACGTTATCTTGATCTAATCGATATCAGAATCACACATTAAATAAACTTTTTAGATTCAAAGTTTCGGTGAACGACGTAAGAATTACTAATCTTGTCAAATATATTATTAATCCGTTCACACAATTCTTCATAAATAAATCTTCAAGACACGTGTTTCAACTTTAATAGCATACACTATTTTATTAGCTTCCTACACATACAGATGTGAACTTGAGCGTTGACAGACAGTGACTGACATTTCAATAAGATTAAGCTCTATATGACGTCATTGTTGTACAAGAAGAGTATAAAACTTCATTTTTAATTTTTAGAAGCACGACGCAACAACTCGGTTCCAGGATCTTCTGTTGCTCCTTGGCTGTCGACCCGCGACGTATAGCGGCCAGCAATTTCCTCTCTGGTCGCGGCACCGAAGATGCTGTCCCCGTTCGTTGCGCCGCCCTCTCCGTACATGAAACACATAAAAAAAATACAAAACTTTTAGATAATTCACATCTATTACAAATAATAAGAAAACACATAAACAAAACTAAATTAAACTTATAGTCACCTGCAAACTGGGCTGACTTTGGTGGATGGGTGACGCTTAATTTCGTCCCACTACATACCCCACCCACAAGCTCAGTTTGTCAGGTTTTAACCGAAATTAAAACTTTTCAATATACAATATTTAACTGTTAATACATTTTCCTCACATTTTACGTAACCTAGAGTCCTTGCTCTTAGATAGATTTAATCCTTTTAATACGATATTGTTGTGACTATTTGTCATTTACTCTTAATTGTGCTATTATGGTAATTCGTAACCGAATATAGGGAGATTGCTCCTCTTCCGTTAATAGTTGCTAATAAATACTAATTTAGTACGTTCTTTGACGTTGTCACTTTAGGACAGAGCATCCAAATTGTGATAGATTAGTTTCAGTTTCATTTATTTACTAGAGTTATTCTTTCCAAGAATGTATATTACTAATAAGTTTCTCACAATAACTAATAGTACTATTTACTTTACGTCATTCTTTTCCCTAATGCCTTATTTATGCCTGAGGTCAAGAAGAAATCAAGCAAAACTTTCTTTAGAATCTCGGCACGGCTTTCTTTACCTTCGGACACCTTGTTGGGTAATGGCAATTTATTCAGGAGAAACAAGCGAGAGAGCCCCGTTTGGTGTGTTCTATATTAACACTGTTACAAACCTCTATTAAAGGCACTCTGCTATGTTCTCGTGAGCCATATAGCTCTGGACGCCCATGGTCCCTAAAACCATTAACCATCCCCTTTGGTTCCTACTATCCGAGTAAATTTAAAATATGCAAAGTTCCTTTTGACCTAAGAGCAAAATTTCTTCCATATAAATCCCCCTTTTGGTTATCTTTCTCTTTTTGAAGTACCAGTAGATTACTGTAGAACACTTGTTTAAGCTTTCTGTTTAATTCTTTAAAATAATACGTAACTATCACGAAAAACTTCACATGAATAAACTATGAATGCTCTTCCGTGCGTAACATATACTAATTATTAACTTATTTAGGAATGAAGGGTTTCATCTGATCAACACTATATAATCCTTTAATTACACCTGATGAAGGTTCCATAAGAAGTAATGCTTTGGGATGTACAATCTTATGTACAACATATGGACCTTCAAAGATAAAGAAGAATTTTCTACATTCCTTACCGATCTTAGAACTTTTAGGATGAGATCGTACTAACACAAGATCTCCTACCTGAAATGAGGGTTCTATAGCCTGTTGATTATAACTTTTAATTCTCCCTTCGGCATTTTTTACAATCTGTTCGCAAACTTTTTCGTCTGGAATGCATTGTTGGATCTCATTTACCGGTGGCCAAGGTAGAGCAGCTAGTAAAGGCTCACCTATAATTCGTTTGCCTAAAATTTCTATAGGTGATAATCCCGTCGTTAGATGAGGCAATTCATTTAATATCTTTTCGAATTCAGGCATTGGTTTGGCCCACCGAGTATGTTTATGTGCACAATAAGTTCTACATAATCGTCCTAATTCTTTCATGACTCTTTCTACTAAATTACTTTGAGGGTGATATTTCGAAATTAAGATATGTTTGATTCCATATTGTCTTATCATATCTTGAAATCTTTGACTAATAAAGGCACTACCGTTGTCAGACATAAGTCGTTTAGGAATGCCCCAGTTAACAAAGTAATTTCGGGTGAGGCAGCGTATAACGCTTGCTGTATTCGCTCGTTTCAAAGTATATAGCTTCACATGTTTGGACCAACATTCCATTACAACAAACACATATGTTAATCCTCCTGAACTCCGAGGCAGAGGGCCGAAAAAATCTAATGACAGCAGATCCCACAAACCTCGAGGAATTACAGCATATAATTTATAAGGCTTAGATTTGTTATTAACTTTAACCTTTTGACAGGTTTCACAAGCCCTAATAATACTTCTCACAATACGGGACATATTTTGGAAATAATAATACTTCATTAGATGTTTAATACATTTATGAATTCCAAAATGCCCGTAACCTTCATGAATATAAGTAATTAACTCATCCACAACAGTTTTCGGAATGCAGATTTTCCATCTCTGGTGTTCCCTCTGTGCTTTCCAATACAACAAGTCGTTAAAATATAACCACACACCCCGGGTGTTAACTGTTTCGTCCCCATTATTAAGGTTTTGTATAATTCGTAGTCCGCCCCAGTAGCTGAGTGGTCACCGTGACGGATTGCCGTCCTCTGGGCCCGGGTTCGATTCCCGGCTGGGTCGGAGATTTTCTCCGCTCAGGGACTGGGTGTTGTGTTGTGTTCCTCATCATTTCATCCCCATCCGGCGTGCAGGTCGCCCAATGTGGCGCCGAATGTAATAAGACCTGCGATATGGCGGCCGGACCTGCCCCGCGAGGGGCCTCCCGGCCAAAGACGCCAAACGCTCATTTCCATAATTCGTAGAATAACATTTTTCTTTCCTTTATGTAATACGGTAACCTACTACTTAGGACTTGTATTAAATGACTTTCAATAATTGGTTCTTCAATTAATGTAGCACGGTTTAAATGCCATTCAAAATAATTCCTATAACCTCCCCACCGTTTAGAATATGGAGGAGGGTCTAACAACTCTAAAGTTAAGTGTTGTTGTTTTCCTCTTGACTAATAATTTTGTTTAAACTGCTTAACAAAATCATCCCAATCCCTGAATTCAGTTCTATGCAGTACTGCCCATTCCGCAGCTTCTGCTTCTAAATGTCCTATTACAAATTGAATGCGTTTTTCATTACTCCATTTAGGAGATAATGATGTTTCAAAAGCTTTTATAAAGATTATAGGGTGAAGTTCGCCTCCTGGTTTGAATACAGGAAATCGACTTGCTACATTTGAATTTGTCGTTATGTCATCCAGACATTCTGCGAGGGAAATAGTCGGATTTTGTTTAGATTGCAGAGACGGAGTTGCATCGGATTGGCTTGCCGTGATTGCTTTATTCATATTGTTGTCGTCCGTGCTAGCAAATTCGATGCGCCTGTTGTCTCTGATTATGTCATTACCTCTGCTACCTGAAATGTTCTCGTTATTATCTAATTCCGATAACCGTTTAGTAATTTCCTGTATCCGCATTTCTGTATTGGATACGCGATTAGCTAATATGGATTCTTCACTGTGTTCACGATGTGAACGCTCTGTACCTTCGTCAATATTATTATCTTTGGCAGTCTCAAGATTACTGCATATTTCAGTAATTAAAAATTTCATGTTTTCGATTTCGGTATGGTCCTTTTCTACGTGATGAGTTAATGTCTCTAATTCTACATTATCTATTGAAGAAATCTCTACAGGTTTGGTAGAGACCTCTTTAATAGATTCCAATAATTCTCTACGAACAGTTTCCGTTTGCATAGAAAATTCATCTCGTAACATGTTGTTATTTTTCTGTATTTCATTTACAACTAAGATATTGACACTATCTAGTCTCTCGGTTAAGTCAGTAATATCGTTTCGCATGCGAGCTTTTTCCTCGCGCGATTCCTGGATATGTTCTTCTAACCTTTTACAATTATCAGCAATCTTATTACTAAGTCCTACTAATTTTTCCTGCATTTCAGCTTTAGAAGACTCTATTTTATCACTTAATTCTCGACTGGTTTCATTAAGATATTCCTGCAACCTGTCTGTAGATTTTGTTAGCTCCCCTTTAAGTCTAGCAGTAGATTCCTCGTTAGACTGTTTTAATCTAGCCATAGATTCTTCGTTAGACTGTTTTAATCTAGCCATAGATTCTTCGTTTGACTGTTTTAATCTAGCCATAGATTCTTCGTTGGACTGTTTTAATCTAGCAGTAGATTCTTCGTTAGACTGTTTTAATTCCTGTTTTAGTTCCTCTTTTAATCTAGCAGCAGATTCTTCGTTAGACTGTTTTAATTCAGCTAGAAAATCCCCGTTAGATTGTTTTAATTTAGCAATCGCCCTAAAAAGGGATCTCATGCTCCTATCGGACATAGATTGCTCTTCGTCTGACATTTCACTTCCCGACATTGTTGTAAGATATTAACTATTTACACACGCAGACTTGGAATCAACAATCCTATAAAAGCACACTCCCTATATACAACACTCCACTTCCAACTTGAAACAAACTCACCGGACACTTAATATTGTAATTTGTAGTTCTTGATGATCAGACTGCTGCTATGGGGCTGCAGAAGAAACAGCTGTCGATGCAGCCGCTGAGATGCTGCGACCCCGCTTCCGCAACCGGCAGGACGCTGAGTCGAACACCGGAAACGTCGCTGGCTGCAACCATGCCCGGCACCGCCGTAGACAGGCGAAGCCCTCAGCAACACCTCTAATACCAGCCGGAGGAACGCCCCGCAGCTGACGTACTGGGCCTATTAGTTTAGGGAGAAAAAAGGTTGTCGGGGTTTGCAGCGTTCAGCTGCTGCCCAACAGATGCGCCTTCTCGTGGAACAACTGCGTGACCGTACTGCTTGGCTGCGGCTCCGTCAGATGCCCACACCCACGAAGTCGCCGCTGGCTGGTGAAGGCTCCACGAAAACTCGCGTTGACTTCCGAAGGACTCTTGATGTTTTGTTTCGTACCTGTGTGCCTTAGTTGCACACAAGTCCTGTTTCTAAGGTCGCCACGGTGTGGTGTAACGACGTATTAGTTTTTCGTTTGATATATGTATGACCATGTGCAGACTTCGTCACCTACGTCAGTTACAACCCACTTCAAAATGATTCATATTCTTTTAAATTGTCATAGAATGGTTCTTGAACAAAACTGTAAAACATCAGTTGAGTCGTGTGCAAAGAATTACATCACTTGGGCCAATTGGTTTTTGTAACTTTTCCCAATTTAAATTTCGTTTGTTTCTCCTCAGAAATTATATTGACACACGTTATCTTGATCTAATCGATATCAGAATCACACATTAAATAAACTTTTTAGATTCAAAGTTTCGGTGAACGACGTAAGAATTACTAATCTTGTCAAATATATTATTAATCCGTTCACACAATTCTTCATAAATAAATCTTCAAGACACGTGTTTCAACTTTAATAGCATACACTATTTTATTAGCTTCCTACACATACAGATGTGAACTTGAGCGTTGACAGACAGTGACTGACATTTCAATAAGATTAAGCTCTATATGACGTCATTGTTGTACAAAAAGAGTATAAAACTTCATTTTTAATTTTTAGAAGCACGACGCAACAACTCGGTTCCAGGATCTTCTGTTGCTCCTTGGCTGTCGACCCGCGACGTATAGCGGCCAGCAATTTCCTCTCTGGTCGCGGCACCGAAGATGCTGTCCCCGTTCGTTGCGCCGCCCTCTCCGTACATGAAACACATAAAAAAAATACAAAACTTTTAGATAATTCACATCTATTACAAATAATAAGAAAACACATAAACAAAACTAAATTAAACTTATAGTCACCTGCAAACTGGGCTGACTTTGGTGGATGGGTGACGCTTAATTTCGTCCCACTACACTTACCGAACGAAAGCGCTGGCAGGTCGATAGACACACAAACAAACACAAACACACACACAAAATTCAAGCTTTCGCACTTGTGCAAAGTGCAAAATTTCATCTGTCTGCTTGTGTCTGTATATGTGTGGATGGATATGTGTGTGTTGTGCGAGTGTATACCCATCCTTTTTTCCCCCTAAGGTAAGTCTTTCCATATCCAACTTCTAACAAGGTCTTGACAGATGTCTCATACTGCACTTCAATCAACTGAACTTTCCTCAAGAAAAAATTGATGATTCAAAAGGAGCTAAATATACAAAGAACATCAGGCACTGCAATATACCAGCACAAAATAGAAAACCATCTTTTCTATGGTAGACTACCTGTTAGAACTAAACTGAACTACATCACTGATCACAATACGCTTACTAATTTGACATCTCATCACTAGTGTTTGATGAAGCATTGCATTAACCTCTGGAACCCTTTGAAGACTTAAATGTAAGTCCTGATCTCTTCTGCATATCCAAAGTAACATGCTTCAACATTAAAATAAGTACTTAGATATGGACAGAACAGTGTGTGAAGAATCCCTGACTAACCACACACGGATTGGTAGAGTTGCATGGCCCAAAACAAATCACTTCATAAATAAAACAGATTACTTTAACGAAAAGTAATTACATTCCTGTAACTGGTGCACCCAGCACATAAATATTGATTATAAATGCCACAGAAGTGCAAATTCATACTATTAATGGTGATTAACAAATTAGTTTCACAGTGTCAAGGGTAACAACAAAACTGTCACTACATTATTTATATATGAAGATGTGATATGGGAATGTGGGTCTCACAGGAGACGTGCACTACCCTCCGTGCCCTCGGTGGCTCAGACGGATAGGGCGTCTGCCACGTAAGCACGAGATCCTGGGTTCGAGTCAAGGTCGGGCCACGCATTTTCAACTGTCCCCGTCGACATGTAGTGACGCCTGTATGCAGCTAGGGGTATTCATTTCATTATAATTTCATCACTACATTAATAGCAGCTACCCTCCGGAAGGCAGTCAATGGAGTAGAAATCCTGCAAAATATTTTATTACAAAGTTTTCTTTGATACAACTGGAAAAGTAGACTTAAATTACTCATTTTCACAAAATTTAAGAGGTACAAAAGCAGAAAGCTTATTTACACAACATTCAATACACACTGAATAATTTTTTGGTGGACGAGCACGCCATATCTTCTGGGGTAAAACCTTCGCTATCGCTCGCATCCTTGTCTGCTCCGGCAAGCAGCAGCATCCTCGTCGCTTCTTTCTTTGTGGTGGTGGCAGCCCAGTGGAGTGGCGTTTTCCCCCAACGATTGCGGGCATTTAACTGCACTGGCGATGTTAGCAGCACCCACAGGATCTTCAAATCACCTCGATAAGCAGCCAGGTGCAGAGGTGTCTGCTTGTTCAAGTCTTCCGCATTGACATTTGCCCCCGCATTCAGCAGACACTTGACAGTGCGCAGTCCCACATCTGAGGCTGTGTTCAACCCGAACAACTTACTTTTACCAGTGTTCATCACTGTCAGGTGCAGGGCTGTAAACCCACTGGTATCTCTCGCATCAACTGGTGCACCTTCGGCCAGCAGGTTCTGCAGCTCATCCACTCTGCCACATTTAGCCGCCTCTGTCAGCCTTGCTGCCATGGACTGTGTCTGGTTCACAGGTGAAGTCTGCTTCACAGATGAAGTCCTGCAAAATACACCACAGTCAGCACAATTCTCTACACTGGCGATATGGCACGTGTAATTATTACCGATGTTACAAATACGAAAGTAACACTGTCTGTCACGCTTCACAACTAAACCGCTGAACCGAGTGGGATGAAATTTGGCATGGAGATAGCTGGAATGCTGAGGAAGAATAAAGGCTACATTAGAACACGTGTAGTACAAGATATTTACTGACTTTAAGCATATAATGCAAAATATGGAACAACAAGCACTCTTTGGACAAACTATTTACTCATCAATTTTTGAGTTTTATCATATTTGTGAAAAGACTTTTATTGTTTGATTCAACGTAACAAATACAAAGCTAACACAATCCTAAATGTGTTTAATCCTTACTTGCATGCAAACATTATACATAAGCATGTCAAAGAATAGAAAATCCAGGACGGAATGTAACAATACGAGAGAAGGAAAGTTGCTACTCACCATATAGCGGAGATGCTGAGCTGCGATAGGCACAATAAAAAGATTCACACAATCATAGCTTTCGGCCATTAAGGCCTCTGTCAGCAGTACACACACATACACACACGCACACTCACGCAAGCGCAACTTGCACACGCGTCTGCAGTCTCAGAGAGCTGAAACTACACTGCGACCAGCAGCACCAGTGCACGATGGGAGTGGAGACTGGGTGGGGATAAGGAGGAGGCTGGGGCGGGGAGGGGGAGGGATACTATGGGGGGAGTGGGGGACAGTGAAGTGTTGTAGTTTAGACAGAGGGCAGGAGAGAAGATGCGGAGGGAGGAGAGAGGGTAAGTAGCGGAAAGGAGAGAAATAAAAATAAAAGAAATTAAAAGACTGGGTGTGGCAGTGAAATGACGGCTGTGTAGTGCTGGAATGGGAACAGGGAGGGGGCTGGATATGGGTGAGGACAGTGACTGACAAAGGTCGAGGCCAGGAGGGTTACGGGAACGTAGGATGTATTGCAGGGAAAGTTCCCACCTCTGCAATTCAGAAAATCTGGTGTCGGTGGGAAGGATCCGTATGGCACAGGCTGTGAAGCAGTCATTGAGATGAGGGATACCACGTTTGGCAGCGTGTTCAGCTACAGGGTGGTCCACTTGTTTTTCGGCCACAGTTTGTCGGTTGCCGTTCGTGCGGACAGACAGATTGCCGGTTGTTGTGCCTACATAGAATGCAGCACAGTGGTTGCAGCTTAGCTTGTAGATCACATGACTGATTTCACAGGTAGCCCTGCCTTAGTTAGTGACCGGACTGGAGTAGGTGGTGGTAGGATGATGTATGGGACATGTCTTGCATCTTGGTCTATTACAGGGGTATGGCCCATGAGGTAAGGGATTGGGAGCAGGGGTCATTTCAGGATGGACCAGTATATTGCGTAAGGTCGGAGGACGGCCGAATACCACGGTAGGAGGGGTGGGAAGGATAGTGGGCAGGACATTTCTCATTTCAGGCCACGACGAGAGGTAATCGAAACCCTGGCGGAGAATGTAATTCAGTTGCTCCGGTCCCAGATGGTACTGAGTTACGAGGGGAATGCTCCTCTGTGGCCGGACTGTGGGAGTTTGGGAGGTGGTGGGAGACTGGAAAGATAAGGCAGGGCAGATTTGTTTTTGTACAAGGATGGGGGGATAATTACGGTCAGTGAAGGCTTCAGTGAGACCCTCAATATATTTAGAGGGGACTGCTTGTCACTGCAGATGCGACGACCACGGAATTTCTGAGCTCATCCATCGCTACAATAAGTGCCTTAATTTAAATGGCAACTATGTAGAAAAGTAGTATTTAAGTGTGGCTTTCATCTGTATAATAAAAAAAAATTTCCAATACTTTATTTATTTTTAATTCCAAAACGTAATGTTCTTTGTGGATAGCCCTCATTTAATTGTCCAGGTGTTTAATTCATACTTCCATACTAATAATATTAAATGAAAAAGTATCTTTATTGATTAAACTTTTGTAACTAAACTGGTGAAGTGATTTTGATGAAAATTACGGTATATTGATAATTTTTACTTTTTGGACCGTCTGACTACATCTTAATGAAACCATTTTCGTGCCATACGCGTTTTGCCTTTGTTCTCTGCAAGGCATCTTCAGTGGCCTGGAATATGTACATATTTTTTACTATTTAGTTTACATTCTGGGACAATGTACCTATAGGTTATAAACAGTTCTGGTGGTTGTTTTTGTATGATTATTAATATTTTAAATTCTACTTACAGGTTCTACAGATGATTTTCTACATATTACGTTTCTGTTCCATTGTTGGTGCTGTTCCTCTTCTTATAATTGCCACTTTGGTTTTTTTCCGAGATTTCACAGCACTAGGAATTGAACACTTGTTTTGGTGCAATGTTTAGGTTTGTGTTGCCAACTGCCAGATGTTATTGCCAACGACTGAATGTGTGCATGCAATCAGATCACAAATACTTCAAAAATTACGCTCAAAAGTTGACAATAACATTCAATCTTTGGTGATAACATCCGACAATTGGCAACGCAAAGCAAAACCTTGCATCCTGATCTTTAGGTGTTCAGTTCCTAGTGCTGTGAAATGTGGAAAAAACCCAAAGTGGCAATTATAAGAAAAGGATCAACACCAAAAATGGAATAGAAACGTAATATGTAGAAAATTGTATGCTCAATCTGTAAGTAGAATTTAAAATATTATTACATCATAACAAAAACCAACCACCAGAACTGAAACTTCCTGGCAGATTAAAACTGTGTGCCAAACTGAGACTCGAAATCAGGACCTTTGCCTTTCGCGGGCAAGTGCTCTGCCAACTGAGCTACCCAAGCACGACTCACGCCCCGTCCTCACAGCTTTACTTCTGACAGTACCTCGTCTCCTACCTTCCAAACGAGGTACTGGCAGAAGTGAAGCTGTGAAGATGGGGCGTGAGTCGTGCTTGGGTAGCTCAGATGGCAGAGCACTTGCCCACGAAAGGCAAAGGTCCCGAGTTCGAGTCTCTGTCTGGCACACAGTTTTAATCTGCCAGGAAGTTTCGTATCAGTGCACACTCCACTACAGAGTGAAAATCTCATTCTGGCAACCACCAGAACAGTTTATAACCTATAGGTACATTGCCCCAAAATGTAAACTAAATAGTAAAAAATATGTACATATTCCAGGCCACTGAAGATTCCTTGCAGGAAAAAAAAAAAAAAAAAAAAAAAAAAAAAAAAAAAAAAAAAAAAAAAAAAAAAAAAAAATCCCTAAAAGCAAGAAAAATAAACTGACCCCGAAGAGTGTGATGCGGCGCTTGCTCGTTTATTGGGCAGTGATGGTGCTGGTGATATGCAAGCACATCTGCATGCAACAGCTAGAACACAATAAGTAATGTAGTAAACTGCAGTGGCATACTAAGGTTAAAAACATATTGGCATTTATTGGCACTTTCGAGGCAACTTCAAGAAACAATAACAAAGACAAAAAGATTAATATTGCACTAGACTTGTGTAGAACAGATATTACCCTCACACAGAAACTCTACATGACATGTCAGTCACACGTCTCATTAACAAACTTTACAACTGTTCCTTGACCACCTTCACCACTCAAAAGATCACAAAAAATTCGAAAACAAAAAATTACAGTGAGACGAAGGGCAGAACTGTCAAGCATGTACTGTTCAGTTGATGACTGCAGCAACAATGTGGGAGCCAACAACTCTAAAGCAACAGAACGTGTCTAGGTTCCTAGAAACATAGGCACAGATGTAAGTAAGCAAGACAAAACTCGATGACAAAGGAATATTACTGTTTTCCACCAATCTACATCAGCATCTACTCCTCGTCACTATCTCAGCCATTTCTGCATGCTGACCTTCATCTGACTGCTTGAAACTTCCTGGCAGATTAAACCTGTGTGCCAGACTGAGACTTGAATACAGCACCTTTGCATTTTGCAACACGCCCTCACAACTTTACCTCCACTGGAACATCATCTACCTCCCTAGTTTCACAGAAGTTGTGAGGCATACCTGACGGTACTAGCGCTCCTGGAAGAAAGCATACTGTATAGCAATGGCTTAGCTACAACCTAAGGGACTGCGTCCAGAATGTGCAGTGGAATGTGCAACAGTTTGAAACTTCCCGGTAGATTAAAACTGCCACAGCTTTGAGAGCTGTTAATGAGTCAATACCTAACTAGCTCAGTCAGAAACAGCGTTTTCCCACAAAAGGCACAGGTTCTGGGTGGAGTCCCACTCTGGCACATAGTTTTAATCCCTCCATTGCCAAATGAAAATTTATTTGGTTCTTCTGGCTTACGCACATAATTTCTCACGACAGTCAATCCTACAGACGTATAATTCTATGAAATGAAATAACACTGTCCAAACAGAGAACCAAAATATTACGCAAATTTTTTTAGATCATTCCCAAATTTTGAAGAACACATACAAGCAAATGAGTCACTGATTTATTACACAAAGCACCTACAATGCCACTGTTAACAAATGGGAATGAGTTTTTAGTGTCACAACAATGACAAAATCGTCAGAGCACATCCTCACAAGAATCCCATTTGGGAGCAAGAGAGCGACTGAAGGCCTTATAAATAAACTGTCTCAAACATTTGTCACCAGTGGTCAACATAAACAGCCAAACAGGGACTTAAATTCACTCCTTCCAGATGAGTCCAGTGCCTTTAAAACAGTGCCCTATCAATCCATCATAGTTAATTTTAAAGATAATGAAACATATACTACCACCGAGAACACACTGCGGAAGCCATCTGTGAAAGCATTGAAGGAGCTGCAGACGGAATAGTACTGTCTTCCTGCCTATAATGCCCTCTGATAATAGTTCAAGGGCTACAGATGATCACCTCGAGGGCAAATAGTGTTCAACCAAGTAATTAGTTAATGTTACCAAGCAACTAGATCATCTACATCCATACTCCGCAAGCCACCTGACGGTGTGTGGCAGAGGGTACCTCGAGTACCTCTATCTGTTCTCTCTTCTATTCCAGTCTCGTATTGTTCGTGGAAAGAAGGATTGTCAGTACGCCTCTGTGTGGGCTCTAATCTCTCTGATTTTATCCTCACAGTCTCTTCACAAGATATACGTAGGAGGGAGCAATATACTGCTTAACTCCTCGGTGAAGGTATGTTCTCGAAACTTCAACAAAAGCCCGTACCGAGCTACTGAGCGTCTCTCCTGCAGAGTCTTCCACTGGAGTTTATCTATCATCTCCGTAACGCTTTTGCGATTACTAAATGATCCTGTAACAAAGCGCGCTGCTCTCCCTTGGATCTTCTCTATCTCTTCTATCAACCCTATCTGGTACGGATCCCACACTGCTGAGCAGTATTCAAGCAGTGAGCGAACAAGCGTACTGTAACCTACTTCCTTTGTTTTCGGATTGCATATCCTTAGGATTCTTCCGATGAATCTCAGTCTGGCATCTGCTTTACCGACGATTAATTTTATATAGTCATTCCACTTTAAATCATTCCTAATGCCTACTCCCAGATAATTTATGGAATTGCTGACCTGCTATATTGTAGCTAAATGATAAAGGATCTTTCTTTCCATTTATTCACAGCACATTACACTTGTCTACATTGAGATTCAATTGCCATTCCCTGCACCATGCGTCAATTTGCTGCAGATCCTCCTGCATTTCAGTGCAATTTTTCATTGTTACAACCTCTCGATGTACCACAGCATCATCAACAAAAAGCCTCAGTGAACTTCCGATGTCATCCGCAAGGTCATTTATGTATATTGTGAATAGCAACGGTCCAACGACGCTCCCCTGCGGCACACCTAAAAATCACTCTTACTTTGGAAGCCTTCTCTCAATTGAGAATGACATGCTGCGTTCTGTTATCTAGGAACTCTTCAATCCAATCACACAATTGGTCTGATAGTCCATATGCTCTCACTTTGTTCATTAAACGACTATGGGGAACTGTATCGAACGCCTTGCGGAAGTCAAGAAACACGGCATCTACCTGGGAACCCGTGTCTATGGCCCTCTGAGTCTCGTGGATGAATAGCGCGAGCTGGGCTTCACACGATCGTCTTTTTTGAAACCCATGCTGATTCCTGCAGAGTAGATTTCTAGTTTCCAGAAAAGTCATTGCACTCTAACACAATGTGTGTTCCAAAATTCTACAACTGATCGACATTAGAGATATAAGTCTATAGTTCTGCACAACCCCTTCTTGAAAACGGGGATGACCTGTGCCCTTTTCCAATCCTTTGGAATGCTACACTCTTCTAGAGACCTACGGTAGACCGCTGCAAGAAGGGGGGCAAGTTCCTTCACGTACTCTCTGTAAAATCGAACTGGTATCCATCAGATCTAGCAGCCTTTCCTCTTTTGAGCCATTTTAATTGTTTCTCTATCCCTTTGTCGTCTATTTCGATATCTACCATTTTGTCATCTGTGCAACAATCTAGAGAAGGAACTACAGTGCAGTCTTCCTCTGTGAAACATCTTTGGAAAAAGACATTTAGCATTTCGGCCTTTAGTCTGTCATCCTCTGTTTCAGTACCATTTTGGTCAGAGTGTCTGGACATTTTGTTTTGATCCACCCTACTGCTTTGACATAAGACCAAGATTTCTTAGGATTTTCTGCCAAGTCAGTACATAGAACTTTACATTCAAATTCATTGAACACCTCTCGCATGGCCCTCCTCACATTACATTTCGCTTCGCATAATTTTTGTTTGTCTGCAAGGCGTTGGCTATGTTTATGTTTGCTGTGAAGTTCCCTTTGCTTCCGCAGCAGTTTTCTAACTCTGTTGTTGTACCATGGTGGCTCTTTCCCATATCTTACGATCTTGCTTGGCACATACTCATCTAACGCATATTGTACGATGGTTTTGAACTTTGTCCACTGATACTCAACACGATCTGTACTTAAAACAAAACTTTTGTGATGAGCCGTCAGATACTCTGAAATCTGCTTTTTGTCACTTTTACTAAACAGAAAAATCTTCCTACCTTTTTTAATATTTCTATTTACGGCTGAAATCATCGATGCAGTAACCACTTTATAATCGCCGATTCCCTGTTCCGCATTAACTGTTTCAAATAGTTCGGGTCTGTTTGTCACCAGAAGATGTAATATGTTATCGTCACGAGTCGTTCTCTGTTTAACTGCGCAAGGTAGTTTTCAGATAAAGCACTTAAAAAAATTTCACTGGATTCTTTGTCCCTGCCACCCGTTATGAACGTTTGAATCTCCCAGTCTATATCCAGCAAATTAAAATCTCCACCCAGAACTATAACATGGTGGGGAATCTACTCGAAATATTTTCCTAATTATCCTTCAGGTGCTCAACCACAACAGCTGCTGAGCCAGGGGGCCTAAGGAGACATCCAATTACCATGTCTGAGCCTGCTTTAACCGTGACCTTCACCCAAATTATTTCACATTTCAGATCTTCGTCAATTTCCTTCGATACTACTGCACTTCTTATCACTATAAACACGCCTCCCCTTTCACTGTCAGCCTGTCTCTGCGGTATACATTCCAATCTGAGTTTAGAATTTCATTACTGTTTACATCTGGTTTCAGCCAACTTTCTGTCCCTAGTACTATGTGGTCATTGTGACCGTTTATTAATGAGAGCAGTTCTGGGACCTTTCTATAGACGCTCTTGCAGTTTACTATTAGCACATTAATATTGTTATTCCCTGTTGCATTTTGCCTACTCCTACCTTGCCATGTCTCAGGAGGCGTCTTGTCGGACCTAGGGAGGGAATTCTCTGACCTAAAAAACCCACATGTGATGAGTACAGGGAATTTTTTTGCCTTTTTTACACACACACACACACACACACACACAATGCTGCTCAGACCTGATGTTTGGTGCTGCCGCCGCCGCCGCCAGAGTGCAGATTTGTACTGCGGCCTCTGCATTGCTCCGCAGCACATTTATCCAACCGGCAGAGATCATCACCTCGGGATGGCTCGCTATGAAGTTCACAGCCGCACTCTTGAGCCGCGAACAGGAGTGCAGCACAGCTAGGACTGCAGTGGCGGCAGCGTTGTCCACACTCAGGCCCTGCGCCAGCTGCTGCTCGCACCTCTTTTTGAGCAACGGCAGGTCATACTTGTCAGAGGCGGCCAACAGCTCGGCTGCCGTGCTCGCTAGCTGCGGAGCTTCGTCGGTGTACACGAAACGCAGCAGCTGCCTCAGCACAGCTTCCCGCACGTCAGTTATCTCGATTCGACGACTGCGGGCTTCTTTCGTGTCGTTCCGGAACGTGGCAGCAAAGACGGGGCTCCTCGCCGCTAACACGAAACTGTGGGCCGGCAGCTGCGAGGTGCCGACCACCAGGGTCACGTCCGCACCCTCGCCGGATTCTAACAGAGCACCCATATCGCTCGCGAAACTGCCATCCTTAGTGTCGGTTGTAGCCATTACGATCGCTTCTGAAACACACGTGACACAACTTTAATTTTCAAACGTTACTAAATAGCAAATCTGTAGATTCTTTACCTCTCTTATCAAACAAACACGTATTTCTCCTCCCAGCATTCATCCTTATTTAGCAGAATTGTAGTCTGTGTGCTGGTCACAACTACTTGTCTTCATGTATTTATTTCATACCCTGAATTGTCCTGTGGACTGCATTACTCAAGCACTGCTCAGATTAATCTGAATTCACTGTTGTGTTGCCTGTATAAACTAGATGAAACAATTTTCCTTCATCAGACCTGTCACCAGAGCCGCTTCTTACGGATGAGCCAGTATTCATTCCAGGAAAAAACTTCCTATCAAACACTGCATAATGAAAAACCGTGTACTATTTCAGAGAGAGAAAACACAGCGGAAGTCCCCTTTGGTGTGACAGTGACAGGAATGTTTCGGTTTGTGCCCCGCTTAAATGATGTGTTTGGTTACACTGTTTAAAAAGTTAAAAAAAGTGATACTAAAATTAAAAAATATTTCCCTGGAAGATCTGGGGAATACTTCCCTGCCTCTCCTCCAGAAAACACACACACACACACACACACACACACACACACACACACACACACTTGAAATGGAGGCAAGAGCTTGAGGAAACAATAACTGATCAAAAGGCAGATATATGTGTCTGGATGAGCACTGAACTAAAAGAGGATGGGCCAGCCACTTGGTGACACTCGACCTCCCACCTATGAGCTTAGGCTGTGGCCCAAATATGCTTTCTTACTCTCGTCTCACAGTCAGACAATAAAGAGGTCAGCTTCACCAGTCAAATTTAGTGTTATCACCTGGTAAGAAGATAAAATGCACTATTAAAACGTGGTACAAGGTGACTGTACACCATAAGTACCATATTCTGCCGGTAGCGTTCTTGCTTCCCACGCCCGGGGTCCCGGGTTCGATTCCCGACGGGGTCAGGGATTTTCTCTGCCTCGTGATGACTGGGTGTTGTGTGCTGTCCTTAGGTTAGTTAGGTTTAAGTAGTTCTAAGTTCTAGGGGACTGATGACCATAGATGTTAAGTCCCATAGTGCTCAGAGCCATTTGAACCATTTTTGAACCATATTCTGCAGTGGGTGGGATCCCGCCTCCACCGCCCCCAAACAAATTCAGGTATATAGCCACGCTTTTATATATAACGTACAAATCACAGAGTTGAAGGTGACTCTGTGTCGTCACAGTGGATGCTGTGAGCTACACCACGGCCAGACAGTCCATTTCCTCCACCGTAGCTTGTCTTTCACTGCCAGACATTCCTGCTGTAAGAGTTTCTGACTTTCTGACTCAAGAGCAGGGGACTGGCACACACTGTCACACAGGCTCCCCTGCGAGCCTTCTTGGCTGAGGTATCTGTTAGCTCGTTTCCCCATACTTGAACATGTCTCTATATCTGGCAGCACAATATGTACTACTGTAGTGAGACACAAAGAGAGGCTTCTGTATTCTGGGTTTTTTTCTCTGCTGGGTTCGTAAGTTTTGGTGCTTGTTGTGCACAGAGGGAATCACATCAAATGGGAAGTTTCTTCCCCTGATGACATATTGCGCCCCAGTGCCCTCACGGTTCCTTAGCACTAGATACTCTCTCATCTTGCAACCATGTTGAAACCGGAATGACCTCAGCGAAGGCTACTGAGCAGCCACGGGCATCACATGGTGCTTGTATGAACCATTTTAAAAACAGACTACATTTTGAGAGCATTCTTTTTCAAACATAGTTAATTCTAAAATAATAATGGGCTTTGTAAGATGCTAAGATGGGTTTTTTCTATATACTATTGCATAACAACAATATAAGCCACACACATTTCTGAAAGAACACCGTCACGGAGTGGAACACATGTGAAAGGGGATATGAATACACTTTGAAAGTTCATTTACACTTCCTCACTTTTGAGAGATCAAATCAACTTTGTGTGTGTGTGTGTGTGTGTGTGTGTGTGTGTGTGTGTGTGTGGTGTGCGTGAGAGAGAGAGAGAGAGAGAGAGAGAGAGAATCATCTTTATTCCTACATCTCTAATAAGCACAGTAGAAAAAAATTAGTCCATCCAGGACATATCATACTGATATCATGTAACAGAAAATATGGCCTTTATAACAGCTTCAATTCAGTGAGGAAGAGAATTGACAAATTTATCAGGTAGGCCAAAGTCACTTACCAATGATTAAATTCCACAGAGCTACCCAATCCATTAATGATTCCTATGTTTCACCCAGTGCTTCAAATAGTCCCAGATCTTTGCTACAGGTTTGAGATCAGGTTAATAAGTAGGTCGGTCAAGGTGCAAAAGTGTCCCAGATTTTCTGTTAAATGAGGAAACATATGACTGTACGAGGTGCATTCAAGTTCTAAGGCCTCCGATTTTTTTTCTCCAGACTGGAAAGAGATAGAAACATGCGCATTGTTTTAAAATGAGGCCGCGTTCATTGTCAATACGTCCCAGAGATGGCAGCACCGTACGGCAGATGGAATTTTACCGCCGCCGGCGAGAATGGGAACTGTTTTAAATACTTAAAATGGCGAAGTTTTCCTTACTTGAACAGCGTGCAATCCTTTGTTTTCTGAATTTGCATGGTGTGAAACCAATTGAAATTCATCGACAGTTGAAGGAGACGTGAGGTGACGGAGTTATGGATGTGTCGAAAGTGCGTTCGTGGGTGCGACAGTTTAATGAAGGCAGAACATCGTGTGACAACAAACCGAAACAACCTCGGGCTCGCACAAGCCGGTCTGACGACACGATCGAGAAAGTGGAGAGAATTGTTTTGGGGGATCGCCGAACGACTGTTGAACAGATCGTCTCCAGAGTTGGCAATTCTGTGGGTTCTGTGCACACAATCCTGCATGATGACCTGAAAATGCGAAAAGTGTCATCCAGGTTGGTGCCACGAATGCTGACGGACGACCACAAGGCTGCCCGTGTGGCACGTTGCCGAGCAATGTTGACGCGCAATGACAGCACGAATGGGACTTTCTTTTCGTCGGTTGTGACAATGGATGAGACGTGGATGCCATTTTTCAATCTAGGAACAAAGCGCCAGTCAGCTCAATGAAAGTACACAGATTCACCGCCACCAAAAAAATTTTGAGTAACCGCCAGTGCTGAAAAAATGATGGTGTCCATGTTCTGGGACAGCGAGGGCGTAATCCTTACCCATTGTGTTCCAAAGGGCACTACAGTAACAGGTGCATCCTACGAAAATGTTTTGAAGAACAAATTCCTTCCTGCACTGCAACAAAAACATCCGGGAAGGGCTGTGCGTATGCCGTTTCACCAAGACAAAGACAACGCACCCACACATCGAGCTAACGTTACGCAACAGTTTCTTCGTGATAACAACTTTGAAGTGATTCCTCGTGCTCCCTACTCACCTGACCTGGCTCCTAGTGACTTTTGGCTTTTTACAACGATGAAAGACACTCTCCATGGCCGCACATTCACCAGCCGTGCTGCTATTGCCTCAGCGATTTTCCAGTGGTCAAAACAGACTCCTAAAGAAGCCTTCGCCGCTGCCATGGAATCGTGGCATCAGTGTTGTGAAAAATGTGTGCATCTGCAGGGCGATTACATCGAGAAGTAACGCCAGTTTCATCGATTTCGGGTGAGTAGTTAATTAGAAAAAAAATCTGAGGCCTTAGAACTTGAATGCACCTTGTAGTGTGAAGCCCTGGCTCACCAAATCGTAATGCCAGGAGTAACACCACAGTGGCATTGTTAAGAATAGGTCCTCTCCCCAGATGAGCCCTGTACTCTGCCACTGTCATCTGGAGTAGTGCAGAACCATCATTCATCAAACACAATGTGAGGCCATTCTTTAGTAATCTACATCTAAATATATACTCTGCAAACCACCATGACATGCGTGGCAGAGGGTACATCCCATTGTACCAGGTATTAGGGTTTCTTCCTGTTCCACACATATACTGAGCGCAGGAAGAATGATTGATTGAATGCCTCTGTGCGTGCAGTAATTATTCTTGCCTTATCCTCAAGGTCCACGTGTGAGCGATACGTAGGGGTTTGTAGTATATCCCTAGTGTAATAATTTAAAACGAATTCTTTAAACTTTGTTAGTAGACTTTCTCGGGATAGTTTATGCATGTCTTCAACAGTCTGCCAGTTCAGTTCCTTTGATATCTCTGTGACACTCTCCCACGGATTAAACAAACCTGTGACCATTTGCAATGCCCTTCTCTGAAAACGTAAATTTCCCCTAGTCAAATGCTTTTCAGAAATCAAGAAACACTGCATCAACCCGTTGCCTCGATCCAAAGCTTTCGGTATGTCACGAGAGAAAAGTGCGTGTTGGGTTTAACACGATCAATGTTTTTTAAATCCGTGCCGGTTGGCACAGCGGAAGTTATTCTGTTCGAGATACCTCATTATATTTCAGCTCAGAATATGCTCTAAGATTCTACAAAAAATCGACGTCAAGAATATTGGATGGTAGTTTTGTGGATCATTTCTGCTCCTCTTCTTGTAGACAGGTGTGACCTGTGTCTTTTTCCAAGAACTAGGCACGGTTTTTGTTCGAGGCACCTACGATAGATTATAGTTAGAAGAGAGGCTAACAAATTCAGTACACAGTCCGACAGGGAATCCATCGGGCGCTGTAGCTCCGTTCAATTTTAAAATTTCATCTGTTTCTCACACCACTCTAAATGCAGCTGTCAGTGTTATGATGTTAATGGCAGACCATTCCCTAGTCCAGCTGCTGCTAATCTCCAACCAATCGTTTGGGATGACAGAAGTTGCAAGGAATCCATTACCTGTTCTCAAACTGCAGCGACAGCTGTGAAGGGGTTACAATGTGCTCAGTATACATGGCTATCCTCCCTTATGGTAGTCAGATGTGGTCGACCGGTACTTCGACAGTGAGTACGAGCGCCTTCAGATACCCGTGCAGACGACATCGAGCCACTGTCAAATCTGAAAGCACCGTAAATCTGGATACTGCAAGATCTGAACAACTGGCCAAAGAGAATCAGAACGAGGCTCCTTTCCAACTCTGTCCAATACTGATACTGCTCCCTCACACAAGTATGTGGCATCTACATCTACACTCCAGCCACTACGTGGTGTATGGCAGAGGGTACCTTGAACCACCACTAGTCATTTCATTTCCTGTTCCATCCCAACCACTTAAGCAGTTGTCAAGAATGAGTCGCACTAGAGTTCTGTACGCAGTTGCCTTTACAGATGGTACACACATTTCTTAAACTCGCCCAATACGCTGAAGCTGGCAAGTTTCCTTTCCTACTGCAGTCATTACACGCTCACTCCATTTCGCATAGCTTTGTAACATTATACCCGTATTTGGGAACCGATTCCACATGCTTGTACTTCTGTTAACAGTCACCTACATGTCAATCACATTGATCACACAACATCCGATCCTGTTTGCATCCCTTTTATAACAACACTAACATTAATGTGCTCTGCTGGCCATTCTACTCTCACAGAGAATTGCAACTCAAATAGTTTTTATACCCACCAATAGCACATACATGTACAAAGTTATATCTAAAAACAAAGATTTTGAGACTTACCAAACAAAAGCGCTGGCAGGTCGATAGACACACAAACAAACACCCAAAATTCTAGCTTTCGCAAACAACGGCTGCTTCGTCAGGAAAGAGGGAAGGAGAGGGAAGACGAAATGATGTGGGTTTCAAGGGAGAGGGTAAGGAGTCATTCCAATCTCGGGAGCGGGAAGACTTACCTCGGGGAAAAAAGGACAGGTATACACTCGCACACACACACACACACACACACACACACACACACACATACACAGACACAAGCAGACATTTGTAAAGGCAAAGAGTTTGGGCAGAGATGTCAGTCGAGGCGGAAGTACAGAGGCAAAGATGTTGTTGAAAGACAGGTGAGGTATGAGTGGCGGCAACTTGAAATTAGTGGAGATTGAGGCCTGGTGGGTAACGGGAAGAGAGGATATATTGAAGAGCAAGTTCCCATCTCCGGAGTTCGGATAGGTTGGTGTTGGTGGGAAGTATACAGATAACCCGGACGGTGTAACACTGTGCCAAGATGTGCTGGCCGTGCACCAAGGCATGTTTAGCCACAGGGTGATCCTCATTACCAACAAACACTGTCTGCCTGTCCCATGCACCCTCCCACCACCACCTACTCCAGTCCTGTAACCCGGAAGGTGTACACGATCAAAGGCAGAGCCACGTGTGAAAGCACCCACGTGATTTACCAACTGACCTGCCTACACTGTGAAGCTTTCTATGTGGGAATGACCAGCAACAAACTGTCCATTCGCATGAATGGACACAGGCAGACAGTGTTTGTTGGTAATGAGGATCACCCTGTGGCTAAACATGCCTCGGTGCACGGCCAGCACATCGTGGCACAGTGTTACACCGTCCGGGTTATCTGGATACTTCCCACTGACACCAACCTGTCAGAACTCTGGAGATGGGAACTTGCCCTTCAGTATATCCTCTCTTCTCTTTATCCACCAGGCCTCAATCTCCGCTAATTTCAAGTCGCCGCCACTCATACTTCACTTGTCTTTCAACAATATCTTTGCCTCTTTAATTCCGCTTCGACTGACATCTCTGCCCAAACTCTTTGCCTTTACAAATGTCTGCTTGTGTCTGTGTATGTGCGGATGGATATATGTGTGTGTGTGTGTGTGTGTGTGTGTGTGTGTGTGTGTGTGTGTGTGTGTGTGCGCGAGTGTATACCTGTCCTTTTTTCCCCCTGAGGTAAGTCTTTCCGCTCCCGGGATTGGAATGACTCCTTACCCTCTCCCTTAAAACCCACATCCTTTCGTCTTTCCCTCTCCTTCCCTCTTTCCTGACGAAGCAGCTGTTGGTTGCGAAAGCTAGAATTTTGGGTGTATGTATGTGTTTGTTTGTGTGCCTTTCGACCTGCCAGCGCTTTTGTTTTGTAAGTCTCAAAATCTTTGTTTTTAGATATATTTTTCCCACGTGGAATGTTTCCCTCTATTATATTCATATCATGTACAAAGTTAAATTGACATCCAATTGTAAATGCTTCAATTTTTTTGTCAGGCAGTGTATATCAGGAAGAGAAATGGACAAAGGATCTAGTTCTGAGGTTCACCTTCTGTAACTGTTTCAATGGTACATTGAAAGTTCACACTTTAACATCAATTTGTATATTAGTTTAACGCATTGCTTACGATTCAACAGGTATGTGGTTATAATATGCACGGATCGATCCCCGGTAGAGTATGACTTCAGCTTTCTTTGAAGTAACCTATGGTTTACAAAGCCTAAAGCTTTTGCCAGGTCTAAAAATACGTCTGTAATAGGCATCCTCTGATCCAACAGACAGAAAGCTATGGTCATGCTTAGCTCTTTTTTGGAGCCTGTGACAAAAATCTATTACCACTTTGAATTTTGTGAAAGAGTCAATATTCTGAAAAGGGCAATCATTTCAAATATCTTGCTCAATATGGGAATTAATGATTCGTCTATAGTTGGAGAGTGCTTCCGCACTTCTATTTTTATGCAGTGGTTTCACAGCACTCACTTTTAGAATGGTTGGATGCATATTTATAGTAATGCTGCAGTTAATCAGACATGTAAGACATTTTAAGAGTCCTTTTCAGCACACCTGCAATAAGTAAGTCATGCCATTCAGATTCCATCACCTGACAAAAGTAGCCAGAATAACGAAAATCAAATCTACCATATTTAGGCAACTCTAAAGCGCAATTGAATGTAATATGGACACTTATTTTAAAAATTAAAATAATAAGAAAGACTTTGTTGGCACATCACAGGTGCACAAAATTTATTTCACACAATACACAAAACTATCAAAACAACGACAACTCTTAATCCCCTGTTAAGTGATACAGTCATTATTAAAAAGAATGCTCAACCTGATCACCTACATGACATGCAGACATACATACCATAAATTACAGGCATTACTAATCATTTTCACAAATGTCATAATTACTGGTATCCTCTGAGGAGCCTACACCAGAAATAGGTTCAATTTACTCTTTCCCTATCATTCTCTGCGTCCTTCCAGAGCACATCATCTTCACTGCCATCCAGAGTATTTGAAATATATCATTTCTTGAAAAATTTACGATCACAGGTGCTTCGATGCTTTTCCAGGCAACCAAAAGCCAGCCTGCAATAATCAGGGGTGCAGGACTCTTAATTTTCCCTGGCAGAGTCAGTACACAGTTTGAATAATAAAAACAATTTTCATACTGTTCCTGAAAGTAACTTTTGACAGATTTATTTATACTAACATCCAGAGATCGTAACACGGAAGTCATTCCCCCAGCACTGGTTAGGCTGTGGATCTTTGTTATTATGTCGTCAGTGAGATGACCGTGAAATGCATCAAGACAAAGTGTCGCTGGTGGTTTGGAAGGCCCGCCATGACAGAGTTCCCTTATGTATCACAGCTAGTGAAGCATTAACGTTACTGTCATTCATCCCTTCTCCCGATTTCGAACAGTGTCATCATCAGGGGACAGCTTTTCATTTTTAGAGATCTTGGGTCAGATTTCCAGACTTAAGTGGGTGTGCCATTTTTTTTTTATAACACGAGATGCCACGCTGCGTACTTCGTACACGCGTAAAGTTTTGTTTCTATTTGTTGTTGTTGTGGTCTTCAGTCCAGAGACTGGTTTGATGCAGCTCTTCATTCTACTCCATCCTGTGCAGGCTTCTTCATCTCCCAGTACCTACTGCAGCCTACATCCTTCTGAATCTGCTTAGTGTATTCATCTCGGTCTCCCTCTACCATTTTTACCCTCCATGCTGCCCTCCAGTACTAAATTGGTGATCCCTTGATACCCTAGAACATGTCCTACCAACCAATCCCTTCTTCTAGTCAAGTTGTGCCACAAACTCCTCTTCTCCCCAATTCTATTCAATACCTCCTCATTAGTTACGTGATCTACCCACCTTATCTTCAGCATTCTTCTGTAGCACCACATTTCAAAGGCTTGTATTCTCTTTTTGTTTAAACTATTTATCGTCCACGTTTCACTTCCATACAAATACTTTCAGAAACAACTTGCTGACATTTAAATCTATACTCGACGTTAACAAATTTCTCTTCTTCAGAAACGATTTCCTTTCCATGGCCAGTCTACATTTTATATCCTCTCTACTTTGACCATCATCAGTAATTTTGCTCCCCAAATAGCAAAACTCCTTTACTACTTTAAGTGTCTCATTTCCTAATCTAATTCCCTCAGCATCGCCTGACTTAATTTGACTACATTCCATTATCCTCGGTTTGCTTTTGTTGATGTTCATCTTAGATACTCCTTTCAAGGCAGTATCCATTCCATTCAACTGCTCTTCCAAGTCCTTTGCCGTCTCTGACAGAATTACAATGTCATCGGCAAACCTCAAAGTTTTTATTTCTTCTCCACGGATTTTAATGCCTACTCCGAACTTTTCTTTTGTTTCCTTTACTGCTTGCTCAATATACAGATTGAATAGCATCGAGGAGAGCCTACAACCCTGTCTCAAAAAACAAATAAGTTCCTACATGCCCATGTCAGAACCTCGGAATACTAATCCGAAAAAGGAGTTAAAAGCAACTACACATTTCCCAATTGATTGAAGGAAAGAGAGAAAGAACCACAAAATACACTGTAGAGACAATGGCAGTCACAAACTTAAGATTAAATGTCCTCTGCCACATTGCTACGATGGATAAAAAGTACAACACGGTTGACAGACCGGGTGTCGTTTCCTAAGACAGCCAATAACTCAAGACGGCAAACACATATCAGAATGTAAGTGGTTAAAAAAAGGAAATGGCAAACAGTCAGGAAATGGCAAACTGTCATAGGTTGACGATAGTGAGCACAAAGTGGTGAGGGAGCACTACTTAACAAATGGCAATGGCTGAAAAGACAGTGCCCAATATGCAACCTAGCTAAAATGATGTCCTCAGGGCGAGGGGCCGAGAGGAGGTCGGTCAAGTCACTGGGAGAGGTTTAATTGCCCGGAGCTTGTTCCCGTGAAGGGAAGACCAGTGGTGATGCCAAAGTGACACCACCTGCCGATAGGCAGCAAGACAGGAGCACTGGAAGAATTACCAGGCTGGGGTAGGAGGACTGCAGCCCCGGCAACAGTGTCAGTGGCCTCGTTTCCCACGGGACCGACATGACCGGGGACCCACATAAACATCACGGTGGGTCCATCGAGACTGAGCAATTGGAAGATTTCCTGGACCTGTTGCACTACAGGATGGATTGAATACAGCAAACAGATGCTGGGCAGAGTACTCTGCTGTAACTACTGAGCAGTGTTCCGGAAGCCGATACCGAAAATCGTCAGTGCCGACGCGAAGGCACACCCGACACCACAGTCATTCCGAGAGCCACCAGTGTACACAAAGGTACTATCACAAGGTTCCGTGCAAAGGTCGAGAAAGTATCACGAGTAGTATCAGGGTGTATACGTGGTCAAGGAAAAAAAATTTCCGGATTTTTCCCAGATTTCCCGGTTAAAAATACTTTCTCCCAGATGAAAATACACTTTTTCCGTGTTAAGTGACAGTATACTTTTCCTCGGCACTGTGAAACTCGTCAGTCCTATGGTTTTATATGCAGGAGTAGAACTTCCCGGTACTTTAGAAAACGAAACTCAGAGGGGGGAAAACACGTTTTGAAAGACCTTTGATGTGCAGCAACATGTACGCAGCATATTTTCGTATTACCAAGGTATAAATTTGAATACCACCAAACACCGCATGTTACTTTCCGAAACATTGAAATCGAGATTGCGATGCACTTATGTAAGACAGTCATAGCTCTTGCCACGTGATCTCGCCAGCTGATGACAGCATAGGACACGTGATGTAGTCAGCCAATAGGAGGATCACTCGTAAGTAGCGCGAACACACAAATAAGAAAAGTTAACGGTTTAAATTAATATACATAGCATTCACATATAATATTGGTCTCTAAGATTAATACACAGGAAGAGAAGCTAAGCTTCCATATATAATGTTGATCGTTTTTGCTCGTGTTACACTTTAAGATACATCACACAAATGTGCCAGTAAAACGACGTAAATGTCTGATCTTTTGGGCTCGAAATTCTTCTAAATGGTCATCCTCAAAGAGTTGATTTTTAAATGAGAGTCAAACGCTTCGTAATTTAAGGAATTCATCGTACATTCTCGCACATCGTTCATCTTGTGTAAAAGGAAATCTGCTTTGAATGTAACGCTTTTCAAACCACCATTCGCAATATTTTCCTGCGACCTATTAGAAATAGGTTCGTTCAGCAGTTGCAAGAGAACGCCAAATAACAGGCGTCACCGTGCTTGCGCAGCTACGATGACGCAGGGAGCCCATATGTTCGTACGTGTGAAACATTAAATGATCTTACGTATGGCATAAAATAAACAAGATATCAGATAATAGTTCAAGAGCGTCGGAATTTCGTGACCCATACTAAAACGCACAATTCGGCTTAAAATGCACATTTGTATGTAAATTTTCTTGGAGTACCAGTACTGTATTATCTCATGTTTGGTTCTTTATTATGGCACAACGCCATACATGCACTTGAAATGCAGCGAACAGTTGAAACTAGCCAATAGTGTGAAATTAAACACTTCGTTTCAAATAAATTGACTGCCTCAACAGAAAAGATTAATAAAAGCCAAATCTCTTTACCAAACTGGCAAGAATAACTTCATTGTTCTGTCAGAAAGGTGGAAATAAAATCTGAAACTAATAATATATTTTAGAATTATGCGAATGTATTTTAATTCATTTGATAGCTCCCGGCGACGAAATTTCGTTTTGTTATCATTTAACGTGAGAGCAATAAAACGAAGAGGAAACAACAAAATCACTAAACGTAAACACAGGTCACGTGGACGCTCCCCACCTCAACTCAGATTGCTCTGTGCATCAGCCCCAGATTTACTATATTTCCGAGCAGAGGCAATATTAAGTAGTGGTGCCCAGCCTCACTTCTGCAACCAGAAGCGGGAGAAGGTATGACTCATACGTGACTCAACTGCGCATACTCAAAAGCCTGCCCGCAACAGCTCAAACGAATCTAATTTAAACAGTTGTCACGTCACGCTCATCGGAGGCAGTTTGTTGTTATAAAGCACTGCATAGTCTTCCTAAAGCCTTTGACACACTTTCGTGTTTGCAGACGCTTGTATAAGCACTGTTTTGTTGTTGTATACGGTGCATTTCCATTGCAACTTAAGTTTTATTATTTTCGTTTTCTTTTTTCTCTCGTTCATGTTTTGTTGCTGCAGTATTATTCTGCAGTAGCGGGATACAGTAATATCCTTTGTTAGAGTATTGGTTCTTATCAGTAAAAATCACAAAAATTTAACTGAAAACTAAAACAATGAAAAATTCCCGGAATTCTTAACAATTCCCGGGTTTTTCCCGGTTTTCTCCCGGATGAAAAAATTCCCGGGTTTTTCCCGAATCTCTCGGTTGTCCCGGGTTGTATACACCCTGAGTATCCTAAGGAAGCAAATGAAGTCCAAGGTGAGCACCGGCCGCCGCACGAAGCCGAGGTGGTGAAGGGTTTACACCTGTCGGGAAAGTTATAGGTAGTGTGAAGTTAAGCTGCCGGAGCAATAGCTGAAAGCAAACTCCGTGAAGTAACAAAGAATAGGTATGCACCCTATATTGGTAGTCAAACAAGTCATTGAAGAAGGAGGCTTAAGTTGATTGGTTGGTTGGTAGAGGTAAAAGAGAGGGGAGGGGGGGAGAAAGGACCAAACTGTGAGGTCATCAGTCCCTTGTTCCAGGTAAAATAATTACACAAGGGAAAGAAGAAAAAGGAGACATACAGCACAATAAAAGGAAAAGGGAAGAACCAGAAGAACAACAGAAGGACAACCAGCACTACCGTGGACAAAACAGGAAAAGAAAACCACAGAAGCAAGGAACAGTTAGAAGAGGTAAAAACAAGAAAGCAGATGACTGTGGCTGGCTGACCACACGAATAAAAAGGAAAAGCCAGCCACTCTGCGACACATTGAAACATCCACCCTAACAGCTTTAGAGTGGAGAACACAAAGGGACAAAGGACATGCACTAAAACTTACACAGAATGATAAAGCACTGTCACATATAAAACGTTTAACTAAATTAGCCGATAAGGCCTCGTCAGCTAAAATTAATGGCAACAAGTCCGGTACCTGAAGAGTCCGTCGCAGGGCAGCCAAGATACGGACCACTGTCAGCCGGGCACCGCACTGACACGGAGGTGGGTCATCACGGCGCAAGAGGTAACCGTGTGCCACCTGAGCGTGGCCAGTGCGGAGCTGGCAGAGAACCACAGAGTCCCTGTGAGAGGCCTGCACGAAGGAGGCTTAGGATGGGTGGCCAGGCATGGCAGACAAACAGCATGCACATACACAGAGGAGAACGTCATGTCGGTATGACAGCAGTAGCTGGGCAGCTTCTGCATACACTCTCAACCTTTTTTGCGTAAAAGGTGCCAGTAACCAAATGGATGCCACGACGGTGAACTGCATTGGAAGGTGCGAGATGGACTGACGTGCAGAGGCATAAACGGACCACCCACAGTCTAGTTTCAAAAAGACAAGGGACGAGTACAAACGGACAGGGGTAGTCCGATCCGCACCCCAGGAAATACCACTGAGGACACATAGGACACTGAGGGATCGGGTACAGTGGTCAGTCAGGTAAGACACGTGGGAGGACCGAGAAAGTTTCCTATTGAGCACGAGTCCCAGGAACTTCTTAGTTTCAGTGAACCCCAGGAACTTCTTAGTTTCAGTGAACAGAAGAGCAACAGGCCCAAGATGTAAAGACAGTGGATGAAACCCACTGCACTGCCAGAAATTCATACAAATAGTTTTGTCAGTGGAAAAGCAAAACCCACTGTCAATGCTCCACGAGTAAAGACGATCGTGGCATCGCCGAAGATGCCACTCGAGGAGACGAGTACAGGGAGGACTGCGATAGACTGGAAAATCACCAACAAAAACGGAGCTGGAGATTCCCGGTGGGAGACAGGCCGTAATAGGGTTAATGGTGACAGCAAAGAAGATGATGCTCAGCACAGAACCCTGACACCCCATTTTCTGGATAAAGGTGTCCGACAAGGCAGAACCCACACGTACCTTGAAAACCCGGCATTTTAAAAATTCCTCAAGAGAACGAGGCAGGCGGCCTCGGAAGCCCCACGTGTAGAGAGTACGGAGGACACCAGTCCTCCGGCAGGTGTCGTAGGCTTTCTCCAAATCGAAAAACACAGCCACAGTCTGGTAATTCCGCAGAAAACCATTCGTGACACAGTTGACAAAGTGACGAGACGGTCTACTGTAGAACAGCGTGCTGGAAATCCGCACTGTGCTATGGTTCGTAAATTGTGAGACTCGAGCCACCGTACCAGCCGGGCACGAATCAAATGTTCCGTCACCGTCCGATCACCGCTGGCGAGAGAAATGGCACGGTAGCTGGGAGGAAGGTTTTTGTCCTTACAGGGCTTAGGTACAGGTACGACAGTAGCGTCACGCCAGCAACTGGGAAACATGCCCTCTGCCCATACGCGATAATACGTGTGAAGGAGAAAGTGATTGCCAACAAAAGAAAGGTGCTGCAACATCTGAATGTTAACATTGTTCGGCCCAGGGGCGGAGGATCGGGATGAAGTGAGAGCACGATCTAGCTCCCTCATAGTAAATGCGGCATTGTAGCACCCACGATTCTTAGAAGAGAAGGGTATCGACCGAGCCTGCCCCACTCATTTCCAACTGAGGGTGATAGTGAGTGGAGCTCAAAATCTCTGCAAAATAGCAGCCCAAGGTGCTGGAGACAGTAATAGGATCCACTATGACAACATCTGCTGCAGCCAGGCCGGAAATTGGGGGGAGGAGGAGGAGGAGGATATTAGTGTTTAACGTCCCGTCGACAACCAGGTCATTAGAGACGGAGCGCAAGCTCGGGTGAGGGAACGATGGGGAAGGAAATCGGCTGTGCCCTTTCAAAGGAACCATCCCGGCATTTGCCTGAAGCGATTTAGGGAAATCACGGAAAACCTAAATCAGGATGGCCGGAGACGGGATTGAACCGTCGTCCTCCCGAATGCGAGTCCAGTGTGCTAACCACTGCGCCACCTCGCTCGGTCCGGAAATTGGGGAATGGACCTAGATCCCAGAGAGCTGTCAGAGTTTGGCTCACACAACAGAAGAGGAAGTGAAACTGTTAAAAGAACTAGTAAAGGAAATGAGGCTAGATTTTTTTTTCTATCCTGAAGAATGTGATGAGAGCGTGTCTCCACACCTGAATGCATCGTGGCACGTCTCAGTCCACCAAGGGATCAGGACACGGCACGGTAAAGACGAAGTGCAAGGAATGGAATGTTCTGCAGCAATAAGGATAACGTTGGCAAGGCATTCCATCTGGTCATCGGGTAATACGTTGAGATTTTGTTTTATTTTGTCTACAAAGCAAAGTAAATTTATTACCGAGTTAATTCATTAAGAAACTAATGATAATTAGCACAGTAACTTCTTTCCTCCTATGACTAAGTTCAAAAGTCTGCGTTAGACATGGGCATGAGCATAAGCATATAATGAACAGCAATAAATTTATTTTTTGATCCAGACAGACAGTTCAGTTTAATCATACATACCTTAATTAATGCTTTACAAATTGCATGAATGAAAATTACAAGCAGCAGTCTACAAGACTGCCCATACTTGCAACTCGAACGCTACACCGATCGATACCCTCTGTCTATTTTGATCCACTGCATCATCTAAATGGCAGACATAAGACAGTCACTGAAATCCAGTATTTGTAATACACTGAAGCGCCAAAGAAACTTGTACAGCCATGCGTTTTCAAATACAGAGATACGTAAACATGAAGAATACGGTGCAGCGGTCAGCAACGCCTATATAAGATAACAAGTATCTGGCACAGCTATTAGATCGGTTACTGCTGCCAAAAGGCAGTTTATCAAGATTTAAGTGAGTTTGAAAATGGCGTCATAGTCGGCGCACGAGCAATGCCACACAGAATCTTCGTGGTAGCAATGAAGTGGGGATTCTCCCTCACAACTATTTGACGAGTGTACCGTGAACATAAGGGATCTGGTAAAACAACAAGTCTGACGGACTTGGGCAGTTGTAACAGGACAATGCGACACCCTACACGTCCAGAATTGCTATAGAGTGGCGCCAGGAACACTCCCGAGTTCAAACACTTCCACTGGCCACCAAACTCCTGAGACATGAACATTATCAAGCATATCGGGGATGCCTTGCAACCTGCAGTTCAGAACAGATCTCTACCTTTCATACTCTTACGGATCTACGGACAGCCCTGCAGGACTCACTGTGTCAGTTCCCTCCATCACTACTTCAGATATTAGTCGAGTTCATGCCACATCATGTTGCGGCACTTCCAGCCTGAAAAATCTGCCGTCGCTGAACACTGTCTCAATGAAGGGCATAACATGTTGTTTAAAGAGATGCAAATTATTGCTCTGGCTTCTCGTTACTGGGATTGTATGCTCAAGGAATCCATCGAAATATGATTACCTGAGGACATTATTAATAGAGATAAAGGTTTTCCTTTAAGCAAGATATGGAACCCTGTTTTATCTGATATAATAACAAGTCTTGTTTTCGACACGCGACATCTTAGTTTGCGATTTATAACTTTTGCCAGTTTCTACCACTGGCGGTGCTGCAATTCTTCACTTCGTAGGGGGGGCAGCTCTTCCATTTCTCGCACAGGCACAGTGGCCTGGACCCGGGCTATAAATAAGCCGCAATTTCTGATATTCATTCAGGTTCAGCGTGATTGCGTACCCAGCGATCCCACCTGATGATGGCGGCCAGATGGATTGGTGAAATATCGTGTAGTGAAGATGGTCATATGCGGCAGCATAACTGAAGAGCATAAACGTAAATGATTCTTATTCTATTCTGCGTGTTTACAAATGAGAAGAGAATGAGACAGTTGTGTAGCCTAACCCCGGTGTTATTCATCTGTCCTCTGTACAAGCAAGCAAAGCAAAACAAAGAAAAGTTCACAGAAGGAATGAAAGTGTAGACAGAAGAAACAAAAACTTTGTGGTTTGCCAATTACATTATAATTCTTTCAGGCATCTGAGGACATGGAAAAGCTGTTTACTGGAATAGGTAGTATCCTCAAAAAAAGGATATAAAATGAGCGTCAACAGAAGTAAAACAATGGTAATGGAATATAGTGTAAATAAATCAGATAATGTGGTGGTAATTTTGTTATTTGAGCAGCACAATAGCAGCTGATGGTTGAAGTGGAGAATATAAAATTCAGCCTGGCTATAGCAAGGAAAGCATTTCCAGAAAAAGGGAAATTGTCAACACAGAATATAAATTTGTGTTTTGTAAAGTCTTTTCTGAAGGTATTTCCTCGGAGTTTAGCCTTGCACGGTAGTGACAAGTGGACGATAAGCTGTTCAGGCTAGAGCACAATAACTTTTGAAATGTGGTCCTATACAAGAATGATGAAGATTAAATACGTAGATTACGTAACCACAAAAAGAAATTTATGACATAACTTGACTAAAAGAAGGGACTGGTTAATAGGATACATGCTGTGGCATCAAGCAGTTATCAGTTTGGTATGGGAGGGGAGGGGTCACGGTGTGGGAGGTGTAAAAACTGTAAGAGGAGACGAAGGCATGAACGCATATTCACTTAGATGTAGGCTGCAGTAGTTGTTCGGATATGCAGGTGCAGCTGCGTCTAACCATTCTTCAAACTGAAACAAGTAAAAGCTGATCTTTTTATGAAACGCCTTTGTCTTACTGCAAGCAGGGATTCGATAACAGGCAGCAACAGAACATGTTTATTTGCTGCAACCTGTTTCTTTTTTTTGCATTATATTGGGTAACAGTCCTACTAATTTTTACATTTATTGGACTGAATGGATACCATATTAAACTAAATTAGTATCAAGTTGAGGTGCCATTGGGCCTACTCAGGGGTGGTGGCAAGAGGGGGGGGGGGGGCTATAGTAATCTGCAAATATACACTGCCCTCCTTAAGTTTGGAAACATCTAGTAATTGTAGCCAATGGAAAGGAAATACAGTATAAAAATGCATTTTGTTGTTTTCCAAATGTTTATTTAGCTCAAATAAGACACAGGAAGACGCAACAATTAAATTTTCGATTCCTCAAAATAGCCAGCCTTTGCTTTCATCAGTGCCCTGCACACACTCATCATGCACTGCATCAGTTTTTCCAAGGTTTCAGTTGGAATTAATCTCCGTTCTTGCTGTACGACCTCCCACAACTGTGACCCACTCATGATTTCCCATTTTCGGGTCCTCCCGTCCAATTCATCCCATAGCAGCTTGATTGGGTTACCACCAGGGGATTGGGGCGGCCATTCCACGTTTTTAAATAGATTTAAGTGTCAGGAAGTCGTTTCTGAAAGTATTTGTAAGGAGTGTAGCCATGTATGGAAGTGAAACATGGACGATAAATAGTTTGGACAAGAAGAGAATAGAAGATTTCGAAATGTGGTGCTACAGAAGAATGCTGAAGATTAGATGGGTAGATCACATAACTAATGAGGAGGTATTGAATAGAATTGGGGAGAAGAGAAGTTCGTGGCACAACTTGACCAGAAGAAGGGATCGGTTGGTAGGACATGTTCTGAGGCATCAAGGGATCACCAATTTAGTATTGGAGGGCAGCGTGGAGGGTAAAACTCGTAGAGGGAGACTGAGAGATGAATACACTAAGCAAATTCAGAAGGATGTAGGTTGCAGTAGGTACTGGGAGATGAAGAAGCTTGCACAGGATAGAGTAGCATGGAGAGCTGCATCAAACCAGTCTCAGGACTGAAGACACCACCACCACCACCACGAACCTCTAGAGAATTCACATAGTTTTGACACAAGCAAGACATATGTTTCAGGTCGTTGTCTTGCTGCAAGGCAAACCCTTTCCCAATCGGACGCAAACCAGATGCCTCAGCATGTCACTGGAGAATTGCATGATAATCCTTTTGGTTCATTTTTCCATCTATTTTCACCAAATCCCCAACTTAATTCCCTCTAAAAGATCCCCATACCATTACAGAACCCCCCCCCCCCCTCCCCGCCAATGCTATACAGTGGAAATTATGCAATGAGGATTCAAGCTTTCATGGGGTAAATGGCGTACAAATTGACGGCGTTTACTTCCAAATATTTCGAACTCGAGTTCATCAGTGAATAAGACCCTTTCCCAATCCCCATTGTCCAATGTTGGTGTGTCTTAGCCCAATTAAGCTTTTTCTTCTTGTTAACAGGGCGCAACAGTGGTTTCCTTGTTGCTACATAACCTCTGAGGTTGTTGTCTGCCAGGCGTCATCTCAATCGGTGTATCCCTTGTTGCGTTTAGTTCAGCAGTCAATTCACGGACAGTTTTTGATCTGTTATGTTTACTTGCCACTACCTGAGTGAGGATGATCTCCATAGGAGCCTGTTTCTTGATGCCAGCGTATGGTTTTGACAACTCCACTGATGGAAATCATCAATTTCTTTGCTATTTGTCAGACACTATTGCCTTCTTGGTGCAAAGTGATTATCATTACCCATGATTCATATGGAATCTGGCACTTTGGGGCAATTTTCAATTACTTTCGTGACGTGTTATACCTTTATGTAAACGCAACTACAAGTGACCAGAAATGTAAACGACGTACCCCTACATAGCCATGTGGTCTAATCATGCCACCTGGTGTGTTCAGTAGAACTGCTTGGACTGGTTACATCAGTTTACATAAAATGGAGCAATACTAGTATGTTCCAATATGTATGTATATGTACAATAATGAAGTGTACAATATTGAACGTGTTATTATTAACCGTTTGCTATTTTGTATTCTAACCAATAACTCACATAGATCACTTCCATCTTGCTCTGTTGTAATATGCAGCATGGTATTTCCAAACTTACGGAGGACAGTGTATTACTCCAACACATTAAATTTTTTTTAATTTGGTAGAAATACAGGTTGCAATGTATTTCAAACACATTTCAACAAAAGAACAAAAGCGGCTATCTGAGACAATAAATATTATTTAACTTAAAATAGGCATCTTATTATTTATTAATACACATTTTTTACCCTGAACTCCAAAACAGTTACCAAAAAGTACTTTAACCAACACCAAATTTCACCAATTTGTCAGTGGAGGACCCCAACTCTCCTTTTGTTAAGTGATATTCCATTCCCCCAAACCACCTCCCTGCTAGCCCTACCCTTGACCGACTTGTAGAATCGCCCCTGGGCCTACTTTGTGATTTTCGTAATTTGAGTGCTACCAGTAGGGCCGATTCTATAAGTTAGTCAAGGGGTGGCTAATGGCGTGGGGGGGGGGGGGGGGGGAGGGGGGGGATGGAAAATACCACTTAACATAAGGAGAGTTGGGGTCCTCCACTGACAAACTGGTAAAATTTGGTGTTGCTTAAAGTAGTTTTTGGTAACTGTTTTGGAGTGCAAGGTAAAAACAAGTCTACGGAATGTGTGCGCCTGGGAAAATAATACGATTTGACCCAGATGTCCGGCAATTTCAAAGTTTGTGTTGAGGGTCAGCAAATTAAGGGTTGGTAGGATATCCGGCATTATTGCCTTCTTGATTATACTCATACATTAATACACATCCAGTGTATATTAATAAATAATAAGACACCCATTTTAAGTTAAATGATATTTATTTGTTTCGATAGTAAGCTATTTGCCACTATTATTCTTTTGTTACAATGTATTTGAAATACATTGCAACCTATATTGCTACATAATTATATATATAAAAAAATGATTGAATCTGTCGAAGTAATATATTCGCTGATTTCTGAAGTCATTTTATCCAGTGCAAAATGATACTCCATTGGTGTGTGTGTGTGTGTGTGTGTGTGCGAGGCGGGCGGGGGGGGGGGGGGGGGGGGGGGGGAGGCTATAGAACCCCCCCCCCCTCCCCTTGCCATCACCCCTGGCTACCGGTTGTAACATAATGGTACCGGTACATAAAGAAACTCAAAAAGTGCCATGTTTGGAAATATCTCGATTGATAAAAACATGAGCAGTCTGTTACATCATAAATACTAAAGCGGCCCCAAATATGTAAATGTCAGATTGATAGATTGCGCAATAATATTGAGAACTTCAAAAACCTTTCAAATATTTCGTCCTCTGTGAGCAGTATTGTACTAGTTCATGGATATCTTTTGTGTTCACTGTTTGTTGTTGTTCTTACGGTGTTGAAAATATGTTCAAAACTAGACGAATGAGGATTATGACTACCATCGAAATAATTGCCAGCATTGTGGGATGTCAGGCATATGAGTAAAGAATGGAAATGTTACGAATGAATTGCACTATTAGCTGCTCTTAAAACACAAGGAAATACCACAAAGACCAATGATTTTTTTTAAAAGTAAGTACTGCGAAATTATAAATAATGTAAAAATGGATTTTTGTGTTTTTTGATCATGGGGATTTGAGCACCGGCAGAAATTTAACCTGGGTGAGGGGGGAAGTGTGTGACTCTCAAATATATATTTTTGATGGAAAAGTTGGCCAGTTATGACACAAAAACATTATATACCAGAGAACTGATGGTAATCCTCTCTCTATCTGTTACACGAACGTTACTTCGACACCGTACTTACAACATCAAATGAAAGGTTAAACGACAACTGCTACAGACATGGTAACGTCTATCAGCCATGCAGTGCCACATCTGGCTAAACGAGAAGCTTAGCGGAATCACAGAAAAGTGTAAAGGAATTTGATGATGAATGAAAACACTGCACTCCAGATTTCAAAATGGAGGAGAGGGGTGCAAATACGTGGGTATGGGGATGTCCAAGTAAGTTGATAACCATTTCCAGTAATGTATCAAATGTTCGACCATCACCACAAAAAAAGTTATGATAATCCGCAACAGTCAGAACCACATTACTGTTGCACAATAATACTGAGCAGTGAAGGGAGACCGTCAATAATATTGCGCAGTACAACTGACCGTTTGGGGGCCGCTTAAGCTCTCTTGAACTTTTTCCCTATTTTAACATCTATTAATCGCTGGGGGAAAACCGGAGCTAAGGCCGGTATTACAGAAACAAATCAAACACACTGGGTGTAACACGAGGTGTGCCACATGGGTCCGTGCTTGGACCCTTGCTTTTCATAATTTATGTAAATGATGCCTTGTAAGTCCATACTAGATGCAGATGACACCACCTTTCTTACAGCACTCAAGCACAAAAGTGCAGAACAACTCAGAATATCCGGTGTATGGTTCGGAGCAAATGAATAACAAATTAACCACTCTAAAACTGTAAACATTCTATTCAGCCTATGTAACAATAACAACTGTAGTTCCTCAGTTAAGCTTCTTGGCATTCATCTGGACCCAAAATTAACCCGGGAAACTCACACCAATTATGTATGCAAAAAGTTATCCTGAGTCACCTATCTGCTAACTAATCTCAGGACTTGTGTGATGGACGAGCTACTGCTAAATGCCTATTATGCCTTTTTTCATAGCCGCCTCACATATGCAGTACTGTTATGGGGCAACGCCTCTGGGGCAAAAAGAATTTCTCTTTGGCAGAAAAGGGCCATTAGGTGTATTGCTGGAGAGAGAAACCATGTATCATGTAGAGACTATTTCAAAGAGTTAAAAATACTGACACTTACATCACTGTTTATTCTCAGTGGCTTAGTGCACATAAAGGAAAACCAAGAAAGCTATAAACTGCGCGAGTCTGTACATAGTCATCACACACGCCACAGGCAGATGATGGACATCCCAGTTACTAGGCTTGATAAAGCCTAAAACAGTTACACATACACAGGGATACAATTATTTAACATGGTACCACCTACAGCACACAGTGTATTACTGAATGTTTTCAAAAATATTACAAAAAGGTGGCTTGGACAAAAAGCATTCTATACAATAGAAGAATTTAAAGTATGTAATAAAGATGATCTAATCTATTAAAACTGCTGCATGACATGACCACCATATTACATGAGCACTTCTGAAAATGTTATTGTATCATGCGGTTGTGCTTTATTTACATAATGTATTTTTACTCAAAAGTTAACTGCTGTTATGACATGACCAACCTATTACATAAGTTCTTCTGAAAACGTTATTATCCCATGCTATTGTGCTTTATTTACATAATGCATTTTCCCCAATGGTTAACATGTATTAAGCCTGTCTCATTTATATTTGTTAAAATGTTTTTCTTAGCATGTGTATTGTGTTACACATATAGTATCTCCTTTTGTCATTCTGCACGACATATTTATGTTTAATGACTACTAAACATGTGCAGTGTAAAACATATTTACTCATTCAGAATGTTAAAAATGTATGACTTATTTTGTAATTATATAATGTATGCAAAATGAAAACATCAATTGCATGAAAAATGCTTAAAGATGGATCAATAAATCAATTGCGCTATCAAATTCCTATCTCAAAGATTTGATCCAAGATATGGTGAAATATTCGTCAATAGTCACTTAAGAACTGCTATATCTGCAGAAGACAGACTCCGATTCCTTGCTACAGGACAGAGAGAGGTTAGGTTTCCAATCTTATTAATCTGTTTTTGTATTCAGGGTGCGTCGCGTTGTAAAGCGCCTCATGAACTTCATACATCTCTATTAATTCTGTAGTTGTAGGTCCACACCAATTGTATTTACCGGCCATGTTTACAAGCACACTTCAGACGACAGAACGCTGCAGCGATGCTAGTGCTCCACGTGGTAACATCTCACATTGCAGTGAACAGAAGACAAGCTACTTTTAACTCTACAGCGAGGCCCTAGATTTGATCAAATTTATTTGACGACAGACGAGGCAAAAGTGCCTTATCACACCATCAAACTTATGTGACAAAAATATTTGACATATCAACTTTGACAAAGAAATTTCATAGTCTAATAAATCAGTTCTTGAATCATTCTATGGCGTTACTCCTTACTAACGGCACAAACTTTTTGTACATCTTATTAACAGACGAATGATATTACGTTTTCTTCCAATTTTCTCAACAAAATGGCGTGACTTCGATACAAGACTACACTGCTTGCTGTGCAGTACTTTTAATGACCACAGCTGAGTTCTGGCAGAAAAAATTATCGCAGTACAGCCACGGCTTTGAAAATAGGTTAACATTTTTAATACGAAATTCGAAACTAATTTTTCACATTCGCACTGATGGCGAAAGAAAAAATAACTTAAAGACATAAATTCAAAACATGCACAATTATGAAGTGTTTACCTTTCCAGAACGTTGAAGAATAACGTGAAAGTATTACTGTAAGAAATACCGACAACCAACGAGTTAACAACTTCACCTCAATTCCAACCACTGACAATTGTTGGAATTGTGCGAACAATATATTTCGTGTGTGATGGCGCAAAGTGCACTGTGTGAAATAGACCTCTTTGGCGTTGTCTAACACTCTTTGTGTGCGCTAATTATTCTGTTGTGTTCGCTGTAAATTTTTATTTGTTCTTGAATGTGCAAATATAGTTATTAGTAAATTGTCCTTTTTTTCTCCTTAATACTTATTCAGCTGCGCAAATTCCAATAACAATAAACTGCAATGCAGAAAGGAAGACGCTTGATAGTACCACACCCACAGCATTGCCAATAGCTGCGAGTATGAGGACACCAACTGTACTCTTCCATGTGTTCAGAAGAAATAATTAATATGTTGAATATCCTTAATCAAGGAGCTGCTGCATGATCTGTATAGAAAATTAGTTTGCAAGGGATTTGATCAGCAAAAGTAGAGAGAAGACCGCACTGGAACGCAGTGATCATTATTTTGATTACGGGGTGGCGAAGATCGATCTTGCAAAGGGTGAAGTTCAAACACCACCATTTTCTACATTTGCGGTGGAGAGGTCCTTCATAGGTTTAGGTAGTGATCGGCTAAACTGCGATTTTCCGATATCAGTGATTTCTGTGAATGCTACTTTTCAGTATGTGTTATTCTTAACTGTGATTTGTCGCATTTAACGAATCCAGTTCTTGTATCCCTCTGCCTCGTGGTGACAGGGTGTTGTGTGATGTCCTTAGATTAGTTAGGTTTAAGTAGTTCTGAGTTATATGGGACTGATGATCATAGATGTTAAGTCCCATAGTGCTCAGAGCCATTTTCTTGTATCCCTCCACACTCAAACACTGCTATTTTTGCCATCCTGCTACTTCTGTACTCCTGCGATTTATCACCGTATGTAAAAGTTACACTTGTCCACACAGAAAATTGCATCTCAACAAGACTGTCATTAGTAAGTATGTTATACATTTGTTCTTTCGTTGGCTTTAATTTTGTATTAAAGAAACAATTGTGAAAATATTAATAGTGTAATTAATATGTAAGTAGCCATAAATACTGTAATAGTTCGTATGTAGAAAACGAATTCTAACGTATTGTTATGTTCACAGGCACCCGAATTACTTTTCAGTCACTCAGTATAGCGATAAATCGAAATATCATTGTCAACAAATCTGAAGAAATTGCCACTGCGTCTTTAGACTGTCTTCGTCAGACGATGGTTTAGTTTCTACGTGTTTCGATGAACTTAAGTGAGATTGTTATTGCCAATGAGAAACATCCCCCGGTAATTTCCAAGAATCAAAGCCTCTCGAAATAGCGGGATCCAAACGATACATAGCGAACGTGCGATCCTAAATCGATCACACGACTCTGGTGGCGGGCGTTATCAGTATGTTTACAGTGGTCACTACAGCAATGACAATAGAAGAGCATTACAAAAATACTTGTAATCACAAAGTAGACGACTTTCCTTACTCGTTGTCGGTGTTGTCGCCATGTGATGTGTACGCTACGGGAACAATTCCCTTTTTGCCATTAATTTGCGGAGCTGTCTAACTTAGAGCAACTAAGGGAACGACGGAAAACAGATGAAAATGACGATAACAAATAATTGAGCATAAAGGCCCGTCCACACGCAACGATCTGTCTGCGCAAATGTCTGCGCACATCACATCTGCACAGACAGATCATTGCGTGTGAACAGAAGATTTGCACCAACCTGAGGTGTGTGCAAACCTGGAAGTTGGAGTTCGAGGTTTGAGCGAAACCTCTCAAATCTGTCGGTTCAAACCACATCTGCGCAGACAAGTTGGAGCGTGTGGACAGGAGATCGTCGCAAATCTGGCGCGAAACAGCTGTTTGCTCAGTCTAGTGTTTGTATTTGTGTGCACAGGGCATTAAAATGGCTGATACTCGTCAGTGTTCTCGAGAGTTTGTAAGTGAATTCATTGAAATATACAGAAACCACCCATGTTTGTGGAAGATTAAAAGTAAAGAATATAGTGACCGAGACAAAAAGACAGCAGCATACAATGCTCTAATTGAAAAATTGCGGGCAGTTGGCGCCTCGGCAAACAGAGAAACGGCAATAAAAAAATAATTTCGTTGCGAACTGGCGAAATTATTTGCGGATGGATGTCGAAACTTATAATTCTCTTTTAAAGCATGTAACCCCTCATATTATGAGAAAAATACTTGTATGAGAAGGGAAATTTCTCCTCATGAACGCCTGGCAGTAACATTAAGATTCCTAGCAACAGGAAGGAGCTACAATGATTTGGAATTTTCATCTGCAATATCGAAACAAGCATTGAGTGAAATAATACCCAACACATGTGAAGCTATTTACGCTTTCCTGAAAGATGAGTTCATGAAGGCAAGTCAAGTAAATTAGTCTGTCAGCGAACTGTTTACCGAAAAAGAGTTATCCAAAGTTCAGAAATCTAGAAGATCTGGTGTAGGAGTAGATCAAGTATACCAGCCAACGTTATGGTATTTTGATCTACTTGGCTTTCTTAGTGATCAAGAAACGCCAAGACCAAGCAGGAGTACAATTGAAGATGAAATTGGAGTGCCAATGTGCGAGGAAATGGAACACGAGGTTATGTAAAACAAAACAGGTTCGCCCTGCAACTCTCGCAGTAAATTTACGTGACAAAACTGCTTTCGCTTTAGCAGCCACTGTCTGCACCATTTTGACCGCTTTCTCTGTTTCCTGCGGTTGGTCTGAATGCTTTTTGCAACACAAGTTGTGAACACAGACCACAACAGAACTTCCTCCATTTCTATTTTTCAAAATAACTTAATTAAATTTTGACGTTTTCGGGGAGCGTAGTCGCTTGCCACTGATATTTCTTTTCTACACCGACAGATGGCGGGCGAGTAGTAGATTGGGGTTTGTGTCGTGTGAACACACCACATTTGCAGCGATCTTTTGCATGTACAGACATCTGCGCCGATATCTGCGCAGACAGATCGTTGCGTGTGGACCGGGCTTAACGCCTGCCACCAGAGTCGCGTGATCGATTTAGGCACGCCCGATATGTATCGTTTGGACCCCGTGACTTCGAGAGGCAACCATTCTTGGAAATTAGCCATCCCCCATTGAGTGGCTTTCATTACAGGAAATATTAGCGGTATTACTCTGTCAATTACGTTGTTTGTAATTAGTGACAGCATGAATGATTGATAATCTTTGTGATTTTGCAGATGCGGTTCCGACTCTGATTATTGGTTGCAGTACTTTTCTATCCACATCAAGGCTCTTGAGAGAGAATAGTGAAGATTCAAGACAACTCTTAGAGGATTTGCAGTTTAAAAGTGCCGTAATTATGAAATAAGTGTGCAGAATGAATGAGTGAACTGTGAGTAATTGAAGTTATTATGCTTTTTTAAAGGAATGATAAAATAAATGTTAAATACAGTGAGTGAATAATGAAATTTTCGTTTTCACAATGCTAAGCCGTCCTATACCCGTAAATTTTCCTCCATTTAATTACTGGTAAAGACTTGTTGGGGAGTGACGTGCCCCCGTCCCCCCACCTCCCAATCCCTTTCCCCACAATCATGGTGTGTTGACGCTTTCCCCACAAACTCGATGTGGTGACGCTGACCTGTAACATAGCCCGAGGTCTAGAGTATGTGTTTTGATGCTGTTGATATGACTGGGAAGTACCGGTCTTCCAGTTAAATCAGGAATAGTTTAGGTGTAATAATTGAAGGTAGGACAGGAAAAGCTTACTTGTGTAGGTGATTGTTGTGTCGGCAAAAAGTTGTGCATGCCGTTGCCATGTTGAACATAGGTGTAAAATTGAACTGTGTCAGAACAAAAGTGAGGCATTCATATGACTCAATAATATTGTTTTCATTTCATTACACATATACAGCTGTCTTGAGTTCTGCTGTGTTAATTTGTATTTCTTTATTGGTCCTGTAAATCGTGTTTACGTACATATTTTGTACAAACGATGTAGGAAAAGTCAGGTTGGTGAAGTATACACATCATACACATCGTTATTTTGAAAAGATAAATAATTAAAAATTATTCAATACGTGTTGAATATTGATGATAAAATTAATATAATGAAATAAAATGATAGATTGTTTACGTATATTTGATCAGTTACATTATACTTTTCTGGTAAGCTAAAAACGCGGAAACAGAATAGAAGCAGTGGTCAAGCAAGTACTCTTTCAGTTTCACTTTAAACTTTTGTAAATTTTGCATCTGTTTCAAATAGGATGGCATGAGATTGTACAGCATTATGCCAGTATGATACACTCCTCCCTTCCAAATGTTTGTACTTACTATATTGTCATGTAAATAATGCTTCTGCCTAATAGGCCATTATGAGGGTGGTAATCACAGTTATACTTGAAGATATTTCAACATTGCAAAGTCCTGTAGGTATGTGGAGCATTAACCACAACTGTCAAATTGGAAGCAGAATCAAGCACATTTTTTTAGGTTACTTGTCTTTAAATGATATTTTCAGGAGAAAAAGACAATATTGCTTCTTATTGATATGATACATTCAAAGTCACGTAACTGGTGCTGAATGTGCATGTCGTCATATAATTCATCTCTTGAGGCGCAAGGTTCTTAAAACGAAGTACGAACGTCGGTCAACAGATGGCACTAGGCAAAGAATGTTAACTGCGCTTTTTAGTTGCAACTTGTGACTTCTAGTTGCGATTTGTCACAGAAGTCGCATTTGGACTCGATAGCAAATCGCAGTGAATGCGCTTAGTACGAACTTTGGCCAACAGCGGGCATTATTAACTGCGCTTTTTAGTTGCTACTTGCGACTTCTAACAACGACTTGTCACTGAAATCGCAGCTAATTCCGTAGCGTGACACCAGGTTAACAGAAAGCAGTACGAAATTGGACCAACAGATGGCAAACGGCGTGAATGTGAAATGCTACTTGCGACTGCTAATTGTGACTGAAATCGCTATTAGATTCTGTAAAGTTGTTATTGTGATATCTGTGACTTCCCAATCACTGTGATTTCTAACAGATACGTGATTTCCTGCCCACCACTAGGTTTAGTGATACAATGGATGAATAAGAAAACGGCAGAAACATAGATGGCTCCTCTTATATAACGATCGACCACTGTGTTTAGGGTAACTTAATTTTGTTAAGAAAAATTGATATGCGGGGATTTCTCAGTATTTCCATTCAATTAGCCTTTGATTAGATTAGATTTACTTTCATTCCAATTGATCCGTAGTGAGGAGGCCCTCCAGGAGGTAGAACATGTCAGACAAACAATAATACATGACAAACCGAAACAAATAAGCTAATGTACCTTCCACAGGTCCCAAGCGGCATGATCGTAATTTTTTTAATGAACACAATATGAATGAATCATTTTACAAACACTAATGCACTGAATTTAAAATAAAAAATTGTTTTTTATTTATAAGGAAATAAACCTGTAATCTAACTACTATAATACTTATTTACAATGAGCACATCACTACACTGAAATGGTGCAGAAGTTACATTGTATTTAACACACACATATCAGTTGGTTCTACTGAGAAATTCATCAATAGAGTAGAAGGGGTTTGCCACCAATAAATCCTTTATGCTTCTCTTAAACTGAATTTCATTGGTTGTTAAGCTTTTCATGGCATCCTGCAAGTTCTTGAAAATGTGTGTTCCTGAATAATGCACACATTTTTGTACAATACTAAGTGACTTTAAATTCATCTGAAGATTATTCTTATCTCTAGTATCGATTCCATGAATTGAGCTGTTGCTTTGAAAAAGTGATATGTTTTTAATGACAAATTTTATTAAGGAATAAATATATTCAGAAGCAGTAGTTAGTATCCCTAGTTCCCTAAACAGGCTTCTGCACAATGTTCTTTTGATCGAACCACATATAACTCTTACTGCAGGTTTTTGTGCCCGGAATACTTTAGCTTGGCTTGATGAATTACCCCAAAACATAATCCCAAAGGACATTATGGAATGAAAGTAAGCATAGTATGCCAGGTTTTTCATTTTTATATCCCCTATGTCTGACACAATTTACATTGCAAATAGAGATTTGTTAAGACGCTTCAACAGTTCTGTGGTGTACTCCTCAGAGTTAAATTTATTATCAATCTGTAATCCCAAGAATTTAGCACTGTGCACTTCCTCTATCTGCTTGTCATCGTATGTTAGGCATATACTCATGGGACACCCCTTCCGAGTTCTGAATTACATGTAGTGTGTTTTCTCAGAGTTTGGTGACAAAGAATTGGCTAGGAACCAGTGATTAATGCCCACAAATATTTTATCAGGCGATCTTTCTAAGACTACACTTGATTTGATATTTATTGCAATGTTTGTATCATCGGCAAACAAAACGAACTTGGCATCCAGTAATGTTACTGATGAAAGGTCATTGATATACTCAAGAAAAATGGAACCTTGCGGGACCCCACATGTAATTAGTACCCGGTTGGATGATGCCTGATAGCTTGATACATCTCTCTTTCTTAATAACACCCTTTGTTTTCTGCCAGAAATTTAAGATCTGAAGCATTTCCTGTTACACCATAATATTCTAATTTACTTAAAAGCATATTGTGATTTACACAGTCAAATGCCTTTGACAGATCACAAAATGTACCAGTTGCTTGCAATTTTTTGTCTAATGAATTAAGCACATTTTCACTGTAAATGTAGATAGCCTTCTCAATATGAGAACCCTTTAGAAATCTGAACTGCGACTTTGACAGTATGTTATTTGAGATAAGATGGTTAGGAAGCCGATTGTACATTACTTTTTCTAAAAAATTTTAGAATGCTGGCAAAATTGAAATTGGACGGAAAGTTGATGCTATTTCTTTATCTCCCTTCTTAAACAGTGGCTTAACGTCAGCATATTTCAACCATTGAGGAAATATTCCACTGATAAACGACTGGTTATATAGATAGCTTAATATGTTACTTAACTCGGAATCATATTCTTTAATTAACTTTGTTGATACTTCATTATACCCACAAGATGGTTTTGATTTTCATGATTTTATGAGGGACATTATTTCTGCTGGGGTAGTTAGGGTCAAATTCATATTATGAAAGTCACTTGAAAGGTCTGGTCTGAGGTATTCCATAGCAGCATCCACAGAACCTGACAAACCCATCTTTTCAGTAACAGTTATAAAATGTTTGCTAAAAAGTTCTGCAACGCTGCACACATCTGTCGCCAACGTATCATTTATTCTTAATGCTATTTGTCCCTCTTCATGTCTGGTTCTACCAGTCTCCTCCTTCACTATATCCCATATTGTCTTTATTTTGTTATCTAATATAATTATTTTTTCCTTGTAATATATTTACTTTGATGTCCGTATTACAGTCTTTAATATTTTGCAGTATTTCTTGTAATGTGCTGTAGCATCAACATCAGTATAGAGTGTGACCTGGTAAAGATTGCATCGGCATCGAGACACACCAATGTTGAATTTGTATCTGTCCTGAGACGCCATGACCGGCCACATTTGAACTCTTCTGTTGGGAGAGTTAATTTGGAGTTGGAACGGCTGCTAGGGTCGGGTGCGGGGGCTCATATTGGTGTGGTTCCTGTTGATTGTCTCAGTAGGTGGGACTATACCAGGCACGGCCTACATCTCAACAGGAAAGGGAAGGGGAAACTGGCTGGGGTAATAGCAGGAAATTTAAGGGGGGGAGGCACTGCCATGAATGGTAAAATACCAGTGGTTACAGGTGTTGGAGCAGCACCTTTTTTAGGATAGGTAAGACAGAAAGATGTCAAGTTCTACGAGAGGTCAGGATCGAAACAAATCTTCAGTTTAGGAAAGAAATTAAACAGCACAATTCTAGCACATTGGATCACCAATCACAGCTATCAATTATAAATTTTCACCAATCACCAGAAATTTTATCTCCACCAAGTTGTATCTCAGTCCTAGGTAATTGCATTGATGAATTAAAGTCACCCAACCCAATTGACATAATCTGCCTCTCTGAACACCATGTGACCACTGGTATAGGAACTAGGCCTAAGCACAATGAGAAACTCAGACAGGAGAGTACTGCAAATGTTAGAATAAGGAAAGGTTCTCATAAAAGTATAATTAAAAATAATGTAAGTATATTTCATCAAAATATTGGGAGTTTAAAGAATAAAGTAGATGAGCTTCTGGTTTGTTTAGAAGATTTAGAAGCTGAGAATGAAATAGATATACTATGCCTGTCTGAGCATCACATTGTTACTGATATGGATAAGGTAAATGTAAGTGGTTATAAGCTCTCTGCACATGTAATGAGAGAAAATATGGAGAAAGGAGGAGTTGCCATATATGTCAAAAGTTATCATTGTGCAAAAAGTATAGAAACAAAAAAGTTTTGTGTAGAGAAACATATAGAAGCATGTGCCTGTGAGCTTAAATTAAATAAAGGCACATTTATAATTGTAACTGTATATAGGTCCCCATCAGGAAATTTTCATCTATTTCTGAAAAATTTGGACTCCTTGTTGTGCTATCTGTCAGACAGGGGGAAGCAAATTATTATTTGTTGGGACTTCAATGTAGATTCTCTGAAAGAGGATAATAGGAAAAATGACCTTGAAGTATTACTCGGTTCTTTCAATTTGACACCCGTTATTGATTTTCCTACTCGGGTGGTAAAGGATAGCAGCTCACTGATAGATAACTTCTTTATAGACCAAGATAAGTTTAACCAGATAAATGCTCAGCCTGTTGAGAATGGTCTTTCTGATCATGGTGCACAGCTAGTTACAATATATGACATAGCTCCATTCAGCAATTCTAAACAGTCCTCCAAAGTAGTACGTTCAGTCAACGATTTAACAATTGCAAATTTCAGGGAAAGCCTACAGCAGTTAGACTGGGATGAGGTGTACCGTGAACCTGATGCCAATTTAAAATATAATTTATTTCATGACATTTTTGTAAATGCATTTGAAAACTGCTTCCCCAAGAAAATAGTTAAATATACTCGTAAGAAACCTTGTAACAAACCATGGCTTACTAAGGGTATAAAAATATCTTGTAACCGGAAAAGGGAAATGTATCTGACAGCAAGAAAGAGTAGTGACCCAGAAACTATCAAAAATTATAAAAACTACTGTGTTATATTAAGAAAAGTTATTAAAAAATCCAGGAGTATGTGTATCATGTCTGAAATCAGCAACTCTGATAATAAAATTAAAACAATTTGGAATATTATTAAAAGAGAAACAGGCCAACCAAGAGCAGAGGAAGACAGTATTACCATCAAATTGAATGAAAACTTTACGAACAAAAAGTCAGAAGTTGAAAATATTTTTAACAATCATTTTCTAAATGTTGTGGATATAGTAGGATCCAGATGTTCATTAGAAGATGCTAGGCTGTTAATGGAAGAGGCCATACCTATGCAATTTGATACAATTGAAATCTCACCCACTTCTCCCTTAAAGCAAAAACTCACATGGAATTGATGGCATTTCCAGCAAAATACTAAAAGCTTGTTCTCAACAGATAAGTAAGATTCTCAGCCACCTGTGTAATAGCTCTCTGGAACAGGGCATTTTCCCTGATAGACTGAAATATGCTATTGTTATACCTTTGCATAAAAAGGGGGATAGATCTGATGTCAACAATTACCGTCCAATCTCCCTTCTAACAGATTTATCCAAAATTTTTGAGAAAGTGATGTATTCAAGAGTAGCTTCACATATCTGTAAAAATGAAGTACTAACAAAATGTCAGTTTGATTTCCAGAAAGGTTTTTCAACAGAAAATGCCATATATGCTTTCACCAGTCAAATTTTGAATGATCTGAATAACCGAACACCACCCATTGGGATTTTTTGTGATCTCTCAAAGGCTTTTGATTGTGTAAATCATGAAATTCTGCTAGACAAGCTCAAGTATTGTGGCATGAGTGGGACAGTGCACAAATGGTTTAATTCGTACCTAACTGGAAGAGTGCAGAAAGTTGAAATAAGTAGTTCTCGTAACATGCAAAGATCAGCACATTCCTCAAACTGGGGAACTATCAAGAATGGGGTTCCACAAGGGTCAGTCTTGGGTCCTTTGTTGTTCTTATTATATATTAATGACTTGCCATTCTATATTCATGAAGAGGCAAAGTTAGTTCTCTTCGCTGATGATACAAGTATAGTAATGACACCTGAGAAACAAGAATTAACTGATGAAATTGTCAATACTGTCTTTCAGAAAATTACTAAGTGGTTCCTCGTAAACGGACTCTCACTGAATTTTGATAAGACACAGTACATACAGTTCCGTACAGTGAATGGTATGACGCCATTAATAAATATAGACCTTAATCAGAAGCATATAGCTAAGGTAGAATATTCCAAATTTTTAGGTCTGTCCATTGATGAGAGATTAAATTGGAAGAAACACATTGATGATCTGCTGAAACGCTTGAGTTCAGCTACTTATGCAATAAGGGTAATTGCAAATTTTTGTGATAAACATCTTAGTAAATTAGCTTACTACGCCTATTTTCACTCATTGCTTGCATATGGCGTCATATTTTGGGGTAATTCATCACTGAGGAATAAAGTATTTATTGCACAAAAGCGTGTAATCAGAATAATAGCTGGAGTCCACCCAAGATCATCCTGCAGACATTTATTTAAGGATCTAGGGATATTCACAGTAGCTTCTCAGTATATATACTCTCTTATGAAATTTGTTATTAACAACCAAACCAAAATTCAAAAGTAATAGCAGTGTGCATAACTACAATACTAGGAGAAAGGACGTTCTTCACTATTCAAGATTAAATCTAACTTTGGCACAGAAAGGGGTGAATTATACTGGCACTAAAGTCTTTGGTCACTTACCAAATAGTATCAAAAGTCTGACAGATAACCAACAAGTATTTAAGAAGAAATTAAAAGGATTTCTGAATGACAACTCCTTCTACTCCATAGAGGAATTTTTAGATATAAATTAAGAAAAAAAATAAATAAAATAAAAAATAAAGAAAAACAAAAAAACACAAAAAATAAAGTTGTTATATTAACTTAAGTATGTTGTTAAATTATCCTAATTATGTCATGTATTGGAAAATTCGACTCGTTCCACATCATTACGAAATATCGTATTCATGATCCATGGAACTAGTATTAATCTAATCTAATCTAATCAGAACTGTTTTGGATTGACAGATACAGTTTTCTTTTTGTTTTACAAGATACCCCTATTCCTTGATTAATCCATGGCTTCTTTGTAGACTTTGCTCTAACCTTGGGGGAAAACGGTGTTCAAATAAGGTAAGCACTTTATTAACAAAAGTGTTACATCTTTCATTCATGCCATGAGCACTGTAAACATCAGTCCAGTGAATGTCCCTGAGGAGTGTCCTAAAATAATCAATTTTTGGCTTATTGATTACCCTCTTCAGCTCCGATTTAACAGATTTTATGTCCTGTTCAGTATTAACATTTTAACAGAAGGAACTGCATGTCATGATCTGAGAGGCCATTGAGTGTTGGCTTTGTAACATAAATTTGTTCATTGGGCTTTTCTATAAAGATATTATCAATGGCTGTTTGTGAGCAATTGGCTACCATAGTGGGGAACTTTATAGTGGGAATTAAGTTGAATGATAGTAATACTAAGTCAAATAAGTTCTTATTGGGAGAGTCTTTAAGGAAATGTACATTGAAATCATCAGCAACCACTATTTCTACGTTGTCTTCACGGTCCCTGCAGAAGTAGGCTGTAATGATAAATTCTATTGTCCGATTCCACTCATCGGCTTTGAGCAATGACGTCATACCTAAGGCAAAGCCGCTACATATAGGCGGATCATACTCGCAAACAAACGAATGTAGCACACGATAAAATTACGATAACACAGAGGCAGTTATTTACTTAGTCATGAATTCAACTGAACATAAAGAAAATAATTAACAACATGAATTAAAAACAAATTTCCATGTCTTGTAAGAAGTATTCTCGTAATTTACGCGACTAGAAAAGCATAGAGGACCTGTAAACTGCGTTACAGTAAAGTGCATGGTGACGTCATACTGTTATAAAATAGTGTAAATTTTATATTAATTACTGAATGTAACGGGAGAAGCGCTCGAAAGTTGGAGTTCTTGGCGGGGAGAAACTAAAATGTATCAGAAAAACAGGAAAATTAAATGAATGGCAACAAATACGAAACAGCAGCATAAAATGTGGAGAAGCCGACACACTAAATACTACAAGGAAAGCCAATGTATGACAAACGGATGTCTACAAAAAATAAAGAATATTGGAATTGATAACTAGAATTAATCTACGTAGGTAAATCGCAGTTACAAATTTCAGCCGTTCCATGATTCGTATGTCAATTATTTTTGCAGTTGTAAGCACTTAGGCGTAACCATTTCTACGTTTGTAATTGCTCTCAAAAACTACTGCAATGTATAACAAAAATTGGGATCGTTAACCAGAACTGACCTTCTATATAAGTCAATTCTAGTTACCGATTCCAATATTAGTAATTCAAAGAGCAATTACAAATGCAGAAATCATATTAACCTACATTTTAGTGCACACACGTGCTGAAAAAACAATCTATAATGAATCATCCAATGACTGGAATCGGTAACTACGATTAACCTATATGGGAGGTCAATTGACCTATATAGGAGGTCAATTCTAGTTACAGATTCCAGTCATTGGATGATTCATTAATTAGATCGTTTTTTCAGCACGTGTGTGAACTACGATTCTGTGGGATTTCTAGATTTTTTATTGATCTCAAAACTACCATGAAAAGCTAATAAATATTGTAAGTAAAGCTCCAAAATTTTTCTCTTTTTCATGGTAATGAAGACAGTAATAGCATGTGTAGAATTCGTGTAACACTTCATTGCACACACTTGTTGTTAAAATGATCTTAATAACGAACCGTGTAATCGTTGGAATAGTAACTAGAATTAACCTATATAGGTCAGTTCCAGAGACTGATTAAGGTATTTGTTAGGTCCTACGTTTCGTCAATTTTCGTTACTTGTGCACTCGTCCCGTTAGATTCATAATTAGTATTAAAAGTTAACACTGAGTCATAATGTTATGACTTCACCATGCGCTAAACTGTACTGGATGTAAAGATTCTCTGTGGTTTTCATACTTGCATAAATTACGATAATCCTTTATTTCGGACATGAGTACTTCTCTTTTTCTGTTCTTATTTATTTTCGTTACCTTTGATTCTTTTCGGCATAATTTCCGAATATGATCAGTAGCTTTCAAAGATTGCCTCTATGTAGTGTCCCTGCCACTTTAATGCTGATGACATAGAAGTTGCAGCCCAAGAAAGAGTGTTTGAGGAGGTAGCAATGAAACACCTCCAATACCTGGCAGGATAATATGACGATAATCATCTAATGGTTAATCCATCTAAAACACTGGTCTGTGTTTTTCACTTGCAATAGAAAAGCTAGGAGAAAACTGCAAGTAACTTGCAGCAAACTACAATAGTGAGGCACCACTACATACCATGGAGAATGGTTTGACCACTTACCTACTCGACTTGCTTTCAAAGACCATTGTGAGAACATGAAGCTCAAAGTCTTCAGCCAAAATAATACTATACACAAACTCAAAACACCACAAGGAGATTCAACCAAATGTTCTATGTATGTCTGCTCTAGCCCTATGTTTTTCTATGGCAAAATATGCAGTACCATTTGGGCAGAACTCCACCCACACCAGGCATGTAGACATCACTCTTAATGAGACAACCTGCATTATCTTTTCCAGTTGACAAAATTTACCATATTCTAAGCATAGCACCCCCTGGTATTAGACGAAGAACAGGAGCAGAGGTTGATGGAAAAAAAGAAAGGAAAACATCATCACCTTCCATTTGTCGAGTAGAACTGTGGTGAGACAAGGTAAGTGGAAATGACAATCCTCCCAATAAATAAATAAAAATCTTTAGCATCTCACAAGGGAACCTCCCCATCGCACCCCCCTCAGATTTAGTTATAAGTAGGCACAGTGTATAGGACTAGAAAAACTGAACACAGATCAATCGAGAAAACAGGAAGAAGTTGTGTGGAACTATGAAAAAATAAGCAAAATATACAAACTGAGTAGTCCGTGCACAAGATAGGCAACATAAAGGATAATCTGAGCTAAGGAGTGCCGTGGTCCCGTGGGTAGCGTGAGCAGCTGCGGAACGAGAGGTCCTTGGTTCAAGACTTCCCTCGAGTGAAAAGTTTACTTTCTTTATTTTCGCAAAGTTATGATCTGTCCGTTCGTTCATTGACGTCTCTGTTCATTGTAGTAAGTTTAGTGTCTGTGTTTTGCAACCGCACCGCAAAACCGTGCGATTAGTAGACAAAAGGACGTGCCTCTCAAATGGGAATCGAAAACACTTGATTGCAAGGTCATAGTCCAACAGATTCCCCCACAGGAAAACACGTCCGATATATTCTATACGACACTGGTGACGGCATGTGCATCATATGACAGGAATTTGTTGTCGACCCACGTAACTTGTACTCTTGGCGAATGGGTAAAAAGATTCTTCTACCTTGCCTGATTTAGGTTTTCTTGTGGATGTGATAATCACTCCCAAAAAAGTGATGAAAACTTAAGAGTTTGGCACATAAACTGAAAATAAAAAAATTAAACTTTTCACTCGAGGGAGGACTTGAACCAAGGACCTTTCATTCCACAGCTGCTCACGCTAACCACGGGACCACGGCGCTCCTCAGTTCACACTAGTATTGATGTTTCCTATGTGGCACATGGACTACTCAGTTTGTATATTTTGCTTATTTTTTCATAGTTCCACACATTTTCTTCCTGTTTTCTTGATTGATCTGTGTTCTGTCTTTCAAGGCCTATCCACTGTGCCAACTTATAACTAAATCTGAGGGGGGTGCAATGGGGAGGTTCCCTTGTCAAGTTTATGTCACAACGCTACTAGAAGGGCAGACATTTTGCTGCAAATTTAAAACACAAAACATAGGTGAATAAATGACTTTTTGCTGCTGCAGCTATCCCAGGAGCCGGGCAGCAGAAATCCAACACACTAGCTGCCGCCACTCCTCGGCATCGGGTCTCGTACTGTCATGCGTTCCAAGATACAGTCAGAAACACAGCACAAAACCAGCATTCTTGATGAAATCACAGACAGTTCTCTCACTCTGAAGCTGGGCCGGAACACTTTACTAGCAAGTCACTCTCACCTCCTCGATGCTGCCACACAGACCGAGGACAGCGTGTCATCTTTTCATTGCGCCACCAGTCGCTGACTTTCTGGGCGTTGGCTCTGTGGACAGGGCCATTTTTGACTGACACGATGTCCAGCTCACATACGCCAAGAGGTGTATGAAGGTGGGGCTCCACAGAAATAACATCTGAGTCCCTTTGTCTGAGACCACGTGTGAGATACTTCACGACAGAATCGTGATACTTCATACGGGACCTGGACATCTGTAAGCAAGCCCGGGTCGTGTGGTTAACAGTCTCAACAGCCCGCACGGTATCTGGTGTCCTCTACCTGCCTACAACTCCTTTGCACCCACTACTGGTTTCCAAATATGCCACCAGATATGGAAGACTTTGAACAAACTGAAAACTGAAGTGATGATGTGCAAACAAAACGTGAAGCGATGGGGTTACACTGGTGGAATAGCCACCTGTGAATGAAGAGGACATTGAGATGCTGAACACTTCTTGGGGCCGACTGCACCAACACTGACTAAAAGTTAACCGTGGTGAAGTCAGCATTTAACCCTGATTCAGCTGCACCAACTTTGATTAAAGTTAATCGAGGGATTTGGTCACAATTAACGTTAACCTAAGTCGAAGGATCAATTATTTGGAATTGACCGCGGTTAACTTATTGTAAACACGTAACATGGCAGTGCGTTTTGACGTTTTAGATGGCACAGAAGACCAAGAAATGCTATATATTCAACATATATATTGTCACAACTGTGCCGGTGTACTTGTGGAATGGGGAAATCATTTCGAAGATTACGGTGACCGGAAATTTGAAGAGAGGTTTTGTCTTTCAAAAGAAACAGTGTGGTGGTTATTGGATCAAATCCATGATAGGTCAGAATTTCCAACTTACCGAAATAATCCGCTCTCGCCCATGAACGGACTTCTGATGACATTAAGAGCATATGTAACTGGGGCATTTAATATAGTAATTGGTGACAGTGCTAATGTTCATTCTACAATGGCACAAAGAATTACAAGTGAAATGTTGGGAATCATAGCAATGATGTCTCGTCAATACATAAAGTTTCCTTCTCGAGCGGAAGTACACTCTGTGATGGATGGTTTCAACACACTGGCTTGATTTCCTGGAGTCATTGGTACAGTGGATTGCACTCACATAAGGGTTCAGTCCCGTGGGGAACAAAATGCAGAACTTTTCTGCAAAAGGAAATCATATTTCTCCTTTAATTGTCAAACAATCAGCGACCACAATTTAATAATATGGGACACTGTGGCTAGGTGGCCTGGCTCTGTGCACAATAGTACAATATTTCATAACTGTGCTTGAAGGGCATGCTACGCATGCAGACCTTACTTATTGACACCACTTTCAAATCTACAGAGTGCGGCAGAGCACCGATATAATAGATCTCGCATTACAAGGAACACTGTGGAAAGAGAATATGGTTTGTGGAAGCGGAGATTCCCCATTTTGTCTATAGGAATGAGGTGTAATCCACAAAAGACAATGGCAATTATAGTGAGTACGGCAGTCTTGCACAATATTGCAAGGAACACCAGCAAGGAAGAGTCACCAGAAGATAAGGAAATTATGCGGCTGCTGAGGCTGTTACGTAGCGAGAGGGGCCCCGATGTTGACAATAAAGAGACAATGCCTCCCGGTCAACAAATGTATCGTGATGACACATTACCAGGACGAGCAGTTTGTCGCACTATAATTTTAAACAGATAAACTGTTACTTAATACATGTAAAATAAGTAATTATTGTTATTTTAAATTATTATAGTGCACAAATAACAACATGTTTTTTAAACATTTACATTACATTCAGTAGAACTCTTCCGCTTCCAATATTTTAATTTTTCTTTTAGTGCCAAAATTTTGAGATGTTTTATTCTCATTTCTTTCATATGTTCTATCTTCATCATTTCCAGCTGCTGCTCGAGTACTTCCACCCTCTTCTGCATCACACTGTCCAGTGCAGAGGAGGAAGTTGGTTTAGGTCTCGGTAGCATCCTTCTCTGATTAGGCCTACATTTTTCTTGTGTTCCTGCACTTGAAGGTTTGGAGAAGGGTTGTTGGACATTCTCCATAACAACCTGTGCTGGGATCAGGCTTTTGCCAGCTTCGGCAGCAATTACAGTCCCATTACTGTTTGTGGTACCACTGGCATCACCAACTGCTGCATCATCAACTACATCTACATTTAGATCCATTATTACACTGTACTGTGCATCCGAATCCAAGGTTTCTTCCAGTGGCTTCAATGATGAGCCAACTATTTCCAGTAGTTTGTAGGTACTGGTACTGCCTTCCCTCCTCTTGTTTTATAGACTTGAACCACCTCTTCAGCCAAATCCTTCTGCAACCTCCTCTTCAGGTTCTGGTAACATGCTTTAAGCCTTTCAGGCCTTCTTTTTGTTACACCTGAAATTGATATATTTTGTAGTGGCTGATATCATTTTTGTTGTGTGTATCTTGAATTGTTATTCAATATTAATCTAAGCACCATGAAAATCTGTTACATTAGTAACAGATATTTATTGATTTATGATTCAAATAAAATTTAATCTTACCTGGAGTTGAATTAAATTGTGTTGCTATATTTTTCCCATGCATCCAGTTTTTCCCTAACTGTGCAACCATCTGTTTTTTTTACACTCTAATATACTTGAATTGGAGGCAACCAACTCCAAAAGTACGTCTACTTCGAATTTGGAAAAATTTTGCGTTCTTTTCTTGTTCTCCATAGTACAGTAACAACGCTCACATTACGCCAACAATATGAAAACCGTGTGTAAGTACCACAGACCAAGGCAGTTACAACACACTTCCCACAGTCGGACAGCAAATATTATTAACTTTGCATGTATATGGGTGCTTTCCTTTTTAACACCACAGTCAAACTCCCGATTAGCTACCGGTAACCGCATTTTGGTAGTCGGCATTTGATGTTGGTGCAGGACAGGGAAAACTTAATCGCGATTAAGTTTTAACCGTGATCACGGGACCCTCTGTTATCTTGCTTTTTAATCAGTGTTGGTGCTGTTAGTCATTGCTCTGACCGAAGTTGCCTGATGCCTGCACACTGGAGGAGCTGGTTTCAGCAAACGTTATGGCAATCAACAATGCCAAATTTTTGGCCTCAAAATCAGTTTGATGGGTACAAACAACAGTGAGCCCAAAAAGTGGAGATACAGGCTTATTTGACACTGATGCCATCTGTAACACTTTATTTGCCTATGTAACATCACAGCTTTTCATATTAATGGGTTTATTCCATTCCTTTCATGATTAGGAAATTTTAGTCCAAGGCCAATATAAGAGTCGATGAATGTGGGAAACCCCCCTAAACCACCCCGATTTGGCTCATAGAATCAACTAGAATTGCAAAAAGTTAATTACCATCTCTCCAGTTTGTCACATTACTGTTTTCGCATGTGCTACTGTCTTGCGCTCGCAGACTTCGGATTTACATTAAATTTCTTACTTTTTTTCTCTTCTAGTGCAGATTCTCCGCCTCCCCCCTCCCCCCTCTTCCCACAAGTGAAGGGTGTAAGGGCTGAACAAGGAGTGACAGAAAAAATTGAGGATACAATTTCAGTGTGAATGTGTGAAAGTTCGTATCCATCATGACTGCAGACCAGCACCGAAACCACAGCTGCTCCAAGGAATCAACATAATTTCCCGCGAACAAAGTGACAACTGAGGAAACCCAAGATATATACTGATAGCCAAAGCTGCAGTATTTCCTGTTGTGGTTAGCAATACAAAATAGCAGTTTATTGGAGTCACAGAACTGTGTAACAAATAAAAAGCCAGTGCTGTAATGTACCATGCATGACTGCAGACCAGCACCGAAACCACAGCTGCTCCAAGGAATCAACATAATTTCCCGCGAACAAAGTGACAACTGAGGAAACCCAAGATATATACTGATAGCCAAAGCTGCAGTATTTCCTGTTGTGGTTAGCAATACAAAATAGCAGTTTATTGGAGTCACAGAACTGTGTAACAAATAAAAAGCCAGTGCTGTAATGTACCATGCATCTGTATCAGTCTCCTTGCATGCACATTTTATTGTCACCATGGATTACAAATTTATCTTCTTGCACTTGGAAGCAGTTACAGAAGTACCACGGCCCCACGTGTGTCTGCTTCAGGCTCCTTTTTCTCTATTGTGATGCCTTTGTCGTCCTGCAAAGCTACTTAAAAGACCACCTATTACTGAATGATTTCGAATTCTTCTTCTTTGCAATATATGTGTTCAGTTCCTATTACAATGAGTACACAGTAGCTTACACCCCAAGTTACATGACATTAGCCTTTTACAAAGTCTCTCATATGTATACGAGGGCTGTCAACCAACAACTGATTTTTCTTCCTAGAGATGTTGACAGCAAACTCTCCACTCCTGGACATTCCAGGGTCTGGAACATATCTCTTAAATGGGACATAAGCAGCGCAGAGTAACTACTAACTGCAACAAATGCTGCGATGCACTATAATATCGTCGCATACCACCCCATTTAATAGATACATGCACAAAGAAAACAAAAATTATATGCACTGAAGGTGGCTTGCAAATGTCTACTAAACTGAAGTGAAAATACTTTTAAAAATCATGGACATCATTCATGGGATTGAAAGAGGAAGGTATAATACATCACTCTAAGCCATAGTGATTTGCTACACCTCATAGTGCCCCATTTGGATGAAGTCATGACATGTTATCCTACAAATAAACTAAATCAATGTTAACTGCTTTTCAACTCCAGTCTTCAATATGTCACAGTGTTATTTTATTCATTTATTTATTTTTACATCTTCTGTCCAAAACAACAGGTCATAGTCCATAACACCTTACTTTACAATCAATTAGTATTTACTTTTTAAACAGACTTTAACTTACTTGGTTTCAAACCATTACCTGTACCTGGCTTACATCAGTCCATCGATTTAACTTGCAATATGAGAAGAAAAATTTTACTTTCACGCCGGTGTTCTTCATACCATATGATTCTTTTTTAAGTTTAACATCAAGAATGTGTGTGGTATACACACATGAGACTGTCAGAGTACATTCCAGGCTCAACCTCTAACTGTTCATCCTAGTTACTCATGAAACAGGTAAGTGATTCTTCTGTATAGGAAACTAATTCTGTTATCCAAGTAGTTTATTTAGTAGCCCACAGAAAATGTGAAAAGGAGTAAAGACTTTTGCATATGAACATTTACAAATCCAGCCACATTATTCAGTACTTTTATCGAAACTGCATAAAATCCCTGATTACTAGCACTTAATCTAGCATACGGTTAGCTACTAAGCCAGAATGCCAGGATAGATGTGTTTCATCATGTGGAACTATATTCATAAATTCGTGCCTTTCTTTGACTCTTTAACGTATCTAACAACTATTCATGGTCACATTGTAACTGACCAGACTTATTTGCATGACATTACTTATATAACCACGAACCATTCTATTGAGCAGTTACAAGTCAAAAGGAACTCGCAACACTCGGTTGCTCCTTACTCAATACTCATCTCCCTTTGCACCTTATGTAGACAACAAAGCTCAGGTACACATGTCCTCATTGATTTATTTATCCAAATATGTAACTTCAAAGAGCTGCATTATCCAGGTTACTTCTTCTGCCTTACTATCCTGGAGTAAGCTTTTGAATAACAACAAAATTATTCTCTTGCCAGACTTTGGATGCAGAAAAATGCTTCCAACACAATACTAAACTGTTACAGCAATATTGTCTCCCTATTTACTTTTGCTCTCATTATGGTATAGGTCCTTCCTTGATGGGATCCATCTAACCAGTGTCTATCATATATCTTGCAGTATTTTTCACTCCTTCTACTACTTTTTTACACTTAAGGTAGCTTACTCCCTTTTATAGCTAGAACTTACTTCTGCACTGCTAGCTTACCCAGCTACTGTGGCTCAAATGCTTTCCTCTGGCCTGAGTTCACATCATTCAAGACTTATACTCATGCATTGTCCTTGGCTTGTGCTAACATGTGTACCTAGATGTTAGCTCATTACTTACTTCCAAGGTAGATGTCTACCCTCTTCCACCTCCCCACCAACTCATTAACTTATAGTTTTTTTAATATCCTTATGCTATAATTAAAAAAGAAAAAGAAAACACTTGCCATAACGATGCAGTTGCTTCTACCTTATTATAATTTTTAAACAATAGAAACTCCAGATTGGAATATCAACAATGTAAGAAAAAGATAGATTGCTCTTACTTTCAACCACAGCCTTCGTCAGAAAAAGAAATAGAAAAACACACACACATTCGTTTGCACAGGCAAGCACACCTCAACACACACACGACTGCCATCTCCAGCAGCTCGGACCAGAATGCAACTACCAGCTGGAATGGAAGCAGCAACCTGGAGGCAGTGTGGAAGGGGATGGGATAACAGTGCACAGGTGGGGGGGGGGGGGGGGGGGGAGGAGTGCTCAGAAATCTGTGAGGCAGGGAGGTGGGGAAAATGGAGAGAAAAAGCAGAATAGCAGGGAAGGATGGGCGGGTGCATTGGCACAGGGCAGCACACAAAGAGGGCTGAAGACTAGAATAGGCAGGAAGTCACAGGACAGAGGGGGCGGAAACTGTCGGGTGGAAGGTGTGAGGACAGCATGTCACCGTAGGTTGAGGCCGGGATAATTTCGGGAGTGGAGAGTGTGTTGTAAGGAGAGCTTCCATCTGCACAGTTCGGGAAAGCTGGTTGTCGAGGCAAGGATCCAGATGGCTCGGGTAGTGAAGCAGCCACTGAAATCGGGCACATTATATTCAGCTGCATGTTGTACCCCACAGTTTAGCCGTGGCTGTTCATCCTTGCAGACGGCTGGTCGGTAGTCGTACCAAAATAACACCCTCTGATGTTTTACTTTGTTACTATCTGCTATAACATTACTCTTCTCAGTGTCTATTCTTTCTCATCTTTCCTGTGTTTATTCACCACCTTCCAAACTGCATACACTTTCGAGCGACAACGTATCGATGACAGTCCGCACACAACATACGGCTTCATGTCTGCGTGGATTGTTGATGCAGCATCCGATGTCCCGTATTCTTACCACCGATAACTACATTTATTCCTATTGATCCCACTTCCTCCCTCATCCTCACTTACCTTAGCATTTTATTTTCCATCCCTTCCCGTGCCGCACGAGCTCGTGATCCTCGACCTAACTGAAACCCCTTTCCCCTCTCTTCCTTTATCGCAACACACACACGTACTCCCATACCTCATCCGTTCTTTTCTCCCACGTTTCTCTACATTTTGAATGCATTTTTATGTGATTTCATGTATCTCTGCGTATTTCTGCATATCTGTGCGTGTCTTTACGAATTTTGTATGTCTTATCCAGCTCCCCTTACAACCATCTAATGCCTTATTTTGCCCATTTCTGCACCATTCCCATTTCCCATATACCATCCCTGACACAACGGAAATCTGCTCCATCTTTCTGTACCAGTGCAAAAAGTATGCCTTTCCTGCCTAAAACCCAGTCACATACCCTGTTTCTGAAATGTTGCCTAAGCCATGGACTCCCGCCAATGGCCTAACCGTAAAAATTCCTTTCTATGGATCCCACCCCCTCCTTTCACCATGAGCTTCACTTTTTCAGATTGCACTGCCCCCGGGCCTCTCAAACATGGTACTGCAAACAAAAAAAAAAAAAAAAATCTCAATGACACAGGCATCCCTCCACAAGATACTGCTACTGTGCAATCCGTGCTACGTACATCACGTCTCTGAAATTGAATCGCTTGCTCTCCAGCACCTGGGACAGCATTCCAGACACCACCTCCATAAGTTATCCAACCTGCTGACATCTTACTGCTGCCTTGGGGCACCACCTTCCACCCCTGTCCTATACACAGTGTTCCTCCGCATGGCGCCCAAACCCTACCTAACTGATCTTTCCAACTTGCCACATCCCCCAAAAATATCTTCCAACATTCCACCAAATCCAGAGGCGAAACATTCTGTAACACTGTTTTAACCTTTCCACCAAAGCTCTCAGCACCACTGAAGTTTCAGTCCTATTCAAAGGCCTCACTTGTAGCCCTACACCCAAGTTTAAACATACTGGACTTGTCAAAGACCTACTCTCTGTCTCCCAATCTCTCCAATGGAAACACTTCTGTGTCACCAAACCAACTTAATCCCAATATCGAACCCTGCCTCTCCCAGTTCATATTACCATTCAACTGTGATCCCCCCCCCCCCCCCCCCCCAAACCACCTGCTGGTCACCTTCCACGAATTCCTTACCTCCAACTTGGCCTCACCATCCATCCCCAGGTGCCTTCCTCAAAGGCCACAACCTCAAAACAGATCCTGGCCTAATCATCCTAACTGCAGACAAAGGTTCCATCACTGCTGTTATAAATTGCAGTGACTACCTAGCAGAAGCCCTCTGCCAATTGTCTGACTCCTCCGCCTATAAACTCTGCCTGACTGATCCCAAGCCAAAAGTCCATAATAACTTGCAATCAATGCTTAAAGCCTTAGGTTTTTCCCAGCACCTCTCCCCTGAATCCATTTCCCTCCTCATGCCTAATAAACCCCACACCCACACCTTCTACATACTCCCCAAAATCTACAAACCCAATAATTCTGGACACCCCATTATGGCTTGTTATTGTGCCCCTGCTAAAAGAACTTTAGCCCTCATTGATCAACACCTCCAACCAATTGCCCGTAATCCAGCCTTCCACATCAAAGATACCAACCACTTTCTTCTCCAAATCAACACCATCCCCACCTGTTTACCTCCTGGTTTCCTACTGGTAATAGCTGATGCCACATTCCTTCACACTAACATCCCTCATGCCCATTGCCTTACCGCTATTGAACACTACCTTTCCCGACATCATTCAGACTCCAAATCCACTACCTCATTCCACACACAACTCACTAGCTTTATCGTAACTCACTACTGCTTCTCCCTTGAAGGAGAAGTATAGAAACTAACCTGTGGCATAGCTGTGGGAAGCTGCATGGCACCATTCTATGCCAATGTGTTTATGAACCGTATAGAGGAGACCTTCCTTGCCTCCGAAACTGCAAAACCCCTAGTCTCGTTCAGGTTCACTGACAATATTTCTGTGACGTAAACTCTGGGCCAAGACACCCCATCTCCATTCCTTAACGATCTCAACACTTTGTCTCTCATCTGCTTCACTTGATTGTCCTTGATACAGCACGCCTCCTTCCTGGATGTTTTCTTCCTCCTCTCCATCTATGCTTACATTAAACCTGCCAACCACCAACAGTACCTGCATTTTGACAGCTGTCATTCCTTTCACAGCAAAAAATCCCTCCCATCCAATCTGGCCACACTGGGATGGCATATCTGCTGTGGCATGAATTCCCTTGCCCAGTATGTTCAGGATCTCACAAAGGCTTTCACAGACACGCTATCCCTCAGACCTAGTCCACAAACAGATCACCTATGCCGTTTCCTCTAACACCCCAATCCTCCTACCACCCCCTAGAACCAAGCACAAAGGAGTGCCCCCTTTCTCACCCAGTACCACCCCAGACTGTAGCAACTGAACGACATCTTTCACCAGAGCTTTGATTACCTATCATCATGCCCTGAAACGAGGGACATCCTATCTGAGATCATTCCCACCCCTCCTAAACTGGTGTTCTGTCACCTACCCAACGTCCAGAACATCCTGTCTCGGTATGTCCATCTTTTCAGAGATGGTTGCATGACTCGGCTGTTCAGTACAGAAAGTCAAATTGAGCACCTTTCAGTTCCCTAATTTCCTGTTTTTTTATTAGGCTACCAGTTTTGGCAATTTACTATGCCATCTTCAAGCCCCCTAACCGATTTGTAGGAAGACTCCAACATCAGTTCCGGTCAGCATTCCGAGACTGATATCTGCAGATTTCTGCTCGATATAGTGATCACTTCACCCAACATCTCAACAGCCCACCACCAGCTTTTCTGAACTGTTCACCTGGGAGTTATCCTTACAATACATTCTCTACTCCCGAAATTATCCCAGCCTCAACCTACAATAAACTACTGTCTCCACACCCTTCACCCAACAATTTCCATCCCCTCTGTTCTGTGGTATCATCTCCTCCCTATTCTCATCTCCCACCCTCTGCCAATGACCTGCCCATCTTTCCCTACTTCTCTCCTACCCCTCCCTTCACGCTCACCTCCCTGTCCCAGAACTTCCCGATGCTGTGCCTGTTGGCAGTCTAGCCCCTGCATGCTTCACAAGTAGCATTCTTCTCTTCCCCCACCTATACCCTTATTCTCAATAAGCAATACGGGTTTAGGAAGGGATGAAACACTTTACAAGCTGTAAATGAACTAATCTCCAAAGCAAGTAAATGCCTTGACAACAAAAGAAGTGTACCTGGTATTTTTTGTGACCTCTCAAAGGTGTTTGACACAGTAAACCATAAGCTACTGCTCCAAAAATTGGGTACCTATGGCTTCCATGGAAAATCTATAAGATGGTTTTCATCTTATCTCAAAATCAGATACCAAAGGGTGGTGATACATCAAAAGGGAGAGAAAACTTGCTCCAGCTGGAAAGAAATTCAAGCAGGCGTGCCCCAGGGCTCGATATTAGGACCACTTCTGTTCTTATATTACATAAATGACATATCTAGCTAAGTAAATACAGATACAATACTTTACGCAGATGACTCATCTGCTGTAGTCTGCTGCAAAAACACTGACGAATCAGTAGGGACCACGAAAAAAACTATACAAGAACTTGAACAATGGATAAAAGATAATGCTATGAAATTAAATCTTGAAAAAACCCAAATCGTACACTTCAGGACCAAACAAACTACTGAATGTATATCACAAATAGAATATTCAGGTAAAGAACTGACCACAGTTGATTCTGTAAAATTTCTTGGGATAACTTTAAATAAAAACTTGCAATGGACCGATCATGTGGACAGTTTACTGAAGACATTAAATAGTTTAGTTTATGCAATGAGGGTACTACACAAAGTAACAGATTTAACAGTGAAGAAAACTGTATACCACGCGTATTTCAGATATGAAACAATATTTTGGGGTGCTGAAAAGACAAACCTCCTTCGAATCTTCAAACTAAAAAGAAAAAAAACAAAACAAAAATAATAATAATAATAATAATCAGAGCAATGACAGGAACCAATAGTAGACATTCATGCAAACCACTATTCAAATGCCTGGACTTCATGACAATCCCTTCCATCTTCATGTATGAAATACTTCTCTTTGAACAGAAAAACTCACATCTGTTTGAAGGAAATACATTCACACATGCCTATGAAACTAGACATAAATTGAAATACATGCTACCTTGTCACCGACTCACAGTATATGAAAATACTCTGTATTACATGGCTCTGAAGATCAGAAATAAGATAAGGTCAATATTTGAGGAATCCACATTGGAGACCATTGGCACATACCTAAAAAGCAAATGTTGTTATAATCTAGAAGAATTTCTAAATGAATAAAAAGCAATGTTATAGTTTAGAAGAATTTATAAATAGGAATAGGGAGTAAAGATGCAAGTACAAATGGTATACTTTCGAAGCCATATAGATACAAAGTATACACGTTCACTGTATATTCATGTTTATATATATGATACGAATATAATAGAGGGAAACATTCCACGTGGGAAAAATATATCTAAAAACAAAGATGATGTGACTTACTGAATGAAAGTGCTGGCAGGTCAACACACACACAAACACAAACATACACTCGAAATTCAAGCTTTCGCAACAAACTGTTGCTTCATCGGGAAAGAGGAAAGGAGAGGGAAAGACGAAAGGATGTGGGTTTTAAGGGAGAGGGTAAGGAGTCATTCCAATCCCGGGAGCGGAAAGACTTACCTAAGGGGGAAAAAAGACGGATCCTTTCGTCTTTCCCTCTTGCCAAAGAAAAGCGCTGGCAGGTCGATAGACACACAAACAAACACAAACATACACACAAAATTCAAGCTTTCGCAAATGTCTGCTTGTGTCTGTGTATGTGCGGATGGATATGTATGTGTGTGTGTGCGCGAGTGTATACCTGTCCTTTTTTCCCACAAGGTAAGTCTTTCCGCTCCCAGGATTGGAATGACTCCTTACCCTCTCCCTTAAAACCCACATCCTTTCGTCTTTCCCTCTCCTTTCCTCTTTCCCAATGAAGCAACAGTTTGTTGCGAAAGCTTGAATTTCTTGTCTGGCTGGTTCTTAATTGCAACTAAATTCTGATTATGATACATATAAATGGAGGATGTTGCATAATATCTAGTCGGAGAGGATTGGACGTATAGAAACCCTGCCCATCCCCCTCCACCACTGACTGTGATGATGCTAACATATAGCTCTTGTAACCACAGCTGAATATTTACTGTTTAATGTATCATTTATTATTTTATTTTATAATCTCAGATTGCAAACTACATAGATCTTTTATATCCTTATATCAGTTTTTGCTGGTGGGTTGCATTTATAAAAGGGTTTATGGTAATTTGAAATCCTTCTCAATATTCGCTGGTTTTCAATGTCCATTTCCTCTCCTCATCAAAGACGCAAAAGGATGTGTATTATTGTACAATGATCAGTATGATCTCTGAACAGATGTTATCTGAGATTTATTCTTGAATTGTTTTAACTTCCTATTCATAAAAGCCTCTCATTTGCTTTATGTCATTATTAACCTCTCAGATTGTTAGTTATGTTTGATTCTCACAAGATCACATTGTTTAATTACCCCTGACTGCACCTCCTCGGTTAACTCCGTTATTATTCTCTGTGGGACAATGAAGTATGCGTTTTCTTATTTGCTTCCTAGATTCTTTTATATGTTTTCTAAATTTGCATTTGTCATACATAATTTTGTCTAAGATTTTCTATGTTTATATTTAACCCTTTGATTGCCTTATTGAATTTTGCTGTCACCTTCTCCGTAAACACTTTTGGTACCTCTTCTACAAGTCGTGACATAGTTTGGGTGGCTGCAAGCATGCATCAAACAATAACGAATCTACTGCTAAATCTTCACTGTAGCCAGCTGTTTCAGCACTGATCTAATACTGTATCAGTGTAGTGATACAAGGGATAGCAAATTTGTAGTAAAAAAATCAGTACATTACTTTACAGATGGTACTTTTAGTGCATGTATTGCATTCATTTCAAGCAAGTGTTGATTTGTGATGTCATTGTCCAAACACAAACTAATTGTGATCTAAATCCATTTTGGCAAATTAATAGTTTCTCTCAGGCGACAAAATTTTATTGATTGTGAAATATAAACTCCCGAAGTCTATTTAGAATGGGAAATATTTAATATAAAGGTGTTTTTGTTTTTCTATGCCTGAAAAGGTGCGTGAATTTGTGTGTCTGAAAAAACAGATCCCATCTTCATATTGTTAAGGATAACCTGCCATTGTCCTCCTCCTGTGCTGGATGCACACGCATTGCCTGAATTCTTATGGGACTCAGTAAGATTGTCTGCTGCGAGTAATGAGTGTAATGGGCAGGGGTACTACGAATGTAGCATATGGACGTCAATTTGGGAAGGTGGGTCTCACGGGGAGCGTGCAAGGGATAAATCTCTTCAGCCACACTATCCTCTGTGCCCTGGGTGGCTCAGATGGATAGAGCGTCTGCCATGTAAGCAGGAGATCCCGGTTCCAGTCCCGGTCGGGGCACACATTTTCAACTGTCCCAGTTGAACATGTCCGAACATGTCCGAAAGAACAGATACCATCTTCATATAGATTTGGAATAAGTTACGTGCCAGTGCAAGATTGGGCTGTTAAGTAAAATGCGGACAATGGCTATGAATAGGCTTGGATTTAATCCACAAAGCTGAAGTTAATTTTGACACAAGTGCTCATTTGGACAAAAACTAACCGAAGGGTTATTTAAAATATTGAGGATCAATTGAAATAGATACATGTATGACGCTGCTGATTGCGTTGCCAAGCAACGTCGTAAGGAATTCATTGAAACGGTTCGCGACACAGTAACGTCCATTACACACATAGATGCGACACAAATTTTGATGACGCGTGAGAATAGCAAGAGAGAGTTTACCTTTTCCATAAATACAAATTAACAAACAATGAGATTACAAACTGTTGCATAATTTCATTGTACCACTACGAAACTTGTAATATTTACCGTGCTCTTCACCGAGAGATCTCAGGAAGCCAGGACAAACAAGAAGAAAGAAGAGGTATTGGCAAATCAGACAATTGAACTCCCAATTATCTAACCCATACACCACAACGCTGCAGGCAGAGAAAAAAAAAGTCGGTTTGAATCAAACACAGCTCCCACCGATGAGACACCAGCACAATGTGGAGAGTGAACCACTATGCTGCTGTTGATGTCGTTTATTGAACATCTGACCAGACCGCAATCAGCTGCTGTATGTCAACAGGGACTGATACCACAGAAGTGTTTATCTTCCAAACCACAGACATAATATTCTCTTCTGATACTTGGATATTGTTGCAGAAATTAATATTTACTCTTCATCAAACAATGGAAACTCCAGGTGGGAATATCAACAATATAGGAAAACACAGATTGCTACTCACCGTAAAGAAGACACATCACGTTGCAGACAGGCACAATTGAAAGACACTCACATATAGATTTTGGCCGCAGCCTTCGTCAATAAAACACACACAAAAACACGACGACCGCCATCTCCAGCATGTTGGGTCGGAATGCAACACCATGTTGTGGGATGCAAGTAGCAATCTGGAGGGGTGGGGATGGGAAGAGGAGGGGGTAGTACTGTAAGGGTGGGGAGCAAAGATGAACACTGTCTGGTGGAGCGTGCAGGGATTAGACTGCCAACAGCCGCAGCGCTCAGGAGATTGTGGGGCTGGGAGGTGGGGAAAAAAGAAGAGGAGTGAGGAAAGACAGGCAGATGCATTGGTGGAGTGCTGCAAATAAACAGGTTAGGAGATAAGAATGGGGAGGAGAAGATAGGACAAAAGAGATGGACACTGTTGGATGGAGGATGTGGGGACAGTATGTTATCATAGGTTGAGGCTGGGATAATTACAGGAGCAGAGAATATGTTGGAAGGATAACTCCCATCTGTGCAGTTTAGAAAAGCTGGTGGTGGAGGGGAGGATCCAGATGGCTCAGGTAGCGAAGCAGCCATTGAATTAAAGTGTGTTATGTTCAGCAGCATGCCGTGTCACCGGGTGGTCTACTTTGCTCTCAGCCACAGTTTAATGGTGGCCGTTCATCCTGGTGGACAACTGGTTGGTAGTCATACCAATATAAAAAGCTGGTGGTGGAGGGGAGGATCCAGATGGCTCAGGTAGCGAAGCAGCCATTGAATTCAAGTGTGTTATGTTCAGCAGCATGCCGTGTCAGCGGGTGGTCTACTTTGCTCTCAGCCACAGTTTAATGGTGGCCGTTCATCCTGGTGGACAACTGGTTGGTAGTCATACCAATATAAAAAGCTGGTGGTGGAGGGGAGGATCCAGATGGCTCAGGTAGCGAAGCAGCCATTGAATTCAAGTGTGTTATGTTCAGCAGCATGCCGTGTCAGCGGGTGGTCTACTTTGCTCTCAGCCACAGTTTAATGGTGGCCGTTCATCCTGGCGGACAACTGGTTGGTAGTCATACCAATATAAAAAGCTGGTGGTGGAGGGGAGGATCCAGATGGCTCAGGTAGCGAAGCAGCCATTGAATTCAAGTGTGTTATGTTCAGCAGCATGCCTTGTCAGCGGGTGGTCTACTTTGCTCTCAGCCACAGTTTAATGGTGGCCGTTCATCCTGGTGGACAACTGGTTGGCAGTCAATTCAAGTGTGTTATGTTCAGCAGCATGCCGTGTCAGCGGGTGGTCTACTTTGCTCTCAGCCACAGTTTAATGGTGGCCGTTCATCCTGGCGGACAACTGGTTGGTAGTCATACCAATATAAAAAGCTGGTGGTGGAGGGGAGGATCCAGATGGCTCAGGTAGCGAAGCAGCCATTGAATTCAAGTGTGTTATGTTCAGCAGCATGCCGTGTCAGCGGGTGGTCTACTTTGCTCTCAGCCACAGTTTAATGGTGGCCGTTCATCCTGGTGGACAACTGGTTGGCAGTCATACCAATATAAAAAGCTGGTGGTGGAGGGGAGGATCCAGATGGCTCGGGTAGCGAAGCAGCCATTGAATTCAAGTGTGTTATGTTCAGCAGCATACCGTGTCAGCGGGTGGTCTACTTTGCTCTCAGCCACAGTTTAATGGTGGCCGTTCATCCTGGTGGACAACTGGTTGGCAGTCATACCAATATAAAAAGCTGGTGGTGGAGGGGAGGATCCAGATGGCTCAGGTAGCGAAGCAGCCATTGAATTCAAGTGTGTTATGTTCAGCAGCATGCCGTGTCAGCGGGTGGTCTACTTTGCTCTTAGCCACAGTTTAATGGTGGCCGTTCATCCTGGTGGACAACTGGTTGGCAGTCATACCAATATAAAAAGCTGTGCAGTGATTGCAGCAGAGCTGGTAAATGACATGGCTGCTTTCACAGGTAGCCCAGCCCCTGATGGGGTAGAATATACCTGTGACAGGACTGGAATAGGAAGAGCAGATTTTGCATGTGGGTCTTCCACAGGGACATGATCCTCGTGGCAAGGGATTGGGATTGGGAGTGGCATACGGGTGGACTACTACGTTGTGGAGGTCAAATGGGTGATGAAACACTAATTTAGGAGGGGGTGGGAAGTATCTCAGGTAGGACGTCCATCATTTCAGGACACAAAGATAGGTAATCAAAGCCCTGGTGAAGGATGTGGTTCAGTTGTTCCAGTTCGAGGTACTACTGGGCAATGAAAGGGGCATTTGGGCACTCCTTTGTGGCTGGTTCTTGGGGATGGTGCGAGGATTGGGTGTGTCAGGGGAAATGGCACAGCATATCTGTTTGCGGACTAGGTCTGGGGGATAATGCCTGTCTGTGAAGGGCTTGGTGAGACCCTCAACATACTGAGCAAATTAGTTTTTGTCAATGGGCAACCAAGCTACATGGGAAGGATTTTTTGCTGTCAAAGGGATGGCAGCTGACAAAATGCAGGTACTTTTGATGGTTGGTGGGTTTAATGTGGACAGAGATGCAGATGGAGCCATCAGAGAGAAGGTGATCAACTTATAGGAATGTCGCACACTGGGTGAAGTGGATGGGAGAGAAGGTGTTGAGGTTGTGAAGGAATGAAGACAGGATGTCTTGGCCGTGTCCAGGTCATGAAGATATCATCAATGAACCTGGACCAGACTAGAGGTTTGGTGTTTTGGGAGGCTAGATGGCCCATCAAAAGGTAGCATAGGAGGGTAACGAGTCATTCCAATCCCGGGAGCGGAAAGACTTGCCTTAGGGGGAAAAAAGGACGGGTATACACTCGCACACACACACACATATCCATCCACACATATACAGACACAAGCAGACATATTTAAAGTACATTATATACATATATGTTTCAAGTCAAATTACAAAAATCTTATGTAGACATTGATCTTCCTCTTGTCTTGCACGTCACTTGTGCAAAGTGCAAAATTTCATCTGTCTGCTTGTGTCTGTATATGTGTGGATGGATGTGTGTGTGTTGTGCGATTGTATACCCGTCCTTTTTTCCCCCTAAGGTAAGTCTTTCCGCTCCCGGGATTGGAATGACTCCTTACCCTCTCCCTTAAAACACACATCCTTTCGTCTTTCCCTCTCCTTCCCTCTTTCCTGATGAGGCAACACAATAAGTAATGTAGTAAACTGCAGTGGCATACTAAGGTTAAAAACATATTGGCACTTTCGAGGCAACTTCAAGAAACAATAACAAAGACAAAAAGATTAATATTGCACTACACTTGTAGACTTGTGTAGAACAGATATTACCCTCACACAGAAACTCTACATGACATGTCAGTCACACGTCTCATTAACAAACTTTACAACTGTTCCTTGACCACTTTCACCACTCAAACGATCACAAAAAAATTCAAAAACAAAAAATTACAGTGAGATGAAGGGCAGAACTGTCAAGCATGTACTGTTCAGTTGATGACTGCAGCAGCAATGTGGGAGCCAACAACACTAAAGCAACAGAACGTGTCTATGTTCCTAGAAACATGGGCACAGATGTAATTAAGCAAGACAAAACTCGATGACAAAGGAATATTACTGACTTCCACCAACCTACATCAGCATCTACTCCTCGTCACTATCTCAGCCATTTCTGCATGCTGACCTTCATCTGACTGCTTGAAACTTCCTGGCAGATTAAACCTGTGTGCCAGACTGAGACTTGAATACAGCACCTTTGCATTTTGCAACACGCCCTCACAACTTTACCTCCACTGGAACATCATCTACCTCCCTAGTTTCATAGAAGTTGTGAGGCATACCTGACGGTACTAGCACTCCTGGAAGAAAGCATACTGTATAGCAATGGCTTAGCTACAACCTAAGGGACTGTCCAGAATGTGCAGTGGAATGTGCAACAATTTGAAACTTCCCGGTAGATTAAAACTGCCACAGCTTTGAGAGCTGTTAATGAGTCAATACCTAACTAGCTCAGTCAGAAACAGCGTTTTCCCACAAAAGGCACACGTTCTGGGTGGAGTCCCACTCTGGCACATAGTTTTAATCCCTCCATTGCCAAATGAAAATTTATTCTGTTCTTCTGGCTTACGCACATAATTTCTCACGACAGTCAATCCTACAGACGTATAATTCTATGAAATGAAATAACACTGTCCAAACAGAGAACCAAAATATTACGCAAATTTTTTTAGATCATTCCCAAATTTTGAAGAACACAAGTAACAATACAAGCAAATGAGTCACTGATTTATTACACAAAGCACCTACAATGCCACTGTTAACAAATGGGAATGAGTTTTTAGTGTCACAACAATGACAAAATCGTCAGAGCACATCCTCACGAGAATCCAATTTGGGAGCAAGAGAGCGACTGAAGGCCTTATAAATAAACTGTCTCAAACATTTGTCACCAGTGGTCAACATAAACAGCCAAACAGGGACTTAAATTCACTCCTTCCAGATGAGTCCAGTGCCTTTAAAACAGTGCCCCCTAAGGTAAGTCTTTCCGCTCCCGGGATTGGAATGACTCCTTACCCTCTCCCTTAAAACCCACATCCTTTCGTCTTTCCCTCTCCTTCCCTCTTTCCTGATGAGGCAACAGTTTGTGGCGAAAGCTTGAATTTTGTGTGTATGTTTGTGTTTGTTTGTGTGTCTATCAACGTGCCAGCGCTTTCGTTTGGTAAGTCACATCATCTTTGTTTTTAGATATATTTTTTCCCACGTGGAATGTTTCCTTCTATTATAATGTTTCCTCCACATAATAGAGGGAAACATTCCACGTGGGAAAAATATATCTAAAAACAATGATGATGTGACTTACCGAACGAAAGCGCTGGCAGGTCAATAGACACACAAACAAACACAAACACACACACAAAATTCAAGCTTTCGCACTTGTGCAAAGTGCAAAATTTCATCTGTCTGCTTGTGTCTGTATATGTGTGGATGGATATGTGTGTGTTGTGCGAGTGTATACCCGTCCTTTTTCCCCCCTAAGGTAAGTCTTTCCATATCCAACTTCTAACAAGCTCTTGACAGATGTCTCATACTGCACTTCAATCAACTGAACTTTCCTCAAGAAAAAATTGATGATTCAAAAGGAGCTAAATATACAAAGAACATCAGGCACTGCAATATACCAGCACAAAATAGAAAACCATCTTTTCTATGGTAGACTACCTGTTAGAACTAAACTGAACTACATCACTGATCACAATACGCTTACTAATTTGACATCTCATCACTAGTGTTTGATGAAGCATTGCATTGACCTCTGGAACCCTTTGAAGACTTAAATGTAAGTCCTGATCTCTTCTGCATATCCAAAGTAACATGCTTCAACATTAAAATAAGTACTTAGATATGGACAGAACAGTGTGTGAAGAATCCCTGACTAACCACACACGGATTGGTAGAGTTGCATGGCCCAAAACAAATCACTTCATAAATAAAACAGATTACTTTAACGAAAAGTAATTACATTCCTGTAACTGGTGCACCCAGCACATAAATATTGATTATAAATGCCACAGAAGTGCAAATTCATACTATTAATGGTGATTAACAAATTAGTTTCACAGTGTCAAGGGTAACAACAAAACTGTCACTACATTATTTATATATGAAGATGTGAGATGGGAATGTAGGTCTCACAGGAGACGTGCACTACCCTCCGTGCCCTCGGTGGCTCAGACGGATAGGGCGTCTGCCACGAAAGCACGAGATCCTGGGTTCGAGTCAAGGTCGGGCCACGCATTTTCAACTGTCCCCGTCGACATGTAGTGACGCCTGTATGCAGCTAGGGGTATTCATTTCATTGTAATTTCATCACTACATTAATAGCAGCTACCCTCCGGAAGGCAGTCAATGGAGTAGAAATCCTGCAAAATATTTTATTACAAAGTTTTCTTTGATACAACTGGAAAAGTATACTTAAATTACTCATTTTCACAAAATTTAAGAGGTACAAAAGCAGAAAGCTTATTTACACAACATTCAATACACACTGAATAATTTTTTAGTGGACGAACTCGCCATATCTTCCGGGGTAAAACCTTCGCTATCGATCGCCTTCTTCTCTGCTCCAGCAAGCAGCAGCATCCTCGTCGCTTCTTTCTTTGTGATGGTGGCAGCCCAGTGGAGTGGCGTTTTCCCCCAACGATCGCGGGCATTTAACTGCACTGGCGATGTTAGCAGCACCCACAGGATCTTCAAATCACCTCGATAAGCAGCCATGTGCAGAGGTGTCTGCTTGTTCGAGTCTTCCGCATTGACATTTGCCCCCGCATTCAGCAGACACTTGACAGTGCGCAGTCCCACATCTGAGGCTGTGTTCAACCCAAACAAGTTATTTTTACCAGCGTTCATCACTGCCAGGTGCAGGGCTGTAAACCCACTGGTATCTCTCGCATCAACTGTTGCACCTTCGGCCAGCAGGTTCTGCAGCTCATCCACTCTGCCACATTTAGCTGCCTCTGTCAGCCTTGCTGCCATGGACTGTGTCTGGTTCACAGGTGAAGTCCTGCAAAATACACCACAGTCAGCACAATTCTCTACACTGGCGATATGGCACGTGTAATTATTACCGATGTTACAAATGCGAAAGTAACACTTTCTGTCACGCTTCACAACTAAACCGCTGAACCGAGTGGGATGAAATTTGGCACGGAGATAGCTGGAATGCTGAGGAAGAATAAAGGCTACATTAGAACACGTGTAGTACAAGATATTTACTGACTTGAAGCATATAATGCAAAATATGGAACAACAAGCACTCTTTGGACAAACTATTTACTCTTCAATTTTTGAGCTTTATCATATTTGTGAAAATACTTTTATTGTTTGATTCAACATAACAAATACAAAGCTAACACAATCCTAAATGTGTTTAATCCATACTTGCATACAAACATTATACATAAGCATGTCAAAGAATAGAAAATCCAGGACGGAATGTAACAATACGAGAGAAGGAAAGTTGCTACTCACCATATAGCGGAGATGCTGAGCTGCGATAGGCACAATAAAAAGATTCACACAATCATAGCTTTCGGCCATTAAGGCCTCTGTCAGCAGTACACACACATACACACACGCACACTCACGCAAGCGCAACTTGCACACGCGTCTGCAGTCTCAGAGAGCTGAAACTACACTGCGACCAGCAGCACCAGTGCACGATGGGAGTGGAGACTGGGTGGGGATAAGGAGGAGGCTGGGGCGGGGAGGGGGAGGGATACTATGGGGGGAGTGGGGGACAGTGAAGTGTTGTAGTTTAGACAGAGGGCAGGAGAGAAGATGCGGAGGGAGGAGAGAGGGTAAGTAGCGGAAAGGAGAGAAATAAAAATAAAAGAAATTAAAAGACTGGGTGTGGCAGTGAAATGACGGCTGTGTAGTGCTGGAATGGGAACAGGGAGGGGGCTGGATATGGGTGAGGACAGTGACTGACAAAGGTCGAGGCCAGGAGGGTTACGGGAACGTAGGATGTATTGCAGGGAAAGTTCCCACCTCTGCAATTCAGAAAATCTGGTGTCGGTGGGAAGGATCCGTATGGCACAGGCTGTGAAGCAGTCATTGAGATGAGGGATACCACGTTTGGCAGCGTGTTCAGCTACAGGGTGGTCCACTTGTTTTTCGGCCACAGTTTGTCGGTTGCCGTTCGTGCGGACAGACAGATTGCCGGTTGTTGTGCCTACATAGAATGCAGCACAGTGGTTGCAGCTTAGCTTGTAGATCACATGACTGATTTCACAGGTAGCCCTGCCTTAGTTAGTGACCGGACTGGAGTAGGTGGTGGTAGGATGATGTATGGGACATGTCTTGCATCTTGGTCTATTACAGGGGTATGGCCCATGAGGTAAGGGATTGGGAGCAGGGGTCATTTCAGGATGGACCAGTATATTGCGTAAGGTCGGAGGACGGCCGAATACCACGGTAGGAGGGGTGGGAAGGATAGTGGGCAGGACATTTCTCATTTCAGGCCACGACGAGAGGTAATCGAAACCCTGGCGGAGAATGTAATTCAGTTGCTCCGGTCCCAGATGGTACTGAGTTACGAGGGGAATGCTCCTCTGTGGCCGGACTGTGGGAGTTTGGGAGGTGGTGGGAGACTGGAAAGATAAGGCAGGGCAGATTTGTTTTTGTACAAGGATGGGGGGATAATTACGGTCAGTGAAGGCTTCAGTGAGACCCTCAATATATTTAGAGGGGACTGCTTGTCACTGCAGATGCGACGACCACGGAATTTCTGAGCTCATCCATCGCTACAATAAGTGCCTTAATTTAAATGGCAACTATGTAGAAAAGTAGTATTTAAGTGTGGCTTTCATCTGTATAATAAAAAAAAATTTCCAATACTTTATTTATTTTTAATTCCAAAACGTAATGTTCTTTGTGGATAGCCCTCATTTAATTGTCCAGGTGTTTAATTCATACTTCCATACTAATAATATTAAATGAAAAAGTATCTTTATTGATTAAACTTTTGTAACTAAACTGGTGAAGTGATTTTGATGAAAATTACGGTATATTGATAATTTTTACTTTTTGGACCGTCTGACTACATCTTAATGAAACCATTTTCGTGCCATACGCGTTTTGCCTTTGTTCTCTGCAAGGCATCTTCAGTGGCCTGGAATATGTACATATTTTTTACTATTTAGTTTACATTCTGGGACAATGTACCTATAGGTTATAAACAGTTCTGGTGGTTGTTTTTGTATGATTATTAATATTTTAAATTCTACTTACAGGTTCTACAGATGATTTTCTACATATTACGTTTCTGTTCCATTGTTGGTGCTGTTCCTCTTCTTATAATTGCCACTTTGGTTTTTTTTCCGAGATTTCACAGCACTAGGAATTGAACACTTGTTTTGGTGCAATGTTTTGGTTTGTGTTGCCAACTGCCAGATGTTATTGCCAACGACTGAATGTGTGCATGCTATCAGATCACAAATACTTCAAAAATTACGCTCAAAAGTTGACAATAACATTCAATCTTTGGTGATAACATCCGACAATTGGCAACGCAAAGCAAAACCTTGCATCCTGATCTTTAGGTGTTCAGTTCCTAGTGCTGTGAAATGTGGAAAAAACCCAAAGTGGCAATTATAAGAAAAGGATCAACACCAAAAATGGAATAGAGACGTGATATGTAGAAAATTGTATGCTCAACCTGTAAGTAGAATTTAAAATATTATTACATCATAACAAAAACCAACCACCAGAACTGAAACTTCCTGGCAGATTAAAACTGTGTGCCAAACCGAGACTCGAACTCGGGGCCTTTGCCTTTCGCGGGCAAGTGCTCTGCCAACTGAGCTACCCAAGCACGACTCACGCCCCGTCCTCACAGCTTCACTTCTGCCAGTACCTTGTCTCCTACCTTCCAAACGAGGTACTGGCAGAAGTGAAGCTGTGAAGATGGGGCGTGAGTCGTGCTTGGGTAGCTCAGATGGCAGAGCACTTGCCCACGAAAGGCAAAGGTCCCGAGTTCGAGTCTCTGTCTGGCACACAGTTTTAATCTGCCAGGAAGTTTCGTATCAGTGCACACTCCACTACAGAGTGAAAATCTCATTCTGGCAACCACCAGAACAGTTTATAACCTATAGGTACATTGCCCCAAAATGTAAACTAAATAGTAAATAATATGTACATATTCCAGGCCACTGAAGATTCCTTGCAGAGAATAAAGGCTAAACGCATATGGCATGAAAATTGTGTTTGATTCAGTAGTAGTCAGACAGTCCAAAAATAAATATAAAAATAATCAGTATACCATAATATTACATGCAACTGAGGAAGACAGGAGTACAAAAGTTGAAGATCTGGATGACGTTTGGGTCGGAGACAGCTTGAACGCTGAGGATGAACATATGCTACTTCAAAAAAAAAAAAAAACCCTAAAAGCAAGAAAAATAAATCGACCCCAAAGAGTGTGATGCGGCGCTTGCTCGTTTATTGGGCAGTGATGGTGCTGGTGATATGCAAGCACATCTGCATGCAACAGTTAGAACACAATAAGTAATGTAGTAAACTGCAGTGGCATACTAAGGTTAAAAACATATTGGCACTTATTGGCACTTTCGAGGCAACTTCAAGAAACAATAACAAAGACAAAAAGATTAATATTGCACTAGACTTGTAGACTTGTGTAGAACAGATATTACCCTCACCCAGAAACTCTACATGACATGTCAGTCACACGTCTCATTAACAAACTTTACAACTGTTCCTTGACCACCTTCACCACTCAAAAGATCACAAAAAAATTCAAAAACAAAAAATTACAGTGAGACGAAGGGCAGAACTGTCAAGCATGTACTGTTCAGTTGATGACTGCAGCAACAATGTGGGAGCCAACAACACTAAAGCAATAGAACGTGTCTAGGTTCCTAGAAACATAGGCACAGATGTAAGTAAGCAAGACAAAACTCGATGACAAAGGAACATTACTGACTTCCACCAACCTACATCAGCATCTACTCCTCGTCACTATCTCAGCCATTTCTGCATGCTGACCTTCATCTGACTGCTTGAAACTTCCTGGCAGATTAAACCTGTGTGCCAGACTGAGACTTGAATACAGCACCTTTGCATTTTGCAACACGCCCTCACAACTTTACCTCCACTGGAACATCATCTACCTCCCTAGTTTCACAGAAGTTGTGAGGCATACCTGACGGCACTAGCGCTCCTGGAAGAAAGCATACTGTATAGCAATGGCTTAGCTACAACTTAAGGGACTGCGTCCAGAATGTGCAGTGGAATGTGCAACAGTTTGAAACTTCCCGGTAGATTAAAACTGCCACAGCTTTGAGAGCTGTTAATGAGTCAATACCTAACTAGCTCAGTCAGAAACAGCGTTTTCCCACAAAAGGCACAGGTTCTGGGTGGAGTCCCACTCTGGCACATAGTTTTAATCCCTCCATTGCCAAATGTAAATTTATTTGGTTCTTCTGGCTTACGCACATAATTTCTCACGACAGTCAATCCTACAGACGTATAATTCTATGAAATGAAATAACACTGTCCAAACAGAGAACCAAAATATTACGCAAATTTTTTTAGATCATTCCCAAATTTTGAAGAACACAAGTAACAATACAAGCAAATGAGTCACTGATTTATTACACAAAGCACCTACAATGCCACTGTTAACAAATGGGAATGAGTTTTTAGTGTCACAACAATGACAAAATCGTCAGAGCACATCCTCACAAGAATCCCATTTGGGAGCAAGAGAGCGACTGAAGGCCTTATAAATAAACTGTCTCAAACATTTGTCATCAGTGGTCAACATAAACAGCCAAACAGGGACTTAAATTCACTCCTTCCAGATGAGTCCAGTGCCTTTAAAACAGTGCCCTCTCAATCCATCATAGTTAATTTTAAAGACAATGAAACATATACTACCACCGAGAACACACTGCGGAAGCCATCTGTGAAAGCATTGAAAGAGCTGCAGACGGAATAGTACTGTCTTCCTGCCTATAATGCCCTCTGATAATAGTTCAAGGGCTACAGATGATCACCTCGAGGGCAAATAGTGTTCAACCAAGTAATTAGTTAATGTTACCAAGCAACTAGATCATCTACATCCATACTCCGCAAGCCACCTGACGGTGTGTGGCAGAGGGTACCTCGAATACATCTATCAGTTCTCTCTTCTATTCCAGTCTCGTATTGTTCGTGGAAAGAAGGATTGTCAGTACGCCTCTGTGTGGGCTCTAATCTCTCTGATTTTATCCTCACAGTCTCTTCGCAAGATATACGTAGGAGGGAGCAATATACTGCTTAACTCCTCGGTGAAGGTATGTTCTTGAAACTTCAACAAAAGCCCGTACCGAGCTACTGAGCGTCTCTCCTGCAGTCTTCCACTGGAGTTTATCTATCATCTCCGTAACGCTTTTGCGATTACTAAATGATCCTGTAACAAAGCGCGCTGCTCTCCGTTGGATCTTCTCTATCTCTTCTATCAACCCTATCTGGTACAGATACCACACTGCTGAGCAGTATTCAAGCAGTGAGCGAACAAGCGTACTGTAACCTACTTCCTTTGTTTTCGGATTGCATATCCTTAGGATTCTTCCGATGAATCTCAGTCTGGCATCTGCTTTACCGACGATTAATTTTATATAGTCATTCCACTTTAAATCATTCCTAATGCCTACTCCCAGATAATTTATGGAATTGCTGACCTGCTATATTGTAGCTAAATGATAAAGGATCTTTCTTTCCATTAATTCACAGCACATTACACTTGTCTACATTGAGATTCAATTGCCATTCCCTGCACCATGCGTCAATTTGCTGCAGATCCTCCTGCATTTCAGTGCAATTTTTCATTGTTACAACCTCTCGATGTACCACAGCATCATACACAAAAAGCCTCAGTGAACTTCCGATGTCATCCGCAAGGTCATTTATGTATATTGTGAATAGCAACGGTCCAACGACGCTCCCCTGCGGCACACCTAAAAATCACTCTTACTTTGGAAGCCTTCTCTCAATTGAGAATGACATGCTGCGTTCTGTTATCTAGGAACTCTTCAATCCAATCACACAATTGGTCTGATAGTCCATATGCTCTCACTTTGTTCATTAAACGACTATGGGGAACTGTATCGAACGCCTTGCGGAAGTCAAGAAACACGGCATCTACCTGGGAACCGGTGTCTATGGCCCTCTGAGTCTCGTGGATGAATAGCGCGAGCTGGGCTTCACACGATCGTCTTTTTTGAAACCCATGCTGATTCCTGCAGAGTAGATTTCTAGTTTCCAGAAAAGTCATTGCACTCTAACACAATGTGTGTTCCAAAATTCTACAACTGATCGACATTAGAGATATAAGTCTATAGTTCTGCACAATCCCTTCTTGAAAACGGGGATGACCTGTGCCCTTTTCCAATCCTTTGGAATGCTACACTCTTCTAGAGACCTACGGTAGACCGCTGCAAGAAGGGGGGCAAGTTCCTTCACGTACTCTCTGTAAAATCGAACTGGTATCCATCAGATCTAGCAGCCTTTCCTCTTTTGAGCCATTTTAATTGTTTCTCTATCCCTTTGTCGTCTATTTCGATATCTACCATTTTGTCATCTGTGCGACAATCTAGAGAAGGAACTACAGTGCAGTCTTCCTCTGTGAAACATCTTTGGAAAAAGACATTTAGCATTTCGGCCTTTAGTCTGTCATCCTCTGTTTCAGTACCATTTTGGTCAGAGTGTCTGGACATTTTGTTTTGATCCACCCTACTGCTTTGACATAAGACCAAAATTTCTTAGTATTTTCTGCCAAGTCAGTACATAGAACTTTACATTCGAATTCATTGAACACCTCTCGCATGGCCCTCCTCACATTACATTTCGCTTCGCATAATTTTTGTTTGTCTGCAAGGCGTTGGCTATGTTTATGTTTGCTGTGAAGTTCCCTTTGCTTCCGCAGCAGTTTTCTAACTCTGTTGTTGTACCATGGTGGCTCTTTCCCATATCTTACGATCTTGCTTGGCACATACTCATCTAACGCATATTGTACGATGGTTTTGAACTTTGTCCACTGATACTCAACACGATCTGTACTTAAAACAAAACTTTTGTGATGAGCCGTCAGATACTCTGAAATCTGCTTTTTGTCACTTTTACTAAACAGAAAAATCTTCCTACCTTTTTTAATATTTCTATTTACGGCTGAAATCATCGATGCAGTAACCGCTTTATAATCGCCGATTCCCTGTTCCGCATTAACTGTTTCAAATAGTTCGGGTCTGTTTGTCACCAGAAGATATAATATGTTATCGTCGTGAGTCATTCTCTGTTTAACTGCGCAAGGTAGTTTTCAGATAAAGCACTTAAAAAAATTTCACTGGATTCTTTGTCCCTGCCACCCGTTATGAACGTTTGAGTCTCCCAGTCTATATCCAGCAAATTAAAATCTCCACCCAGAACTATAACATGGTGGGGAATCTACTCGAAATATTTTCCTAATTATCCTTCAGGTGCTCAACCACAACAGCTGCTGAGCCAGGGGGCCTAAGGAGACATCCAATTACCATGTCTGAGCCTGCTTTAACCGTGACCTTCACCCAAATTATTTCACATTTCAGATCTTCGTCAATTTCCTTCGATACTACTGCACTTCTTATCACTATAAACACGCCTCCCCTTTCACTGTCAGCCTGTCTCTGCGGTATACATTCCAATCTGAGTTTAGAATTTCATTACTGTTTACATCTGGTTTCAGCCAACTTTCTGTCCCTAGTACTATGTGGTCATTGTGACCGTTTATTAATGAGAGCAGTTCTGGGACCTTTCTATAGACGCTCTTGCAGTTTACTATTAGCACATTAATATTGTTATTCCCTGTTGCATTTTGCCTACTCCTACCTTGCCATGTCTCAGGAGGCGTCTTGTCGGACCTAGGGAGGGAATTCTCTGACCTAAAAAACCCACATGTGATGAGTACAGGGAATTTTTTTGCCTTTTTTACACACACACACACACACACACACACACACACAATGCTGCTCAGACCTGATGTTTGGTGCTACCGCCGCCGCCGCCGCCAGAGTGCAGATTTGTACTGCGGCCTCTGCATTGCTCCTCAGCACATTTATCCAACCGGCAGAGATCATCACCTCGGGATGGCTCGCTATGAAGTTCACAGCTGCACTCTCGAGCCGCGAACAGGAGTGCAGCACAGCTAGGACTGCAGTGGCGGCAGCGTTGTCCACACTCAGGCCCTGCGCCAGCTGCTGCTCGCACCTCTTTTTGAGCAACGGCAGGTCGTACTTGTCAGAGGCGGCCAACAGCTCGGCTGCCATGCTCGCTAGCTGCGGAGCTTCGTCGGTGTACACGAAACGCAGCAGCTGCCTCAGCACAGCTTCCCGCACGTCAGTTATCTCGATTCGACGACTGCGGGCTTCTTTCGTGTCGTTCCGGAACGTGGCAGCAAAGACGGGGCTCCTCGCCGCTAACACGAAACTGTGGGCCGGCAGCTGCGAGGTGCCGACCACCAGGGTCACGTCCGCACCCTCGCCGGATTCTAACAGAGCACCCATATCGCTCGCGAAACTGCCATCCTTAGTGTCGGTTGTAGCCATTACGATCGCTTCTGAAACACACGTGACACAACTTTAATTTTCAAACGTTACTAAATAGCAAATCTGTAGATTCTTTACATCTCTTATCAAACAAACACGTATTTCTCCTCCCAGCATTCATCCTTATTTAGCAGAATTGTAGTCTGTGTGCTGGTCACAACTACTTGTCTTCATGTATTTATTTCATACCCTGAATTGTCCTGTGGACTGCATTACTCAAGCACTGCTCAGATTAATCTGAATTCACTGTTGTGTTGCCTGTATAAACTAGATGAAACAATTTTCCTTCATCAGACCTGTCACCAGAGCCGCTTCTTACGGATGAGCCAGTATTCATTCCAGGAAAAAACTTCCTATCAAACACTGCATAATGAAAAACCGTGTACTATTTCAGAGAGAGAAAACACAGCAGAAGTCCCCTTTGGTGTGACAGTGACAGGAATGTTTCGGTTTGTGCCCCGCTTAAATGATGTGTTTGGTTACACTGTTTAAAAAGTTAAAAAAAGTGATACTAAAATTAAAAAATATTTCCCTGGAAGATCTGGGGAATACTTCCCTGCCTCTCCTCCAGAAAACACACACACACACACACACACACACACACACACACACACACACACACACTTGAAATGGAGGCAAGAGCTTGAGGAAACAATAACTGATCAAAAGGCAGATATATGTGTCTGGATGAGCACTGAACTAAAAGAGCATGGGCCAGCCACTTGGTGACACTCGACCTCCCACCTATGAGCTTAGGCTGTGGCCCAAATATGCTTTCTTACTCTCGTCTCACAGTCAGACAATAAAGAGGTCAGCTTCACCAGTCAAATTTAGTGTTATCACCTGGTAAGAAGATAAAATGCACTATTAAAACGTGGTACAAGGTGACTGTACACCATAAGTACCATATTCTGCCGGTAGCGTTCTCGCTTCCCACGCCCGGGGTCCCGGGTTCGATTCCCGACGGGGTCAGGGATTTTCTCTGCCTCGTGATGACTGGGTGTTGTGTGCTGTCCTTAGGTTAGTTAGGTTTAAGTAGTTCTAAGTTCTAGGGGACTGATGACCACAGATGTTAAGTCCCATAGTGCTCAGAGCCATTTGAACCATTTTTGAACCATATTCTGCAGTGGGTGGGATCCCGCCTCCACCGCCCCCAAACAAATTCAGGTATAAAGCCACGCTTTTATATATAACGTACAAATCACAGAGTTGAAGGTGACTCTGTGTCGTCACAGTGGATGCTGTGAGCTACACCACGGCCAGACAGTCCACTTCCTCGACCGTAGCTTGTCGTCTTTCACTGCCAGACATTCCTGCTGTAAGAGTTTCTGACTTTCTGACTCAAGAGCAGGGGACTGGCACACACTGTCACACAGGCTCCCCTGCGAGCCTTCTTGGCTGAGGTATCTGTTAGCTCGTTTCCCCATACTTGAACATGTCTCTATATCTGGCAGCACAATATGTACTACTGTAGTGAGACACAAAGAGAGGCTTCTGTATTCTGGGTTTTTTCTCTGCTGGGTTCGTAAGTTTTGGTGCTTGTTGTGCACAGAGGGAATCACATCAAATGGGAAGTTTCTTCCCCTGATGACATATTGCGCCCCAGTGCCTTCACGGTTCCTTAGCACTAGATGCTCTCTCATCTTGCAACCATGTTGAAACCGGAATGACCTCAGCGAAGGCTACTGAGCAGCCAAGGGCATCACATGGTGCTTGTATGAACCATTTTAAAAACAGACTACATTTTGAGAGCATTCTTTTCCAAACATAGTTAATTCTAAAATAATAATGGGCTTTGTAAGATGCTAAGATGGGTTTTTTCTATATACTATTGCATAACAACAATATAAGCCACACACATTTCTGAAAGAACACCGTCACGGAGTGGAACACATGTGAAAGCGGATATGAATACACTTTGAAAGTTCATTTACACTTCCTCACTTTTGAGAGATCAAATCAACTTTGTGTGTGTGTGTGTGTGTGTGTGTGTGTGTGTGGTGTGCGTGAGAGAGAGAGAGAGAGAGAGAGAGAGAGAGAATCATCTTTATTCCTACATCTCTAATAAGCACACTAGAAAAAAATTAGTCCATCCAGGACATATCATACTGATATCATGTAACAGAAAATATGGCCTTTATAACAGCTTCAATTCAGTGAGGAAGAGAATTGACAAATGTATCAGGTAGGCCAAAGTCACTTACCAATGATTAAATTCCACAGAGCTACCCAATCCATTAATGATTCCTATGTTTCACCCAGTGCTTCAAATAGTCCCAGATCTTTGCTACAGGTTTGAGATCAGGTTAATAAGTAGGCCGGTCAAGGTGCAAAAGTGTCCCAGATTTTCTGTTAAATGAGGAAACATATGACTGTACGAGGTGCATTCAAGTTCTAAGGCCTCCGATTTTTTTTCTCCAGACTGGAAAGAGATAGAAACATGCGCATTGTTTTAAAATGAGGCCGCGTTCATTGTCAATACGTCCCAGAGATGGCAGCACCGTACGGCAGATGGAATTTTACCGCCACCGGCGAGAATGGGAACTGTTTTAAATACTTAAAATGGCGACGTTTTCCTTACTTGAACAGCGTGCAATCCTTTGTTTTCTGAATTTTCATGGTGTGAAACCAATTGAAATTCATCGACAGTTGAAGGAGACGTGTGGTGACGGAGTTATGGATGTGTCGAAAGTGCGTTCGTGGGTGCGACAGTTTAATGAAGGCAGAACATCGTGTGACAACAAACCGAAACAACCTCGGGCTCGCACAAGCCGGTCTGACGACACGATCGAGAAAGTGGAGAGAATTGTTTTGGGGGATCGCCGAACGACTGTTGAACAGATCGTCTCCAGAGTTGGCATTTCTGTGGGTTCTGTGCACACAATCCTGCATGATGACCTGAAAATGCGAAAAGTGTCATCCAGGTGGGTGCCACGAATGCTGACGGACGACCACAAGGCTGCCCGTGTGGCACGTTGCCGAGCAATGTTGACGCGCAATGACAGCACGAATGGGACTTTCTTTTCGTCGGTTGTGACAATGGGTGAGACGTGGATGCCATTTTTCAATCTAGGAACAAAGCGCCAGTCAGCTCAATGAAAGTACACAGATTCACCGCCACCAAAAAAATTTTGGGTAACCGCCAGTGCTGAAAAAATGATGGTGTCCATGTTCTGGGACAGCGAGGGCGTAATCCTTACCCATTGCGTTCCAAAGGGCACTACGGTAACAGGTGCATCCTACGAAAATGTTTTGAAGAACAAATTCCTTCCTGCACTGCAACAAAAACATCCGGGAAGGGCTGTGCGTATGCCGTTTCACCAAGACAAAGACAACGCACCCACACATCGAGCTAACGTTACGCAACAGTTTCTTCGTGATAACAACTTTGAAGTGATTCCTCGTGCTCCCTACTCACCTGACCTGGCTCCTAGTGACTTTTGGCTTTTTACAACGATGAAAGACACTCTCCGTGGCCGCACATTCACCAGCCGTGCTGCTATTGCCTCAGCGATTTTCCAGTGGTCAAAACAGACTCCTAAAGAAGCCTTCGCCGCTGCCATGGAATCGTGGCATCAGCGTTGTGAAAAATGTGTGCATCTGCAGGGCGATTACATCGAGAAGTAACGCCAGTTTCATCGATTTCGGGTGAGTAGTTAATTAGAAAAAAAATCTGAGGCCTTAGAACTTGAATGCACCTTGTAGTGTGAAGCCCTGGCTCACCAAATCGTAATGCCAGGAGTAACACCACAGTGGCATTGTTAAGAATAGGTCCTCTCCCCAGATGAGCCCTGTACTCTGCCACTGTCATCTGGAGTAGTGCAGAACCATCATTCATCAAACACAATGTGAGGCCATTCTTTAGTAATCTACATCTACATATATACTCTGCAAACCACCATGACATGCGTGGCAGAGGGTACATCCCATTGTACCAGGTATTAGGGTTTCTTCCTGTTCCACACATATACTGAGCACAGGAAGAATGATTGATTGAATGCCTCTGTGCATGCAGTAATTATTCTTGCCTTATCCTCAAGGTCCACGTGTGAGCGATACGTAGGGGTTTGTAGTATATCCCTAGTGTAATAATTTAAAACGAATTCTTTAAACTTTGTTAGTAGACTTTCTCGGGATAGTTTATGCATGTCTTCAACAGTCTGCCAGTTCAGTTCCTTTGATATCTCTGTGACACTCTCCCACGGATTAAACAAACCTGTGACCATTTGCAATGCCCTTCTCTGAAAACGTAAATTTCCCCTAGTCAAATGCTTTTCAGAAATCAAGAAACACTGCATCAACCCGTTGCCTCGATCCAAAGCTTTCGGTATGTCACGAGAGAAAAGTGCGTGTTGGGTTTAACACAATCAATGTTTTTTAAATCTGTGCCGGTTGGCACAGCGGAAGTTATTCTGTTCGAGATACCTCATTATATTTCAGCTCAGAATATGCTCTAAGATTCTACAAAAAATCGACGTCAAGGATATTGGATGGTAGTTTTGTGGATCATTTCTGCTCCTCTTCTTGTAGACAGGTGTGACCTGTGTCTTTTTCCAAGAACTAGGCACGGTTTTTGTTCGAGGCACCTACGATAGATTATAGTTAGAAGAGAGGCTAACAAATTCAGTACACAGTCCGACAGGGAATCCATCGGGCGCTGTAGCTCCGTTCAATTTTAAAATTTCATCTGTTTCTCACACCACTCTAAACGCAGCTGTCAGTGTTATAATGTTAATGGCAGACCATTCCCTAGTCCAGCTGCTGCTAATCTTCAACCAATCGTGTGGGATGACAGAAGTTGCAAGGAATCCATTACCTGTTCTCAAACTGCAGCGACAGCTGTGAAGGGGTTACAGTGTGCTCAGTATACATGGCTATCCTCCCTTATGGTAGTCAGATGTGGTCGACCGGTAGTTCGACAGTGAGTACGAGCGCCTTCAGATACCCGTGCAAACGACATCGAGCCACTGTCAAATCTGAAAGCACCGTAAATCTGGATACTGCAAGATCTGAACAACTGGCCAAAGAGAATCAGAATGAGGCTCCTTTCCAACTCTGTCCGATACTGATACTGCTCCCTCACACAAGTATGTGGCATCTACATCTACACTCCAGCCACTATGTGATGTATGGCAGAGGGTACCTTGAACCACCACTAGTCATTTCATTTCCTGTTCCATCCCAACCACTTAAGCAGTTGTCAAGAATGAGTCGCACTAGAGTTCTGTACGCAGATGCCTTTACAGATGGTACACACATTTCTTAAACTCACCCAATACGCTGAAGCTGGCAAGTTGCCTTTCCTACTGCAGTCATTACACGCTCGCTCCATTTCGCATAGCTTTGTAACATTATACCCGTATTTGGGAACCGATTCCACATGCTTGTACTTCTGTTAACAGTCACCTACATGTCAATCACATTGATCATACAACATCCGATCCTGTTTGCGTCCCTTTTATAACAACACTAACATTAATGTGCTCTGCTGGCCATTCTACTCTCACAGAGAATTGCAACTCAAATAGTTTTTATACCCACCAATAGCACATATATGTACAAAGTTAAATTGACATCCAATTGTGGATGCTTCAATTTTTTTGTCAGGCAGTGTATATCAGGAAGAGAAATGGACAAAGGATCTAGTTCTGAGGTTCACCTTCTGTAACTGTTTCAATGGTACATTGAAAGTTCACAGTTTAACATCAATTTGTATATTAGTTTAACGCATTGCTTACGATTCAACAGGTATGTGGTTATAATGTGCACGGATCGATCCCCGGTAGATTATGACTTCAGCTTTCTTAGAAGTAACCTATGGTTTACAATGCCTAAAGCTTTTGCCAGGTCTAAAAATATGTCTGTAATAGGCAACCTCTGGTCCAACAGACAGAAAGCTATGGTCATGCTTAGCTCTTTTTTGGAGCCTGTGACAAAAATCTATTACCACTTTGAATTTTGTGAAAGAGTCAATATTCTGGAAAGGGCAATCATTTCAAATATCTTGCTAAATATGGGAATTAATGAGTCGTCTATAGTTGGAGAGTGCTTCCGCACTTCTATTTTTATACAATGGTTTCACAGTACTCACTTTTAGAATGGTTGGATGCATATTTATAGTAATGCTGCAGTTAATCAAGCAGGTAAGACATTTTAAGATTCCTTTTCAGCACACCTGCAATAAGTAAGTCATGCCATTCAGATTCCATCACCTGACAAAAGTAGCAAGAATAACGAAAATCAAATCTACCATATTTAGGCAAATCTAAAGCGCAATTGAATGTAATATGGACACTTATTTTAAAAATTAAAATAATAAGAAAGACTTTGTTGGCACATCACAGGTACACAAAATTTATTTTACACAATACACAAAACTATCAAAACAACAACAACTCTTAATCCCCTGTTAAGTGATACAGTCATTATTAAAAAAGAATGCTCAACTTGATCACCTACATGACATGGAGACATACATACCATAAATTACAGGCATTACTAATCATTATTCACAAATTTCATAATTACTGGTATCCTCTGAGGAGCCTACACCAGAAATAGGTTCAATTTACTCTTTCCCTATCATTCCCTGCGTCCTTCCAGAGCACATTATCTTCACTGCCATCCAGAGTATTTGAAATATAGCATTTCTTGAACAATTTAATGATCGCAGGTGCTTTGACGCTTTTCCAGGCAGCCAAAAGCCAGCCTGCAATAATCTGAGGTGCAGCACTCTTAATTTTCCCTGACAGAGTCAGCTCACAGTTTGATTAATAAAACCAATTTTCGTACTGTTCCTGAAAGTAACTTTTGACAGATTTATTTATACTAACATCCAGAGATTGTAACACAGAAGTCATTCCTCCAGCACTGGTTAGGCTGTGGATCTATGTTATTATGTCGTCAGTGAGATGACCGTGAAATGCATCAAGACAAAGCGTCGCTAGTGGTTTGGAAGGCGCGCCATGACAGAGACCCCTTATGAATCACAGCTAGTGAAGCATAAACGTTTCTGTCATTCATCCCTTCTCCCGATTGCGAACAGTGTCATCATCAGGGGACAGCTTTTCATTTTTAGAGATCTTGGGTCAGATTTCCAGACTTAAGTGGGTGTGACATTTTTTTTTATAACACGAGACGCCACGCTGCGTACTTCGTACACGCGTAAAGTTTTGTTTCCATTTGTTGTGGTCTTCAGTCCTGAGACTGGTTTGATGCAGCTCTCCATTCTTCTCTATCCTGTGCAAGCTTCTTCATCTCCCAGTACCTACTGCAACCAACATCCTTCTGAATCTGCTTAGTGTATTCATCTCTCGGTCTCCCTCTACGATTTTTACCCTCCACGCTGCCCTCCAATGCTAAATTTGTGATCCCTTGATGCCTCAAAACATGTCCTACCAACCGATCCCTTCTTCTAGTCAAGTTGTGCCACAAACTCCTCTTCTCCCCAATCCCATTCAATACCTTCTCATTAGTTATGTGATCTACCCATCTGATCTTCAACATTCTTCTGTGGCTCCACATTTCAAAAGCTTCTATTCTCTTCTTGTCTAAACTATTTATCGTCCATGTTTCACTTCCATACGTGGCTACACTCCATACAAATACTTTCACCGATACTGAAATCAATACTCAATGTTACCAAATTTCTCTTCTTCAGAAACGCTTTCCTTTCCATTGGCAGTCTACATTTTATATCCTCTCTACTTTGACCATCATCAGTAATTTTGGTCCCCAAATAGCAAAACTCATTTACTACTTTAAGTGTCTCATTTCCTAATCTAATTCCCTCAGTATATTGCCCGACTTAATTTAACTACATTCTACTATCCTCGTTTTGCTTTTGTTGATGTTCATCTTATATCCTCCTCTCAAGACACTGTCCATTCCGTTCAACTGCTCTTCCAAGTTCTTTGCTGTCTCTGACAGAATTACAATGCCATCGGCGAACCTCCACGGATTTTAATGCCTACTTCGAACTTTTCTTTTGTTTCCTTTACTGCTTGCTCAATATACAGATTGAATAGCATCGGGGAGAGGCTACAACCCTGTCTCAAAAAACAAGTAAGTTCCTACACGCCCATGTCAGAACCTCGGAACACTAATCCGAAAAAGTAGTTAAAAGCAACTACACATTTCCTAATTGATGGAAGCAAAGAGCGAAAGAACCACAAAATACACTGTAGAGACAACGGCAATCACGAACTTAAGATTAAATGTTCTCTGCCATATTGCTATGATGGACAAAAAGTAAAACATGGTTGACAGACCGGAAACACACATCAGTATGTAAGTGGTTAAAAAAAAAAAAAGGAAATGGCAAACAGTCAGGAAACGGCAAACCGTCATAGGTTGACGATAGTGAGCACAAAGTGGTGAGGGAGCACCACTTATAAAAGTCACGGTGGGTCCATCAAGACTGAACAATTGGAAGATTCCCTGGACCTGTTGCACTACAGGATGGACTGTATACAGCAAACAAATACCGGGCAGGGTACTCTGCTGTAACTACTGAGCAGTGTTCCGGAAGCCGATACTGAAAATCGTCGGTGCCGACGCGAAGGCGCACCCGACACCACAGTCACTCCGAGAGCCACCAGTGTACGCAAAGGTACTATCACAAGGTTCCATGCAAAGGTCGAGAAAATGTCACGAGTATTATCAGGGTGTATACGTGGTCAAGGAAAAAAAATTCACTGATTTTTCCCGGATTTCCCGGTTAAAAATACACTTTCTCCCGGATGAAAATACACTTTTTCCGTGTTAAGTGACAGTATACTCTTCCTCGGCACTGTGAAACTCGTCAGTCCTATGGTTTTATATGCAGGAGTAGAACTTCCCGGTACTTTAGAAAACGAAACTCAGAGGGGGGAAAACACGTTTTGAAAGACCTTTGATGTGCAGCAACATGTACGCTGCATATTTTCGTATTACCAAGGTATAAATTTGAATACCACCAAACACCGCATGTTACTTTCCGAAACATTGAAATCGAGATTGCGATGCATTTATGTAAGACAGTCATAGCTCTTGCCACTTGATCTCACCAGCTGATGACAGCATACGACATGTGATGTAGTCAGCCAATAGGAGGATCACTCGTAAGTAGCGCGAACACACAAATAAGAAAAGTTAATGGTTTAAATTAATATACATAGCATTCACATATAATATTGGTCTCTAAGATTAATAAGCAGGAAGAGAAGCTAAGCTTCCATATATAATGTTGATCGTTTTTGCTCGTGTTACACTTTAAGCTACATCACACAAATGTACCAGTAAAACGACGTAAATGTCTGATCTTTTGGGCTCGAAATTCTTCTAAATGGTCGTCCTCAAAGAGTTGATTTTTAAATGAGAGTCAAACGCTTTGTAATGTAAGAAATTCATCGTACATTCTCGCACATCGTTCATCTTGCGTGAAAGGAAATCTGCTTAGAATGTAACGCTTTTCAAACCACCATTCGCAATATACTCTCGCGACCTATTAGAAATAGGTTCGTTCAGCAGTTGCAAGAGAACGCCAAATAACAGGCGTCACCGCACTTGTGCAGCTACGATGACACAGGAAGCCCATATGTTCGTACGTGTAAAACATTTAATGATCTTACGTATGGCATAAAATAAACAAGATATCAGATGATAGTTCAAGAGTGTCGGAATTTCGTGAACCATAGTAAAACGCACAATTCAGCTTAAAATCCACATTTGTATGTAAATTTTCTTGGAGTACCAGTACTGTGGTTCTTTATTATGGCACAATGCCATACGTGCACTTGAAATGCAGCGAACAGTTGAAACTAGCCAATAGTGTGAAATTAAACACTTCGTTTCAAATAAATTGACTGCCTCAACAGAAAAGATTAATAAAAGCCAAATCTCTTTACCAAACCGGCAAAAATAACTTCATTGTTCTGTCAGAAAGCTGGAAATAAAAGCTGGAACTAATAATATATTTTAGAATTATGCGAACGTATTTTAATTCATTTGATAGCTCCCGGTGACGAAATTCCGTTTTGTTATCATTTAACGTGAGAGCAATAAAACGAAGAGGAAACAACAAACCACTAAACGTAAACACAGGTCACGTGGACGCTCCCCACCTCAACTCAGATTGCTCTGTGCATCAGCCCCAGATTTACTATATTTCCGAGCAGAGGCAATATTAAGTAGTGGTGCCCAGCCACATTTCAGCCGGTATTACACAACGGTCCGCCGCGAACGGTACTGGTCTGTCGCGACAGCCATGTAGCGGTAGAACGGGTGAAACTACGAAAATTAGCAGACACATTATCCGCGCCCTTCCCATGAACCATGGACCTTGCCGTTGGTGGGGAGGCTTGCGTGCCTCAAAGATACAGATAGCCGTACCGTAGGTGCAACCACAACGGAGGGGTATCTGTTGAGAGGCCAGACAAACGTGTGGTTCCTGAAGAGGGGCAGCAGCCTTTTCAGTAGTTGCAAGGGCAACAGTCTGGATGATTGACTGATCTGGCCTTGTAACAATAACCAAAACGGCCTTGCTGTGCTGGTACTGCGAACGGCTGAAAGCAAGGGGAAACTACAGCCGTAATTTTTCCCGAGGGCATGCAGCTTTACTGTATGATTACATGATGATGGCGTCCTCTTGGGTAAAATATTCCGGAGGTAAAATAGTCCCCCATTCGGATCTCCGGGCGGGAACTACTCAAGAGGATGTTGTTATCAGGAGAAAGAAAACTGGCGTTCTACGGATCGGAGCGTGGAATGTCAGATCCCTTAATCGGGCAGGTAGGTTAGAAAATTTAAAAAGGGAAATGGATAGGTTGAAGTTAGATATAGTGGGAATTAGTGAAGTTCGGTGGCAGGAGGAACAAGACTTCTGGTCAGGTGACTACAGGGTTATAAACACAAAATCAAATAGGGGTAATGCAGGAGTAGGTTTAATAATGAATAGGAAAATAGGAATGCGGGTAAGCTACTACAAACAGCATAGTGAACGCATTATTGTGGCCAAGATAGATACGAAGCCCACGCCTACTACAGTAGTACAAGTTTATATGCCAACTAGCTCTGCAGATGACGAAGAAATTGAAGAAATGTATGATGAAATAAAAGAAATTATTCAGATTGTGAAGGGAGACGAAAATTTAATAGTCATGGGTGACTGGAATTCGAGTGTAGGAAAAGGGAGAGAAGGAAACGTAGTAGGTGAATATGGATTGGGGGACAGAAATGAAAGAGGAAGCCGCCTTGTAGAATTTTGCACAGAGCATGACTTAATCATAGCTAACACTTGGTTCAAGAATCATAAAAGAAGGTTGTATACCTGGAAGAGTCCTGGAGGTACTAAAGGTATCAGATTGATTATATAATGGTAAGACAGTGATTTAGGAACCATAGATTATATAATGGTAAGACAGAGATTTAGGAACCAGGTTTTAAATTGTAAGACATTTCCAGGGGCAGATGTGGACTCTGACCACAATCTATTGGTTATGACCTGTAGATTAAAACTGAAGAAACTGCAAAAAGGTGGGAATTTAAGGAGATGGGACCTGGACAAACTAAAAGAACCAGAGGTTGTACAGAGATTCAGGGAGAGCATAAGGGAGCAATTGACAGGAATGGGGGAAATAAATACAGTAGAAGAAGAATGGGTAGCTTTGAGGGATGAAGTAGTGAAGGCAGCAGAGGATCAAGTAGGTAAAAAGACTAGGGCTAGTAGAAATCCTTGGGTAACAGAAGAAATATTGAATTTAATTGATGAAAGGAGAAAATATAAAAATGCAGTAAGTGAAACAGGCAAAAAGGAATACAAACGTCTCAAAAACGAGATTGACAGGAAGTGCAAAATGGCTAAGCAGGGATGGCTAGAGGACAAATGTAAGGATGTAGAGGCCTATCTCACTAGGGGTAAGATAGATACCGCCTACAGGAAAATTAAAGAGACCTTTGGAGATAAGAGAACGACTTGTATGAATATCAAGAGCTCAGATGGAAACCCAGTTCTAAGCAAAGAAGGGAAAGCAGAAAGGTGGAAGGAGTATATAGAGGGTCTATACAAGGGCGATGTACTTGAGGACAATATTATGGAAATGGAAGAGGATGTAGATGAAGATGAAATGGGAGATATGATACTGCGTGAAGAGTTTGACAGAGCACTGAAAGACCTGAGTCGAAACAAGGCCCCCGGAGTAGACAATATTCCATTGGAACTACTGACGGCCGTGGGAGAGCCAGTCCTGACAAAACTCTACCATCTGGTGAGCAAGATGTATGAAACAGGCGAAATACCCTCAGACTTCAAGAAGAATATAATAATTCCAATCCCAAAGAAAGCAGGTGTTGACAGATGTGAAAATTACCGAACTATCAGCTTAATAAGTCACAGCTGCAAAATACTAACACGAATTCTTTACAGACGAATGGAAAAACTAGTAGAAGCCAACCTCGGGGAAGACCAGTTTGGATTCCGTAGAAACACTGGAACACGTGAGGCAATACTGACCTTACGACTTATCTTAGAAGAAAGATTAAGGAAAGGCAAACCTACGTTTCTAGCATTTGTAGACTTAGAGAAAGCTTTTGACAATGTTGACTGGAATACTCTCTTTCAAATTCTAAAGGTGGCAGGGGTAAAATACAGGGAGCGAAAGGCTATTTACAATTTGTACAGAAACCAGATGGCAGTTATAAGAGTCGAGGGACATGAAAGGGAAGCAGTGGTTGGGAAGGGAGTAAGACAGGGTTGTAGCCTCTCCCCGATGTTGTTCAATCTGTATATTGAGCAAGCAGTAAAGGAAACAAAAGAAAAATTCAGAGTAGGTATTAAAATTCATGGAGAAGAAATAAAAACTTTGAGGTTCGCCGATGACATTGTAATTCTGTCAGAGACAGCAAAGGACTTGGAAGAGCAGTTGAATGGAATGGACAGTGTCTTCAAAGGAGGATATAAGATGAACATCAACAAAAGCAAAACAAGGATAATGGAATGTAGTCTAATCAAGTCGGGTGATGCTGAGGGAATTAGATTAGGAAATGAGGCACTTAAAGTAGTAAAGGAGTTTTGCTATTTGGGGAGCACAATAACTGATGATGGTCGAAGTAGAGAGGATATAAAATGTAGACTGGCAATGGCAAGGAAATCGTTTCTGAAGAAGACATTTGTTAACATTGAGTATTGATGTAAGTGTCAGGAAGTCATTTCTGAAAGTATTCGTATGGAGTGTAGCCATGTATGGAAGTGAAACATGGACGATAAATAGTTTGGACAAGAAGAGAATAGAAGCTTTCGAAATGTGGTGCTACAGAAGAATGCTGAAGATTAGATGGGTAGATCACATAACTAATGAGGAAGTATTGAATAGGATTGGGGAGAAGAGAAGTTTGTGGCACAACTTGACCAGAAGAAGGGATCGGTTGGTAGGACATGTTCTGAGGCATCAAGGGATCACCAATTTAGTATTGGAGGGCAGTGTGGAGGGTAAAAATCGTAGAGGGAGACCAAGAGATGAATACACTAAGCAGATTCAGAAGGATGTAGGTTGCAGTAGGTACTGGGAGATGAAAAAGCTTGCACAGGATAGAGTAGCATGGAGAGCTGCATCAAACCAGTCTCAGGACTGAAGACCACAACAACAACAACATTATCCACGCGCCGGAATAGAGAGCAGTTCTAAATTCCCGTCAACCCGCGCATGCGCACTAGGCTGCGAAACTTGCGCATGCGCAGAAGCGGGTACCGCAGTGCTTTCTGCTTGTTGTTTGTTTATGGTTCGATGTGTAGAGGCAAATTACAGTTTTTCGTGTTGGAGATTTTTCCACATTTTTTTCAGTAAGTAGGTTTTCATAAATGCAGTTAAAAATAGTATTTTTTTGCCAGTTGACTTTCTTTTATACTGGCTGTTTGTGAACGCTTATTGTTCTATTTATTGCTTCATATTCTAGAAATGCAATGGAACAAACAGGCTTTAAGCACACTCATTCAGGCGTACAGCGAAGAAAAGTGTATGTACAACCCGCAGGACCCGCTATATCATAATAAGGTACGTCGGCATCGTTTATTTCTGAGTAATATGCATATTATGTTACACGATGATTTTCGATTCGTATATCAATGCCTTAGCTTACGAAAGTTCATGTTTGATTTCATTGCATCTCTTGCTTTATTTCAGAATGCCAGGAAAGAGAAACTGGCAGTGATAGGCAGTAAAGTTCGCGCAGTTTTGCCCAACGCAACAGATGAGGACTGCAAAACTCGATTCATGTCTCTGCGGTCGCATTTTTGTGAAGAGCTAAAAAAAATTAAAGCCAGTGAGCATAGTGGTGCAGGGGCAAGCGAAGTTTATGAGCCTGCTGTGTGGTGGTTCAATGCTTTGAAGTTTTTGAAGGACTACGTGACACCGAGGAAAACAGTGACAAATATCCCAAGCCGTATGGTAAGTACGAACATTTTGTTGCCTTCCTTTGTAGGAATTCTGCTTTCTGTAAGACAGCTTATTCTGATTTCAGGTTGTAGATGGGTATTCCAGCTCAAGTAGTATATATGCTTATATTAGTGAATGGTATTTTGGAAAACAAATCACGCTTTAATACTACCATGTGTATTCGTATTTTTCAGTGTTATGAGAGGTTCACAATCTGCTATAGACTAACATGGGCCTTTAATATTTCAGATACCACAGTCACTCTCATCAAATCCATCTAGCACGACCACTGTCAATGACCCTTGTGTAAGTATTTACCGACATTTAAATAAAAGTTGTAAATAGTAATTGCAACAAGTGAATAACACATCAACTATTTCAGAATAATGAGGTGACCACAGTTACTGAAGAGACCATAGTAAATGATGGATATATTGAAGATGACAACAGCAATGTAAGTGCATAAACAGTATTCTCATGTATGTCAATGACAGTTCATTAGCCATGAAGCTCTCTTGACCAAAAGAATGTAACACTTTGATTGTATTGTATATATTTGCTCCAACAAAATAGTACTTCACTTTCATACAGGTTACTTACATTACTTATATTTTACACAGAGAACTTTAAACAGACCACTGTAGTTTACATAACCACTTTAATGTTAGTATTGTGCCACATACGTATTACAATATCTATATCAGTTTTCTATTTCCAGTACTCTCAAGACATATTTACTGTGGAATTGTCAGACAGAAGTACACCTGTGTCAACACCATCACCTCTAAGTGAGCAGCCTTATGCTTCAGCCAGAAAGAGGCGTAGGAAGGACACTGAGGATGAATTAGCCACCTCAACATTGTCAGTCTTAAGAGACATTAGAGTTTCAATTAGTGGCAGTAATGAAGATGACAAGTTTGGTCAGTATGTTGCTGCTGAATTGAAGAAATTTAAAAATCCAGCAATTAGGGCTGACGTGAAATTGAATGTCATGAAATGTATCATGGATGGCATACATAAAGAAATCTGTAACTGATTTTAAAGTTAAGGCATTGCATTACATTGATGAGTCATTTATAAATAAAAGATTGCCTTTTGTACATTATTACTGTTAAAAGTTGTACTTCTTAACGGCTTCCCACTGCCATGAAACATAACCTGTTGTACTAAAGAATTCACAAAGTTTTTTTGCGCACTTCCCTGGCACACAGTGATGTGCGATTTCCACTCTGCTGGGGTATGCTAGAGAGAGATTTGTCTCCTCGCCAGGAACCATTGTTTATGGTGCACAAGTCTGTGTTTTCTGTATCAGCAGCTGTCACATATGTGGTGTCTGCCTCTTCAATCAAGTAGTTGTGCAGTATGCATAAAGTCTGAACAATTAATTCCACTTTCTCAACAGGTAATCGCATTGTACTGAGAAGAACTCTAAAGCGGTTGGCCAGAATTCCGAAAGTGTTTTCCACTACTCGCCTTCCTCTTGACAATCTGTAGTTAAAAATCTGTTTGGACTTCTGGTTCTGGCAGTCTCTATAGGGTTTCATGATATATGGCTGCAGGTGAAATGCATCATCAGCAAGAATCACATATGGCACTTCAATGTTTGTGCCAGGAAGTGATTTTTGCTGTGTTACCTTCAACCAGTTTTCCCGAAGTGCACTGCTGATCAGGCTGTTTGCATACACCCCACCATCACTCACTCTTCCATTGCACCCAATGTCAATCAAAGAGAATCGGTACCTAGCATCCACAATAGCTAGTAAAACAACACTGTGGAACTTTTTATAATTGAAGTATGTTGAGCCAGCAGTTCGTGGTGGGGCAAATGCTATGTGTTTCCCCATCCATTGCACCTGAAAATAAAAGTAAGTAGTTTTATATAGCAGTACATAGACTTGCAGTGTGGGAGATAAAAAACTGCCTTTCATTATTGTCAGATTTTCTCCATATTATGTAACTTAATTCTGTGGCTTACCAATGCAGTTTGGGAACTGCCACAGTTCATCAAATTCTTTGGCAATTTTATTCCACTCTTCTGCTGTTGATGGTGCCTGTAATGTTATATACTTAATTACTGTCTGAATGGCACAATAAATACACACACATATATATCTTCCAAACTCGAAAAAATAACACAAATGTACCTTTAAGTATTTGTCCTTTAAAGTTTCGCAAATTGCAGTGCATACATCCACAATAACTTTTGAAATGGTAGGCTGTGCAATTCTGTGGCTGAAAGCCAGACTCTTAAAAGATTCCCCAGTCGCCAGGAACCGTAATGTTACTGCCAACCTGCAACGTAACAGGGCATGTAACGAAATGAACATCTTGGTTGGTATGATCACAAAACGTATAAACATACAATTCTTACCTTCGAGAAGGTGAGATAGCCTCCCTCATGACTGTGTCACACTTTTTGATTCTATCTTCTATCAGACAGCAGCTTCTCGAAACAGGCCATGCCCATCCTAACGAAGTTGCGAAATTCTTGCGGATCTTCGGGCCTCAGTTCTTTCATTAAAAGTGAATATATTCCCCTGCCTTCGTCCCTTCTTTTCAGCCAGGGTCGAACCCAACAACGCCTGGCTTTTCGTTTTCGTCGCCGTTCTGCCCTAATCTGAAGATTTACTGCCACTGCCAGGGCAATAGCTTCAAAAACAAGTGGATCTTCCATGTGTAATATGCTGTATAAATGTAAATTTCGATATACATATACCAGTGTAGTCAAGTGTCGTAACATAAATATAGTGAGTCTGTAATTCAGAACAGTTGTAACCTACGTAAGAGAAAACAATTACTTAGTAAATAACGGTAAAAAAAAAACAATTTCTTATTAAATACGAACCTTGAGCTCACAGAAATAATTTGAAAGTATCCAGTGTATCATACACTCGTTCCTGAGTTGCTCGCGGTAGAACGGACGACTTTACAGGACAGCACACACTTATGTTTTCTTTACGCGCGCGTATCGTCTGCTGCTCACGAATATCATCGTCTGCTGCTGCGCATGCGCACTAGGTATATCCCGCGTGGACGGTGTAATAGGTCGGACGTGATCCAGTATGTAGTTACAGGTATGCACGCTAGGGGCGCTGGTGCATAGGCACCCTATATTGGTAGTCAAACAAGTCATTGAAGAAGGAGGCTTAAGTTGATTGGTTGGTTGGTAGAGGTAAAAGAGAGGGGAGGGGGGGGGGGGGGGGGGGGAGAAAGGACCAAACTGTGAGGTCATCAGTCCCTTGTTCCAGGTAAAATAATTACACAAGGGAAAGAAGAAAAAGGAGACATACAGCACAATAAAAGGAAAAGGGAAGAACCAGAAGAACAACAGAAGGACAACCAGCACTACCGTGGACAAAACAGGAAAAGAAAACCACACAAGCAAGGAACAGTTAGAAGTAAAAACAAGAAAGCAGATGACTGTGGCTGGCTGACCACACGAATAAAAAGGAAGAGCCAGCCACTCTGCGACACATTGAAACATCCACCCTAACAGCTTTAGAGTGGAGAACACAAAGGGACAAAGGACATGCACTAAAACTAACACAGAATGATAAAGCACCGTCACATATAAAACGTATAACTAAATTAGCTGATAAGGCCTCGTCAGCTAAAATTAATGGCAACGAGTCCGGTACCTGAAGAGTCCGTCGCAGGGCAGCCAAGATACGGACCACTGTCACCCGGGCACTGCACCGACACAGAGGTGGGTCATCACGGCGCAAGAGGTAACCGTGTGCCACCTGAGCGTGGCCAGTGCGGAGCTGGCAGAGAACCACAGAGTCCCTGTGAGAGGCCTGCACGAAGGAATCTTAGGACGGGTGGCCAGGCGTGGCAGACAAACAGGATAGCATACAAAGAACAGAACATCATGTCGGTATGACAGCAGTAGTTGGGCAGCTTCTGTATGCACTCTCAAACGGGTTTGCACAAAAGGCACCAGTAACCAAATGGATGCCACGATGGTGGACTGCATTGGGAAGGTGCAAGATGGACAGATGTGCAGAGGTGCAAACGGACCACCCACAGTTTAGTTTCAAACGGAGGGGGGGTAGTCCGATCAGCTTGTAGTGGTTAATCAGGGTGTATACGACCCAGGAGAACCGGGAAATCTGGGCAAAACCTGGGAATTTTTTCATCCGGGAAAATCCCGGGAATTTTTCGGAATTCCGGGAATTTTTCATTGTTTTAGCTTTCAGTTAAATTTTTGTAATTTTGACTTCAGAATTGATTCTCTAGCAAAGAATGTTATTGTATCCTGCTACTTGAGAATGATACTGCAGCAATAAAATTTAAACGAGAGGGAAAAAAATAAAACTTTAGTGGCAAAGGAAATGTGCAATTTACAACAACAAAAAACCGTGCCTGCATAAGCGTCTGCAAATAGCAAAAATATGTCGAAGGCCGTAGGGCGCAGACTGTAATTCTTCGTAACAATAAACTGCTTGCTATGAGCATGATGTCACAACTGTTCACATTAGGTTCGTTTGACCAATTGGCAGCGGTGTGTTGCGCATGCGCATTTGACTCGCGTATAAGCAGTACCTTCTCCCGCTACTTGAAGTTTGGCTGTTAGCTGTATCGGTAGTAGCAGCAAGCAGCCAGATGCAAACGAGAAAATTTTTTCTCGCGCGCCCTAGCTGCCAGATGACGCTTGCACAGAGTTGTAGTGGGGAGGGGGTTAACCTCCACATGACCCGTGTTTACGTTAAGTGATTTCGCTGCTTCTCTTCGTGTACAGCTCCCACGTTAAATGAAAACAAAACGGATTTCTGTGGCCGGGAGCTATCAAGTGAATCAAAATACATTCACATAATTACGGAGGGCAAAAATATATTATTAATTTCAGTTTTCTGATTTTATTTTATTTCCAAGTTAGTAGCAGTCAAGCATTAATCGCTTTGCAGAACAGTGAAGTTATTTTTGCAAGTTTGCCACAGAAATTTGGCTTTATTAATCTTTCCGCCGAGGCAATCATTTTATTTCAAGTGCACGGTATCATCTTCTGCCATGTATGGTATTATGACATAATAAAGAACCAAAAGTGAGATCGTAGAGTACTGGTACTCCAAGAAAATGTACATCCCAAAAACCACACTGAAAAGCTTAATATCAGATGGGACCTACTTCATTGTGAATCTGGAAAAAGCCAATTTGCACTTCAAGTCGAATTATGCATTTTAGTATGGTTTACGAAATTCCTATGCTCTTTAGAGTATCCTCTGATGCCCTGTTTCTTTTATGATGTAATGTAAGCTCTGTTAGTGCTTTATACAAACGAACATACTGGCTGCCTACACCACTGCAGTTGCACACGCACAATAATGCCTGTTTTCTGGCACTGCCTGGCAACTGGCAAATCGAACCCATTTCTACCAGTCTGCGGATAGTATTGCGAACGGTGGTTAGAAAAGCGTTACTTTCAAAGTAAATTTCTTTTTACGCAAGATGAATTATGTTACGTGTCAGAAAGTGGGATGGATATCTAAATCACAGCGAGTTCGAAAACGAACAGTTTGAGGACCAGCCACTTACGAGAATTTCGAGCCGAGACATTTACGTCATAATTTTAAATTTACTGGCACATTTGTATGATGTGTCTTAAAGTGTAGCACACGCAAAAAAAGATCAATATTACATGTGAAAGCTTAGCTTCTGTTGTAGCATGTTAATCTTTGTTGTGGTCTTCAGTCCTGAGACTGGTTTGATGCAGCTCTCCATGCTACTCTATCCTGTGCAAGCTTCTTCATCTCCCAGTACCTACTGCAAACTACATCCTTCTGAATCTGCTTAGTGTATTCATCTCTTGGTCTCCCTCTACGATTTTTACCCTCCACGTTGCCCTCCAATACTAAATTGGTGATCCCTCAATGTCTCAGAAAATGTCCTACCAACCAATCCCTTCTTCTAGTCAAGTTGTGCCACAAACTTCTTCTCCCCAATCCTATTCAATACCTCCTCATTAGTTACGTGATCTACCCATCTTATCTTCAGCATTCTTCTGTAGCACCACATTTCAAAAGCTTCTATTCTCTTCTTGTCCAAACTAGTTATCGTCCATGTTTCACTTCCATACATGGCTACACTCCATACAAATACTTTCAGAAATGACTTCCTGACACTTACATCAACACTCGATGTTAACAAACGTCTTCTTCAGAAACGATTTCCTTGCCATTGCCAGTCTACATTTTATATCCCCTCTACTTCGACCATCATCAGTTATTTTGCTCCCTAAATAGCAAAACTCCTTTACTACTTTAAGTGCCTCATTTCCTAATCTAATTCCCTCAGCATCACCCGATTTAATTCGACTACATTCCGTTATCCTCGTTTTGCTTTTGTTGCTGTTCATCTTATATCCTCCTTTCAAGACACTGTCCATTCTGTTCAACTGCTCTTCCAAGTCCTTTGCTGTCTCTGACAGAATTACAATGTCATCGGCGAACCTCAAAGTTTTTATTTCTTCTCCATGAATTTTAATACCTACTCTGAATTTTTCTTTTGTTTCCTTTACTGCTTGCTCAATATACAGATTGAATAACATCGAGGAGAGGCTACAAGCCTGTCTCACTCCTTTCCCAACCACTGCTTCCCTTTCATGCCCCTCGACTCTTGTAACTGCCATCTGGTTTCTGTACAAATTGTAAATAGCCTTTCGCTCCCTGTATTTTACCCCTGCCACCATCAGAATTTGAAAGAGAGTATTCAAGTTAACATTGTCAAAAGCTTTCTCTAAGTCTACAAATGCTACAAATGTACGTTTGCCTTTTCTTAATATTTCTTGTAAGATAAGTCGTAAGTTTAGTATTGCCTCACGTGTTCCAACATTTCTACGGAATCCAAACTGATCTTCCCCGAGTTCCGCACCTACTAGTTTTTCCATTTGTCTGTAAAGAATTCGTGTTAGTATTTTGCAGCTGTGACTTATTAAACTGATAGTTCGGTAATTTTCACATCTCTCAACACTTGCTTTCTTTGGGATTGCAATTATTATATTCTTCTTGAAGTCTGAGGGTATTTTGCCTGTCTCATACATCTTGCTCACCAGACGGTAGAGTTTTGTCATGACTGGCTCTCCCAAGGCCATCAGTAGTTCTAATGGAATGTTGTCTACTCCCGGGGCTTTGTTTCGACTCAGGTCTTTCAGTGCTCTGTTGAACTCTTCACGCAGTATCGTATCTCCCATTTCGCCTTCATCTACATCCTCTTCCATTTCCATACTATTGTCCTCAAGCACATCGCCCTTGTATAAACCCTCTATATACTCCTTCCACCTTTCTGCCTTCCCTTCTTTGCTTAGAACTGGGTTGCCATCTAAGTTCTTGATATTCATGCAAGTGGTTCTCTTCTCTCCAAAGGTCTCTTTAATTTTCCTGTAGGCAGTATCTATCTTACCCCTAGTGAGACAGGCCTCTACATCCTTACATTTGTCCTCTAGCCATCCCTGCTTAGCCATTTTGCACTTCCTGTCGATCTCATTTTTGAGACGTTTGTATTCCTTTTCGCCTGCTTCATTTACTGCATTTTTATATTTTCTCCTTTCATCAATTAAATTCAATATTTCTTTTGTTACCCAAGGATTTCTATTAGCCCTCGTCTTTTTACCTACTTGATCGTCTGCTGCCTTCACTACTTCATCCCTCAGAGCTACCCATTCTTCTTCTACTGTATTTCTTTCCCCCATTCCTGTCAATTGTTCCCTTATGCTCTCCCTGAAACACTCTGCAACCTCTGGTTCATTCAGTTTATCCAGGTCCCATCTCCTTAAATTCCCACCTTTTTGCAGTTTCTTCAGTTTCAATCTGCAGTTCATAACCAATAGATTGTGGTCAGAATCCACATCTGCCCCGGGAAATGTCTTACAATTTAAAACCTGGTTCCTAAATCTCTGTCTTACCATTATATAATCTATGGTTCCTAAATCACTGTCTTACCATTATATAATCAATCTGATACCTTTAGTACCTCCAGGACTCTTCCAGGTATACAACCTTCTTTTATGATTCTTGAACCAAGTGTTAGCTATGATTAAGTCATGCTCTGTGCAAAATTCTACAAGGCGGCTTCCTCTTTCATTTCTTCCCCCCAATCCATATTCACCTACTACGTTTCCTTCTCTCCCTTTTCCTACTGACGAATTCCAGTCACCCATGACTATTAAATTTTCGTCTCCCTTCACCACCTGAATAATTTCTTTTATCTCGTCATACATTTCATCTATTTCTTCATCATCTGCAGAGCTATTTGGTATATAAACTTGTACTACTGTAGTAGGCATGGGCTTTGTGTGTATCTTGGCCACAATAATGCGTTCACTATGCTGTTTGTAGTAGCTAACCCGCACTCCTATTTTTTATTCATCCTGAGTTACCCCTATTTGATTTTGTATTTATAACCCTGTAATCACCTGACCAAAAGTCTTGTTCCTCCTGTCACCGAACTTCACTAATTCCCACTATATCTAACTTTAACCTACCCATTTCCCTTTTTAATTTTTCTAACCTACCTGCCCGATTAAGGGATCTGACATTCCATGCTCCGATCCGTAGAACGCCAATTTTTTTTCTCATGGTAATCTTAGAGACTAATATTATATGTGAAAGCTTAGCTTTCCTTGTAGATATACGGTACCGTGGACATTAATGTAACCGTTAACTTTTGTGTGTTCGCGCTATGTAACCAGTGAGCTTGCTATTGGCTGACTATAACACGTGTCCTATGCTCTGAATAGCTGCTGTCATCGGCTGATGAGATCTCGTGCCTTGAGATATGACTCGGTTATGAAAGGACGTCGTAACCTCGGTTTCAATGCTCCGGAAACTAACGCGCTGTGTTTTGTGCAATTCGAATTTATACTTTCGTAATACGAAAATATGCAGCGTATATGTTGCTGCAAATCAAAGGTCTTTCCAAAACTTATCTCCTTTTTTATATTAAAAGTCTCTCCAAAACTTCTTTGCCCAGTCTTTTCCTTTTTTTCCGGGAAGTTCTACGCGATTGTATAAAACGTTAACCATTCAAAGGATTGATAAGTTTTATAGTTCCAAGGAAAAATCTACGGAAAACCTACTGTCACTTAGCACAAAAAAAGTGTATTTTCGCCCGGGAGAAAGTATATTTTTAAACGGGATATCCGGGAGAAATCCGGGAATTTTTTTCCTTGTCCCCGTATACACCCTGTTAATAAAGAAGAAAAAGAGAAGAAAAGAAAGGATTGAAAATGTGGGAAGAAAAGGTGAATAAAAAGTGGGTTTTAGAATCGTTAATGACTGTGAAAAAAGTGAAGGAATGAAATGCAAATCAGACTTCGTATTACAGAAAAGTTATCGGACTTCGTGATTCGGAAAAGCTATTGTTGGGGTGGTCCTTGTGGCATTTCTGAGCAAAAGTCAAACCAATTTCCACTACAAAAATTATTTGAAAAAAGACAGAGAATAACAAATGTAGTTGACAGGGGGAAATGGCGTAGATAAGAGTTCATCCTTTACCATGTTAACATGTCTTCTTTCGTGCGGCGTCCAGATCTTCAAAAATCTCCTACTTCATTTCTGCTTGAAAAGTCTGCTACGAAACCTTGCAATCGTCCAGGAATCACTAATTTATACAAATTAAAATCATCTTGATACTGAATGCAATTTAATTTACTTTACTACTTCCATCCTCCGAATTTCATAACAATTTCCGCAATTTGTCTACACATTAAAATCAGATCAAGACTAGCAAATAAGTTTTTTACGTCTGCATTAAGCTTCCGCTCTCGAGAGACAATAGATGGATAGAAAACAAAAAAAGAGTTACAATTTTAGTATTGGCTCTGCCGTTGAGCACTCGTACATCTGCGACAGTATAATTTATATCTGAGGGAAATTCAAAGTCCCGCTACAAGCTCCCCAGGAATTACCACTGAGGACACGTAGGGCACTGAGGGATAGGGTACAGTGAGCGGTCAGGTAAGACACGTGGGAGGACCAAGAAAGTTTCCTATTGAGCACGAGTCCCAGGAACTTCTTAGTTTCAGTGAACAGGAGATCAACAGGCCCAAGATGTAAAGACAGTGGAAGAAACCCACTGCACTGCAAGAGATTCATACAAATAGTTTTGTCAGCGGAAAAGCAAAACCCCCATTGTTAATGCTCCACGAGTGAAGACAATCGAGGCATCGCCGAAGATGCCGCTCGAGTAGGCAAGTGCAGGGAGGACTGCAACAGATTGCAAAATCACCAACAAAAACGGAGCTGGAGATTCTCGGTGGGAGACAGGCCGTAATAGGGTTAATGGTGACAGCAAAGAAGATTATGCTCAGGACAGAACCCTGACACCCCATTTTCTGCATAAAGGTGTCCGACAAGGCAGATCCCACACGTACCTTGAAAACCCAGCCTTTTAAAAATTCCTCAAGAGAACGAGGCAGGCGGCCTCGGAAGCCCCACGTGTAGAGAGTACGGAGGACACCAGTCCTCCGGCAGGTGTCGTAGGCTTTCTCCAAATCGAAAAACATGGCCACAGTCTGGTATTTCCACAGAAAACCATTCGTGACACAGTTGACACAGTGACGAGACGGTCTACTGTAGAACAGCGTGCTGGAAAGCCGCACTGTGCTGTGGTTCGTAAATTGTGAGACTCGAGCCAACGTACCAGCCGGGCATGAATCGAACGTTCCGTCACTGTCTAATCACCGCTGGCGAGAGAAATGGCACGGTAGCTGGGAGGAAGGTTTTTGTCCTTACAGGGCTTAGGTACAGGTACGACAGTAGCGTCACGCCAGCAACTGGGAAACGTGCCCTCTGCCCATACGCGATAATACGTGTGAAGGAGAAAGTGATTGCCAACAAAACAAAGGTGCTGCAACATCTGAATGTTAACATCGTTCGGCCCAGGGGCGGAGGATCGGGATGAAGTGAGAGCACGATCTAGCTCCCTCATAGTAAATGTGGCATTGTAGCACCCACGATTCTGAGAAGAGAAGGGTATCGACCGAGCCTCCCCCACTCATTTCCAACTGAAGGTGATAGTGAGTGGAGCTCAAAATCGCTGCAAAATAGCAGCCCAAGGTGCTGGAGATAGTAATAGGATCCACTATGACAACATCTGCTGCAGCCAGGCCAGAAATTGGGAGGAGGAGGAGGAGATTAGTGTTTAACGTCCCGTCGACAACGAGGTCATTAGAGACGGAGCGCAAGCTCGGGTGAGGGAAGGATGAGGAAGGAAATCGGCTGTGCCCTTTCAAAGGAACCATCCCGGCATTTGCCTGAAGCGATTTAGGGAAATCACGGAAAACCTAAATCAGGATGGCCGGAGACAGGATTGAACCGTCGTCCTCTCGAATGCGAGTCCAGTGTGCTAACCACTGCGCCACCTCGCTCGGTCCGGAAATTGGGGAATGGACCTAGATCCCAGAGAGCTGTCAGAGTTTGGCTCACACAACGGAAGAGGAAGTGAAACTGTTAAAAGAACTAGTAAAGGAAATGAGGCTAGAGAGCATGTCTCCACACCTGAATGCATCGGTGGCACGTCTCAGTCCACCAAAGGATCAGGACACGGCACGGTAAAGACGAAGTGCAAGGAATGGAATGTTCTGCAGCAATAAGGATAACGTTGGCAAGGCATTCCGTCTGGTCGTCGGGTAATACGTTGAGATCTCTGCCTCTACAAGGTCTCTGCACTGCACAATAACATGGCACCACATGCTGCTTCCAGATCTTGCAAAAAATCCCTCGAACTTGTGCTGGGTGACACCAACCCACCTTACAAAATTCACACATTGTACCACAACTTTTATGTCATCACAATGTTGCACATTTCCTGCACAAAGGGCCTCCTGGTGGACAACTTTTCGGCAATTATGAACAAATTTTCATTAAGATGATTTCACAGGAGACTGAATATACAACCTGGATGTAGATGGTTCTTTGCATGCTGAAGTGAACTGCACTACTGAACACGACCTAGCACAAGTAAAGAAAATCTTGCTGTTTTGAGCTGCAGTCTTAGACTACAAAAAATGCTATAACAAGCATAAATGAACCTTGGACACTTGAAGATGATGTCTGCCCTTTTTCAAAGGCAGCAGCAGCAGCTAAAAGTAAAAATGGATGAAGACAATGACACAAAGCACCAATATTAATGAACACTAAAAAACTGGTTTTAAATGGAAACATTTAAAAAATTCTAAAAGTGAAAAGTGGATTTACAGGAAAGAAAACCCGAATTAAAAATATAATGGCATGCGAAGTTTCACTGCATGAATCTCCAGACATTGAGGAGGGTGAAAGACTTTTACAAGATAAATGATTGTGAAAATATGGACTTAAAATGATGATTTAAGGACTACAGAAAATAAGTTTATTCCTGCGGAGTTTAAAGGAAAGAACAATGAAGACCTATTAGCAGGGTAAGTAGGAGAGAAAGAAGGAAATTAAAAAGTAAAAAATTAATGCAGCCAATTCTATTTCTACAGTTTGCATTTTATATCAGTATTTTGCTGCATTCGTACCTATAGATATAGTATAGGCTTGTTGTATGAATCCACTGTATATTTAGCGTCAATTTTTAAAATAAAATATGCTGTTATTTATGTGCCGAGACACATCCCACACACTATAGAAAAGTGCCCCATGGTATGTGTTAATTTTCAACAAATTTTACGCATTGACTGGAATGTAAAATCTCACCATTTGTTCATTATTAGCAACAATGATAATTTACTAGCTGGCCAACATACTTAGTAACTAATGCTGTAAATTAAAAAAAAAAAAAAAAAGTAACATGTTTCACTTTGGAAAAATTATAATCTATATGTAGTTGAAATTTGTTCACCCCCCCCCCCCCCCCCCCAATGTAAATCTGAAAACTTCAGAAAAGCTGTGTTACACTGCAGATGAAGATGAAATTTGGTCCATATTATGAACATATTTCATACATCAACCATGGGAAGAGGCACTATTAAATCTCTCACACTTTCACTGGTGTTCCATTTCCCAGCATTTATGGGCAACCAGAGGTACCAAAATGATGCATTTTCAAAGTACACAAATTAAAATGTGAAAACTACAAAATACTGTACAATGACTGAATCTAATCTGGCAAACGTTTGGCTTGATTCTTTCAGCCAACAAAGCACAAGAAAATTTCTGTCAGTATTGTCAATCATTATTAATAGGCCTATAGGAAATTGTGCGTGTCAATCATTATTTTGTTTTATTTTGTCTACAAAGCAAAGTAAATTTATTACCGAGTTAATTCATTAAGAAACTAATGATAATTAGCACAGTAACTTCTTTCCTCCTATGACTAAGTTCAAAAGTCTGCGTTAAGACATGGGCATGAGCATAAGCATATAATGAACAGCAATAAATTTATTTTTTGATTCAGACAGACAGTTCAGTTTAATCATACATACCTTAATTAATGCTTTACAAATTGCATGAATGAAAATTACAAGCAGCAGTCTACAAGACTGCCCATACTTGCAACTCGAACGCTACACCGATCGATACCCTCTGTCTATTTTGATCCACTGCATCTTCTAAATGGCAGACATAAGACAGTCACTGAAATCCAGTATGTGTAATACACTGAAGCGCCAAAGAAACTTGTATAGCCATGCGTTTTCAAATACAGAGATACGTAAACATGAAGAATACGGTGCAGCAGTCAGCAACGCCTATATAAGATAACAAGTGTCTGGCACAGCTATTAGATCAGTTACTGCTGCCAAAAGGCAGCTTATCAAGATTTAAGTGAGTTTGAACATGGCGTCATAGTCGGCGCACAAGCAATGCCACACAGAATCTTCGTGGTAGCAATTAAGTGGGGATTCTCCCTTACGACTATTTGACGAGTGTACCGTGAACATAAGGGATCTGGTAAAACAACAAGTCTGACGGACTTGGGCAGTTGTAACAGGACAATGCGACACCCTACACGTCCAGAATTGCTATAGAGTGGTGCCAGGAACACTCGAGTTCAAACACTTCCACTGGCCACCAAACTCCCCAGACATGAACATTATCAAGCATATCGGGGCTGCCTTGCAACGTGCTGTTCAGAACAGATCTCTACCCTTTCATACTCTTATGGATCTACGGACAGCCCTGCAAGATTCACGGTGTCAGTTCCCTCCATCACTACTTCATATATTAGTCGAGTCCATGCCACATCATGTTGCGGCACTTCCAGCCTGAAAAATCTGCCGTCGCTGAACATTGTCTCAATGAAGGGCATAACATGTTGTTTAAAGAGATGCAAATTATTGCTCTGGCTTCTCGTTACTGGGATTGTATGCTCAAGGAATCCATCGAAATATGATTACCTGAGGACATTATTAATAGAGATAAAGGTTTTCCTTTAAGCAAGATATGGAACCCTGTTTCATCTGATATAATAAGTCTTGTTTTCGACACGCTACATCTTAGTTTGCGATTTATAACTTTTGCCAGTTTCTACCACTGGCGGTGCTGCAATTCTTCACTTCGTAGGGGGGGGGCAGCTCTTCCGTTTCTCGCACAGGCACAGTGGCCGGCCTGGACCCGGGCTATAAATAAGCCGCCATTTCTGATATTCATTCAGGTTCAGCGTGATAGCGTACTCAGCGATCCCACCTGATGATGGCGGCCAGATGGATTGTTGAAATATCATGTAGTGAAGATGGTCATATGCGGCAGCATAACTGAAGAGCATAAACGTAAATGATTCTTATTCTATTCTGCGTGTTTGCAAATGAGAAGAGAATGAGACAGTTGTGTAGCCTAACCCCGGTGTTATTCATCTGTCCTCTGTACAAGGAAGCAAAGCAAAACAAAGAAAAGTTCACAGAAGAAATGAAAGTTTAGACAGAAGAAACAAAAACTTTGTGGTTTGCCAATTACATTATAATTCTTTCAGGCATCTGAGGACATGGAAAAGCTGTTTACTGGAATAGGTAGTATCCTCGAAAAAAGGATATAAAATGAGCATCAACAGAAGTAAAACAATGGTAATGGAATATAGTGTAAATAAATCAGATAATGTGGTGGTAATTTTGTTATTTGAGCAGCACAATAGCAGCTGATGGTTGAAGTGGAGAATATAAAATTCAGCCTGGCTATAGCAAGGAAAGCATTTCCAGAAAAAGAGAAATTGTCAACACAGAATATAAATTTGTGTTTTGTAAAGTCTTTTCTGAAGGTATTTCCCCGGAGTTTAGCCTTGCACGGTAGTGACAAGTGGACAATAAGCTGTTCAGGCTAGAGCACAATAGCTTTTGAAATGTGGTCCTATACAAGAATGATGAAGATTAAATACGTAGAGTATGTAACCACAAAAAGAAATTTATGACATAACTTGACTAAAAGAAGGGACTGGTTAATAGGACACATGCTGTGGCATCAAGCAGTTATCAATTTGGTACGAGAGGGGAGGGGTCACGGGGTGGGAGGTGTAAAAACTGTAGGAGACCAAGGCATGCACGCATATTCACTTAGATGTAGGCTGCAGTAGTTGTTCAGATACGCAGGTGCAGCTGCATCTAACCATTCTTCAAACTGAAACAAGTAAAAGCTGATCTTTTTTGAAACGCCTTTGTCTTACTGCAAGCAGGGATTCGATAACAGGCAACAACGGTACATGTTTATTTGCCACAACCTGTTTCTTTTTTTTGGCATTATATTGGGTAACAGTCCTACTAATTTTTACATTTATTGGACTGAATGGATACCATATTAAACTAAATTAGTATCAAGTTGAGGTGCCATTGGGCTTACTCAGGGGTGGTGTCAAGGGGGGGGGGGGGGGGGCGCTATAGTAATCTGCAAATATACACTGCCCTCCTTAAGTTTGGAAACACCTAGTAATTGTAGACAATGGAAAGGAAATACAGTATAAAAATGCATTTTGTTGTTTTCCAAATGTTTATTAAGCTCAAATAAAACACAGGAAGACGCAACAATTAAATTTTCGATTCCTCAAAATGCCAGCCTTTACTTTCATCAGTGCCCTGCACACACTCGCCATGCACTGCATCAGTTTTTCCAAGGTTTCAGTTGGAATTAATCTCCATTCTTGCTGCACGACCTCCCATAATTGTGACCCACTCATGATTTCCCGTTTTCGGATCCTCCTGTCCAATTCATCCCATAGCAGCTCCATTGTGTTACCACCAGGGGATTGGGGCGGCCATTCCACGTTTTTAAATAGATTTTAGTGTCAGGAAGTCGTTTCTGAAAGTATTTGTAAGGAGTGTAGCCATGTATGGAAGTGAAACATGGACGATAAATAGTTTGCACAAGAAGAGAACAGAAGCTTTTGAAATGTGGTGCTACAGAAGAATGCTGAAGATTAGATGGGTAGATCACATAACTAATGAGGAGGTATTGAATAGAATTGGGGAGAAGAGGAGTTTGTGGCACAACTTGACAAGAAGAAGGGACCGGTTGGTAGGACATGTTCTGAGGCATCAAGGAATCACAAATTTAGCATTGGAGGGCAGCGTGGAGGGTAAAAGTCGTAGAGGGAGACCGAGAGATGAATACACTAAGCAGATTCAGAAGGAAGTAGGTTGCAGTAGGTACGGGGAGATGAAGAAGCTTGCACAGGATAGAGTAGCATGGAGAGCTGCATCAAACCAGTCTCAGGACTGAAGACAACACCACCACCACGAACCTCTAGAGAGTTCACATAGTTCTGACACAAGCGAGACATATGTTTCAGGTCGTTGTCTTGCTGCAAGACAAACCCATTCCCAATCAGACGCAAACCAGATGTCCTAGCATGTCACTGGAGAATTGCATGATAATCCTTTTGGTTCATTTTTCCATCTATTTTCACAAAATCCCCAACTTTATTCCCCCTAAAAGATCTCCATACCATCACAGAAACCCCCCCATGCTATACAGTGGAAATTATGCAATGAGGATTCAAGCTTTCATGGGGTAAACAGTGTACAAATTGACGGCGTTTACTTCCAAATATTTCAAACTTGAGTTCATCAGTGAATAAGACTCTTTCCCAATCCCCCGTTGTCCAATGTTGGTGTGTCTTGGCCCAATGAAGCCTTTTCTTCTTGTTAACAGGGCGCAACAGTGGTTTCCTTGTTGCTACATAACCTCTGAGGTTGTTGTCTGCCAGGCGTCATCTCACTGTTGACTCACTCATCGGTGTATCCCTTGTTGCGTTTAGTTCAGCAGTCAATTCATGGACAGTTTTTGATCTGTTATGTTTACTTGTCACTACCTGAGTGAGGATGATCTCCATAGGAGCCTGTTTCTTGATGCCAGAGTATGGTTTTGACAACTCCACTGATGGAAATCATCAATTTCTTTGCTATTTGTCAGACACTATTGCCTTCTTGGTGCAAAGTGATCATCATTACACATGATTCATAAGGAATCTGGCACTTTGGGGCAATTTTCAATTACTTTCGTGACGTGTTATACCTTTATGTAAATGCAATTACAAGCGACCAGAAATGTAAACGACGTACCCCTACATAGCCATGTGGTCTAATCATGCCACCTGGTGTGTTCAATAGAACTGCTTGGACAGGTTACATCGGTTTACATAAAATGAAGCAATACTAGTATGTTCCACTATGTATGCATATGTACAATAATTAAGTGTACAATATTGAACGTGTTATTATTAACCATTTGCTATTTTGTATTCTAACCAATAACTCACAGAAATCACTTCCATCTTGCTCCGTTGTAATATGCAGCATGGTGTTTCCAAACTTATGGAGGACAGTGTATTACTCCAACACTTTCAAATGTTTTTTTTAATTATGTAGAAATACAGGTTGCAATGTATTTCAAACACATTTCAACAAAAGAACAAAAGCGGCTATCTGAACCAATAAATATTATTTAACTTAAAATGGGCATCTTATTATTTATTAATACACATTTTTTACCCTGAACTCCAAAACAGTTACCAAAAAGTACTTTAACCAGCACCAAATTTTACCAATTTGTCAGTGGAGGACCCCAACTCTCCTTTTGTTAAGTGATATTCCATTCCCCCAAACCACCTCCCTGTTAGCCCCACCCTTGACCGACTTGTAGAATCGCCCCTGGGCCTACTTTGTGATTTTCGTAATTTGAGTGCTACCAGCAGGGGTGATTTTATAAGTTAGTCAAGGGGTTGATAATGGCGTGGGGGGGGATGGAAAATACCACTTAACAAAAGGAGAGTTGGGGTCCTCCACTGACAAACTGGTAAAATTTGGTGTTGCTTTAAGTAGTTTTTGGTAACCGTTTTGGAGTGCAAGGTAAAAACAAGTCTATGGAATGTGTGCGCCTGGGAAAATAATACGATTTGACCCAGATGTCCGGCAATTTCAAAGTTTGTGTTGAGCGTCAGCAAATTAAGGGTTGGTAGGATACCCGGCATTATAGCCTTCTTGATTATACTCTTACATTAATACACATCCAGTGTATATTAATAAATAATAATATAATAGAGGGAAACATTCCACGTGGGAAAAATATGTCTAAAGACAAAGATGATGTGACTTACCAAACGAAAGTGCTGGCAGGTCGATACACACACAAACAAACACAAACATACACACAAAATTCAAGCTTTCGCAACAAACTGTTGCCTCATCAGGAAAGAGGGAAGGAGAGGGAAAGACGAAAGGATGTGGGTTTTAAGGGAGAGGGTAAGGAGTCATTCCAATCCCGGGAGCGGAAAGACTTACCTTAGGGGGAAAAAGGACGGATCCTTTCGCGTTTCCCTCTTTCCTGATGAGGCAACAGTTTGTTGCGAAAGCTTTAATTTGTGTGTTTGTTTGTGTGTCTATCGACCTGCCAGCGCTTTCGTTTGGTAAGTCACCTAGTAAGTATTAACTACCTTCTCGAAAATTCTAGAAAAACTCATGCACAGGAGGATTGTAGACCATCTCAACTTCCACAGTATCTTAAACAAAAATCAGTTTGGTTTTCGTGCCGTTCATTGTGCTGAACAGGCAATATTCTCTTTCAGCAACCAAGTTTCGGAAGACATTAACAAAAAAATGTCTCCAGTGGGTATTTTTTGTGATCTTACGAAAGCCTTTGACCGTGTAAACCACCAAATTCTTTGGAAAAAGGCAGAATACTATGGTTTAGGTGGTACTGTTGGCTTGTGGCTGCAATCATATCTACAGGATCGGAAGCAGACTGTAATGCTAAATGGCTCTTCTGGAGAACCTGCCTCGTCTGAATGGGGCACGATAACGTGTGGTGAGCCTCAAGGCTCCGTTTTGGGCCCACTGCTTTTCCTCACCTTTATTAATGATCTTCCTCTTTGTTCTGAGACAAACAGCAAATTTACCCTGTTTGCCGATGATACCACAATTCTAATTGACGATTTGATTGATCATGATCTTGAAAAAACTACAAATACTGTTTTTAATGACATCTTAAATTGGTTCTCCTCAAATGGTCTCTCGCTCAATGCAGATAAAACTCATTATATGAGGTTCCATACATCACAAAGTAATCCCGATGAAATTAACATAAAATGTAGAGATCAACCAATACAGAAAGTTGAAGATACAAAATTCCTGGGCGCTTACATAGACAGTAAATGTAATTGGTCAGTTCACATTCTTCATCTATGTAAAAAACTTAGCTCGGCAACATTTGCATTACGGGTAATTTCTTCAGTGGCTGAAGTTGACACTATTAAGGTTGCCTACTTTGGCTACTTCCACTCATTGATGTCCTATGCTATCATATTCTAGGGGGAACCAACCACTTGCAAAAAAAGTTTTCACCATCCAAAAAAAAAAGCAATCAGAATAATGTGTGGGGTCCATCAAAGACACTCTTGCAGGCGCTTGTTTCAGAAGATAGGTATCCTAACAACTGCCTCACAGTATATTTTTTCCTTGCTGACCTTAGTGTGCAAAAATTATTCCATCTACCAAGACAACAGTAAATTCCATGGTTATAACACCAGAAACAAAAACAATCTACATTTAGAAATGAAACGTCTCACTCTGGTACAAAAAGGAGTTTACAACTCCAGCATTAAGCTGTTCAATGCTCTACCACTACATATCAAATGTGTTCATACACAACTGCCAAAATTTAAACAAGTTCTCAAAGATTACCTGACAGAGAAATCTTATTATACTGTGGATGAATATCTGAAAGAAAATGTATACCATCACTAAACTTATTGTGTCTAGAAGTAGTTCAATTGATTTTATTGTGCATTTGGGCATTAGCACACTTTTTGTAACAACAGATTGGCTGTACATGTATTTACTCTTGTAGGCCTAATATCTGATTTAACCTTGTGCTCTTATCTTTAAACTTTATTTAAAACTCCTTTTTCTGTCAAATGGTTGTTATGTTATCTAGCTGACATTGTATCTGTTACTGTATTTATAGTATGTCTTACTTAAACTATGTACAATTTGCCATTGAATTGCCCTTGTATTTATTGTAAGTTTAAATTAAAACTTGTACAATTTGACACGTTCCATATCCTTGTGATTGACTCACTAAGTGGATCTACGGAACAAGAAATAAATAAAAAAATAAATTTGTTTTTAGATATATTAATAAGTAATAAGACACCCATTTTAAGTTAAATGATATTTATTTGTTTCGATAGTAAGCTATTTGCCACTATTATTCTTTTGTTACAATGTATTTGAAATACATTGCAACCTATATTGCTACATAATTATATATATCAAAAAATGATTGAAACTGTCGAAGTAATATATTCGCTGATTTCTGAAGTCATTTTATCCAGTGCAAAATGATACTCCAATGGTGTGGGGGGGGGGAGGCTATATACCCCCCCCTCTTCCCCTTGCCATCACCCCTGGCTACCGGTTGTAACATAATGGTACCGGTACATAAAGAAACTCAAAAAGCGCCATGTTTGGAAATATCTCGATAGATAAAAACATGAGCAGTGTGTTACATCATATATACTAAAGCGGCCCCAAATATATAGATGTGGGATTGATAGATTGCACAATAATATTGAGAACTTCAAAAAATCAAATGGCTCTTGAGCACTATGGGACTCAACTGCTGTGGTCATCAGTCCCCTAGAACTCAGAACTACTTAAACCTAACTAACCTAAGGACATCACACACATCCATGCCCAAGGCAGGATTCGAACCTGCGACCGTAGCAGTCGCACGGTTCCGGACTGCGCGCCTAGAACCGCGAGACCACCGCGGTCGGCCAGAATTTCAAAAACCTTTCAAATATTTCGTCCTCTGTGCGCAGTATTGTACTAGTTCATGGATATCTTTTGTGTTCACTGTTTGTTGTTGTTCTTACGGTGTTGAAAATATGTTCAAAACTAGTATGACTACCATCGAAATAATTGCCAGCATTGTGGGATGTCAGGCATATGAGTACAAAATGGAAACGTTACGAATGAATTGTATTATTAGCTACTCTTAAAACACAAGGAAAGACTACAAAGACCAATGATTTTTTAAAAAGTAAGTACTGCGAAATTATAAATAATGTAAAAATGGATATTTGTGTGGGTCTAAATTACCTACCTGCACATAATCGTTTAGTGACATGTTTCTATAACTATGCATGGAATACTTTTAAGGTGACACTGCACTTGCAAATTTATTCTTCGAAAGAATTGCCACTGGCAAGATGGTGTAGCATAACAGATAAACGCTGATTTGGTTGCTATTTTGTTTTTTGATCATGGGGATTTGAGCACTGGCAGAAATTTAACCTGGGTGAGGGGGGAAGTGTGTGACTCTAAAATATATATTTTTGATGGAAAAGTTGGCCAGTTACGACACAAAACATTATATACCAGAGAACTGATGGTAATCCTCTCTCTACCTGTTACACGAACATTACTTTGACACCGTACTTACAACATCAAATGAAAGGTTAAACGACAACTGCTAAAGACATGGTAACATCTATCAGCCACGCAGTGCCACATCTGGCTAAACGAGAAGCTTAGCTGAATCACAGGAAAATGTAAAGGAATTTGATGACGAATGATAACACTGCACTCCAGATTTCAAAATGGAGGAGAGGGGTGCAAATACATGGGTATGGGGATGTCCAAGTATGTTGATAACCATTTCCAGTAATGTATCAAATGTTCGACCATCACCACAAAAAAAGTTATGATAATCCGCAACAGTCAGAACCACATTACTGTTGCACAATAATACTGAGCAGTGAAGGGAGACCGTCAATAATATTGCGCAGTACAACTGACCGTTTGGGGGCCGCTTAAGCTCTCTTGAACTTTTTCCCTATTTTAACATCTGTTAATTGCTGGGGGAAAACCGGAGCTAAGGCCGGTATTACAGAAACAAATCAAACACACTGGGTGTAACACGAGGTGTGCCACACGGGTCCGTGCTTGGACCCTTGCTTTTCATAATTTATGTAAATGATTTGTCCAATATGATGCCTTGTAAGTCCATACTAGATGCAGATGACACCACCTTTCTTACAGCACTCAAGCACAAAAGTGCAGAACAACTCAGAATATCCGGTGTATGGTTCGGAGCAAATGAATAACAAATTAATCACTCTAAAACTGTAAACATTCTATTCAGCCTATGTAACAATGACAACTGTAGTTCCTCAGTTAAGCTTCTTGGCATTCATCTGGACGCAAAATTAACCTGGGAAACTCACACCAATTATGTATGCAAAAAGTTATCCCAAGTCACCTATCTGCTAACTAAACTCAGGACTTGTGTCACTGCTACATGCCTACTATGCCTTTTTTCCATAGCCGCCTCACATATGCAGTACTGTTATGGGGCAACACCTCTGGGGCAAAAAGAATTTCTCTTTGGCAGAAAAAGGCCATTAGGTGTATTGCTGGAGTGAGAAACCATGTATCATGTAGAGACTATTTCAAAGAGTTAAAAATACTGACAATTACATCACTGTTTATTCTCAGTGGCTTAGTGCACATAAAGGAAAACCAAGAAAGCTATAAACTGCGCGAGTCTGTACATAGTCATCACACACGCCAAAGGCAGATGATGGACATCCCAGTTACTAGGCTTAAAAAAACCCAAAAGAGTTACACATACACAGGGATACAATTATTTAACATGCTACCACCTCAGCACACAGTGTATCGCTGAATGTCTTCAAAAATATTACAAAAAGGTGGCTTGGACAAAAAGCATTCTATACAATAGAAGAATTTAAAGTATGTAATAAAAATGATCTAATCTGTTAAAACTGCTGTATGACATGACCACCATATTACATGAGCACTTCTGAAAATGTTATCGTATCATGCGGTTGTGCTTTATTTACATAATGTATTTTTACTCAATAGTTAACTGCTGTATGACATGACCACCCTATTACATAAGTTCTTCTGAAAATGTTATTGTACCATGCTGTTGTGCTTTATTTACACAATACATTTTCCCTAATTTATTTACATAATGCATTTTCCCCAATGGTTAACATGTATTAAGCCTGTCTCATTTATATTTGTTAAAATGTTTTTTTTTCTTATCATGTGTATTGTGTTACACATACAGTATCTCCTTTTGTCATTCTGCACGACATTTATGTTTAATGACTACTAAACATGTGCAGCATAAAACATATTTACTCATTCAGAATGTTAAAAATGTATGACTTATTTTGTAATTATATAATGTATGTAAAACGAAGACATCAATTGCATGAAAAATGCTTAAAGATGGATCAATAAATCAATTACATTATCAAATTCCTATCTCAAAGATTTGATCCAAGATATGATGAAATATTCGTCAGATGTATTTGACAAAAATCTTTGACGTGACAATTGCACTGTGTGCACATGCGGAAGAGGAGTGGGGGGGATGAAAGGGGGAACGTACCTGTGTGAAGCCGTGGATTTTACGACGAGACAATAAAAGCATTCAACAAAACTTGTTACGTGAGCTTATAGTGGCGGACGTCAAGTCGTACATAATTACTTAAGAATGGATGACCATACATTTCAGTATTTGATCAGTTAAGTGTAGCCTCATATCACAGAACACAAAGAAATTTCATAGTCTAATCATTGTTTGAATCATCCTATGGCGTTACTCATTACTAATACACGGCACAAACTTTTTGTACATCTTATTAACAGACGAATGATATTACGTTTTCTTCCAATTTTCTCAACAAAATGGCGTGACTTCGATACAAGACTACACTGCTTGCTGTGCAGTACTGTTAATGACCACAGCTGAGATCTGGCAGAAAAAATTATAGCAGTACAGCCACGGCTTTGAAAATAGGTTAACATTTTTAATACGAAATTCGAAACTAATTTTAACGCATAATGGTCGAAACAAGACTCGTTCCTTTTCACATTCGAACTGATGGAAAAAGAAAAAAATAACTTAAAGACATAAATTCAAAACATGCACAATTATGAAGTGTTTACCTTTCCAGAACGTTGAGGAATAACGTGTAAGTATTACTGTAAGAAATACCGAAAACAGTCAACAACTCCACCTCAATTCCAACCACTAACAATAAACTACAACGCAGAAAGGAAGTCGTTAAATAGTACCACGCCCACAGCATTGCCAACAGCTGCGAGTATGAGGACACCAACTGTATTCTTCCATGTGTTCAGAAGAAATAATTAGTATGTTGAATATCCTTAATCACGAATCTGCTGCATGATCTTTATAGAAAATTAGTTTGCAAGGGATATGATCAGCAAAAGTAGAGAGAAGACCGCACTGGAACGCAGTGATCATTATATTGATTACGGGGTGGCGAAGATCGATCTTGCAAAGGGTTAAGTTCAAAAACCACCATTTTTTACATTTACGGTGGAGAGGTCCTTCATAGGTTTAGGTAGTGATCGGCTAAACTGCGATTTTTCGATATCAGTGATTTTTGTGAATGGTATTTTTCATTATGTGTTATTCTTAACTGTGATTTGTCCAACGAGTTAAAATTTCATAGAGTGGCTGAGATACTAGCACTCTTAGCGGCAACCAACGCTAACTCGGCCGCCATGTTCTCCTTAGTCAAAACCATGGAGGTAAGAATAGAGGGAGACGCCGTGACGTCACAGCTGTGAAGCTATGTGAAGCCCAGGGTGCAAGATTCGAGTTTCACACGAAATTTGCAGTCTCCCCTCCACAACGGCCAAAGGCCAGTCACGTGATTCCACCTCCACACGGATAGGACTGACAGCGCTCCTGGCGTTACTTGAGTGTACTATGTTGCCTTTCCCGCCAGAAAACAAACACACTCTCGCCTGCTTTGTGTCTGTAAGCAAAGTCCACTACAGCCAGATTGCACAGATTCTTTTCAGGTTTTTACTACGAGTTGTTTAAAAACGTACAGCCCAAAAAGAGCCTAGAAGATTAAGTGACTTCACACAAGTTTGCACTCTTTTTTCCGTTTTGTTTCTCAAAATATATAGTTTTCTTATTAACTTTCGTGTGTAGCGAACATGAGTTTCTACTGTGATGTTTTTATTGCTCAAAATAAAATGTATGTGACAAAATTGCCGAAGGATTCGGCTTTAATTTCGTGTACGGCAATTAAAAATGCTTAAGTTCGTGAAATTTCCACTTTAACGTGCTGTAACAGGTTGGCTATTTCTTTGCTCATAAACATTTAGCAGATGCAAACAGTTCATTCTTCGTTTCGTATCTTTATTGAAGTTGCTGTCTGCTGGTGTTCTTGTGAGATTTTATTCCGCATACTTCTAGCATTATGTTCATAATATATCCGTGTCTTAGGCTGATATAGCATTTAATGCATAGTTTGGCAATATATGGGATATGACTTTTCAGAGTTTTACAGTCGGCTGAAGAATGAGTTTCTAACATTTTGTCTATTTGCTGCTCAAATAGGATACAATAATTATTGAATTGTCAATATTTTCCATACAGTCGTCCTCAGCAAACTGTGGAGCGGTGGCAGTCACGCCCCGCCTCATGTCCATGTGGAGGTGGAATCACGTGACCGGCCTGTGGCTGTTGTGGTGGGGAGACTGCAAATTCCGTGTGAAACCTGAGTCTTGCAGCCCGCTCCAGGGTAGCCATCTCAATCCGACCAAAACATTGCTGCTGTAAGCTTGTGTGCATAGGCTTGTCGCTCGCTTTTGGCCGGATTTTGCGCTATTATGGTGACGTGTGGTGTTCGGATGTACGGATCGTTCTGATTGTGATGCGAAATCGAAGGGAATAACATTTCATGTGTAAGTTGTCTCGTTAAGCGTGATTTTACAACTTCATTGTGAATTAACGTGTGCTACATCGGTACTTGTACTATAGCGTGTTTTTCTCCTATATGATTTTAGATTTCCTAAAAATGAAAGTCGGAAAGCTCAGTGGGAGAATGCCGTGAGGAGGAAGAATTGGGGGTCTAGTGTAGCAGGGGATACAACCCGTCGGCTTTGGACAATGACGTCACAAGTTGCCAGAGAGCAGTTTACCATTTTCGCTTTTGCTGTTATGTTTCAGTTTCGTTTTTTTACTGATTGCTTAATTAAGTGGATCTGTTTATTCTATCTCGTGAGATTTTTTTTTTAAAAAAGCCAAAAAACACTTATCAGCTACTGAAGGGAGCTACAACACTAAGATGAATCGCTTCTCGTTTGGCGACTTGTGACGACATTGTCTAAAGCCGACGGGTTGTATCCCCTGCTACACTAGTCCTAGAATTGGCGTGCGTCTAAATGGAGCACTATATTCTCAGCATTTCCGAGAAGAGGACATAGACCGAACTTCCCTTTCAACAAGTAGGCTCCGAGAAAACGCTGTACCATCAGTTTTCCCTACACATCCAAAACATTTGCAAAAGGTATGTTAATTCAAAGAATTAAATTCTTAGTTTTCAAGTTCACGTTGCAGTATAATACGTACGTATCGTCGATAATCGAAGTGTTGAGTAACTCACTTTGTCTTCATCATGTACCAAATTAAAAGTTAACACTACATTAACTGGCGTAAATTATAGGCCTAAACAGGACACTGTGTAGATTTGCCATTCTATGTACCGTATTTCAGTAAATATTGGTGGTAATGAACAGAGTTTCCCAGTAGTGTAACGTAACTGAAATGTCCCAGTATGTATTACAAACAAGATGTATTTATGGGGCTTTGGAGGGAGGGTATAGCTAACTTAGTTTTCAGTTTGTATTATTTAGTTTGTGATACACGATTATTAGTGAATTAACAAAATTGTATCGTTTACATTGAAGGCTAGCTATTCGTAATATTACATTAAAAACTATTTTTAATCAGAAGAAACGCGGAATTTCGCCTTTAAGAGATTTTATTTTAAACAAAAACTTTGAAACAAACAATCTGATGACGTTACATGCGTATATGGTGCAATTAGCGACTGTAATACACGCAGCGCTATAGCACACTGGCAATGTTTTGGTCAGAGTGTCATGGCAGCGAGCCACGCCCCCATGGCTTCAAAACGTAGTACGGCTGGGATACGTAGCGCCATCTCCCCTTATTCTTACCTCCATGGTCAAAACATTAGGAAAGCGTTACTGTTGTTTGTGTTGGAAGTGAGTCAGCTGTTGTGATATTACTGCAATATTTAACTTTTCTAGTTGACTTTTTTGTTACAAAATATAAAGTCAACATGCCTGTAGTGTGTTCAGCGTTCAACTGCACAAATCGCAGCGATAAAACAACAAATATTTCATATTATAAGTAAGTATATTAGTACCGAAATAAGACACCTGTTTTTTAATGTTTATTAAAGAGTCATTTGCATTGGAACTGTAATTATGCTTAAGACAAATGCAGGAAAGTAATTTATTTATCGTTGATTACAGATTTCCTTTAAAAGATAAGGAAATTACAAAAAGATGGGTTATAAATATGAAGCGAGAAAACTGGTTTCCTACTACAGCCAGTTACCTCTGTTCAGCTCATTTTAAAGAGAAATATATGTACCACACAAATGTCCAGAGGCGCCTTTTGTCAAAAGCAGTACCTACTATCTTTAACTTTCCATCACATTTACAAAAGCAAGATAAAGTATTACGACCACAACCCAGAAAGCGATCTTTCGACAATTTGCAAGATAGTGCTGTTACAGTGACATCATTAGCACAAAGTAAGTCAATAATTTAATTTTACTCGGTGTTCTTATTACTTTGAATTACATACTTTCTATTATAATCTTATGGTGTAACTCTGTTTTAAACTTATGATGTAACTGCATTCTTTCAGTGCCTGTCAGACCCACATCTGTTTCTGCTGACCACAATTACTGTCTACCAAGCCCTAAGAAGTTGAAAACACAATATAACAGAGTACAAGTAGAGAATGCGCAACTAAAGAAGCCGATAAAGCAAATGAAGCAACTTAGTGTACGACACAGAAGAAGAATAGTGCAGTTACAGACTTTAGTTGCTGGTTTGAGAAGGCTATGTAGCTCAGTTTCTGATATGTTAAACAGTGAACATGTAGTTGGTTTGTTGAAGGAGCTATTGGAACTTCGGTGCATTGCTAAACTATGCCATTATTCTCAGCAGATAAGGAAATTTTCCCTGACCCTACACTTTTATTCTGCCAAGGCATACAGCTACTTACGAAAATTTTTGAAATTACCCCACCCAAGAACGCTTCGCCGTTGGGCAATGTCAGTGGGTGGCCATCCAGGTTTTACTGAGGAGGGTTTCACTAAAATTGCCTCTGAAGTTGGGAATAGCACAACCCAAATTTTTGCAACATTGATGTTTGATGAGATGGCTATTAAGAAGGACCTTGTTTGGGATGGGGAAAAAATAAGAGGCTGTGTATGGTGAGACAGGCGACAAACAAAATTAGCTGTACTGACTGCTTAGAAGGTATTTTTGCTTGTATTGAGGCTAAAAGAACTGGATTGATTGCAGTGAAAGATGTGAAAACCAGTTTAATCAATCCAGCTAATGATGATGTTAAATTTTGTAATGTTGCTGAGAAGGTTTTCAGAAATAATGAGGACATAATCCTGAAATGTCAGAAAAACGTTTTGTTGAGGCTCCAGACAGAAGTGTTGCAATTGATGAGAGGCTCCTTATTTATAAACAATGAACATCTTTTGACAGAAACTGAATTTGGTGAAGAAACCCATTATGTTAAACTGATAAAACTGCTGCTCAAACATTTTTTGTATGTCGAATAAATCACTTATGCAAATCAAAATCATCTGAGCAGAGAGGTAAAGTTGTGAGACAACTATACACGAAGCTTATTTTATTTAAAGGTCAGTGAAAAGACCGAAAAAATACGAATGTCAGTTAAAACATTGTAAAAATTAAATGTAAATAAATTATTTTACTTTTCTTGTAGATTATTATTATTATTGAATTACTATGCTTGTGTTAACTACTTGTAACACATATTTCAAATAATATTCTCGTTCACAGTGTACTGGTTTTTGAGACTTTGTTTACTTTGAAATAGCGACAAAAATATCGCATTTCTGCGCCCGTTACTGTTTCTAATAGTTAACCACAGTGTGTTTAGGAGTTTCACCGTAATATTCTGGTGGTGCCTGCTCTAATTGCATTAATTTATGGGCAACAAGTAACGTTGGACAGACTTATTTGAGTTGTCTTGTAGTGTTATCTACATCGAAAAGTTTAGCCATATTTCGACACAAACATCCCTTTTTGCTGTCAGTGTACACTGAAATCACTGCTGTCTATTGCTTGTTTTAGAAAAAATAAAGCTAGTAGGGGCTATTTCAAGTGAGTCAAACGCAGTTACAAGGGGGCGGGACACAGCAGGCGAATGCCTTGACTAAAGAAAACATGGCAGACAGAACTTCAATTTGCTTCAAACATGGCGGACCTATAGCCACTCTATGAAATTTTAACTCGTTGGATTTGTCGCATTTAACGAATCCAGTTCTTGTATCCCTCTGCCTCGTGATGACAGCGTGTTGTGTGATGTCCTTAGGTTAGTTAGGTTTAAGTAGTTCTAAGTTCTATGGGACTGATGACGATAGATATTAAGTCCCATAGTGCTCAGAGCCATTTTCTTGTATCCCTCCACACTCAAACACTGCTATTTTTGCCATCCTGCTACTTCTGTACTCCTGCGATTTATCACCGTATGTAAAAGTTACACTTGTCCACACAGAAAATTGCATCTCAACAAGAGTGTCATTAGTAAGTATGTTATACATTTGTTCTTCTGTTGGCTTTAATTTTGTATTAAAGAAACAATTGTGAAGATATTAATAGTGTAATTAATAAGTAAGTAGCCATAAGTACCGTAATAGTTTGTATGTAGAAAACGAATTCTAACGTATTGTTATGTTCACAGGCACCCGAACTACTTTTCAGTCACTCAGTATAGCGATAAATCGAAATATCATTGTCAACAAATCTGAATAAATTGCCACTGCCTCTTTAGACTGTCTTCGTCAGACGATAGTTTAGTTTCTAAGTGGTTCGATGAACTTAAGTGAGATCGTTACTGCCAATGAGAAACATCCACCGGTAATTTCCAAGAATCAATGCCTCTCGAAATAGCAGGATCCAAACGATACATAGCGAACGTGCGATCCTAAATCGATCACGCGACTCTGGTTGCGGGCGTTATGAGTATGTTTACAGTGGTCACTACAGCAATGACAATAGAAGAGCATTACAAAAATACTTGTAATCACAAAGTAGAAGACTTTCCTTACTCGTTGTCGGTGTTGTCGCCATGTGAAAGTCCTTTTGATGTGTACGCTACGGGAACAGTTCCCTTTTTGCCATTAATTTGCGGAGCTGTCTAACTTAGAGCAACTAAGGGAACGACGGAAAACAGATGAAAATGAAGATAACAAATAATTGATCATAACGTCCGCCACCAGAGTCGCGTGATCGATTTAGGCACGCCCGATATGTATCGTTTGGACCCCGTGACTTCGAGAGGCAATCATTCTTGGAAATTAGCTATCCCCAAATGAGTGGCTTTCATTACAGGAAATATTAGCAGTATTACTCTGCCATTTATGTTGTTTGTAATTAGTGACAGCATGAATGATTGATAATCTTTGTGATTTTGCAGACGCAGTTCCGACTCTGATTATTGGTTGCAGTACTTTTCTATCCACATCAAGGCTCTTGAGAGAGAATAGTGAAGATTCAAGACAACTCTTAGAGGATTTGCAGTTTAAAAGTGCCGTAATTATGAAATAAGTGTGTAGAATGAGTGAGTGAACTGTGAGTAATTGAAGTTATTATGCGGTTTTAAAGGAATGATAAAATAAATGTTAAACACAGTGAGTGAATAATGAAATTTTCATTTTCACAATGCTAAGCCGTCCCATACCCGTAAATTTTCCTCCATTTAATTACTGGTAAAGACTTGGGGAGTGACGTGCCCCCGTCCCCCCACCTCCCAATCCCTTTCCCCACAATCTCGGTGTGGTGACGCTGACCTGTAACATAGCCCGAGGTCTAGAGTATGTGTTTTGATGCTGTTGATATGACTGGGAAGTACCGGTCTTCCAGTTAAATCAGGAATAGTTTAGGTGCAATACTTGAAGGTAGGACAAGAAAAGCTTACTTGTGTAGGTGGTGGTTGTGTCGGCAAAAAGTTGTGCATGCCGTTGCCATGTTGAACATAGGTGTAAAATTGAACTGTGTCAGAACAAAAGTGAGGCATTCATATGACTCAATAATATTGTTTTCATTTCATTACACTTATACAGCTGTCTTGAGTTCTGCTGTGTTAATTGGTATTTCTTTATTGGTCCTGTAAATTGTGTTTACGTACATATTTTGTACAAACGATGTAGGACAAGTCAGGTTGGTGCAGTATATACAACATCATACACATCGTTATTTTGAAAAGATAAATAATTAAAAATTAATCAATACATGTTGAATATTGATGATAAAATTAATATAATGAAATAAAATGCTAGATTGTTTAGGTATATTTGATCAGTTACATTATACTTTTCTGGTACTCTAAAAACTCGGAAACAGAATAGAAGCAGTGGTCAAGCAAGTACTCTTTCAGTTTCACTTTAAACTTTTGTAAATTTTGCATCTGTTTCAAATAGGATGGTATGACATTGTACAGCATTATGCCAGTATGATACACTCTCCCCTTACAAATGTTTGTACTTACTATATTGTCATGTAAATAATGCTTCTGCCTAGTAGGCCATTATGAGGGTGGTAATCACAGTTATACTTCAAGATATTTCAACATTGCAAAGTCCTGTAGGTTTGTGGAGCATTAACGACAACTGTCAAATTGGAAACAGAATCAAGCACATTTTTTTGGGTTACTTGTCTCTAAATGATATTTTCAGGAGAAAAAGACAATATTGCTTCTTATTGATATGATAAATTCAAAGTCACATAACTGGTGCTGAATGTGCATGTCGTCATATAATTCATCTCTTGAGGCACAAGGTTCTTAAAACGAAGTACGAACGTCGGTCAACAGATGGCACTAGGCAAAGAATGTTGTTGTAGTCTTCAGTCCTGACACTGGTTTGATGCAGTTGCAACTTGTGACTTCTAGTTGCGATTTGTCACAGAAATCCCATTTGGACTCGATAGCAAATCGCAGTGAATGCGCTTAGTACGGACTTTGGCCAACAGCGGGCATTATTAACTGCGCTTTTTAGTTGCTACTTGCGACTTCTAACGACGACTTGTCACTGAAATCTCAGCTAATTCCGTAGCGTGACACCAGGTTAACAGAAAGCAGTACGAAATTGGACCAACAGATGGCAAACGGCATTAATGTGAAATGCTACTTGCGACTGCTAAATTGTGACTCAAATCGCTATTAGATTCTGTAAAGTTGTTATTGTGATATCTGTGACTTCCCAATCACTGTGATTTCTAACAGATACGTGATTTCCTGCCCACCACTAGGTTTAGTGATACAATGGATGAATAAGAAAACGGCAGAAACATAGATGGTTCCTCTTATATAACGATCGGCCACTGTGTTTAGGGTAACTTAATTTTGTTAAGAAAAATTGATATGCGGGGATTTCTCAGTATATTCCACTGATAAACGACTGGTTACACAGATAACTTAATATGTTACTTAACTCGGAATCATATTCTTTAATTAACTTTGTTGATATTTCATTATACCCACAAGAGGTTTTGATTTTAAAGATTTTATGAGGGACATTATTTCTGCTGGGGTAGTTAGGGTCAAATTCATATTATGAAAGTCACTTGAAATGTCTGGTCTGAGGTATTCCATAGCAGCATCCACAGAACCTGACAAACCCATCTTTTCAGTAACAGTTATAAAATGTTTGTTAAAAAGTTCTGCAACGCTACACACATCTGTCACCAACGTATCATTTATTCTTAATGCTATTTGTCCCTCTTCATGTCTGGTTCTACCAGTCTCCTCCTTCACTATATCCCATATTGTCTTTATTTTGTTACTTAATATGGCTATTTTTCCTTGTAATATATTTACTTTGATGTCCGTATTACAGTCTTTAATATTTTGCAGTATTTCTTGTAATGGGCTGTAGCATCAACATCAGAACTGGTTTGGATTGACAGATACAGTTTTCTTTTTGTTTTACAAGATACCCCTATTCCTTGACTAATCCATGGCTTCTTTGTAGACTTTGCTCTAAACTTGGGGAAAAACCTTGGGGGGAAAACAGTGTTCAAATAAGGCAAGCACTTTATTAGCAAAAGTGTTATATTTTTCATTCATGCCATGAGCACTGTAAACATCAGTCCAGTGAATGTCTCTGAGGAGTGTCCTAAAATAATCAATTTTTGGCTTATTGATTACCCTCTTCAGCTCAGTTTTAACAAATTTTATGTCCTGTTCAGTATTAACATTTTAACAGAAGGAACTGCATGTCATGATCTGAGAGGCCATTGAGTGTTGGCTTTGTAACATAAATTTGTTCATTGGGCTTTTCTATAAAGATATTATCAATGGCTGTTTGTGAGCAATTGGCTACCATAGTGGGGAACTTTATAGTGGGAATTAAGTTGAATGATAGTATTACTAAGTCAAATAAGTTCTTATTGGGAGAGTCTTTAAGGAAATCTACATTGAAATCATCAGCAACCACTATTTCTACGTTGTCTTCACGGTCCCTGCAGAAGTAGGCTGTAATGATAAATTCTATTGTCCGATTCCACTCATCGGCTTTGAGCAATGACGTCATACCTAAGGCAAAGCCGCTACATATAGACAATTTATGAAAGCAACACATCATACTCCCAAACAAACGAATGTAGCATACGATAAAATTACGATAACACAGTGGCAGTTATTTACTTAGTCATGAATTCAACCGAACATAAAGAAAATAATTAACAACATGAATTAAAAACAAATTTCCATGTCTTGTAAGAAGTATTCTCGTAATTTACGCGACTATAAAAGCACAGAGAACCTGTAAATTGCGTTACAGTAAAACGCATGGTGACGTCATACTGTTATAAAATAGCGTAAATTTTATATTAATTATTGAATCTAACGGGAGAAGCGCTGGAAAGTGAGAGTTTTTGGCGGGGAGAAACTAAAATGTAGAAGAAAAACGGGAAAATTAAATGAATGACAACAAATACGAAACAGCAGCATAAAATGTGGAGAAGCCGACACACTAAATACTAAAAGGCAATGCATGACAAACGGGTATCTACAAAAAAATGAAGAATATTGGAATTGATAACTAGAATTAATCTACGTAGGTAAATCGCAGTTACAAATTTCATCCGTTCCATGATTCGTATGTCAATTATTTTTGCAGTTGTAAGCACTTAGACGTAACCATTTCTACGTTTGTAATTGCTCTCAAAAACTACTGCAATGTATAACAAAAATTGGGATCGTTAACCAGAACTGACCTTCTATATAAGTCAATTCTAGTTACCGATTCCAATATTAGTAATTTTTTTGGAGTAGTTCAAAGAGCAATTACAAATGCAGACATCATATTAGCCTACATTTTAGTGCACGCATGTGCTGAAAAAACGATCTATAATGAATCATCCAAGGACTGAAATCGGTAACTACGATTAACCTATATGGGAGGTCAACTGAACTATATAGGAGGTCAATTCTAGTTGCAGATTCCAGTCATTGGATGATTCATTAATTAGATCGTTTTTTTCAGCACGTGTGTCAACTACGATTCTGTGGGATTTCTAGATTTCTTATTGATCTCAAAACTACCATGAAAAGCTAATAAATATTGTAAGTAAAGCTCCAAAATTTTTCTCTTTTTCATGGTAATGAAGACAGTTAATACCATGTGTAGAATTCGTGTAACACTTCATTGCACACACTTGTTGTTAAAACGATCTTAATAACGAACCGTGTAATCGTTATAATAGTAACTAGAATTAATCTATATAGGTCAGTTCCAGAGACTGATTAAAGTATTTGTTAGGTCCTACTTTTTGTCAATTTTCACTACTTGTGCACACGTCCCGTTGGATTCAACAATTCGTATTAAAAGTTAACACTGAGTCATAATGTTATGACTTCACCATGCGCTATACTGTACTGGATGTAAAGATTCTCTGTGGTTTTCTTACTCGCATAAATTACGATAGTCCTTTATTTCGGACACGAGTACTTCTCTTTTTCTGTTCTTATTTATTTTCGTTACCTTTGATTCTTCTCGGTATAATTTCCGAATATGATCAGTAGCTTTCAAAGATTGCTTCTATGTAGTGTCCCTGCCACTTTAATGCTGATGACATAGAAGTTGCAGCCCAAGAAAGAGTGTTTGAGGAGGTAGCAATGAAACACCTCCAATATCTGGCAGGATAATATGACGATAATCACCTAATGGTTAATCCATCCAAAACGCTGGTCTGTGTTTTTCACTTGCAATAGAAAAGATAGGAGAAAACTGCAAGTAACTTGCAGCAAACTACAATAGTGAGGCACCACTACATACCATAGAGAAAGGTTTGACCACTTACCTACTCGACTTGCTTTCAAAGACCATTGCGAGAACATGAAGCTCAAAGTCTGCAGCCAAAATAATATTATGCACAAACTCAAAACACCACAAGGAGATTCAACCAAACGTTCTATGTATGTCTGCTATAGCCCTATGTTTTCCTATGGCAAAATATGCAGTACCATTTGGGCAGAACTCCACACACACCAGGCATGTTGACATCACTCTTAATGAGACAACCTGCATTATCTTTTCCAGTTGACAAAATTTACCATATTCTAAGCATAGCACCCCCTGGTATTAGACGAAGAACAGGAGCAGAGGTTGATGGAAAAAAAGAAAGGAAAACAACATCACCTTCCATTTGTCGAGTAGAACTGTGGTGAGACAAGGTAAGTGGAAATGACAATCCTCCCAATAAATAAATAAAAATCTTTAGTATCTCACAAGGGAACCTCCCCATCGCACTCCCCTCAGATTTAGTTATAAGTTGGCACAGTGTATAGGCCTTGAAAAACTGAACACAGATCAATCGAGAAAACAGGAAGAAGTTGTGTGGAACTATGAAAAAATAAGCAAAATATACAAACTGAGTATTCCGTGCGCAAGATAGGCAACATCAAGGATAACCTGAGCTAAGGAGCGCCGTGGTCCCGTGGGTAGCGTGAGCAGCTGCGGAACGAGAGGTCCTCGGTTCAAGACTTCCCTCGAGTGAAAAGTTTACTTTCTTTATTTTCGCAAAGTTATGATCTGTCCGTTCGTTCATTGACGTCTCTGTTCACTGTAGTAAGTTTAGTGTCTGTGTTTTGCAACCGCACCGCAAAACCGTGCGATTAGTAGATGAAAGGACGTGCCTCTCAAATGGGAATCGAAAACATTTGATTGCAAGGTCATAGGCCAACCGATTCCTCCACAGGAAAACACATCCGATATATTCTATACGACACTGGTGACGGCATGTGAGTCACATGACAGGAATTTGTTGTCGACCCACGTAACTTGTACTCTTGGCGAATGGGTAAAAAGATTCTTCTACCTTGCCCGATTTAGGTTTTCTTGTGGATGTGATAATCACTCCCAAAAAAGCGGTGAAAACTTAAGAGTTTGGCACATAAACTGAAAATAAATAAATTACACTTTTCACTCGAGGGAGGACTTGAACCAAGGACCTTTCATTCCACAGCTGCTCATGCTAACCACGGGACCACGGCGCTCCTCAGTTCACACTAGTATTGATGTTGCCTATCTTGCACATGGATTACTCAGTTTGTATATTTTGCTTATTTTTTCATAGTTCCACACATTTTCTTCCTGTTTTCTTGATTGATCTGTGTTCTGTCTTTCAAGGCCTATCCACTGTGCCAACTTATAACTAAATCTGAGGGGGGTGCAATGGGGAGGTTCCCTTGTCAAGTTAATGTCACGACGCTACTAGAAGGGCAGACATTTTGCTGCAAATTTAAAACACAAAACATAGGTGAATAAATGACTTTTTGCTGCTGCAGCTATCCCAGGAGCCGGGCAGCAGAAATCCAACACACTAGCTGCCGCCACTCCTCGGCATCGGGTCTCGTACTGTCATGCGTTCCAAGATACAGTCAGAAACACAGCACAAAACCAGCATTCTTGATGAAATCACAGACAGTTCTCTCACTCTGAAGCTGGGCCGGAACACTTTACTAGCAAGTCACTCTCACCTCCTCGATGCTGGCTCACAGACCGAGGACAGCGTGTCACCTTTTCATTGCGCCACCAGTTGCTGACTTTCTGGGTGTTGGCTCTGTGGACAGGGCCATTTTTGACTGACATGATGTCCAGCTCACATACGCCAAGAGGTGTGTGAAGGTGGGGCTCCATAGAAATAACATCTGAATCCCTTTGTCTGAGACCACGTGTGAGATACTTCACGACAGAATCGTGACACTTCATACGGGACCTGGACATCTGTAAGCAAGCCCGGGTCATGTGGTTAACAGTCTCAACAGCCCGCACGGTATCTGGTGTCCTCTACCTGCCTACGACTCCTTTGCACCCACTACTGGTTTCCGAATATGCTACCAGATATGGAAGACTTTGAACAAACTGCAAACTGAAGTGATGATGTGCAAACAAAACGTGAAGCGATGGGGTTACACTGGTGGAATAGCCACCTGTGAATGCAGAGGACATTGAGATGCTGAACACCTCTTGGGGCCGACTGCACCAACGCTGACTAAAAGTTAACCGTGGTCAAGTCAGCATTTAACCCTGATTAACTAGATATTCAGCTGCACCAACTTTGATTAAAGTTAATCGAGGGATTTGGTCACGATAAAGTTAACCTAAGTCGAAGGATCAATTATTTGGAATTGATCGCGGTTAATTTATTGTAAACACATAACATGGCAGTGCGTTTTGACGTTTTAGGTGACACAGAAGACCAAGAAATGCTATATCTTCAACATATATATTGTAGCAATTGTGCTGGTGTACTTGTGGAATGGGGAAATCGTTTCGAAGATTACGGTGATCGGAAATTTGAAGAGGTTTTGTCTTTCAAAAGAAACAGTGTGGTGGTTATTGGATCAAATCCATGATAGGTTAGAATCTCCAACTTACCGAAATAATCCGCTCTCGCCCATGAACAGACTTCTGATGACATTAAGAGCATATGTAACTGGAGCATTTAATATAGTAATTGGTGACAGTGCTAATGTACATTCTACAATGGCACAAAGAATTATAACTGAAACGTTGGGAATCGTAGAAACGATGTCTCGTCAATACATAAAGTTTCCTTCTCGAGCGGACGTACGCTCTGTGATGGATGGTTTCAACACACTGGCTTGATTTCCTGGAGTCATTGGTACAGTGGATTGCACTCACATAAGGGTTGAGTCCCGTAGGGAACAAAATGCAGAACTTTTCTGGAAAAGGAAATCATATTTGTCCTTTAATTTTCAAACAATCAGCGACCACAATTTAATAATATGGGACACTGTGGCTCGGTGGCCTGGCTCTGTGCACAATAGCACAATATTTCATAACTGTGCTTGAAGGGCACAGTTTGAAAATGGTGAAATACCAGTTGCTCACTTATTAGAAGATAGTGGCTACGCATGCAGACCTTACTTATTGATACCACTTTCAAATCCACAGAGTGCGGCAGAGCACCGATATAATAGGTCTCGCATTACAACATGGAACACTGTGGAGAGAGAATATGGTTTGTGGAAGCGGAGATTCCCCATTTTGTCTATGGGAATGAGGTGTAATCCACAAAAGACAATGGCAATTATAGTGAGTACGGCAGTCTTGCATAATATTGCAAGGAACACCAGCAAGGAAGCGTCACCAGAAGATAAGGAAATTATGCGGCTGCTGAGGCTGTTACGTAGCGAGAGGGGCCCCGATTTTGACAATAAAGAGACAATGCCTCCCGGTCAACAAATGTATCGTGATGACACATTACCAGGACAAGCAGTTTGTCGCACTATAATTGTAAACAGGTAAACTGTTACTTAATACATGTAAAATAAGTAATTATTGTTATTTTAAATTATTATAGTGCACAAATAACAACATGTTTTTTAAACATTTACATTACATTCAGTAGAACTCTTCCGCTTCCAATATTTTAATTTTTCTTTTAGTGCCAAAATTTTGAGATGTTTTATTCTCATTTCTTTCATATGTTCTATCTTCATCATTTCCAGCTGCTGCTCGAGTACTTCCACCCTCTTCTGCATCACACTGTCCAGTGCAGAGGAGGAAGTTGGTTTAGGTCTCGGTAGCATCCTTCTCCGATTAGGCCTACATTTTTCTTGTGTTCCTGCACTTGAAGGTTTGGAGAAGGGTTGTTGGACATTCTCCATAACAACCTGTGCTGGGATCAGGCTTTTGCCAGCTTCGGCAGCAATTACAGTCCCATTACTGTTTGTGGTACCACTGGCATCACCAACTGCTGCATCATCAACTACATCTACATTTAGATCCATTATTACACTGTACTGTGCATCCGAATCTAAGGTTTTTTTCCAGTGGCTTCAATGATGAGCCAACTATTTCCAGTAGTTTGTAGGTACTGGTACTGCCTTCCCTCCTCTTGTTTTATAGACTTGAACCACCTCTTCAGCCAAATCCTTCTGCAACCTCCTCTTCAGATTCTGGTAACATGTTTTAGGGTTTCAGGCCTTCTTTTTGTTACACCTGAAATGGATATGTTCCGTAGTAGCTGATATCATTTTTGTTGTGTGCATCTTGAATTGTTATTCAATATTAATCTAAGCACCATGAAAATCTGTTACATTAGTAACAGATATTTATTGATTTATGATTCAAATAAAATTTAATCTCACCTGGAGTTGAATTAAATTGTGTTGCTATATTTGTCCCATGCACCCAGTTTTTCCCTAACTGTGCATCCATCCGTTTCTTTCACACTCTAATATACTTGAATTGGAGGCAACCAACTCCAAAAGTACGTCTAATTCGAATTTGGAAAAATTTTGCATCCTTTCCTTGTTCTCCACAGTAACAACGCTCACATTACGCCAACAATATGAAAAGCATGTGTAAGTACCACAGACTGAGGCGGTTACAACACCCTTGCCACAGTCGGACAGCAAATATTATTAGCTTTGCATGTATATGGGTCAAACTCCCGATTAGTTAACCGCATTTTGGTAGTCGGCGTTTGATGTTGGTGCAGCGCAGGGACAACTTAATCACGATTAAGTTTTAACCGTGACCACGGGACCCTCTGTTATCTTGCTTTTTAATCAGCATTGGTGGCGTTAGTCATTGCTCTGACCGAAGTTGCCCGATGCCTGCACACTGGAGGAGCTGGTTTCAGCAAATGTTATGGCAATCAACAATGCCAAATTTTTGGCCTCAAAATCAGTTTGATGGGTACAAACAACAACAGTGAGCCCAAAAAGTGGAGATACAGGCTTATTTGACACTGATGCCATCTGTAACACTTTATTTGCCTATGCAACAGCACAGCTTTTCATATTAATGGGTTTATTCCATTTCTTTCATGATTAGGAAATTTTAGTCCAAGGCCAATATAAGACTCGATGAATGTGGGAAACCACCCCGATTTGGCTCATAGAATCAACTAGAATTGCAAAAAGTTAATTACCATCTCTCCAGTTTGTCACATTACCGTTTTTGCATGTGCTACTGCCTTGCACTCGCAGACTTCGGATTTACGTTAAATTTCTTACTTTTTTTCTCCTCTAGTGCAAATTCCCGCCCCTCCCCCCCCCCCCCCCCCTCTTCCCCCAAGTGAAGGGTGTAAGGGCTGAACAAGGAGTGACAGAAAAAATTGAGGATACAATTTCAGTGTGAATGTGTAAAAGTTCATATCCATCATGACTGCAGACCAGCACCGAAACCACAGCTGCTCCAAGGAATCGACATAATTTCCCATGAACAAAGTGACAACTAGGGATACCCAAGATATATACTGATAGCCAAAGCTGCAGTATTTCCTGTTGTGGTTAGCAACACAAAATGTCAGTTTATTGGAGTCACAGAACTGTGTAACAAATAAAAAGCCTGTGCTGTAATGTACCACACATTTGTATCAGTCTCCTTGCATGCACATTTTATGGTCACCATTGATTACAAATTTTACCTTCTTGCGCTTGGAAGCAGTTACAGAAGTACCACGGCCCGTGTGTCTCTGCTTCAGACTCCTTTTTCTCCATTGTGATGCCTGTGTCATCCTGCAAAGCTACTTGAAAGACGACCTACTACTGAATGATTTCGAATTCTTCTTCTTTGCAATACATGTATTCAGTTCCTGCTACAATGAGTACACAGTTGCTTACACCCCAAGTTACATACATGAAATTAGCCTTTTACAAGGTCTTTCATATGTATATCAGGGCTGTCAACCAACAACTGATTTTTCTTCCTAGAGACGTTAACAGCAAACTCTTCAACTCCTGACATTCCAGGATCTGGAACATATCTCCTAAATGGGATATAAGCAGCACAGAGAAACCACTAACTGAAGCAAACGCTGCGATGCACTATAATATTGTCGCCTGCCTCCCCATTTAATAGATATGCTGCGTTTACCCCAACACCTGATACATGCACAAAGAAACCAAAAACTCTATGCACTGAAAGTGGGTTGCAAATGTCTACTAAACTGAAGTGAAAATACTTTTAAAAATCGTGGGCATCATTCATGGGATTGAAAGAGGAAGGTATAATACATCACGTTAAGCCATAGTGATTTGTTACACCTCATAGTGTCCCACTTAGATGGATGAAGTTATGACATGTTATCCTACAAATAAACTAAATCAATGTTAACTGCTTTTCAACTCCAGTCTTCAATATGTCACAGTGTTATTTTATTCATTTATTTATTTTTATGTCTTCTCTCCAAAACAACAGGTCATAGTCCATAACACCTTATTTTACAATCAATTAGTACTTACGTTTTAAACAATCTTAACTTACTTAACTTGGTTACCTGTACTTGGCTTACATCAGTCCATGGATTTAACTTGCAATATGAGAAGAAAAACTTTACTCTCACACCAATGTTCTTCATACCATATGATTCTTTTTTAAGTTTTAACATCAAGAATGTGTGTGGTATACACACATGAGATTGTCAGAGTACAGTCCAGGCTCAACCTCTAACTGTTCAACCTAGTTACTCATGAAATAGGTAAGTGATTCTTCTGTATAGGAAACTAATTCTGTTATCCAAGTCGTTTATTTAGTAGCCCACAGAAAATGTGAAAAGGAGTAAAGACTTTTGCATATGAACATTTACAAATGCAGCCACATAATTCAGTACTTTTATCAAAACTGCATAGAATCCCTGATTACTAGCACTTAATCTAGCATACGGTTAGCTACTAAGCCAGAATGCCAGGATACATGTGTTTCATCATGTGGAACTATATTCATAAATTCGTGCCTTTCTTTGACTCTCTATCGTATCTAACAACTATTCATGGTCACATTCAGATTGTAAGTGGCCAGACTTATTTGCATGACATTACTTATATAACCATGAACCATTCTATTGGGGAGTTACAAGTCAAAAGGAACTCGCAACACTTGGTTGCTCCTTACTCACTAGAGAACCTCCCCATCGCACCCCCCTCAGATTTAGTTATAAGTTGGCACAGTGGATAGGCCTTGAAAAACTGAACACAGATCAATCGAGAAAACAGGAAGAAGTTGTGGGGAACTCTGAAAAAAATTAGTAAAATATACAAACTGAGTAGTCCATGTGCAACATAGGCAACATCAAGGATAATGTGAGCTCAGGAGTGCAGTGGTCCCGTGGTTAGTGTGAGTAGTTGCGGAACGAGAGGTCCTTGGTTCAAGTCTTCCCTTGACTGAAAATTTTACTTTCTTTATTTTCGCAAAGTTATGATCAATCCGTTCGTTCATTGACGTCTCTGTTCACTGTAATAAGTTTAGTGTCTGTGTTTTGCGACCACATCGCAAAACTGTGAGATTAGTAGACGAGAGGATGTACCTCTCCAATGGGAACCGAAAACATTTGATTGCAAGGTCACAGGTCAACCGATTCCTCCACAGGAAAACACGTCTGATATATTCTATACGACACTGGTGACGGCATGTGCGTCACATGACAGGAATATGTTGTCGACCCACCTAACTTGTACACTTAGCGAATGGGTAAAAAGATTCTTCTACCTTGCCCGATTTACGTTTTCTTGTGGATGTGATAAACACTCCCAAAAAAGTGATGAAAACGTAAGAGTTTGTCACATAAACTGAAAATAAAAAATTAAACTTTCACTCGAGGGAAGACTTGAACCTAGGACCTCTCGTTCCGTAGCTACTCTCACTAACCACAGGACCACGGCGCTCCTTGACTCCCATTGTCCTTGATGTTGCCTATCTTGGCATGGACTACTCAGTTTGTATATTTTACTAAATTTTTTCATAGTTCCACACAACTTCTTCCTGTTTTCTTGATTGATCTGTGTTCAGTTTTTCAAGGCCTATCCACTGTGCCAACTTATAGCTAAATCTGAGGGGGGTGCAATGGGGAGGTTCCCTTGTCAGTACTCATCTTCCTTTACACCTTATGTAGACAACAAAGCTCAGGTAAACATGTCCTCATTGATTTATTTATCCAAATATGCAACTTCAAAGAGCTGCATTATCCAGGTTACCTCTTCTGCCTTACTATCCTGGAGTAAGCTTTTGAATAACGACATTATTCACTTGCCAGACTTTTGAACACACCGCTTAATGCAGAAAAACACTTCCAACACAATCCTAAACTGTTACAGCAATATTGTCTCCCTATCTACTTTTGCTCTCATTATGGTATAGGTCCTTCCTTGATGGGATCCATCTAACCAGTGTCTATCATATATCTTGCAGTATTTTTCACCCCTTCTACTACTTTTTTACACTTAAGGTAGCTTACTCCCTTTTATAGCTAGAACTTACTTCTGCACTGCTAGCTTACCCAGCTACTGTGGCTCAAATGCTTTCCTCTGGCCTGAGTTCTCAGCATTCAAGAATTATATTCATGCATTGTCCTTGGCTTGTGCTAACATGTGTACCTAGATGTTAGCTCATTACTTACTTCCAAGGTAGATGTCTACCCTCTTCCACCTCCCCACCAACTCATTAACTTATAGTTTTTTTAATATCCTTACACTATAATTAAAAAAAGAAAAAGAAATACACGTGCCATAAGGATGCAGTTGCTTCTACATTATTATAATTTTTAAACAATAGAAACTCCAGATTGGAATATCAACAATGTAAGAAAAAGATAGATTGCTCTTACTTTCAACCACAGCCTTCGTGAGAAAAAGAAAGAGAAACACACACACACATTCATTTGCACAGGCAAGCACACCTCACACACACATGACTGCCATCTCCAGCAGCTCGACCAGAATGCAACTGTCAGCTGGAATGGAAGCAGCAACCTGGAGGCAGTGTGGAAGGGGATGCGATAACAGTGCATGGGTGGGGAGGGAGAGGAACGCTCAGAAGGCTGTGAACCATGGAGGTGGGGAAAATGGAGAGAAAAAGCAGAATAGCAGGGAAGGATGGGCGGGTGCATTGGGACAGGGCAGCACACAAAGAGGGCTGAAGACTAGAAAAGGCAGGAAGCGACAGGACAGAGGGGGTGGAAACTGTCGGGTGGAATGTGCGAGGGCAGCATGTCACCGTAGGTTGAGGCCGGGATAATTTCGGGAGCGGAGAATGTGTTGTAAGGATAGCTTCCATCTGCACAGTTCGGGAAAGCTGGTTGTCGAGGCAAGGATCCAGATGGCTCGGGTTGTGAAGTAGCCACTGAAATCAGGCACGTTATATTCAGCTGCATGTTGTACCCCACAGTTTAGCAGTGGCTGTTCATCCTTGCAGACAGCTGGTCGGTAGTCGTACCAAAATAACACCCTCTGATGTTTTACTTTGTTACTATCTGCTATAACATTACTCTTCTCAGTGTCTATTCTTTCTCATCTTTCCTGTGTTTATTCACCACCTTCCAAACTGCATACACTTTCGAGCGACAACGTATCGATGACAGTCCGCACACAACATACGGCTTCATGTCTGCGTGGATTGTTGATACAGCATCCTATGTCCCGTATTCTTACCACCGATAATTACATTTATTCCTATTGATCCCACTTCCTCCCTCATCCTCACTTACCTTAGCATTTTATTTTCCATCCCTTCCCGTGCCGCACGAGCTTGTGATCCTCGACCTAACTGAAACCCCTTTCCCCTCTCTTCCTTTATCGCAACACACACACACACGTACTCCCATACCTCATCCGTTCTTTTCTCCCACGTTTCTCTACATTTTGAATGTATTTTTATGTGATTTCACGTATCTCTGCGTATTTCTGCATATCTGTGCGTGTCTTTATGAATTTTTTATGTCTTTTCTCTTATCCAGCTCCCCTCACAACCATCTAATGCCTTATTTTGCCCATTTCTGCACCATCCCCGTTTCCCATATACCATCCCTGACACAACGGAAATCTGCTAAATCTTTCTGTACCAGTGCAAAAAGTATGCCTTTCCTGCCTAAAACCCAGTCACATACCTTGTTTCTGAAATGTTGCCTAAGACATGGACTCCCGCCAATGGCCTAACTGTAAAAATTCCTTTCTATGGATCCCACCCCTCCTTTCACAATGAGCTTCACTTTTTCAGATTGCACTGCCCCCGGGCCTCTCAAACATGGTACTGCAAAAAAAACATCTCAATGACACAGGCATCCCTCCACAAGATACTGCTACTGTGCAATCCGTGCTACATACATCACGTCTCTGAAATTGAATCGCTTGCTCTCCAGCACCTGGGACAGCATTCCAGACACCACCTCCATAAGTTATCCAACATGCTGACATCCTACTGCTGCCTTGGGGCACCACCTTCCACCCCTGTCCTATACACAGTGTTCCTCCGCATGGCACCCAAACCCTACCTAACTGATCTTTCCAACTTGCCACATCCCCCAAAAATATCTTCCAACACTCCACCAAATCCAGAGGCGAAACATTCTGTAACACTGTTTTAACCTTTCCACCAAAACTCTCAGCACCACTGAAGTTTCAGTCCTATTCAAAGGCCTCACTTGTAGCCCTACACCCAAGTTTAAACATACTGGACTTGTCAAAGACCTACTCTCTGTCTCCCAATCTCTGCAATGGAAACACTTCTGTGTCACCAAACCAAAACCAACTTAATCCCAATATCGAACCCTGCCTCTCCCAGTTCATATTACCATTCAACAGTGAATTCAACTGTGATCCCCCCCCCCCCCCCCCCAAACCACCTGCTGGTCACCTTCCATGAATTCCTTACCTCCAACTTGGCCTTACCATCCATCCCCAGGTGCCTTCCTCAAAGGCCACAACCTCAAAACAGATCCTGACCTAATCATCCTAACTGCAGACAAAGGTTCCATCACTGCTGTTATAAATTGCAGTGACTACCTAGCAGAAGCCCTCTGCCAATTGTCTGACTCCTCCGCCTATAAACTCTGCCTGACTGATCCCAAGCCAAAAGTCCATAATAACTTGCAATCAATGCTTAAAGCCTTAGGTTTTTCCCAGCACCTCTCCCCTGAATCCATTTCCCTCCTCATGCCTATTAAACCCCACACCCACACCTTCTACATACTCCCCAAAATCTACAAACCCAATAATTCTGGACACCCCATTATGGCTTGTTATTGTGCCCCCGCTGAAAGAACTTTAGCCCTCATTGATCAACACCTCCAACCAATTGCCCGTAATCCAGCCTTCCACATCAAAGATACCAACCACTTTCTTCTCCAAATCAACACCATCCCCACCTGTTTACCTCCTGGTTTCCTACTGGTAATAGCTGATGCCACGTTCTTTCACACTAACATCCCTCACGCCCATTGCCTTACCGCTATTGAACACTACCTTTCCCGACATCATTCAGACTCCAAATCCACTACCTCATTCCACATACAACTCACTAGCTTTATCCTAACTCACTACTACTTCTCCCTTGAAGGAGAAGTATAAAAACTAACCTGTGGCATAGCTGTGGGATCCTGCATGACACCATTCTATGCCAATGTGTTTATGAACCGTATAGAGGAGACCTTCCTTGCCTCCGAAACTGCAAAACCCCTAGTCTCGTTCACTGACAATATTTCCGTGACATAAACTCTGGGCCAAGACACCCCATCTCCATTCCTTAACGATCTCAACACTTTGTCTCTCATCTGCTTCACCTGATTGTCCCTGATACAGCACGCCCCCTTCCTGGATGTTTTCTTCCTCCTCTCTATCTATGCCTACATTAAACCTGCCAACCACCAACAGTACCTGCATTTTGACAGCTGTCATTCCTTTCACAGCAAAAAATCCCTCCCATCCAATCTGGCCACACTGGGATGGCATATCTGCTGTGGCATGAATTCCCTTGCCCAGTATCTTCAGGATCTCACAAAGGCTTTCACAGACACGCTATCCCTCAGACCTAGTCCACAAACATATCTCCTATGCCGTTTCCCCTAACACCCCAATCCTCCTACCACCCCCTAGAACCAAGCACAAAGAAGTGCCCCCTTTCTCACCCAGTACCACCCCAGACTGTAGCAACTGAACGACATCTTTCACCAGAGCTTTGATTACCTATCATCATACCCTGAAACGAGGGACATCCTATCTGAGATCATTCCCACCCCTCCTAAACTGGTGTTCTGTCACCTACCCAACCTCCAGAACATCCTGTCTCGGTATGTCCATCTTTCCAGAGATGGTTGCAGGACTCGGCTGTTCAGTACAGAAAGTCAAATTGAGCACTTTTCACTTCCCTAATTTCCTGTTTTTTATTAGGCTACCAGTTTTGGCAATTTACTATGCCATCTTCAAGCCCCCTAACCAATTTGTAGGAAGATTCCAACATCAGTTCCGGTCAGCATTCCGAGACTGATATCTGCAGATTTCTGCTCGATATAGTGATCACTTCATCCAACATCTCAACAGCCCACCACCAGCTTTTCTGAACTGTTCACCTGGGAGTTATCCTTACAATACATTCTCTACTCCCGAAATTATCCCTCTGCCAATGACCTGCCCATCTTTCCCTACTTCTCTCCTTCTTCGCTCCATTCCCTACCCCTCCCTTCACGCTCACCTCCCTGTCCCAGAACTTCCCGATGCTGTGCCTCTTGGCAGTCTAGCCCCTGCATGCTTCACAAGTAGCATTCTTCTCTTCCTCCACCTATACCCTTATTCTCAATAAGCAATACGGGTTTAGGAAGGGATGAAACACTTTACAAGCTGTAAATGAACTAATCTCCAAAGTAAGTAAATGCCTTGACAATAAAAGAAGTGTACCTGGTATTTTTTGTGACCTCTCAAAGGTGTTTGACACAGTAAACCATAAGCTACTGCTCCAAAAATTGGGTACCTATGGCTTCCATGGAAAATCTATAAGATGGTTTTCATCTTATCTCAAAATCAGATACCAAAGGGTGGTGATACATCAAAAGGGAGAGAAAACTTGCTCCAGCTGGAAAGAAATTCAAGCAGGCGTGCCCCAGGGCTCGATATTAGGACCACTTCTGTTCTTATATTACATAAATGACATATCTAGCTAAGTAAATACAGATACAATACTTTACACAGATGACTCATCTGCTGTAGTCTGCTGCAAAAACACTGACGAATTAGTAGGGACCACGAAAAAAACTCTACAAGAACTTGAACAATGGATAAAAGATAATGCTATGAAATTAAATCTTGAAAAAACCCAAATCGTACACTTCAGGACCAAACAAACTACTGAATGTATATCACAAATAGAATATTCAGGTAAAGAACTGGCCACAGTTGATTCTGTAAAATTTCTTGGGATAACTTTAAATAAAAACTTGAAATGGACCGATCATGTGGACAGTTTACTGAAGACATTAAATAGTTTAGTTTATGCAATGAGGGTACTACACAAAGTAACGGATTTAACAGTGAAGAAAACTGTATACCACGCGTATTTCAGATATGAAACAATATGCAAACCACTATTCAAATGCCTGGACTTCATGACAATCCCTTCCATCTTCATATATGAAATACTTCTCTTTGACCAGAAAAACTCACATCTGTTTGAAGGAAATACATTCACACATGCCTATGAAACTAGACATAAATTGAAATACATGCTACCTTGTCACCGACTCACAGTATATGAAAATACTCCGTATTACTTGGCTCTGAAGATCAGAAATAAGATAAGGTCAATATTTGAGGAATCCACATTGGAGACCATTGGCACACACCTAAAAAGCAAATGTTATTATAATCTAGAAGAATTTTTAAATGAATAAAAAGCAATGTTATAGTTTAGAAGAATTTATGAATAGGAATAGGGAGTAAAGATGCAAGTACAAATGGTATACTTTCGAAGCCATATAGATACAAAGTATACACGTTCACTGTATATTCATGTTTATATATATGATACGAATATAATAGAGGGAAACATTCCACGTGGGAAAAATATATCTAAAAACAAAGATGATGTGACTTACCGAACGAAAGTGCTGGCAGGTCGACAGACACACAAACATACACACGAAATTCAAGCTTTCGCAACAAACTGTTGCTTCATCGGGAAAGAGGAAAGGAGCGGGAAAGACGAAAGGATGTGGGTTTTAAGGGAGAGGGTAAGGAGTCATTCCAATCCCGGGAGCGGAAAGACTTACCTTAGGGGGAAAAAGGACGGATCCTTTTGTCTTTCCCTCTTGCCAAACAGAAGTGCTGGCAGGTTGATAGACACACAAACAAACACAAACATACACACAAAATTCAAGCTTTCGCAAATGTCTGCTTGTGTCTGTGTATGTGCGGATGGATATGTGTGTGTGTGTGTGTGTGTGTGTGTGTGTGTGTGTGTGTGTGTGTGTGTGTGTGTGTGTGCGCGCGCGTGCGAGTGTATACCTGTCCTTTTTTCCCCCAAGGTAAGTCTTTCCGCTCCCAGGATTGGAATGACTCCTTACCCTCTCCCTTAAAACCCACATCCTTTCATCTTTCCCTCTCCTTTCCTCTTTCCCAATGAAGCAACAGTTTGTTGCGAAAGCTTGAATTTCTTGTCTGGCTGGTTCTTAATTGCAACTAAATTCTGATTATGATACATATAAATGGAGGATGTTGCATAATATCTAGTCGGAGAGGATTGGACGTATTGAAACCCTGCCCATCCCCCTCCACCACTGACTGTGATGATGCTAACATATAGCTCTTGTAACCACAGCTGAATATTTACTGTTTAATATATCATTTATTATTTTATTTTATAATCTCAGATTGCAAACTACATAGATCTTTTATATCCTTATATCAGTTTTTGCTGGTGGGTTGCATTTATAAAAGGGTTTATGGTAATTTGAAATCCTCCTCAATATTCGCTGGTTTTCAATGTCCATTTCCTCTCCTCATCAAAGATGCAAAAGGATGTGTATTATTGTACAATGATCAGTATGATCTCTGAACAGATGTTATCTGAGATTTATTCTTGAATTGTTTTAACTTCCTATTCATAAAAGCCTCTCATTTGCTTTATGTCATTATTAACCTTTCAGATTGTTAGTTATGTTTGATTCTCACAAGATCACATTGTTTAATTACCCCTGACTGCACCTCCTCGGTTAACTCCGTTATTATTCTCTGTGGGACAATGAAGTATGCGTTTTCTTATTTGCTTCCTAGATTCTTTTATATGTTTTCTAAATTTGCATTTGTCATACATAATTTTGTCTAAGATTTTCTATGTTTATATTTAACCCTTTGATTGCCTTATTGAATTTTGCTGTCACCTTCTCCGTAAACACTTTTAGTACCTCTTCTACAAGTCGTTACATACTTTGGGTGGCTTCAAGCATGCATCAAACAATAACGAATCTACTGCTAAATCTTCACTGTAGCCAGCTGTTTCAGCACTGATCTAATACTGTATCAGTGTAGTGATACAAGGGATAGCAAATTTGTAGTAAAAAAATCAGTACATTACTTTACAGATGGTACTTTTAGTGCATGTATTGCATTCATTTCAAGCAAGTGTTGATTTGTGATGTCATTGTCCAAACACAAACTAATTGTGATCTAAATCCATTTTGGCAAATTAATAGTTTCTCTCAGGCGACAAAATTTTATTGATTGTGAAATATAAACTCCCGAAGTCTATTTAGAATGGGAAATATTTAATATAAAGGTGTTTTTGTTTTTCTATGCCTGAAAAGGTGCGTGAATTTGTGTGTCTGAAAAAACAGATACCATCTTCATATAGTTAAGGATAACCTGCCATTGTCCTTCTTCTGTGCTGGATGCACACGCATTGCCTGAATTCTTATGGGACTCTGTAAGATTGTCTGCTGCGAGTAATGAGTGTAATGGGCAGGGGTACTACGAATGTAGCATATGGACGTCAATTTGGGAAGGTGGGTCTCACGGGGAGCGTGCAAGGGATAAATCTCTTCAGCCACACTATCCTCTGTGCCCTGGGTGGCTCAGATGGATAGAGCGTCTGCCATGTAAGCAGGAGATCCCGGTTCCAGTCCCGGTCGGGGCACACATTTTCAACTGTCCCAGTTGATGTATATCAACTGGGACAGTTGAACATGTCCGAAAGAACAGATACCATCTTCATATAGATTTGGAATAAGTTACGTGCCAGTGCAAGATTGGGCTGTTAAGTAAAATGCGGACAATGGCTATGAATAGGCTTGGATTTAATCCACAAAGCTGAAGTTAATTTTGACACAAGTGCTCATTTGGACAAAAACTAACCGAAGGGTTATTTAAAATATTGAGGATCAATTGAAATAGATACATGTATGACGCTGCTGATTGCGTTGCCAAGCAACGTCGTAAGGAATTCATTGAAACGGTTCGCGACACAGTAACGTCCATTACACACATAGATGCGACACAAATTTTGATGACGCGTGAGAATAGCAAGAGAGAGTTTACCTTTTCCATAAATACAAATTAACAAACAATGAGATTACAAACTGTTGCATAATTTCATTGTACCACTACGAAACTTGTTATATTTACCGTGCTCTTCACCGAGAGATCTCAGGAAGCCAGGACAAACAAGAAGAAAGAAGAGGTATTGGCAAATCAGACAATTGAACTCCCAATTATCTAACCCATACACCACAACGCTGCAGGCAGAGAAAAAAAAAGTCGGTTTGAATCAAACACAGCTCCCACCGATGAGACACCAGCACAATGTGGAGAGTGAGCCACTATGCTGCTGTTGCTGTCGTTTATTGAACATCTGACCAGACCGCAATCAGCTGCCGTATGTCAACAGGGACTGATACCACAGAAGTGTTGATCTTCCAAACCATAGACATAATATTCTCTTCTGATACTTGGATATTGTTGCAGGAATTAATATTTACTCTTCATCAAACAATGGAAACTCCAGGTGGGAATATCAACAATATAGGGAAACACAGATTGCTACTCACCGTAAAGAAGACACATCACGTTGCAGACAGGCACAATTGAAAGACACTCACATATAGATTTTGGCTGCAGCCTTCGTCAATAAAACACACACAAAAACACACGACCGCCAACTCCAGCATGTTGGGTCGGAATGCACCACCATGTTGTGGGATGCAAGTAGCAATCTGGAGGGGTGGGGATGGGAAGAGAAGGGGGTAGTACTGTAAGGGTGGGGAGCAGAGACGAACACTGTCTGGTGGAGCGTGCAGGGATTAGACTGCCAACAGCCGCAGCGCTCAGGAGATTGTGGGGCTGGGAGTTGGGGAAAAAAGAAGAGGAGTGAGGAAAGACAGGCAGATGCATTGGTGGAGTGCTGCAAATAAACAGGTTGGGAGATAAGAATGGGGAGGAGAAGATAGGACAAAAGAGATGGACACTGTTGGATGGAGGATGTGGGGACAGTATGTTACCATAGGTTGAGGCTGGGATAATTACAGAAGCAGAGAATATGTTGGAAGGATAACTCCCATCTGTGCAGTTTAGAAAAGCTGGTGGTGGAGGGGAGGATCCAGATGGCTCAGGTAGCGAAGCAGCCATTGAATTAAAGTGTGTTATGTTCAGCAGCATGCCGTGTCACCGGGTGGTCTACTTTGCTCTCAGCCACAGTTTAATGGTGGCCGTTCATCCTGGTGGACAACTGGTTGGTAGTCATACCAATATAAAAAGCTGTGCAATGATTGCAGCAGAGCTGGTAAATGACATGGCTGCTTTCACAGGTAGCCCAGCCCCTGATGGGGTAGAATATACCTGTGACAGGATTGGAATAGGAAGAGCAGATTTTGCATGTGGGTCTTCCACAGGGATATGATCCTCGTGGCAAGGGATTGGGATTGGGAGTGGCATACGGGTGGACTACTATGTTGTGGAGGTCGAGTGGGTGATGAAACACTAATTTAGTGGGGGGGGGGGGGGGGGGGGGGGGGGGGGGGGGGAAGTATCTCAGGTAGGACGTCCATCATTTCAGGGCACAAAGATAGGTAATCAAAGCCCTGGTGAAGGATGTGGTTCAGTTGTTCCAGTTCGAGGTACTACTGGGCAATGAAAGGGACATTTGGGCACTCCTTTGTGGCTGGTTCTTGGGGATGGTGGGAGGATTGGGCGTGTCAGGGGAAATGGCACAGCAGATCCGTTTGCGGACTACGTCTGGGGGATAATGCCTGTCTGTGAAGGGCTTGGTGAGACCCTCAACATACTGAGCAAATTAGTTTTTCTCAATGGGCAGCCAAGCTACATGGGGAGGATTTTTTGCTGTGGAAGGGATGACAGCTCACAAAATGCAGGTACTTTTGATGGTTGGTGGGTTTAATGTGGACAGAGATGCAGATGGAGCCATCAGAGAGAAGGTGATCAACTTATAGGAATGTGGCACACTGGGTGAAGTGGATGGGAGAGAAGGTGTTGAGGTTGTGAAGGAATGAAGACAGGATGTCTTGGCCGTGTCCAGGTCATGAAGATATCATCAATGAACCTGGACCAGACTAGAGGTTTGGTGTTTTGGGAGGCTAGATGGCCCATCAAAAGGTAGCATAGGAGGGTAAGGAGTCATTCCAATCCCGGGAGCGGAAAGACTTACCTTAGGGGGAAAGGAGGACGGATATACACTCGCACACACACACACATATCCATCCACACATATACAGACACAAGCAGACATATTTAAAGTACATTATATACATATATGTTTCAAGTCAAATTAAAAAAATCTTACGTAGACATTGATCTTCCTCTTGTCTTGCACCTCACTTGTGCAAAGTGCAAAATTTCATCTGTCTGCTTGTGTCTGTATATGTGTGGATGGATGTGTGTGTGTTGTGCGAGTGTATACCCGTCCTTTTTTCCCGGGATTGGAATGACTCCTTACCCTCTCCCTTAAAACCCACATCCTTTCGTCTTTCCCTCTCCTTCCCTCTTTCCTGATGAGGCAACACAATAAGTAATGTAGTAAACTGCAGTGGCATACTAAGGTTAAAAACATATTGGCACTTATTGGCACTTTCGAGGCAACTTCAAGAAACAATAACAAAGACAAAAAGATTAATATTGCACTAGACTTGTAGACTTGTGTAGAACAGATATTACCCTCACACAGAAACTCTACATGACATGTCAGTCACACGCCTCATTAACAAACTTTACAACTGTTCCTTGACCACTTTCACCACTTAAAAGATCACAAAAAAATTCAAAAACAAAAAATTACAGTGAGACGAAGGGCAGAACTGTCAAGCATGTACTGTTCAGTTGATGACTGCAGCAGCAATGTGGGAGCCAACAACACTAAAGCAACAGAACGTGTCTAGGTTCTTAGAAACATGGGCACAGATGTAATTAAGCAAGACAAAACTCGATGACAAAGGAATATTACTGACTTCCACCAACCTACATCAGCATCTACTCCTCGTCACTATCTCAGCCATTTCTGCATGCTGACCTTCATCTGACTGCTTGAAACTTCCTGGCAGATTAAACCTGTGTGCCAGACTGAGACTTGAATACAGCACCTTTGCATTTTGCAACACGCCCTCACAACTTTACCTCCACTGGAACATCATCTACCTCCCTAGTTTCACAGAAGTTGTGAGGCATACCTGATGGTACTAGCGCTCCTGGAAGAAAGCATACTGTGTAGCAATGGCTTAGCTACAACCTAAGGGACTGCGTCCAGGATGTGCAGTGGAATGTGCAACAGTTTGAAACTTCCCGGTAGATTAAAACTGCCACAGCTTTGAGAGCTGTTAATGAGTCAATACCTAACTAGCTCAGTCAGAAACAGCGTTTTCCCACAAAAGGCACAGGTTCTGGGTGGAGTCCCACTCTGGCACATAGTTTTAATCCCTCCATTGCCAAATGAAAATTTATTCTGTTCTTCTGGCTTACGCACATAATTTCTCACGACAGTCAATCCTACAGACGTATAATTCTATGAAATGAAATAACACTGTCCAAACAGAGAACCAAAATATTATGCAAATTTTTTTAGATCATTCCCAAATTTTGAAGAACACAAGTAACAATACAAGCAAATGAGTCACTGATTTATTACACAAAGCACCTACAATGCCACTGTTAACAAATGGGAATGAGTTTTTAGTGTCACAACAATGACAAAATCGTCAGAGCACATCCTCACGAGAATCCCATTTGGGAGCAAGAGAGCGACTGAAGGCCTTATAAATAATCTGTCTCAAACATTTGTCACCAGTGGTCAACATAAACAGCCAAACAGGGACTTAAATTCACTCCTTCCAGATGAGTCCAGTGCCTTTAAAACAGTGCCCCCTAAGGTAAGTCTTTCCGCTCCCGGGATTGGAATGACTCCTTACCCTCTCCCTTAAAACCCACATCCTTTCGTCCTTTCGTCTTTCCCTCTCCTTCCCTCTTTCCTGATGAGGCAACAGTTTGTTGCGAAAGCTTGAATTTTGTGTGTATGTTTGTGTGTCTATCGACGTGCCAGCGCTTTCGTTTGGTAAGTCACATCATCTTTGTTTTTAGATATATTTTTTCCCACGTGGAATGTTTCCTTCTATTATAATGTTTCCTCTATATAATAGAGGGAAACATTCCACGTGGGAAAAATATAATATAATAGAGGGAAACATTCCACGTGGGAAAAATATATCTAAAAACAATGATGATGTGACTTACCGAACGAAAGTGCTGGCAGGTCGATAGACACACAAACAAACACAAACATACACACAAAATTCAAGCTTTCGCACTTGTGCAAAGTGCAAAATTTCATCTGTCTGCTTGTGTCTGTATATGTGTGGATGGATATGTGTGTGTTGTGCGAGTGTATACCTGTCCTTTTTTCCCCCTAAGGTAAGTCTTTCCGCTCCCGGGATTGGAATGACTCCTTACCCTCTGAGGCAACAGTTTGTATATATATGAAAACAGTATGCTGTGTACTAGAAAAATATCCAACTTCTAACAAGCTCTTGATAGATGTCTCATACTGCACTTCAATCAACTGAACTTTCCTCAAGAAAAAATTGATGATTCAAAAGGAGCTAAATATACAAAGAACATCAGGCACTGCAATATACCAGCACAAAATAGAAAACCATCTTTTCTATGGTAGACTACCTGTTAGAACTAAACTGAACTACATCACTGATCACAATACGCTTACTAATTTGACATCTCATCACTAGTGTTTGATGAAGCATTGCATTGACCTCTGGAACCCTTTGAAGACTTAAATGTAAGTCTTGAACTCTTCTGCATATCCAAAGTAACATGCTTCAACATTAAAATAAGTACTTAGATATGGACAGAACAGTGTGTGAAGAATCCCTGACTAACCACACACGGATTGGTAGAGTTGCATGGCCCAAAACAAATCACTTCATAAATAAAACAGATTACTTTAACGAAAAGTAATTACATTCCTGTAACTGGTGCACCCAGCACATAAATATTGATTATAAATGCCACAGAAGTGCAAATTCATACTATTAATGGTGATTAACAAATTAGTTTCACAATGTCGAGGGTAACAACAAAACTGTCACTACATTATTTATATATGAAGATGTGAGATGGGAATGTGGGTCTCACAGGAGACGTGCACTACCCTCCGTGCCCTCGGTGGCTCAGACGGATAGGGCGTCTGCCACGTAAGCACGAGATCCCGGGTTCGAGTCCAGGTCGGGCCACGCATTTTCAACTGTCCCCGTCGACATGTAGTGACGCCTGTATGCAGCTAGGGGTATTCATTTCATTGTAATTTCATCACTACATTAATAGCAGCTACCCTCCGGAAGGCAGTCAATGGAGTAGAAATCCTGCAAAATATTTTATTACAAAGTTTTCTTTGATACAACTGGAAAAGTAGACTTAAATTACTCATTTTCACAAAATTTAAGAGGTACAAAAGCAGAAAGCTTATTTACACAACATTCAATACACACTGAATAATTTTTTAGTGGACGAGCTCGCCATATCTTCCGGGGTAAAACCTTCGCTATCGCTCGCCTTCTTGTCTGCTCCGGCAAGCAGCAGCATCCTCGTCGCTTCTTTCTTTGTGGTGGTGGCAGCCCAGTGGAGCGGCGTTTTCCCCCAACGATCGCGGGCATTTAACTGCACTGGCGATGTTAGCAGCACCCACAGGATCTTCAAATCACCTCGATAAGCAGCCAGGTGCAGAGGTGTCTGCTTGTTCAAGTCTTCCGCATTGACATTTGCCCCCGCATTCAGCAGACACTTGACAGCGCGCAGTCCCACATCTGAGGCTGTGTTCAACCCGAACAACTTACTTTTACCAGTGTTCATCACTGCCAGGTGCAGGGCTGTAAACCCACTGGTATCTCTCGCATCAACTGGTGCACCTTCGGCCAGCAGGTTCTGCAGCTCATCCGCTCTGCCACATTTAGCTGCCTCTGTCAGCCTTGCTGCCATGTTCTGTGTCTGGTTCACAGGTGAAGTCTGCTTCACAGATGAAGTCCTGCAAAATACACCACAGTCAGCACAATTCTCTACACTGGCGATATGGCACGTGTAATTATTACCGATGTTACAAATGCGAAAGTAACACTGTCTGTCACGCTTCACAACTAAACTGCTGAACCGAGTGGGATGAAATTTGGCACGGAGATAGCTGGAATGCTGAGGAAGAATAAAGGCTACATTAGAACACGTGTAGTACAAGATATTTACTGACTTGAAGCATATAATGCAAAATATGGAACAACAAGCACTCTTTGGACAAACTATTTACTCTTAAATTTTTGAGCTTTATCATATTTGTGAAAAGACTTTTATTGTTTGATTCAACATAACAAATACAAAGCTAACACAATCCTAAATGTGTTTAATCCATACTTGCATACAAACATTATACATAAGCATGTCAAAGAATAGAAAATCCAGGACGGAATGTAACAATACGAGAGAAGGAAAGTTGCTACTCACCATATAGCAGAGATGCTGAGCTGCGATAGGCACAATAAAAAGATTCACACAATCATAGCTTTCGGCCATTAAGGCCTCTGTCAGCAGTACACACACATATACACACGCACACTCACGCAAGCGCAACTTGCACACGCGTCTGCAGTCTCAGAGAGCTGAAACTACACTGCGAGCAGCAGCATCAGTGCATGATGGGAGTGGAGACTGGGTGGGGGTAAGGAGGAGGCTGGGGCAGGGAGGGGGAGGGATACTATGGGGGGAGTGGGGGGCAGTGAAGTGTTGTAGTTTAGACAGAGGGCAGGAGAGAAGATGCGGAGGGAGGAGAGGGGGTAAGTAGCGGAAAGGAGAGAAATAAAAATAAAAGAAATTAAAAGACTGGGTGTGGCAGTGAAATGACGGCTGTGTAGTGCTGGAATGGGAACAGGGAGGGGGCTGGATGGGTGAGGACAGTGACTGACAAAGGTCGAGGCCAGGAGGGTTACGGGAACGTAGGATGTATTGCAGGGAAAGTTCCCACCTGTGCAATTCAGAAAATCTGGTGTCGGTGGGAAGGATCCGTATGGCACAGGCTGTGAAGCAGTCATTGAGATGAGGGATACCACGTTTGGCAGCGTGTTCAGCTACAGGGTGGTCCACTTGTTTTTCGGCCACAGTTTGTCGGTTGCCGTTCGTGCGGACAGGCAGATTGCTGGTTGTTGTGCCTACATAGAATGCAGCACAGTGGTTGCAGCTTAGCTTGTAGATCACATGACTGATTTCACAGGTAGCCCTGCCTTAGTTAGTGACCGGACTGGAGTAGGTGGTGGTAGGATGATGTATGGGACATGTCTTGCATCTTGGTCTATTACAGGGGTATGGCCCATGAGGTAAGGGATTGGGAGCAGGGGTCATTTCAGGATGGACCAGTATATTGCGTAAGGTCGGAGGACGGCGGAATACCACGGTAGGAGGGGTGGGAAGGATAGTGGGCAGGACATTTCTCATTTCAGGGCACGACGAGAGGTAATCGAAACCCTGGCGGAGAATGTAATTCAGTTGCTCCGGTCCCAGATGGTACTGAGTTACGAGGGGAATGCTCCTCTGTGGCCGGACTGTGGGAGTTTGGGAGGTGGTGGGAGACTGGAAAGATAAGGCAGGGCAGATTTGTTTTTGTACAAGGATGGGGGGATAATTACGGTCAGTGAAGGCTTCAGTGAGACCCTCAATATATTTAGAGGGGACTGCTCGTCACTGCAGATGCGACGACCACGGAATTTCCGAGCTCATCCATCGCTACGATAAGTGTCTTAATTTAAATGGGAACTATGTAGAAAAGTAGTATTTAAGTGTGGCTTTCATCTGTATAATAAAAAAAAAATTTCCAATACTTTATTTATTTTTAATTCCAAAACTTAATGTTCTTTGTGGATAGCCCTCATTTAATTGTCCAGGTGTTTAATTCATACTTCCATACCAATAATATTAAATGAAAACATATCATCATTGATTAAACTTTTGTAACTAAATTGGTGAAGTGATTTTGATGAAAATTACGGTATATTGATTATTTTTACTTTTTGGACCGTCTGACTACATCTTAATGAAACCATTTTCGTGCCATACGCGTTTTGCCTTTGTTCTCTGCAAGGCATCTTCAGTGGCCTGGAATATGTACATATTTTTTACTATTTAGTTTACATTCTGGGACAATGTACCTATAGGTTATAAACAGTTCTGGTGGTTGTTTTTGCTATGATTATTAATATTTTAAATTCTACTTACAGGTTCCACAGATGATTTTCTACATATTACGTTTCTGTTCCATTGTTGGTGCTGTTCCTGTTCTTATAATTGCCACTTTGGTTTTTTCCGAGATTTCACAGCACTAGGAATTGAACACTTGTTTTGGTGCAATGTTTTGGTTTGTGTTGCCAACTGCCAGATGTTATTGCCAACGATTGAATGTGTGCATGCAATCAGATCACAAATAATTCAAAAATTACGCTCAAAAGTTGACAATAACATTCAATCTTTGCTGATAACATCCGACAATTGGCAACGCAAAGCAAAACCTTGCATCCCGATCTTTAGGTGTTCAGTTCCTAGTGCTGTGAAACGTGGAAAAAACCCAAAGTGGCAATTATAAGAAAAGGATCAACACCAAAAATGGAATAGAAACGTGATATGTAGAAAATTGTATGCTCAACCTGTAAGTAGAATTTAAAATATTATTACATCATAACAAAAACCAACCACCAGAACTGAAACTTCCTGGCAGATTAAAACTGTGTGCCAAACTGAGACTCGAAATCAGGACCTTTGCCTTTCGCGGGCAAGTGCTCTACCAACTGAGCTACCCAAGCACGACTCGCGCCCCGTCCTCACAGCTTCACTTCTGCCAGTACCTCGTCTCCTACCTTCCAAACGAGGTACTGGCAGAAGTGAAGCTGTGAGGATGGGCCGTGAGTCATGCTTGGGTAGCTCAGATGGCAGAGCACTTGCCCACGAAAAGCAAAGGTCCCGAGTTCGAGTCTCTGTCTGGCACACAGTTTTAATCTGCCAGGAAGTTTCGTATCAGTGCACACTCTACTACAGAGTGAAAATCTCATTCTGGCAACCACCAAAACAGTTTATAACCTATAGGTACATTGCCCCAAAATGTAAACTAAATAGTAAAAAATATGTACATATTCCAGGCCACTGAAGATTCCTTGCAGAGAATAAAGGCTAAACGCGTATGGCATGAAAATTGTGTTTGATTCAGTAGTAGTCAGACAGTCCAAAAAATAAAAATTATCAATATATCATAATATTACATGCAACTGAGGAAGACAGGAGTACAAAAGTTGAAGATCTGGATGACGTTTGGTTTGGAGGCAGCTTGAACGCTGAGGATGAACGTATGCTACTTAAAAAAAAAAGGGTCAATCCCTAAAAGCAAGAAAAATAAATCGACCCCGAAGAGTGTGATGCGGCGCTTGCTCGTTTATTGGGCATTGATGGTGCTGGTGATATGCAAGCACATCTGCAGGCAACAGCTAGAACACAATAAGTAATGTAGTAAACTGCAGTGGCATACTAAGGTTAAAAACATATTGGCACTTATTGGCACTTTCGAGGCAACTTCAAGAAACAATAACAAAGACAAAAAGATTAATATTGCACTAGACTTGTAGACTTGTGTAGAACAGATATTACCCTCACACAGAAACTCTACATGACATGTCAGTCACACGTCTCATTAACAAACTTTACAACTGTTCCTTGACCACCTTCACCACTTAAAAGATCACAAAAAAATTCAAAAACAAAAAATTACAGTGAGACGAAGGGCAGAACTGACAAGCATGTACTGTTCAGTTGATGACTGCAGCAGCAATGTGGGAGCCAACAACACTAAAGCAACAGAACGTGTCTAGGTTCCTAGAAACATGGGCACAGATGTAATTAAGCAAGACAAAACTCGATGACAAAGGAATATTACTGACTTCCACCAACCTACATCAGCATCTACTCCTCGTCACTATCTCAGCCATTTCTGCATGCTGACCTTCATCTGACTGCTTGAAACTTCCTGGCAGATTAAACCTGTGTGCCAGACTGAGACTTGAATACAGCACCTTTGCATTTTGCAACACGCCCTCACAACTTTACCTCCACTGGAACATCATCTACCTCCCTAGTTTCACAGAAGTTGTGAGGCATACCTGATGGTACTAGCGCTCCTGGAAGAAAGCATACTGTGTAGCAATGGCTTAGCTACAACCTAAGGGACTGCGTCCAGGATGTGCAGTGGAATGTGCAACAGTTTGAAACTTCCCGGTAGATTAAAACTGCCACAGCTTTGAGAGCTGTTAATGAGTCAATACCTAACTAGCTCAGTCAGAAACAGCGTTTTCCCACAAAAGGCACAGGTTCTGGGTGGAGTCCCACTCTGGCACATAGTTTTAATCCCTCCATTGCCAAATGAAAATTTATTCTGTTCTTCTGGCTTACGCACATAATTTCTCACGACAGTCAATCCTACAGACGTATAATTCTATGAAATGAAATAACACTGTCCAAACAGAGAACCAAAATATTATGCAAATTTTTTTAGATCATTCCCAAATTTTGAAGAACACAAGTAACAATACCAGCAAATGAGTCACTGATTTATTACACAAAGCACCTACAATGCCACTGTTAACAAATGGGAATGAGTTTTTAGTGTCACAACAATGACAAAATCGTCAGAGCACATCCTCACGAGAATCCCATTTGGGAGCAAGAGAGCGACTGAAGGCCTTATAAATAAACTGTCTCAAACATTTGTCACCAGTGGTCAACATAAACAGCCAAACAGGGACTTAAATTCACTCCTTCCAGATGAGTCCAGTGCCTTTAAAACAGTGCCCTCTCAATCCATCATAGTTAATTTTAAAGATAATGAAACATATACTACCACCGAGAACACACTGCGGAAGCCATCTGTGAAAGCATTGAAGGAGCTGCAGACGGAATAGTACTGTCTTCCTGCCTATAATGCCCTCTGATAATAGTTCAAGGGCTACAGATGATCACCTCGAGGGCAAATAGTGTTCAACCAAGTAATTAGTTAATGTTACCAAGCAACTAGATCATCTACATCCATACTCCGCAAGCCACCTGACGGTGTGTGGCAGAGGGTACCTCGAGTACCTCTATCAGTTCTCTCTTCTATTCCAGTCTCGTATTGTTCGTGGAAAGAAGGATTGTCGGTACGCCTCTGTGTGGGCTCTAATCTCCCTGATTTTATCCTCACAGTCTCTTCGCAAGATATACATAGGAGGGAGCAATATACTGCTTAAGTCCTCGGTGAAGGTATGTTCTCGAAACTTCAACAAAAGCCCGTACCGAGCTACTGAGCGTCTCTCCTGCAGAGTCTTCCACTGGAGTTTATCTATCATCTCCGTAACGCTTTTGCGATTACTAAATGATCCTGTAACAAAGCGCGCTGCTCTCCGTTGGATCTTCTCTATCTCTTCTATCAACCCTATCTGGTGCGGATCCCACACTGCTGAGCAGTATTCAAGCAGTGGGCGAACAAGCATACTGTAACCTACTTCCTTTGTTTTCGGATTGCATATCCTTAGGATTCTTCCAATGAATCTCAGTCTGGCATCTGCTTTACCGACGATTAATTTTATATAGTCATTCCACTTTAAATCATTCCTAATGCCTACTCCCAGATAATTTATGGAATTGCTGACCTGCTATGTTGTAGCTAAATGATAAAGGATATTTCTTTCCATTTATTCACAGCACATTACACTTGTCTACATTGAGATTCAATTGCCATTCCCTGCACCATGCGTCAATTTGCTGCAGATCCTCCTGCATTTCAGTGCAATTTTTCATTGTTACAACCTCTCGATGTACCACAGCATCATCCACAAAAAGCCTCAGTGAACTCCCGATGTCATCCGCAAGGTCATTTATGTATATTGTGAATAGCAACGGTCCAACGACGCTCCCCTGCGGCACACCTAAAAATCACTCTTACTTTGGAAGCCTTCTCTCAATTAAGAATGACATGCTGCGTTCTGTTATCTAGGAACTCTTCAATCCAATCACACAATTGGTCTGTTAGTCCATATGCTCTCACTTTGTTCATTAAACGACTGTGGGGAACTGTATCGAACGCCTTGCGGAAGTCAAGAAACACGGCATCTACCTGGGAACCCGTGTCTATGGCCCTCTTAATCTCGTGGATGAATAGCGCGAGCTGGACTTCACACGATCGTCTTTTTTGAAACCCATGCTGATTCCTGCAGAGTAGATTTCTAGTTTCCAGAAAAGTCATTGCACTCTAACACAATATGTGTTCCAAAATTCTACAACTGATCGACATTAGAGATATAAGTCTATAGTTCTGCACAATCCCTTCTTGAAAACGGGGATGACCTGTGCCCTTTTCCAATCCTTTGGAATGCTACACTCTTCTAGAGACCTACGGTAGACCGCTGCAAGAAGGGGGGCAAGTTCCTTCACGTACTCTGTGTAAAATCGAACTGGTATCCATCAGGTCTAGCAGCCTTTCCTCTTTTGAGCCATTTTAATTGTTTCTCTATCCCTCTGCCGTCTATTTCGATATCTACCATTTTGTCATCTGTGCGACAATCTAGAGAAGGAACTACAGTGCAGTCTTCCTCTGTGAAACAGCTTTGGAAAAAGACATTTAGCATTTCGGCCTTTAGTCTGTCATCCTCTGTTTCAGTACCATTTTGGTCAGAGTGTCTGGACATTTTGTTTTGATCCACCCTACTGCTTTGACATAAGACCAAAATTTCTTAGGATTTTCTGCCAAGTCAGTACATAGAACTTTACATTCGAATTCATTGAACACCTCTCGCATGGCCCTCCTCACATTACATTTCGCTTCGCATAATTTTTGTTTGTCTGCAAGGCGTTGGCTATGTTTATGTTTGCTGTGAAGTTCCCTTTGCTTCCGCAGCAGTTTTCTAACTCTGTTGTTGTACCATGGTGGCTCTTTCCCATATCTTACGATCTTGCTTGGCACATACTCATCTAACGCATATTGTACGATGGTTTTGAACTTTGTCCACTGATACTCAACACGATCTGTACTTAAAACAAAACTTTTGTGTTGAGCCGTCAGATACTCTGAAATCTGCTTTTTGTCACTTTTACTAAACAGAAAAATCTTCCTACCTTTTTTAATATTTCTATTTACGGCTGAAATCATCGATGCAGTAACCGCTTTATAATCGCCGATTCCCTGTTCCGCATTAACTGTTTCAAATAGTTCGGGTCTGTTTGTCACCAGAAGATGTAATATGTTATCGCCACGAGTTGTTCTCTGTTTAACTGCGCAAGGTAGTTTTCAGATAAAGCACTTAAAAAAATTTCACTGGATTCTTTGCCCCTGCCACCCGTTATGAACGTTTGAGTCTCCCAGTCTATATCCAGCAAATTAAAATCTCCACCCAGAACTATAACATGGTGGGGAATCTACTCGAAATATTTTCCTAATTGTCCTTCAGGTGCTCAACCACAACAGCTGCTGAGCCAGGGGGCCTAAGGAGACATCCAATTACCATGTCTGAGCCTGCTTTAACCGTGACCTTCACCCAAATTATTTCACATTTCGGATCTCCGTCAATTTCCTTCGATACTATTGCACTTCTTATCACTATAAACACGCCTCCCCTTTCACTGTCAGCCTGTCTCTGCGGTATACATTCCAATCTGAGTTTAGAATTTCATTACTGTTTACATCTCGTTTCAGCCAACTTTCTGTCCCTAGTACTATGTGGTCATTGTGACCGTTTATTAATGAGAGCAGTTCTGGGACCTTTCTATAGACGCTCTTGCAGTTTACTATTAGCACATTAATGTTGTTATTCCCTGTTGCATTTTGCCTACTCCTACCTTGCCGCGTCTCAGGAGGCGTCTTGTCGGACCTAGGGAGGGAATTCTCTGACCTAAAAAACCCACATGTGATGAGTACAGGGAATTTTTTTGCCTTTTTTACACACACACACACACACACACACACACACACACACACACACAATGCTGCTCAGACCTGATGTTTGGTGCTGCCGCCGCCGCCGCCAGAGTGCAGATTTGTACTGCGGCCTCTGCATTGCTCCGCAGCACATTTATCCAACCGGCAGAGATCATCACCTCGGGATGGCTCGCTATGAAGTTCACAGCCGCACTCTCGAGCTGCGAACAGGAGTGCAGCACAGCTAGGACTGCAGTGGCGGCAGCATTGTCCACACTCAGGCCCTGCGCCAGCTGCTGCTCGCACCTCTTTTTGAGCAACGGCAGGTCGTACTTGTCAGAGGCGGCCAACAGCTCGGCTGCCGTGCTCGCTAGCTGCGGAGCTTCGTCGGTGTACATGAAACGCAGCAGCTGCCTCAGCACAGCTTCCCGCACGTCAGTTATCTCGATTCGACGACTGCGAGCTTCTTTCGTGTCGTTCCGGAACGTGGCAGCAAAGACGGGGCTCCTCGCCGCTAACACGAAACTGTGGGCCGGCAGCTGCGAGGTGCCGACCACCAGGGTCACGTCCGCACCCTCGCCGGATTCTAACAGAGCACCCATATCGCTCGCGAAACTGCCATCCTTAGTGTTGGTTGTAGCCATTACGATCGCTTCTGAAACACACGTGACACAACTTTAATTTTCAAACGTTACTAAATAGCAAATCTGTAGATTCTTTACCTCTCTTATCAAACAAACACGTATTTCTCCTCCCAGCATTCATCCTTATTTAGCAGAATTGTAGTCTGTGTGCTGGTCACAACTACTTGTCTTCATGTATTTATTTCATACCCTGAATTGTCCTGTGGACTGCATTACTCGAGCACTGCTCAGATTAATCTGAATTCACTGTTGTGCTGCCTGTATAAACTAGATGAAACAATTTTCCTTCGTCAGACATGTCACCAGAGCCGCTTCTTACGGATGAGCCAGTATTCATTCCAGGAAAAAACTTCCTATCAAACACTGCATAATGAAAAACCGTTTACTATTTCAGAGAGAGAAAACACAGCAGAAGTCCCCTTCGGTGTGACAGTGACAGGAATGTTTCGGTTCGTGCCCCGCTTAAATGATGTGTTTGGTTACACTGTTTAAAAAGTTAAAAAAGTGATACTAAAATTAAAAAAATATTTCCCTGGAAGATCTGGGGTATACTTCCCTGCCTCTCCTCCAGAAAAAACACACACACACACACACACACACACACACACACACACACACACACACACACACACACTTGAAACGGAGGCAAGAGCTTGAGGAAACAATAACTGATCAAAAGGCTGATATACGTGTCTGGATGAGCACTGAACTAAAAGAGGATGGGCCAGCCACTTGGTGACACTCGACCTCCCACCTATGAGCTTAGGCTGTGGCCCAAATGTGCTTTCTTACTCTCGTCTCACAGTCAGACAATAAAGAGGTCAGCTTCACCAGTCAAATTTAGTGTTATCACCTGGTAAGAAGATAAAATGCACTATTAAAACGTGGTACAAGGTGACTGTATACCATAAGTACCATATTCTGCCGGTAGCGTTCTCGCTTCCCACGCCCGGGGTCCCGGGTTCAATTCCCGGCGGGGTCAGGGATTTTCTCTGCCTCGTGATGACTGGGTGTTGTGTGCTGTCCTTAGGTTAGTTAGGTTTAAGTAGTTCTAAGTTCTAGGGGACTGATGACCATAGATGTTAAGTCCCATAGTGCTCAGAGCCATTTGAACCATTTTTGAACTATATTCTGCAGTGGGTGGGATCCCGCCTCCCCCGCCCCAAAACAAATTCAGGTATAAAGCCACGCTTTTATATATAACGTACAAATCACAGAGTTCAAGGTGACTTTGTGTCGTCACAGTGGATGCTGTGAGCTACACCACAGCCAGACAGTCCATTTCCTCGACCGTAGCTTGTCGTCTTTCACTGCCAGACACTCCTGCTGTAAGAGTTTCTGACTTAACAGGAGGGGACTGGCACACACTGTCACACAGGCTCCCCTGCAAGCCTTCGTGGCTGAGGTATCTGTTAGCTCGTTTCCCCATACTTGAACATGTCTCTATATCTGGCAGCACAATATGTACTACTATAGTGAGACACAAAGAGAAGCTTCTGTATTCTGGGTTTTTTTCTCTGCTGGGTTCGTAAGTTTTGGTGCTTGTTGTGCACAGAGGGAATCACATCAAATGGGAAATTTCTTCCCCTGATGACATATTGCACCCCAGTGCCTTCACGGTTCCTTAGCACTAGATACTCTCTCATCTTGCAACCAAGTTGAAACCGGAATGACCTCAGCGAAGGCTACTGAGCAGCCAAGTGCATCACATGGTGCTTGTATGAACTATTTTAAAAACAGACTACATTTTGAGAGCATTCTTTTTCAAACATAGTTAATTCTAAAATAATAATGGGCTTTGTAAGATGCTAAGATGGGTTTTTACTATATACTATTGCATAACAACAATATAAGCCACACACATTTCTGAAAGAACACCGTCACGGAGTGGAACACATGTGAAAGGGGATATGAATACACTTTGAAAGTTCATTTACACATCCTCACTTTTGAGAGATCAAATCAACTTTGTGTGTGTGTGTGTGTGTGTGTGTGTGTGTGTGTGTGTGTGTGTGTGTGTGAGAGAGAGAGAGAGAGAGAGAGAGAGAGAGAATCATCTTTATTCCTACATCTCTAATAAGCACACTAGAAAAAAATTGGTCCATCCAGGACATATCATACTGATACCATGTAACAGAAAATATGGCCTTTATAACAGCTTCAATTCAGTGAGGAAGAGAATTGACAAATTTATCAGGTAGGCCAAAGTCACTTACCAATGATTAAATTCCACAGAGCTACCCAATCCATTAATGATTCCTATGTTTCACCCAGTGCTTCAAATAGTCCCAGATCTTTGCTACAGGTTCGAGATCAGGTTAATAAGTAGGCCGGTCAAGGTGCAAAAGTGTCCCAGATTTTCTGTTAAATGAGGAAACATATGACTGTACGAGGTGCATTCAAGTTCTAAGGCCTCCGATTTTTTTTCTCCAGACTGGAAAGAGATAGAAACATGCGCATTGTTTTAAAATGAGGCCATGTTCATTGTCAATACGTCCCAGAGATGGCAGCACCGTACGGCAGATGGAATTTTACCGCCACCGGCGAGAATGAGAACTGTTTTAAATACTTAAAATGGCGACGTTTTCCTTACTTGAACAGCGTGCAATCATTCGTTTTCTGAATTTGCATGGTGTGAAACCAATTGAAATTCATCGACAGTTGAAGGAGACGTGTGGTGACGGAGTTATGGATGTGTCGAAAGTGCGTTCGTGGGTGCGACAGTTTAATGAAGGCAGAACATAATGTGACAACAAACCGAAACAACCTCGGGCTCACACAAGCCGGTCTGACGACACGATCGAGAAAGTGGAGAGAATTGTTTTGGGGGATCGCCGAACGACTGTTGAACAGATCGCCTCCAGAGTTGGCATTTCTGTGGGTTCTGTGCACACAATCCTGCATGACGACCTGAAAATGCGAAAAGTGTCATCCAGGTGGGTGCCACGAATGCTGACCGACGACCACACGGCTGCCCGTGTGGCACGTTGCCGAGCAATGTTGACGCGCAATGACAGCACGAATGGGACTTTCTTTTCGTCGGTTGTGACAATGGATGAGACGTGGATGCCATTTTTCAATCTAGGAACAAAGCGCCAGTCAGCTCAATGGAAGTACACAGATTCACCGCCACCAAAAAAATTTTGGGTAACCGCCAGTGCTGAAAAAATGATGGTGTCCATGTTCTGGGACAGCGAGGGCGTAATCCTTACCCATTGCGTTTCAAAGGGCACTACGGTAACAGGTGCATCCTACGAAAATGTTTTGAAGAACAAATTCCTTCCTGCACTGCAACAAAAACATCCGGGAAGGGCTGCGCGTATGCCGTTTCACCAAGACAAAGACAACGCACCCACACATCGAGCTAACGTTACACAACAGTTTCTTCGTGATAACAACTTTGAAGTGATTCCTCGTGCTCCCTACTCACCTGACCTGGCTCCTAGTGACTTTTGACTTTTTTCAACAATGAAAGACACTCTCCGTGGCCGCACATTCACCAGCCGTGCTGCTATTGCCTCAGCGATTTTCTAGTGGTCAAAACAGACTCCTAAAGAAGCCTTCGCTGCTGCCATGGAATCGTGGCATCAGCGTTGTGAAAAATGTGTGCGTCTGCAGGGCGATTACATCGAGAAGTGACGCCAGTTTCATCGATTTCGGGTGAGTAGTTAATTAGAAAAAAAATCGGAGGCCTTAGAACTTGAATGCACCTCGTAGTGTGAAGCCCTGGCTCACCAAATCGTAATGCCAGGAGTAACACCACAGTGGCATTGTTAAGAATAGGTCCTCTCCCCAGATGAGCACCGTACTCGACCACTGTCATCTGGAGTAGTGCAGAACCATCATTCACCAAACACAATGTGAGGCCATTCTTTAGTAATCTACATCTACATATATACTCTGCAAACCACCATGACATGCGTGGGAGAGGGTACATCCCATTGTACCAGGTACTAGGGTTTCTTCCTGTTCCACTCATATACTGAGCGCAGGAAGAATGATTGATTGAATGCCTCTGTGTGTGCAGTAATTATTCTTGCCTTATCCTCAAGGTCCACGTGTGAGCTATACGTAGGGGTTTGTAGTATATCCCTAGTGTAATAATTTAAAACGAATTCTTTAAATTTTGTTAGTAGACTTTCTCGGGATAGTTTATGCATGTCTTCAACAGTCTGCCAGTTCAGTTCCTTTGATATCTCTGTGACACTCTCCCACGGATTAAACAAACCTGTGACCATTTGCAATGCCCTTCTCTGAAAACGTAAATTTCCCCTAGTCAAATGCTTTTCAGAAATCAAGAAACACTGCATCAACCCGTTGCCTCGATCCAAAGCTTTCGGTATGTCACGAGAGAAAAGTGCAAGATGGGTTTAACACGATAAGTGTTTTTTAAATCCGTGCCGGTTGGCACAGCGGAAGTTATTCTGTTCGAGATACCTCATTATATTTCAGCTCAGAATATGCTCCAAGATTCTACAAAAAATCGACGTCAAGGATATTGGATGGTAGTTTTGTGGATCATTTCTGCTCCTCTTCTTGTAGACAGGTGTGACCTGTGTCTTTTTCCAAGAACTAGGCACGGTTTTTGTTCGAGGCACCTACGATAGATTATAGTTAGAAGAGAGGCTAACAAATTCAGTACACAGTCCGACAGGGAATCCATCGGGCGCTGTAGCTCCGTTCAATTTTACAATTTCATCTGTTTCTCACACCACTCTAAACGCAGCTGCCAGTGTTATGATGTTAATGGCAGACCATTCCCTAGTCCAGCTGCTGCTAATCTCCAACCAATCGTGTGGGATGACAGAAGTTGCAAGGAATCCATTACCTGTTCTCAAACTGCAGCGACAGCTGTGAAGGGGTTACAATGTGCTCAGTATACATGGCTATCCTCCCTTATGGTAGTCAGATGTGGTCGACTGGTAGTTTGACAGTGAGTACGAGCGCCTTCAGATACCCGTGCAAACGACATCGAGCCACTGTCAAATCTGAAAGCACCGTAAATCTGGATACTGCAAGATCTGAACAACTGGCCAAAGAGAATCAGAATGAGGCTCCTTTCCAACTCTGTCCGATACTGATACTGCTCCCTCACACAAGTATGTGGCATCTACATCTACACTCCAGCCACTATGTGATGTATGGCAGAGGGTACCTTGAACCACCACTAGTCATTTCATTTCCTGTTCCATCCCAACCACTTAAGCAGTTGTCAAGAATGAGTCGCACTAGAGTTCTGTACGCAGTTGCCTTTACAGATGGTACACACATTTCTTAAACTCACCCAATACGCTGAAGCTGGCAAGTTTCCTTTCCTACTGCAGTCATTACACGCTCGCTCCATTTCGCATAGCTTTGTAACATTATACCCGTATTTGGGAACCGATTCCACATGCTTGTACTTCTGTTAACAGTCACCTACATGTCAATCACATTGATCACACAACATCCGATCCTGTTTGCGTCCCTTTTATAACAACACTAACATTAATGTGCTCTGCTGGCCATTCTACTCTCACAGAGAATTGCAACTCAAATAGTTTTTATACCCACCAATAGCACATACATGTACAAAGTTATATCTAAAAACAAAGATTTTGAGACTTACCAAACAAAAGCGCTGGCAGGTCGATAGACACACAAATAAACACCCAAAATTCTAGCTTTCGCAAACAACGGCTGCTTCGTCAAGAAAGAGGGAAGGAGAGGGAAAGACGAAATGATGTGGGTTTTAAGGGAGAGGGTAAGGAGTTATTCCAATCTCGGGAGCGGGAAGACTTACCTCGGGGAAAAAAGGACAGGTATACACTTGCACACGCGCACACACACACACACACACACACACACACACACACACACACACACACACATATATCCATCCGCACATACACAGACACAAGCAGACATTTGTAAAGGCAAAGAGTTTGGGCAGAGATGTCAGTCGAGGTGGAAGTACAGAGGCAAAGATGTTGTTGAAAGACAGGTGAGGTATGAGTGGCGGCAACTTGAAATTAGCGGAGATTGAGGCCTGGTGGGTAACGGGAAGAGAGGATATATTGAAGAGCAAGTTCCCATCTCCGGAGTTCGGATAGGTTGGTGTTGGTGGGAAGTATCCAGATAACCCGGACGGTGTAACACTGTGCCAAGATGTGCTGGCCGTGCACCGCACCAAGGCATGTTTAGCCACAGGGTGATCCTCATTACCAACAAACACTGTCTGCCTGTCCCATGCACCCTCCCACCACCACCTACTCCAGTCCTGTAACCCGGAAGGTGTACACGATCAAAGGCAGAGCCACGTGTGAAAGCACCCACGTGATTTACCAACTGACCTGCCTACACTGTGAAGCTTTCTATGTGGGAATGACCAGCAACAAACTGTCCATTCGCATGAATGGACACAGGCAGACAGTGTTTGTCGGTAATGAGGATCACCCTGTGGCTAAACATGCCTCGGTGCACGGCCAGCACATCGTGGCACAGTGTTACACCGTCCGGGTTATCTGGATACTTCCCACTGACACCAACCTGTCAGAACTCTGGAGATGGGAACTTGCCCTTCAGTATATCCTCTCTTCTCGTTATCCACCAGGCCTCAATCTAGGCTAATTTCAAGTTGCCACCACTCATACTTCACCTGTCTTTCAACAACATCTTTGCCTCTTTACTTCCGCTTCGACTGACATCTCTGCCCAAACTCTTTGCCTTTACAAATGTCTACTTGTGTGTGTGTGTGTGTGTGTGTGTGTGTGTGTGTGTGTGTGTGTGTGTGCGCGCGCGCGAGCGAGTGTATACCTGTCCTTTTTTCCCCCTGAGGTAAATCTTTCCGCTCCCGGGATTGGAATGACTCCTTACCCTCTCCCTTAAAACATACATCCTTTCGTCTTTCCCTCTCCTTCCCTCTTTCCTGACGAAGCAGCCGTTGGTTGCGAAAGCTAGAATTTTGGGTGTATGTATGTGTTTGTTTGTGTGCCTTTCGACCTGCCAGCGCTTTTGTTTGGTAAGTCTCAAAATCTTTGTTTTTAGATATATTTTTCCCACGTGGAATGTTTCCCTCTATTATATTCATATCATGTACAAAGTTAAATTGACATCCAATTGTAAATGCTTCAATTTTTTTTGTCAGGCAGTGTATATCAGGAAGAGAAATGGACAAAGGATCTAGTTCTGAGGTTCACCTTCTGTAATTGTTTCAATGGTACATTGAAAGTTCACAGTTTAACATCAATTTGTATATTAGTTTAACGCATTGCTTACGATTCAACAGGTATGTGGTTATAATGTGCACGGATCGATCCCCGGTAGATTATGACTTCAGCTTTCTTAGAAGTAACCTATGGTTTACAATGCCTAAAGCTTTTGCCAGGTCTAAAAATATGTCTGTAATAGGCAACCTCTGGTCCAACAGACAGAAAGCTATGGTCATGCTTAGCTCTTTTTTGGAGCCTGTGACAAAAATCTATTACCACTTTGAATTTTGTGAAAGAGTCTATATTCTGGAAAGGGCACTCATTTCAAATATCTTGCTCAATATGGGAATTAATGATTCGTCTATAGTTGGAGAGTGCTTCCGCACTTCTATTTTTATACAGTGGTTTCACAGCACTCACTTTTAGAATGGTTGGATGCATATTTATAGTAATGCTGCAGTTAATCAAGCAGGTAAGACATTTTAAGATTCCTTTTAAGCACACCTGCAATAAGTATGTCATGCCATTCAGATTCCATCACCTGACAAAAGTAGCCAGAATAATGAAAATCAAATCTACCATATTTAGGCAAATCTAAAGTGCAATTGAATATAATATGGACACTTATTTTAAAAATTAAAATAATTAGAAAGAGTTTGTTGGTACATCACAGGTACACAAAATTTATTTTACACAATACACAAAACTATCAAAACAACAACAACTCTTAATCCCCTGTTAAGTGATACAGTCATTATTAAAAAAAGAATGCTCAACTTGATTACCTACATGACAAGGAGACATACATACCATAAATTACGGGCATTACTAATCATTATTCACAAATGTCATCATTACTGGTATCCTCTGAGGAGCCTACACCAGAAATAGGTTCAATTTGCTCTTTCCCTATCATTCTCTGCGTCCAGAGATCGTAACACGGAAGTCATTCCTCCAGGAACAAAAATAAAGTCACTGGTTAGGCTGTGGATCTTTGTTATTATGTCGTCAGTGAGATGACCATGAAATGCATCAAGACAAAGCGTCGCTGGTGGTTTGGAAGGCCCGCCATGACACAGTTTCCTTATGTATCACAGCTAGTGAGGCATTAACGTTACTGTCACTCATCCCTTCTCCCGATTTCTAACAATGTCATCATCAGGGGACAGCTTTTCATTTTTAGGGATCTTGGGTCAGATTTCCAGACCTAAGTGGGTGTGCCATTTTTTTTATAATACGAGACGCCACGCTGCGTACTTCGTACACACATAAAGTTTTGTTTTCATTTGTTGTTGTTGTTGTGGTCTTCAGTCCTGATACTGGTTTGATGCAGCTCTCCATTCTACTCTGTCCTGTGCAAGCTTCTTCATCTCCCAGTACCTACTGCAGCCTACATCCTTCTGAATCTGCTTAGTGTATTCATCTCTTGGTCTCCCTCTACCATTTATACCCTCCATGCTGCTCTCCAGTACTAAATTGGTGATCCCTTGATGCCCCAGAACATGTCCTACCAACCGATCCCTTCTCCTAGTCAAGTTGTGTCACAAACACCTCTTCTCCCCAATTCTATTCAATACCTCCTCATTAGTTATGTGATCCACCTATGTAATCTTCAGCATTCTTCTGTAGCACCACATTTCGAAAGCTTCTGTTCTCTTCTTGTCTAAACTATTTATTGTCCATTTTTCCACTTCCATACAAATACTTTCAAAAACGACTTCCTGACACTTACATCAATACTCGATGTTGCCAAATTTCTCTTCTTCAGAAACGCTTTCCTTGCCATTGCCAAATAGCAAAACTCCTTTACTACTTTAAGTGTCTCATTTGCTAATTAATTCCCTCAGCGTCCCCTGACTTAATTCGACTACATTCCATTATCCTCGTTTTGCTTTTGCTGATGTTCATCTTATACCCTCCTTTCAAGACACTGTCCATTCCGTTCAATTGCTCTTTCAAGTCCTTTGCTGTCTCTGACAGAATTACAATGTCATTGGCGAACCTCAAAGTTTTTATTTCTTCTCCATGTATTTTAATACCTACTGCAAATTTTTCTTTTGTTTCCTTTACTGCTTGCTCAATATACAGATTGAACAACATCGGGGAGAGGCTACAACCCTGTCGCACTCCCTTCCCAACCCCCGCTTTCCTTTCATACCCCTCGACTCTTATTATTGCCATCTGGTTTCTGTACAAATTGTAAACAGCCTTTCGCTCCCTCTATTTTACCCCTGCCACCTTCAGAATTTGAAAGAGTATTCCAGTCAACATTGTCAAAAGCTTTCTCTATGTCTACAAATGCTAGAAACGTAGGTTTGCCTTTCCTTAAACTTTCTTCTAAGATAAGTCGTAAGGTCAGCATTGCCTCAGGTGTTCCAACATTTCTACGGAATCCAAACTGATCTTCCACGAGGTCGGCTTCTACCAGTTTTTCCATTCGTCTGTAAAGGATTCGCGTTAGTATTTTGCACCTGTGACTTATTAAACTGATAGTTTGGCAATTTTCACATTACATTACAAGTGGTACATTAAGAAACTCAAAAAGTGCCATGTTTAGAGATATCTCGATCGATAAAAACATGAGCAGTCTGTTATATTATAAATACTAAAGCGGCCCCCAGACAGTCAATAACACTGTACAATATTACCTGAAGTGCAGTAAAATTAAATATGTAGATGTGAGATTGATAGATTGCACAATAATATTGAGAACTTCAAAAACCTTTGAAATGTGTCATCCTCTGTGAGCAGTATTGTACTAGATCCTGGATATCTTGTGTGTTCACTGTTTGTTGTTGTTGTTACAGTGCTGAAAATATGTTCAAAACTAGACGAATGAAAGTTATGACTACCATTTAAATAACTGCCAGCACTGTGGGATGCCAGGCATATGAGTACAAAATGGAAACGTTACGAATGAATTGTATTATTTGCTGCTCTTAAAACACAAGGAAAGACTACAAAGACCAATGATTTTTTTAAAAGTAAGTACTGCAGTATTATAAATAATGTAAAAATGGATATTTGTGTGGGTCTACATTACCTACCTGCAGATAATCCTTTAGTGACATGTTTCTATAACTATGCGTGAAATACTTTTAAGGTGACACTGCACTTGCAAATTTAGTCTTCGAAACAATTGCCGCTGGCAAGATAGAGTAGCATAACACACAAACACTGACTTGGTGGAATTATGTCTCTCATTTTGCTATTTTGTTTTTTGATCATGGGGATTTGAGCATCAGCAGAAATTTAACCTGGGTGAGGGGGAAAGTGTGAGACTCTAAAATACATAGGTGGCAGTTCCAAGATGGCGTCTAGTGAGGTTGTGTGTAGTGATCAAGTGAACAAAAGTTACAGTTGTGCCTTAAAAACAGGTGTCTATGGAAATTGTAGTAGTGAAATCGTGAAGCTAAAAGAATGAATTTCAAGTTTACAAAAAACTGTGGACTTTTAAGATATGACATTTCGCATTTAAGAAATGAAAATTCTGAGAAGCGGAAAGTCCCTCGCAACATGGCGCCAATTGTGAATAATCAGTCGAGTAAAATTTACGAAAATACGTGTTGCATGTGTAAAAAGTACTACACTTTCAGTGACAGGATGTGCTTAGCTTGCACTAAAATATCAAAAGTTGCGGAAAGGAGACATGCAGAATCGGAGAAATTCCAGTGTGTAGCAACTACATCTAACGAACAAAACAGTATATTACGCCTAAAACATCTAAAGCTGTGAAAAAAATTGCGAATGATTCCTCGTTATACATTACGACAAGCAACAGGTTTGATGTGCTACAAAAAGATGAAAATTGTGAACAACAAAGCACTGGGGTAAATAAAAACTTCATAGTTCAAGAAAACAGCATAAGTAGCAAGAAACGTTCGTACAACAGACACAGCACTAACACAAAAAGTTCACCTAAACACAAAAAAAGAGTAACAGTGTTTGCAGACAGCCATGGGTGATCAGTTGCAGCTAACTTAATGCATCAAAGTCATAATAATTTCGTAATCCAAGGAAATGTTATACCAGGTGCACCATTAACTTCAATACTTGAAAGCTGTAACAACTTACAAGATCTCACAATGAATGACACAGTTATAATCTGGGGTGGCACAAATGATGTCGCCAAAAACGAAGCAGACAAGGCATTAAATGCTATAACATCAGCATTAATTAAGCTTCAGCACACAAATGTAATCATAGTAGGGATACCCCATAGATACGATCTTGAAAGCTGGTCCTGAGAACAGAGACTGGTACACTTCTCACGGACTACACCTAAATGCTAATGGCAAGGAAGAAATGGCCAGAACTCTACTTGCAGCCATCTCTCCAAAAAATCAACTAAAGCCTGCAATATCACTTGAGTGGAAGGATCCAGATGGAACTGAGCAAATAATACCACAGCAAGAAAAAACTACAGTACCAGAAATCAACCACTATGTTGTCAAGAGGACAGTAACGAACAATGGAGTAGGAAGATCAGTTTGCAGGAACAGGATATTCAAAAGTCCAGAAACACATTGTGCTCCTAGAAGATCCTCAAGACCAATAAAACCCAGAGTTCAAAGTGACATGTTTTTGTGGGAAAGTAAAGCAACTAACAAATTCCCAGGACTTGGTAAAAACAACTGGCCAAGCCAGCTAGTTAAAACAACAGAAGCTGTTGCATCAACTGCAGACTCTTCAGCATCACTTAATCAAATGTGGTGGAGTATACAACTCCAGTTACTGTAACACCAGGCAGCTCGGCAACTCTTCGGACTGTACGGAGCAAGAAGGCACCTCAACAGCTACCTTGACAACTAGACAGACAGAAGCCAGGTTGGGTAGTAGATCGAGAAATGCAAGATCGCCAAAGAACATGAACACTTTTAGTGCCTGGATCCAGAACTTATGTAAGTGAACCAACTCAGTGCATTTTAAAGGAAGATAATCAGAGTGACCAGTTAAAAATACCACTAAGGCTCATGCACCTAAACATACAGTACCTTAGAAATAAGCTTAATATATTACAGGTTTTTGTAAGTGAACAGTCACCTCATATAGTAGTGTTAACTGAGCATGGATTAAAATCTGATGAAATTATTTACTGTAAACTAGAGGGCTACTCCTTAGCAAATAGTTATTGTAGACAGCAACATAAGGGTGGTGGTGTGGCAGTTTACATTAGTGAGAATCTCGAGTACAATAAAATAAACAAGGCTTGATTGAAGTGACAGGCATTGAAGTCCACACCAAAGAGTGTAGAGAGGTTATGAGAAAACAAAGTTATTGGGATTTACCATCCACCAAAGGCTGATGTAGTTAGCTTCATAGACATATTTAGTAGAGTAGTGGGACGTTGTGGTCCCAGTGACCTAACTATACTTGGTGATCTGAATATTGAGGCAAAATCTTCCAGTTTGTGTAATATGAGGTTAATAGATACTCTTAACTCATATAATCTCATAAATGTAGTAAATAGTGAAAACAGGGTAACAAAGTCCATATCTAGCAGAATTGATTACGTTATACTATGTAAACATATTAAAGACAGTGTTAGGTGCTGGAATATGGATTTTCACTACTCTGACCACAAATGCCAGCTTGTAGAGTATGTAAACACAAGCATCCCAAAAATGACAAAAGTTATCGAAAATAAAAGAATCCTAAAAGAGGGTAACATCCTTGCCCTAAGAAATAAATTAGCTATAGAGGACTGGGATCTGGTTTACCAGACTGAAGGATCTGAAAACAAATGGGCCAAATTCTATGATACTATGCTAAGACACTTTGACAGATGCTGCCCTGTTAAGAAAATACAAACAGTGTTCACCCATAACCACGGTGCAAAAACCAACAGACTGATACTTCCAGCAAATATGATAAAACTCAGGCAAAACATCCAGGACCTGGATGTGTTACACAAGTCAACAAACCTGCAGGTTTTTAAGGCCAAGTATAACGAAGCCAAGAAAATCTTTAAGAAAAGAGCTTTCAAATCTAAGAAAACAGATATACAGCAGTGAAATAGCTCAATCAGACAATATAGCCAAGACCTCATGGAGAATTGTAAATCAATTTTGCAAAGCCACACCGAAGCCAGAAACTGAAATTTTAATTATAAGACATGAAGGAAACACAATTAAAGATCCTAATAAAGTCTGCAATGTTTTCAATAAATACTTTATATCTGCAGCTGTTAGTCCAATTAATAACACAGTTGTGAGTAGTAAGGTAAAGCTCAGCCCCTTTGAAGAGCCACCTTTTGAATTCAAACAAGTAAGTGAAAAAGAAATAGGCAGGATAATAAATAACCTAAAGAATAAGTTCTCATCTGGATGGGATGGTTTGAGTAGTATCGTGATTAAAAAATGCAATAAGGAATTAGTTAAAATAATCACCCACCTGGTAAACTGCAGTATCAAAGAACATACATTTCCAAATGTATTGAAATGGAGCACAGTTAAACCAGTGCATAAAAAAGGATCCAAGGAAGAGGTTTCGAATTTCAGGCCCGCATCATTAATACCTGTCTTCAGCAAAGTATTTGAAGTTGTGCTGCTGACACAACTTAGTGACTATTTCTTGAAAAATAAGTTCCTAACAGAGACACAACACGGATTCCGAAAAGATCATAGTACTATCACAGCAATTACGGAATTTCTTCACAAAACGTATGGTGCCCTTGATCAAGGAATGCAAACAGCTGGCATATTTCTAGACCTTACTAAAACCTTTGACTCGGTAAACCATGAGTTACTTTTAAGTAAACTTGAGTCATACAATGTAAATGCTGCATCCATGCAATTGCTGGCTACATATTTATTTAACCGCATGCAGTGTACAAAGCTGACTTACAAAATCAATAATCAGATCATTAATTTCCAGTCCAAATATGAGACAGTCACACAAGGTGTACCCCAGGGCTCAATTTTGGGCCCTTTCCTTTTCCTAGTGTACATAAATGATATAGAGCAACCTTTCAACTCTCAACTGGTAACCTATGCAGACGATAACTCACTTATTTCTTGGTAAACAAAATGAGTTAACATTGGTAGCAACTGAGGGACTACAGCAAATAACTACTTATTTCCAAGATCAAGGCTTGAAAGTTAATATCAGTAAATCTCAGTTACTGCCATTTAAACCTACAAACTCACACCAAACCTCTATCAGTAACATAGGTGGAATTGAAGTAGTGGACACAGAAGGCTGCAGATTTCTAGGTATTCACCTGGATGAAAATCTAAGATGGGTAAACCATATCAAATTTTCATGCAATAAAATCAGCAGTTCATTACATCTAATCAGCCAGTTATCAAAAGTAGTTCCACATCAGACATTAAAAACAATTTATTATGGAACCATTTTTCCACAGATTAATTACGGGACAGAGATATGGGGGTTGTGCTGCCAACATACATATGAACAGAATATTAACCCTACAGAAAAGAGTAATCAGAATTATCCATGGATTAGGGTATAGAGATTCATGCAGGGAAATCTGGGTCTAGTGCAGCAGGGGATACAACCCGTCGGCTTTGGACAATGACGTCACAAGTCGCCAGAGAGCAGTTTACCATTTTCGCTTTTGCTGTTATGTTTCAGTTTCGTTTTTTTTACTGGTTGCTTAATAAAGTGGATCTGTTTATTCTATCTCGTGAGTTTTTTTAAAAAAAAGCCAAAAAACACTTATCAGCCACTGAAGGGAGTTACAACACTAAGAAGAATCGCTTCTCGATTGGCGACTTGTGACGTCATTGTCCAAAGCCGACGGGTTGTATCCCCTGCTACACTAGTCCCGGAAATCTTTGTTCATCATAAATACCTCACAGTCTACTCACTGTATCTTTACAAATTAATTATATTTTTTTGTGACACATCAAAACAAAGAAACAAAGTGCTCTGATATGCATGCCTATAATACAAGTAATAAAGATTGCTACTACAGACAAAGAACAAAATTAAAAACAACAGACCATAGTCCATGCATTAGTGGTCAAATACGGTACAACAGATTACCAAGCTCTATAATGTGCCACAAAGGAAACTTATTCAAAGTGAAACTGAAACATTTCTTGATTGACAAGTGTTTATACTCTTTAAGTGAATATTAATATTAAACTAAAATAAATTATTGTGTGTGTTTTATATATATATATATATATATATATAGTACTAAACTTGTGAAAAAATGCTATGACGTTTGCAAAAGACACCAGTTGGTGTCTCCATGCAAAAAAAAATACAATAAATAAATATTTTTGATGGAAAAGTTGGCCAGTTATGACAAAACCATTATACACCAGAGAACTGACGGTAATCCACTCTCTCTCTTTTACACGAACTTTACTTTGACACCGTACTTACAACATCAAATGAAAGATTAAACCATAGTATCGTCTATCAGCCACGCAGTGCCACATCTGGCTAAACAAGAATATTAGCGGAATCACAGGAAAGCGTAAAAGAATTTGATGACGAATGAAAACACTGTTACACAATATTACTGAGCAGTGAAGAGAGAACGTCAATAATATTGCGCAGTACAACTGACCGTTAGGGGGCCGATTAAGCTCTCTTGAACTTTTTCATTTATTTTAACATCTATTAATTGCTGGTGGAAAACCGGAGCTAATGCCGGTATTAATAATATATCAAAGATTTGATCCAAGATATGATGAAATATTCGTCAAATGTATTTGACAAAGATCTTTCACGTGGCGCTAAAAAGGGGTATTACACTATCATATTTTTCGTCAAAAGTTCAAGATTAACCGCAGCAGTTGCATGTACCACAATTGCACTGTGTGCACATGTGGAAGAGAAGCGGGGGAAAAAAAAAGGGAACGTACCTGGTTGAAGCCGTGGGTTTTTGACGAGACAATGAAAGCATTCAACAAAAATTGTTACGTGAACTTATAGAGGCGGACGTCAAGTAGTACATAATTACTTAAGAATAGATGAGCATACATTTCAGTATTTGATCAGTGAAGTGTACCCTCATATCACAGAGCACAATACTCACTTAAGAACTGCTATATCTGCAGAAGGCAGACTCACTAACACTCCAATTCCTTGCTACAGGGCAGAGAGAGGTTAAGTCTCCAATCTCCATAATCTGTTTTTGTATTCACGGTGCCTCGCGTTGTAAAGCGCCTCACCAGCTTCATACATCTCTATTAATTATGTAGTTGTAGATACACAACAATTGTATTTACTGACCTTGGTAACAAACACATTACATAATACATATGACAGAACCAACGAGTTAAAATTTCTAACTCGTTGGACAGAACGCTGAGCGTCACTCGCGCTCCACGTGGTTACATGTCAATGTCACATTGCAGTGAACAGAAGACAAGCTACTTTTATGATTAAATCTACGAGGACCTTGATTTGATCAAATTTATTTGACGACAGCCAAGACGAAGTGCTTTATTACACCATCAAACTTCTTTGACAAAAATATTTGACAAATCAACTTTGACAAAGAAATATCATATAAATCATTTCTTGAATCATCCAATGGCGTTACTCCTTACTAACAAACGGCACAAACTTTTTCTACATCTTATGAACAGACGAATGATATAACGTTTTCTTCCAACTTTCTCAACAAAATGGCGTGACTTCGATACAAGACTATACTGCTTGCTGTGCAGTACTTTTAATGACCACGGCTGAGATCTAGCAGCAAAAATTATCGCGGTACAGCCACGGCTTTGAAAACAGGTTAACATTTTTAATACGAAATTCGAAACTATTTTTAATGCGTAATGGTCGAAACAAGACTCTTCTTTTTCACATTCGCACTGATGGCGAAAGAAAAAATAACGTAAAGACATAAATTCAAAACACGCACAATTATGAAGAGTTTACCTTTCCAGAAGGTTGCACAAATAACGTGTAAGTATTGCTGTAAGAAATACCGACAATAGTCAACAACTTCACCTCAATTCCAACCACCAACAACAAACTGCAACGCAGAAAGGAAATAGCTTGAAAGTACCACGCCCGCAGCACTGCCAATAGCTGCGAGTATGGGGACACCAACTGTACTCTGCCATGTGTTCAGAAGAAATTATTAATATGTTGAATATCCTTAATCACGGAGCTGCTGCATGATCTGTACAGAAAATTAGTTTGCAAGGCATATGATCAGCAAAAGATGAGAGAAGACCGCAATGGAACGCAGTGAACATTAGGTAATTACGGGCTAAACTGCGATTTTCCGATATCTGTGATTTCTGTGAATGCTACTTTTCAGTATGTGAGATTCACAACTGTGATTTGTCGCAGTTCTCGAATTCAGTTCTTGTCTCCCTCCGCACTCTACCACTGCTATTTCTGCTACCCTGCTATTTCGGGTCTAGTGCAGCAGGGGATACAACCCGTCGGCTTTGAACAATGACGTCATTCCTTAGTCATAGATAGTAATGTCTTCACTTCGAGGCATAGATAATAAAGCAGTTCTGTGTTCTAATAAGCGCTATCATTAAAATAATTGAATGTGAATCTAAAAGCGATCGTTTATCTATATTTCACTATTTTACCATATTTCACTTTCTTATTCCACCAATATGCTTCAGTAGCTGATAAGTGTTTTTGGCTTACTAAAAAAAAAATCTCACGAGATAGAATAAACTGATCCTAAGATACAGATGCTTCAGTAGCTGATTAGTGTTTTTTGGCTTTTTTTTAAAAAAAAATCTCACGAGATAGAATAAACTGATCCTGCTTTCGCTGTTATGTTGTAGTTTAGTTTTTTTTTATTGATTGCTTAATAAAGTAGGATCAGTTTATTCTATCTCATGAGATTTTTTTTAAAAAAAGCCAAAAAACACTTATCAACTACTGAAGGGAGCTACAACACTAAGAAGAATCGCTTCTCGGCTTTTGATAAGATCAATGTGTAGTTCCCTTTCAACAAGTGAAACACAAAGATTAAATAAACAATCAAAACATATAAAATGAAACAGGTTGCAAATGTAACGTACGTGTATTTCCACCTATTCGTTACCAGTGTACATATATCGAGGTCATTGGAAGTCTGGTATACATATATTACATACGTAGGTCATTCTGTCATCAGTAATACTGATATGTACGTAAGAAAAGACTGTTAGTAATAGCGGAGACGTATAGTTCCAGTGAACAACAGGACAGCAATGCTAGTTGAAACCAAGAAATCGACTACGCTAAACTTGTATCCCGTACTGCACTTAAGCAATACAGTTCGAAAGTCTTTCGAGATACAACTGACATACATGTAACGTGATGTATTCTTTGCTAGTAATTTCATTCATTTCTTTCCATTGTATTTTGCGAAGAAATACTAAGATACAAACACGCGATATCGTTAACATGAAAATACTACTGGCCCTTACATATGTGAAATAAAGTTTATCTCTCTCGCATTCCTTTGTTTCTCAACATTCTCCTCAGCTCTTTCATCTTTGTAATAAATGCTCTCTGGCGACTTGTGACGTCATTGTTCAAAGCCGACAGGTTATATCCCCTGCTACACTAGACCCGCTATTTCTGTACTCCTGCGATTGATCCCCGTATGTAAAAGTTACACTTGTCCACACAGAACATTGCATCTCAACAAAAGTGTCATTAGTAAGTATGTTTTACATTTGTTCTTCCGTTGGCTTTAATTTTGTTAATACAAAAGAAACAATAGTGAAAATATTAATAGTTAGCCATATGTACCGTAATAGTTCGTATGTAGAAAACGAATTATAACGTATTGTTATGTTCACAGGTACCCGAACTACTTTTCAGTCACTCAGCATAGCGATAAATCAAAATATCACTGTCAACAAATCTGAAGAAATTGCCACTGCGTCTTTAGACTGTCTTCGTCAGACGAAAGTTTGGTTTCTAAGCGTTTCAATCAACTTACGTGAGATCGTTGTTGCAAATGTGAAACATCCCCTGGTAATTTCCAAGAATGATTGCCTGTCGAAGTCGCGGGGTCCAAACGATACATATTGAACGTGTGATCATAAATCGATCAAGCGACTCTGGTGGGGGGCGTTATGAGTATGTTTACGGTTGTCACTACAGTAATGACAAAAGAAGAGCGTTACAAAAATACTTGTAATTACAAAGGAGACGACTTTCCTTACTCGGGACTAGTGCAGCAGGTGATACAACCCGTCGGCTTTGAACAATGACGTCACAAGTCGCCAGAGAGCATGTATTACAGAGATGAAAGAGCTGAGGATAATGTTGAGAAACAAAGGAATGCGAGAGAGATAAACATTCATCTTGTCAAAAGCATAAGTATTTTTTGACTTTTTAAAAAAAAATCTCACGAGATAGAATAAACTGATCCTACTTTATTAAGCAATATCTTGTCAAAAGCCGGGAAGCGATTGTTCTTAATGTTCTAGCTCCCTTCAGTACGTAATAAGTGTTTTTTGACTTAAAAAAAAAAATCTCACGAGATAGAATAAACTGATCCTACTTTATTAAGCAATATCTTGTCAAAAACCGAGAAGCGATTCTTCTTAGTGTTGTAGCTCCCTTCAGTAGCTAATAAGTGTTTTTTGGCTTTTAAAAAAAAAAATCTCACGAGATAGAATAAACTGATCCTACTTTATTAAGCAATAGTGTTTTTTTTTGGCTTTTTTAAAAAAATCTAACTGATCCTACTTTATTAAGCAATCAGTAAAAAAACGAAATTGAAACATAACAGCAAAAGCTTATTAGAACACAGAACTGCTTTATTATCTATGCCTCGAAGTGAAGACATTACGATCTATGACTAAGGAATGACGTCATTGTTCAAAGCCGACGGGTTGTATCCCCTGCTGCACTAGACCCCCTTACTCCTTGTCGGTGTTGTCGTTCTGTGAAAGTCCATGTGATGTGTACACTACGGGAACAATTCCCTTTTGCCATTAATTTGCGGAGGTGTGTAACTTAGAGCAACTAAGGGAACGACGGAAAACAGATGAATATGACGATCACAAATAATTGACCATAACGCCCGCCACCAGAGTCAATGTGATCGATGTAGGATCGCACGTTTGATATGTATCGTTTGGAACCCGTGACTTTCAGAGGCAATCATTCTTGGAAATTAGCCATCCCCCATTGAGTGGCTTTCATATATATGCAGTATTACTCTGGCAATTACGTTGTTTGTAATTAGTGACAGCAAAAATGATTGATAATCTTTGTCATTTTGCAGAGTCAGTTCCGATTCTGATTATTGGTTGCTGTACTTATCTATCCACATTAAGGCTCTTGAGACAGAATAGTGAAGATACAAGACAACTCTTAGAGGATTTGCAGTTTAAAAGTGACATAATTATGATATAAGTGTGTAGAATGAGTGACTGAACTGTGTTTAATTGATATTATTATGCGTTTTTAAAGAATGATAAAATAGGTGTTACATACTGTGAGTGAAAAATAAAATTCTCGTTTTCCCATTGTTAAGCCTACATGTACCCGTAAATTTTCCTCCATTTACTTATTGGTAAAGACTTGTTGGAGAGTGAAGTGCCCCCCCCCCCCCAATCCCTTTCCCCACAATCTCGGTGTGGTGACGCTTTCCCCACAATCTCGGTGTGGTGATGATGACCTGTAACATAGCCCAAGGTCTAGAGTATACGTTTTGATGCTGTTGATATGAGTGGGAAGTACCAATCTTCAAGTTGAATCAGGAATAGTTTAGGTGCAATACTTGAAGGTAACACAGGAAAAGCTTACTTGTGTAGGTGGTTGTTGTGTTGGCAAAAAGTTGTGCGTGCCGTTGCCATGTTGAACATAGGTGTAAAATTTTTCTCCTGAGTCTTGAACTGTGTGGGAACAAAAGAGAGGCATTCATATGACTCAATAATATTGTTTTCATTTCATTATACTTATACAGCTGTCTTGAGTTCTGCTGAGTTAATTTGTATTTACATTTTGTATTTCTTTATTGGTCCTGTAAATCGTGTTTAGGTACATATTTTGTACAAACGATGTAGGACAAGTCGGGTTGGTACCGTATATACAACATAGTACATATTGTTAGTTTGAAAATATAAATAATTAAAAATTATTCAATACACGTTTAATATTAATGATAAAATTAATATAATGAAATAAAATGATAGATTGGTTAAGAATATTTGATCAGTTACATTATACTTTTCTGGTACTCTAAAAACTCGGAAACAGAATAGAAGCAGTGGTCAAGCAAGTACTCTTTCAGTTTCACTTTAAACTTTTGTAAATTTTGCATTTGTTTCAAATAGGATGGCATGTGATTGTACAGCATTATGCCAGTATGATACACTCCTACCTTACAAATGTTTGTACTTCCTGTATATACATGCAAATAATCCTTCTGTCTAGTAGGCCATCATGAGAGTGATAATCACAGTTATACTTGAAGAAATTTAACATTACAAAGTCCTGTAGGCATGTAGAGCATTAACCACAATTGTCAAATTCGACGCAGAATCAAGCACATTTTTTAGGTTACTTGTTTCTAAATGATATTTTCAGGAGAAAATGGAAATATTGATTCTTATTGATATGATATGTTCAGAGTCACATAACTGGTGCTGAATGTGCATATCATCATATAATTCATCTCTTGAGGCTCAAGGTTCTTATGACGAAGTTTGAACGTTGGTCAACAGATGGCACTAGGCGCTTTTTAGTTTCAACTTCTGACTTCAAGTTGCGATTTGTCACAGAAATCGCATTTGGACTTGACAGCCAATGGAAGTGAAAGCGCATAGCACAAACTTTGACCAACAGTGGGCATTATTAACAGCGCTTTTTAGTTGCTACTTGCGACTTCTAACCGTGACTAGTCACTGAAATCGCAGCTAATTCCATAGAATGACACCGGGTTTACAGAAAGCAGTACGAAATTGGACCAACAGATGGCAAACGACGTGAATGAGAAATGCTACCTGCGACTGCTAATTGTGACTGAAATCGCAATTAGATTCTGTAAAATTGTTATTGTGATATCTGTAACTGCCCAATCACTGTGATTTCTAACAGATACGCGATTTCCTGCGCACAACTAGGTTTAGTGATACAATGGATGAATAAGAAAACAGAAAACGGCAGAAAAATAGATGGCTCCTCTTATATGACGATCGGCCACTGTGTTTAATGGTAACTTATTTTGTTAAAAAATATTGATATGCGGGGGTTTCTCAGTATTCCCAATCAATTAGCCTTTGATTATATTAGATTAGATTTACTTTCATTCCAATTGATCCGTAGTGAGGAAGCCCTCCAGGATGTAGAACATGTCAGAAAAACAATAATACATGACAAACTGAAACAAATAAGCTAATGTACCTTCTACAGGTCTCAAGTGGAATGACCGTCATTTTTTTAATGACCACGATATGAAAGAATCATTTTACAAACACTAATGCACTGAATTTAAAATAAAAAGTGTTTTTTATTTATAGGGTAATAAACCGGTAATCTAACTACTATAATACTTATTTACAATGAACACATTACTACACTGAAATGGTGCAGAAGTTAGATTGTATTTAACACACACACACACACACACACACACACACACACACACACACACACACAGAGAGAGAGAGAGAGAGAGAGAGAGAGAGAGAGAGAGAAAGAGAGAGAGAGAGAAATCAGTTGGTTCTACTGAGAATTTCATCAATGGAGTAGAAGGTGTTTGCCACCAATAAATCCTTTATGCTTCTCATAATCTGAATTTCATTGGTTGTTAAGCTTTCTATGGCTGCCTGCAAGTTATTGAAAATGTGTGTTCCTGAATAATGCACACCTTTTTGTACAATACTAAGAGACTTTAAATCCTTGTGAAGATTATTCTTATCTCTAGTATCGATTCCATGAATTGAGCTGTTGGTGTGAAAAAGTGATTTATTTTTAATGACAAATTTCATTAAGGAATAAATATATTGGGAAGCAGTATCCTAGTTCCCTAAACAGGCTTCTGCACGGTGTTCTTTTGTTCACACCACATATAACTCTTACTGCAAGTTTTTGTGCCCAGAAAACTAGCTTGGCTTGATGAATGACGACAAAAAATAATCCCAAAGGACATTATGGAATGAAAGTAAGCATAGTATGCCAGGTTTTTCATTTTTATATCCCCTATGTCTGACACAATTTGCATTGCAAATAGGGATTTGTTAAGATGCTTCAGCTGTTCTGTGGTGTGCTCCTCCCAGTTAAATTTATTATCAAGTTGTAATCCCAAGAATTTAGCACTGTGCACTTCCTTTATCTACTTGTCATCGTATATTAGGCATATACTCATGTGACACCCTCTACAAGTTCTGAATTGCATGTAGTGTGTTTTCTCAAAGTTTAGTGACAAAGAATTGGCTAGGAACCAGTGATTAATGTCCACAAATATTTTATTAGGCGATCTTTCTAAGACTATACTTGATTTGTATTTATTGCAATGTTTGTATCATCAGCAAACAAAACGACCTTGGCTTCTGGTAATCTTACTGATGAAAGGTCATTGATATACACAAGAAAAATGGGACCTTGCGGGACCCCACATGTAATTAGTTCCCAGTTGGATGATGCCTGATAGCTTAATACATGTCTCTTTCCTAATAACACCCTTTGTTTTGTGCCAGAGATATAAGATCTGAACCATTTTGCAGCATTTCCTGTTCAACCATAATATTCTAATTTACTTAAAAGGACATTGTGATTTACACAGTGAAATGCCTTTGACAGATCACAAAATGTACCAGTTGCTTGCAATTTTTTGTCTAATGAATTAAGCCGATTTTCACTGTAAATGTAGATATAGATAGCCTTCTCTATATGAGAACCCTTTAGAAATCCGAACTGCGACTTTGACAGTATGTTATTTGAGATAAGATGGTTATGAAGCCGATTGTACATTACTTTTTCTAAAATTTTTGAGAATGCTGGCAAAAGTGAAATTGGACAGAAATTTGATGCTATTTCTTAATTTCCCTTCTTAAACAGTGGCTGAACTTCAGCATATTTCAACCATTGAGGAAATATTCCACTGATAAACGACTGGTTACACAGATGGCTTAATATGTTACTTAACTCAGAATCACATTCTTTAATTAACTTTGTTGATATTTCATCATACCCACTAGACGTTTTTGATTTTAAAGATTTTATGTTGGACATTATTTCTGCTGGGGTAGTTAATGTCAAATTCATATTATGGAAGTTATAAAATGTTTGTTAAAAAGTTCTGTAACACTACACACATCTATCACCAACGTATCATTTATTCTTAATGCTATTTGTCCCTCTTCATGTCTGGTTCTACCAGTCTCCTCCTTCACTATATCCCATATTGTCTTTATTTTTTATCTGATATGACTATTTTTTCCTTGTAAAATACTGTATTTGCTTCGATGTTCATATTACAGTCTTTAACATTTTGCAGTATTTCTTGTACTGTGCTATAGCATCAACATCAGAACTGTTTCAGATTGACAGATACAGTTTTCTTTTTGTTTTACAAGATACCCCTATTCTCTGAGTAATACATGGCTTCTTTGTAGACTTTGCTCTAACCTTGGTTAGTTTTGGGGGAAAACAGTGTTCAAATAAGGTACGCACGTTATTAGCAAAAGTGTTATATTTTCATTCATGCCATGAGCACTGTAAACATCAGTCCAGTGAATGTCTCTGAGGTGTGTCCTAAAATAATCAATTTTTGGCTTATTGGTTACCCTCTTGAGCTCAGATTTAACAGATTTTATATCCTGTTCAGTATTAACATTTTAACAGAAGGAACTGCATGTCATGGTCTGAGAGGCCATTGACTATTGGTGTTGCAACATAATTTTGTTCATTGGACTTTTCTTTAAAGATATTATCAATGGCTGTTTGTTAGCGATTGGCTACCTAGTGGGGAACTTTATAGTGGGAATTAAGTTGAATGATAGTAATACTAAGTCAAATAAGTTCTTATTGGAAGAGTCTGTAAGGAAATCTGCATTGTAATTACCAGCAACCTCTATTTCTTTGTTGTCTTCACGGTCCCTGCAGAAGTAGGCTGTAATGATAAATTCTATTGTCCGATTCCACTCATCGGCTTTGAGCAATGACGTCATACCTAAGGCAAAGCCGCTACATATAGGCGGATCATACTCGCAAACAAAAGAATGTAGCACACGACAAAATTACGATAACACAGACGCAGTTATTTACTTAGTCATGAATTCAACTGAACATAAAGAAAATAATTAACAACATGAATTAAAAACAAATTTCCATGTCTTGTAAGAAGTATTCTCGTAATTTACGCGACTATAAAAGCACAGAGAACCTGTAAATTGCGTTACAGTAAAGCGCGTGGTGACGTCATACTGTTATAAAATAGCGTAAATTTTATATTAATTATTGAATCTAACGGGAGAAGCGCTGGAAAGTGAGAGTTTTTGGCGGGGAGAAACTAAAATGTAGAAGAAAAACGGGAAAATTAAATGAATGACAACAAATACGAAGCAGCAGCATAAAATGTGGAGAAGCCGACACACTAAATACTAAAAGGCAATGCATGACAAACGGGTATCTACAAAAAAATGAAGAATATTGGAATTGATAACTAGAATTAATCTACGTAGGTAAATCGCAGTTACAAATTTCAGCCGTTCCATGATTCATATGTCAGTTATTTTCGCAGTTGTAAGCACTAAAACGTAACCATTTCTACGTTTGTAATGGCTCTCTAAAACTACTGCAGTGTATAACAAAAATTGGGATCGTTAACCAGAACTGACCTCCTATATAAGTCAATTCTACTTACCGATTCTAATATTAATAATTTTTTTGGAGTAGCTCAAAGAGCTATTACAAATGCAGAAATCATATTATCCTACATTTTAGTGCACACACGTGCTGAAAAAAGATCTACAAGGAATCATCCAATGGCTGGAAACAGTAACTAGAATTAACCTATATAGGAGGTCAATGACCTATATAGGAGGTCATTGGATGGTCCATTAATTAGAACGTTTTTTCAGCACGTGTGTGCACTACGGTTTTTTTGGGATTTCTTATTGATGTCAAAACTACCATGAAAAGCTAATAAATATTCTAAGTACAGCTCCCAAATTTTTCTTTTTTTTGTGGTAATGAAGACAGTAATCCATGTGTAAAAATACTGGAACACTTCAGTGCACACACTTGTTGTTAGAACGATCTTAATAACTAACCGTGGAATCGGTAACTAGGATAACCTATATAGGTCAGTTCCAGAGACTGATTAAAGGCCGGCCACGGTGGTCTAGCGGTTCTGGCGCTGCAGTTCGGAACCGCGGGACTGCTACGGTCGCAGGTTCGAATCCTGCCTCGGGCATGGGTGTGTGTGATGTTCTTAGGTTAGTTAGGTTTAAGTAGTTCTAAGTCCTAGGGGACTTATGACCAAATATGTTGAGTCCCATAGTGCTCAGAGCCATTTGAACTATTTTTGAACTGATTAAAGTATTTGTTAGGTCCTACGTTTCGTCAATTTTCGTTACTTGTGCACTCGCCCCGTTACATTCAACAATTAGTATTAAAAGTTAATGCTGAGTCATAATGTTATGACTTCACCATGCTCTATACTGTACTGGATTTAAAGATTCTCTGTGGTTTTCTTACTCGCATAAATTACGATAATAATTTATTTCGGACATGAATACTTCTATTTTTCTTTTCTTATTTATTTTCGTTACCTTTAATTCTTGTTGGTATAACTTATGAATATGATCAGTAACTTTCAAAGATTGCCTCTACGTAGCATCCCTGCCTTACGTATAGCGCCATTGCTCAAAGAAGACAAATAGAATCTGACACTACAATTGACGTGGCTGTATCATGTTCGCAGATTACTCACGTAATAATGATTTCTAAAACTTTGTAAGTAAGCCTTACTGGGGTAATTGGAGTCTATCTTCTAGTGTCTGCCCCTACTGTCCCAAGAGTCAAATAATAAACCTGTGACAGTTTGTGCTGCCCTTCTTTGTATATCATTTCCCCTGTTAGTCCTATTTGGATGGATTCCTCACCTCGGCAGTTTTCTAGGCTATGTTACACATTTTTTTTTGCAATATTCTTTGTACACTCAGTCCAGCCTCCCAATGAATCGAAGTCTGTCAGCTACCTTCTCTATGACTAAGCATATCTGATGTGATATGTTTTGTATCCACATCCCAGGGTGACCACAGAAATTTTTCTAAAAGAAGGCAGATGCAAAGCTCGCCAGTTTTGATATAAATAATCTGATAAGTTTGAAAACGTGCCATGCACCAGGAACTAAATTTGACAGTTACTGTATCTCAAAAGACTGATAGTTATGTACTTAATGTTTTAAAGGTATATTACTTTTGTACCTACATGGTTTCAAGCATATTTCAGTAGTATACACAAACCATCTACGTGTTTTTATGTTGCTAATTATGGGTACGGGGGCCACGTGTTTAATTCAGTAACTGAAATTATATTCACAAATGTATCATGATGACACATTACCAGGACAAGCAGTTTGTCGCACTATAATTGATGAACATTTTCAATGAGGTAAACTGTTACTTAATACATGTAAAATGTGTAGTTAGTTTTATTTGAAATTATTATAGTGCACAAATAAATTTTTTTTTAAATATTTACATTACATTCGGTAGAATTCTTCTGCTTCCAATAGTTTAATTTTTCTTTTAGTGCCAAAATTTTGAGATTTTTTTTATTCTCATTTCTTTAATTTGTTCTCTCTTCCATCATTTCCAGCTGCTGCCAGAGTACTCCCACCCTCTTCTGCATCACACTGTCCAGTGCAGAGGAGGAAGTTGTTTTAGGTCTCAGTGGCATCCTTCTCCAATTACATTTTTTTTTGTGTTCCTGCACGTTTGGAGACGGGTTGTTGAACATTCTCCATAACAACCTGTGCTGGGATCAGGCTTTCGCCAGCTTCAGCAGCAATTACAGTTCCATTACTGTTTGTGGTACTGCTGGCATCGCCAACTGCTGCATCATCAATTACATCTACATTTAGATCCATTACTACACTATACTCTGCATCCGAATCAAAGGTATATTCCAGTGGCTTCAATGATGAGCCAAGTATTTAAAGTAGTTTTTAGGTACTAGTACTGCCTTCCCTCCTCTTGTTTTATAGGTTAGACTTGAACCTTCTCTTCAGCCAAATCCTTCTGCAACCTCCTCTTCAGATTCTGGTAACATGTTTTAAGCCTTTCAGGCCTTCTTTTTGTTACACCTGAAATGGATATGTTCCATAGTAGCTGATATCATTTTTGTTGTGTGTATCTTGAATTGTTATTCAATATTAATCTAAGCACCATGAAAATCTGTTACATTAGTAACAGATATTTATTGATTTATGATTCAAATAAAATTTAATCTTACCTGGAGTTGAATTAAATTGTGTTGCTATATTTTTCCCATGCATCCAGTTTTTCCCTAACTGTGCAAACATCCGTTTTATTTTTATTTTTTTTTTACATTCTAATATACCTGAATTGAAGGCAACCAACTACAAAAGTATGTCTATTTCGAATGTGGAAAAATTTGGCGTCCTTTTCTTAATATGAAAAGGGTGCATAAGTACCACAGACCAAGGCGGTTACAACATCCTTGCCACAGGCGGACAGTGAATATCATTAACTTTGCATGTATATGGGCACTTTCCTTTTTAACACCGCAGTCAAACTCCCGATTAGCTAACCGCATTTTGGTAGTCGGTGTTTAACGTTGGAGCAGCACAGGACAACTTAATCGCGATTAAGTTTTAACCATGATCACGGGACCCTCGGTCATCTTGCTTTTTAATCGGAGTTGGTGGCGTTAGTCATTGGTCTGACCGAAGTTGCCCGATGCCTGCACACTGGAGGAGCTGGTTTCAGCAAATGTTATGGCACTCAACAATGCCAAATTTTTGGCCTCAAAATCAGTTTGATGGGTACAAACAACAACAGTGAGCCCAAAAAGTGGAGATACAGGCTTATTTGACACTGATGCCATCTGTAACACTTTATTTGCCTATGCAACAGCACAGCTTTTCATATTAATGGGTTTATTCCATTCCTTTCATGATTAGGAAATTTTAGTCCAAGGCCAATATAAGACTCGATGAATGTGGGAAACCACCCCGATTTGGCTCATAGAATCAACTAGAATTGCAAAAAGTTAATTACCATCTCTCCAGTTTGTCACATTACCGTTTTTGCATGTGCTACTGCCTTGCACTCGCAGACTTCGGATTTACGTTAAATTTCTTACTTTTTTTCTCCTCTAGTGCAAATTCCCGCCCCTCCCCCCCCCCCCCCCCCCTCTTCCCCCAAGTGAAGGGTGTAAGGGCTGAACAAGGAGTGACAGAAAAAATTGAGGATACAATTTCAGTGTGAATGTGTAAAAGTTCATATCCATCATGACTGCAGACCAGCACCGAAACCACAGCTGCTCCAAGGAATCGACATAATTTCCCATGAACAAAGTGACAACTAGGGATACCCAAGATATATACTGATAGCCAAAGCTGCAGTATTTCCTGTTGTGGTTAGCAACACAAAATGTCAGTTTATTGGAGTCACAGAACTGTGTAACAAATAAAAAGCCTGTGCTGTAATGTACCACACATTTGTATCAGTCTCCTTGCATGCACATTTTATGGTCACCATTGATTACAAATTTTACCTTCTTGCGCTTGGAAGCAGTTACAGAAGTACCACGGCCCGTGTGTCTCTGCTTCAGACTCCTTTTTCTCCATTGTGATGCCTGTGTCATCCTGCAAAGCTACTTGAAAGACGACCTACTACTGAATGATTTCGAATTCTTCTTCTTTGCAATACATGTATTCAGTTCCTGCTACAATGAGTACACAGTTGCTTACACCCCAAGTTACATACATGAAATTAGCCTTTTACAAGGTCTTTCATATGTATATCAGGGCTGTCAACCAACAACTGATTTTTCTTCCTAGAGACGTTAACAGCAAACTCTTCAACTCCTGACATTCCAGGATCTGGAACATATCTCCTAAATGGGATATAAGCAGCACAGAGAAACCACTAACTGAAGCAAACGCTGCGATGCACTATAATATTGTCGCCTGCCTCCCCATTTAATAGATATGCTGCGTTTACCCCAACACCTGATACATGCACAAAGAAACCAAAAACTCTATGCACTGAAAGTGGGTTGCAAATGTCTACTAAACTGAAGTGAAAATACTTTTAAAAATCGTGGGCATCATTCATGGGATTGAAAGAGGAAGGTATAATACATCACGTTAAGCCATAGTGATTTGTTACACCTCATAGTGTCCCACTTAGATGGATGAAGTTATGACATGTTATCCTACAAATAAACTAAATCAATGTTAACTGCTTTTCAACTCCAGTCTTCAATATGTCACAGTGTTATTTTATTCATTTATTTATTTTTATGTCTTCTCTCCAAAACAACAGGTCATAGTCCATAACACCTTATTTTACAATCAATTAGTACTTACGTTTTAAACAATCTTAACTTACTTAACTTGGTTACCTGTACTTGGCTTACATCAGTCCATGGATTTAACTTGCAATATGAGAAGAAAAACTTTACTCTCACACCAATGTTCTTCATACCATATGATTCTTTTTTAAGTTTTAACATCAAGAATGTGTGTGGTATACACACATGAGATTGTCAGAGTACAGTCCAGGCTCAACCTCTAACTGTTCAACCTAGTTACTCATGAAATAGGTAAGTGATTCTTCTGTATAGGAAACTAATTCTGTTATCCAAGTCGTTTATTTAGTAGCCCACAGAAAATGTGAAAAGGAGTAAAGACTTTTGCATATGAACATTTACAAATGCAGCCACATAATTCAGTACTTTTATCAAAACTGCATAGAATCCCTGATTACTAGCACTTAATCTAGCATACGGTTAGCTACTAAGCCAGAATGCCAGGATACATGTGTTTCATCATGTGGAACTATATTCATAAATTCGTGCCTTTCTTTGACTCTCTATCGTATCTAACAACTATTCATGGTCACATTCAGATTGTAAGTGGCCAGACTTATTTGCATGACATTACTTATATAACCATGAACCATTCTATTGGGGAGTTACAAGTCAAAAGGAACTCGCAACACTTGGTTGCTCCTTACTCACTAGAGAACCTCCCCATCGCACCCCCCTCAGATTTAGTTATAAGTTGGCACAGTGGATAGGCCTTGAAAAACTGAACACAGATCAATCGAGAAAACAGGAAGAAGTTGTGGGGAACTCTGAAAAAAATTAGTAAAATATACAAACTGAGTAGTCCATGTGCAACATAGGCAACATCAAGGATAATGTGAGCTCAGGAGTGCAGTGGTCCCGTGGTTAGTGTGAGTAGTTGCGGAACGAGAGGTCCTTGGTTCAAGTCTTCCCTTGACTGAAAATTTTACTTTCTTTATTTTCGCAAAGTTATGATCAATCCGTTCGTTCATTGACGTCTCTGTTCACTGTAATAAGTTTAGTGTCTGTGTTTTGCGACCACATCGCAAAACTGTGAGATTAGTAGACGAGAGGATGTACCTCTCCAATGGGAACCGAAAACATTTGATTGCAAGGTCACAGGTCAACCGATTCCTCCACAGGAAAACACGTCTGATATATTCTATACGACACTGGTGACGGCATGTGCGTCACATGACAGGAATATGTTGTCGACCCACCTAACTTGTACACTTAGCGAATGGGTAAAAAGATTCTTCTACCTTGCCCGATTTACGTTTTCTTGTGGATGTGATAAACACTCCCAAAAAAGTGATGAAAACGTAAGAGTTTGTCACATAAACTGAAAATAAAAAATTAAACTTTCACTCGAGGGAAGACTTGAACCTAGGACCTCTCGTTCCGTAGCTACTCTCACTAACCACAGGACCACGGCGCTCCTTGACTCCCATTGTCCTTGATGTTGCCTATCTTGGCATGGACTACTCAGTTTGTATATTTTACTAAATTTTTTCATAGTTCCACACAACTTCTTCCTGTTTTCTTGATTGATCTGTGTTCAGTTTTTCAAGGCCTATCCACTGTGCCAACTTATAACTAAATCTGAGGGGGGTGCAATGGGGAGGTTCCCTTGTCAGTACTCATCTTCCTTTACACCTTATGTAGACAACAAAGCTCAGGTAAACATGTCCTCATTGATGATTTATTTATCCAAATATGCAACTTCAAAGAGCTGCATTATCCAGGTTACCTCTTCTGCCTTACTATCCTGGAGTAAGCTTTTGAATAACGACATTATTCACTTGCCAGACTTTTGAACACACCGCTTAATGCAGAAAAACACTTCCAACACAATCCTAAACTGTTACAGCAATATTGTCTCCCTATCTACTTTTGCTCTCATTATGGTATAGGTCCTTCCTTGATGGGATCCATCTAACCAGTGTCTATCATATATCTTGCAGTATTTTTCACCCCTTCTACTACTTTTTTACACTTAAGGTAGCTTACTCCCTTTTATAGCTAGAACTTACTTCTGCACTGCTAGCTTACCCAGCTACTGTGGCTCAAATGCTTTCCTCTGGCCTGAGTTCTCAGCATTCAAGAATTATATTCATGCATTGTCCTTGGCTTGTGCTAACATGTGTACCTAGATGTTAGCTCATTACTTACTTCCAAGGTAGATGTCTACCCTCTTCCACCTCCCCACCAACTCATTAACTTATAGTTTTTTTTATATCCTTACACTATAATTAAAAAAAGAAAAAGAAATACACGTGCCATAAGGATGCAGTTGCTTCTACATTATTATAATTTTTAAACAATAGAAACTCCAGATTGGAACATCAACAATGTAAGAAAAAGATAGATTGCTCTTACTTTCAACCACAGCCTTCGTGAGAAAAAGAAAGAGAAACACACACACACATTCATTTGCACAGGCAAGCACACCTCACACACACATGACTGCCATCTCCAGCAGCTCGGACCAGAATGCAACTGTCAGCTGGAATGGAAGCAGCAACCTGGAGGCAGTGTGGAAGGGGATGAGATAACAGTGCATGGGTGGGGAGGGAGAGGAACGCTCAGAAGGCTGTGAACCATGGAGGTGGGGAAAATGGAGAGAAAAAGCAGAATAGCAGGGAAGGATGGGCGGGTGCATTGGGACAGGGCAGCACACAAAGAGGGCTGAAGACTAGAAAAGGCAGGAAGCGACAGGACAGAGGGGGTGGAAACTGTCGGGTGGAATGTGCGAGGGCAGCATGTCACCGTAGGTTGAGGCCGGGATAATTTCGGGAGCGGAGAATGTGTTGTAAGGATAGCTTCCATCTGCACAGTTCGGGAAAGCTGGTTGTCGAGGCAAGGATCCAGATGGCTCGGGTAGTGAAGTAGCCACTGAAATCAGGCACGTTATATTCAGCTGCATGTTGTACCCCACAGTTTAGCAGTGGCTGTTCATCCTTGCAGACAGCTGGTCGGTAGTCGTACCAAAATAACACCCTCTGATGTTTTACTTTGTTAATATCTGCTATAACATTACTCTTCTCAGTGTCTATTCTTTCTCATCTTTCCTGTGTTTATTCACCACCTTCCAAACTGCATACACTTTCGAGCGACAACGTATCGATGACAGTCCGCACACAACATACGGCTTCATGTCTGCGTGGATTGTTGATACAGCATCCTATGTCCCGTATTCTTACCACCGATAATTACATTTATTCCTATTGATCCCACTTCCTCCCTCATCCTCACTTACCTTAGCATTTTATTTTCCATCCCTTCCCGTGCCGCACGAGCTCGTGATCCTCGACCTAACTGAAACCCCTTTCCCCTCTCTTCCTTTATCGCAACACACACACGTACTCCCATACCTCATCCGTTCTTTTCTCCCACGTTTCTCTACATTTTGAATGCATTTTTATGTGATTTCATGTATCTCTGCGTATTTCTGCATATCTGTGCGTGTCTTTACGAATTTTGTATGTCTTATCCAGCTCCCCTTACAACCATCTAATGCCTTATTTTGCCCATTTCTGCACCATTCCCATTTCCCATATACCATCCCTGACACAACGGAAATCTGCTCCATCTTTCTGTACCAGTGCAAAAAGTATGCCTTTCCTGCCTAAAACCCAGTCACATACCCTGTTTCTGAAATGTTGCCTAAGCCATGGACTCCCGCCAATGGCCTAACCGTAAAAATTCCTTTCTATGGATCCCACCCCCTCCTTTCACCATGAGCTTCACTTTTTCAGATTGCACTGCCCCCGGGCCTCTCAAACATGGTACTGCAAACAAAAAAAAAAAAAAAAAAATCTCAATGACACAGGCATCCCTCCACAAGATACTGCTACTGTGCAATCCGTGCTACGTACATCACGTCTCTGAAATTGAATCGCTTGCTCTCCAGCACCTGGGACAGCATTCCAGACACCACCTCCGTAAGTTATCCAACCTGCTGACATCTTACTGCTGCCTTGGGGCACCACCTTCCACCCCTGTCCTATACACAGTGTTCCTCCGCATGGCGCCCAAACCCTACCTAACTGATCTTTCCAACTTGCCACATCCCCCAAAAATATCTTCCAACATTCCACCAAATCCAGAGGCGAAACATTCTGTAACACTGTTTTAACCTTTCCACCAAAGCTCTCAGCACCACTGAAGTTTCAGTCCTATTCAAAGGCCTCACTTGTAGCCCTACACCCAAGTTTAAACATACTGGACTTGTCAAAGACCTACTCTCTGTCTCCCAATCTCTGCAATGGAAACACTTCTGTGTCACCAAACCAACTTAATCCCAATATCGAACCCTGCCTCTCCCAGTTCATATTACCATTCAACAGTGAATTCAACTGTGATTCCCCCCCCCCCCCCAAACCACCTGCTGGTCACCTTCCATGAATTCCTTACCTCCAACTTGGCCTTACCATCCATCCCCAGGTGCCTTCCTCAAAGGCCACAACCTCAAAACAGATCCTGACCTAATCATCCTAACTGCAGACAAAGGTTCCATCACTGCTGTTATAAATTGCAGTGACTACCTAGCAGAAGCCCTCTGCCAATTGTCTGACTCCTCCGCCTATAAACTCTGCCTGACTGATCCCAAGCCAAAAGTCCATAATAACTTGCAATCAATGCTTAAAGCCTTAGGTTTTTCCCAGCACCTCTCCCCTGAATCCATTTCCCTCCTCATGCCTATTAAACCCCACACCCACACCTTCTACATACTCCCCAAAATCTACAAACCCAATAATTCTGGACACCCCATTATGGCTGGTTATTGTGCCCCCGCTGAAAGAATTTTAGCCCTCATTGATCAACACCTCCAACCAATTGCCCGTAATCCAGCCTTCCACATCAAAGATACCAACCACTTTCTTCTCCAAATCAACACCATCCCCACCTGTTTACCTCCTGGTTTCCTACTGGTAATAGCTGATGCCACGTTCCTTCACACTAACATCCCTCACGCCCATTGCCTTACCGCTATTGAACACTACCTTTCCCGACATCATTCAGACTCCAAATCCACTACCTCATTCCACATACAACTCACTACCTTTATCCTAACTCACTACTACTTCTCCCTTGAAGGAGAAGTATAAAAACTAACCTGTGGCATAGCTGTGGGAAGCTGCATGGCACCATTCTATGCCAATGTGTTTATGAACCGTATAGAGGAGACCTTCCTTGCCTCCGAAACTGCAAAACCCCTAGTCTCGTTCAGGTTCACTGACAATATTTTCGTGACGTAAACTCTGGGCCAAGACACCCTATCTCCATTCCTTAACGATCTCAACACCTTATCTCTCATCTGCTTCACCTGATCCTCCTTGATACAGCACGCCCCCTTCCTGGATGTTTTCTTCCTCCTCTCCATCTATGCCTACATTAAACCTGCCAACCACCAACAGTACCTGCATTTTGACGGCTGTCATTCCTTTCACAGCAAAAAATCCCTCCCATCCAATCTGGCCACACTGGGATGACATATCTGCTGTGGCATGAATTCCCTTGCCCAGTATGTTCAGGATCTCACAAAGGCTTTCACAGACATGCTATCCCTCAGACCTAGTCCACAAACAGATCTCCTATGCCGTTTCCCCTAACACCCCAATCCTCCTACCACCCCCTAGAACCAAGCACAAAGGAGTGTCCCCTTTCTCACCCAGTACCACCCCAGACTGTAGCAACTGAACGACATCTTTCACCAGAGCTTTGATTACCTATCATCATGCCCTGAAACGAGGGACATCCTATCTGAGATCATTCCCACCCCTCCTAAACTGGTGTTCTGTCACTTACCCAACCTCCAGAACATCCTGTCTCGGTATGTCCATCTTTTCAGAGACAGTTGCATGACTCGGCTGTTCAGTACAGAAAGTCAAATTGAGCACCTTTCAGTTCCCTAATTTCCTGTTTTTTTATTAGGCTACCAGTTTTGGCAATTTACTATGCCATCTTCAAGCCCCCTAACCGATTTGTAGGAAGATTCCATCAGTTCCGGTCAGCATTCCGAGACTGATATCTGCAGATTTCTGCTCGATATAGTGATCACTTCACCCAACATCTCAACAGCCCACCACCAGCTTTTCTGAACTGTTCACCTGGGAGTTATCCTTACAATACATTCTCTACTCCCGAAATTATCCCAGCCTCAACCTACAATAACCTACTGTCTCCACACCCTTCACCCAACAATTTCCATCCCCTCTGTTCTGTGGTATCATCTCCTCCCTATTCTCATCTCCCATCCTCTGCCAATGACCTGCCCATCTTTCCCTACTTCTCTCCTTATTCGCTCCATTCCCTACCCCTCCCTTCACACTCACCTCCCTGTCCCAGAACTTCCCGATGCTGTGCCTGTTGGCAGTCTAGCCCCTGCATGCTTCACAAGTAGCATTCTTCTCTTCCCCCACCCATACCCTTATTCTCAATTAGCAGTACGGGTTTAGGAAGGGATGAAACACTTTACAAGCTGTAAATGAACTAATCTCCAAAGTAAGTAAATGCCTTGACAACAAAAGAAGTGTACCTGGTATTTTTTGTGACCTCTCAAAGGTGTTTGACACAGTAAACCATAAGCTACTGCTCCAAAAATTGGGTACCTATGGCTTCCATGGAAAATCTATAAGATGGTTTTCATCTTATCTCAAAATCAGATACCAAAGGGTGGTGATACACCAAAAGAGAGAGAAAACTTGCTCTAGCTGGAAAGAAATTCAAGCAGGCGTGCCCCAGGGCTGGATATTAGGACCACTTCTGTTCTTATATTACATAAATGACATATCTAGCTAAGTAAATACAGATACAATACTTTATGCAGATGACTCATCTGCTGTAGTCTGCTGCAAAAACACTGACGAATTAGTAGGGACCACGAAAAAAACTCTACAAGAACTTGAACAATGGATAAAAGATAATGCTATGAAATTAAATCTTGAAAAAACCCAAATCGTACACTTCAGGACCAAACAAACTACTGAATGTATATCACAAATAGAATATTCAGGTAAAGAACTGACCACAGTTGATACTGTAAAATTTCTTGGGATAACTTTAAATAAAAACTTGAAATGGACCGATCATGTGGACAGTTTACTGAAGACATTAAATAGTTTAGTTTATGCAATGGGGGTACTCCACAAAGTAACGGATTTAACAGTGAAGAAAACTGTATACCACGCGTATTTCAGATATGAAACAATATTTTGGGGTGCTGAAAAGACAAACCTCCTTCGAATCTTAAAAAAATAATAATAATAATAATAATAATAATCAGAGCAATGACAGGAACCAATAGTAGACATTCATGCAAACCACTATTCAAATGCCTGGACTTCAGGACAATCCCTTCCATCTTCATATATGAAATACTTCTCTTTGACCAGAAAAACTCACATCTGTTTGAAGGAAATACATTCACACATGCCTATGAAACTAGACATAAATTGAAATACATGCTACCTTGTCACCGACTCACAGTATATGAAAATACTCCGTATTACATGGCTCTGAAGATCAGAAATAAGATAAGGTCAACATTTGAGGAATCCACATTGGAGACCATTGGCACATACCTAAAAAGCAAATGTTATTATAATCTAGAAGAATTTCTAAATGAATAAAAAGCAATGTTATAGTTTAGAAGAATTAATAAATAGGAATAGGGAGTAAAGATGCAAGTACAAATGGTATACTTTCGAAGCCATATAGATACAAAGTATACACGTTCACTGTATATTCATGTTTATATATATGATACGAATATAATAGAGGGAAACATTCCACGTGGGAAAAATGTATCTAAAAACAAAGATGATGTGACTTACCGAACGAAAGTGCTGGCAGGTCGACACACACACAAACATACACACGAAATTCAAGCTTTCGCAACAAACTGTTGCTTCATCGGGAAAGAGAAAAGGAGAGGGAAAGATGAAAGGATGTGGGTTTTAAGGGAGAGGGTAAGGAGTCATTCCAATCCCGGGAGCGGAAAGACTTACCTTAGGGGGAAAAAGGACGGATCCTTTTGTCTTTCCCTCTTGCCAAACAAAAGCGCTGGCAGGTCGATAGACACACAAACAAACACAAACACACACACAAAATTCAAGCTTTCGCAAATGTCTGCTTGTGTCTGTGTATGTGCGGATGGATATGTATGTGTGTGTGTGCGCGCGAGTGTATACCTGTCCTTTTTTCCCCCAATGTAAGTCTTTCCGCTCCCAGGATTGGAATGACTCCTTACCCTCTCCCTTAAAACCCACATCCTTTCGTCTTTCCCTCTCCTTTCCTCTTTCCCAATGAAGCAACAGTTTGTTGCGAAAGCTTGAATTTCGTGTGTATGTTTATGTTTGTTTGTGTGTCTGTCGACCTGCCAGCACTTTCGTTCGGTAAGTCACATCATCTTTGTTTTTAGATACATGTTTATATATAGAATTATATGGCGGTTTGTATCCCGTTCAGTACATCCATACTTCATATAGGCGTGTGAAGGCTATAGTAATGATTCGATGAGTTACGAAAAGATTTAAAATATAATCATGTATTTTTGTTATAATAAGCAATGTATGTATGACATATTTCCTGTAGTATATAAAATACTGTAACAACTTAGGTTAAAGACTGACAAGTCACCAATGTTCTCAATCGAATGATTGTATAAAAACATGTTATGTGACAATAAAGTATCTTATCTTATCTCTTCCCCTTCCCAGCTCCTTCCAGATTGCTGCTTCAATTCCACATGACAGTTGCATTCTGGTCCGAGTTGCCAGAAATGGTGGTCATTTGTGCATGAGATGTGCTAGCTTTTGTGAATGAATGTGTGTGTTCCTCTTTCTTTTTCTGACACATCTGTGGCTGAAAGCTAATGTTTAAGCATCTTTTAATCGTGGCTGTCTGCAACTCAAATTGTCATCTTTACGCTAAATAGTAATCTAGCTTTTCCTTGTCATAACTTTTTCTTTAAATTTATCAAAAGGGTTGATACTGTGTGACGACATAGCAACAATCTTGTGTCTGGCTGGTTCTTAATTGCAACTAAATTCTGATTATTTTATTTTATAATCTCAGATTGCAAACTACATAGATCTTTTATATCCTTATATCAGTTTTTGCTGGTGGGTTGCATTTAAAAGGGTTTATGGTATTTTGAAATCCTTCTCAATATTCGCTGGTTTTCAATGTCCATTTCCTCTCCTCATCAAAGATGCAAAAGGATGTATATTATTGTACAATGATCAGTATGATCTCTGAACAGATGTTATCTGAGATTTATTCTTGAATTGTTTTAACTTCCTATTCATAAAAGCCTCTCATTTGCTTTATGTCATTATTAACCTCTCAGATTGTTAGTTATGTTTGATTCTCACAAGATCACATTGTTTAATTACCCCTGACTGCACCTCCTCGGTTAACTCAGTTATTATTCTCTGTGGGACAATGAAGTATGCATTTTCTTATTTGCTTCCTAGATTCTTTTATAAGTTTTCTAAATTTGCATTTGTCATACGTAATTTTGTCTAAGATTTTCTATGTTTATATTTAACCCTGTGATTGCCTTATTGAATTTTGCTGTCACCTTCTCTGTAAACACTTTTAGTACCTCTTCTACAAGTCGTGACATACTTTGGGTGGCTGCAAGCATGCATAAAACAATAACAAATCTACTGCTAAATCTTCACTGTAGCCAGCTGTTTCAGCACTGATCTAATACTGTATCAGTGTAGTGATACAAGGGATAGCAAATTTGTAGTAAAAAAATCAGTACATTACTTTACAGATGGTACTTTTAGTGCATGTATTGCATTCATTTCAAGCAAGTGTTGATTTGTGATGTCATTGTCCAAACACAAACTAATTGTGATCTAAATCCATTTTGGCAAATTAATAGTTTCTCTCAGGCGACAAAATTTTATTGATTGTGAAATATAAACTCCCGAAGTCTATTTAGAATTGGAAATATTTAATATAAAGGTGTTTTTGTTTTTCTATGCCTGAAAAGGTGCGTGAATTTGTGTGTCTGAAAAAACAGATACCATCTTCATATAGTTAAGGATAACCTGCCATTGTCCTTCTTCTGTGCTGGATGCACACGCATTGCCTGAATTCTTATGGGACTCTGTAAGATTGTCTGCTGCGAGTAATGAGTGTAATGGGCAGGGGTACTACGAATGTAGCATATGGACGTCAATTTGGGAAGGTGGGTCTCACGGGGAGCGTGCAAGGGATAAATCTCTTCAGCCACACTATCCTCTGTGCCCTCGGTGGCTCAGATGGATAGAGCGTCTGCCATGTAAGCAGGAGATCCCGGTTCCAGTCCTGGTCGGGGCACACATTTTCAACTGTCCCAGTTGATGTATATCAACTGGGACAGTTGAACATGTCCGAACATGTCCGAAAGAACAGATACCATCTTCATATAGATTTGGAATAAGTTACGTGCCAGTGCAAGATTGGGCTGTTAAGTAAAATGCGGACAATGGCTATGAATAGGCTTGGATTTAATCCACAAAGCTGAAGTTAATTTTGACACAAGTGCTCATTTGGACAAAAACTAACCGAAGGGTTATTTAAAATATTGAGGATCAATTGAAATAGATACATGTATGACGCTGCTGATTGCGTTGCCAAGCAACATCGTAAGGAATTCATTGAAACGGTTCGCGACACAGTAACGTCCATTACACACATAGATGCGACACAAATTTTGATGACGTGTGAGAATAGCAAGAGAGGGTTTACCTTTTCCATAAATACCAATAAACAAACAATGAGATTACAAACTGTCGCATAATTTCATTGTACCACTACGAAACTTGTTATATTTACCGTGCTCTTCACCGAGAGATCTCAGGAAGCCAGGACAAACAAGAAGAAAGAAGAGGTATTGGCAAATCAGACAATTGAACTCTCAATTATCTAACCCATACACCACAACGCTGCAGGCAGAGAAAAAAAAAGTCGGTTTGAATCAAACACAGCTCCCACCGATGAGACACCAGCACAATGTGGAGAGTGAACCACTATGCTGCTGTTGCTGTCGTTTATTGAACATCTGACCAGACCGCAATCAGCTGCCGTATGTCAACAGGGACTGATACCACAGAAGTGTTGATCTTCCAAACCATAGACATAATATTCTCTTCTGATACTTGGATATTGTTGCAGGAATTAATATTTACTCTTCATCAAACAATGGAAACTCCAGGTGGGAATATCAACAATATAGGGAAACACAGATTGCTACTCACCGTAAAGAAGACACATCACGTTGCAGACAGGCACAATTGAAAGACACTCACATATAGATTTTGGCTGCAGCCTTCGTCAATAAAACACACACAAAAACACGACGACCGCCATCTCCAGCATGTTGGGTCGGAATGCAACACCATGTTGTGGGATGCAAGTAGCAATCTGGAGGGGTGGGGATGGGAAGAGGAGGGGGTAGTACCGTAAGGGTGGGGAGCAAAGATGAACACTGTCTGGTGGAGTGTGCAGGGATTAGACTGCCAACAGCCGCAGCGCTCAGGAGATTGTGGGGCTGGGAGGTGGGGAAAAAAGAAGAGGAGTGAGGAAAGACAGGCAGATGCATTGGTGGAGTGCTGCAAATAAACAGGTTGGAAGATAAGAATGGGGAGGAGAAGATAGGACAAAAGAGATGGACACTGTTGGATGGAGGATGTGGGGACAGTATGTTACCATAGGTTGAGGCTGGGATAATTACAGGAGCAGAGAATATGTTGGAAGGATAACTCCCATCTGTGCAGTTTAGAAAAGCTGGTGGTGGAGGGGAGGATCCAGATGGCTCAGGTAGCGAAGCAGCCATTGAATTAAAGTGTGTTATGTTCAGCAGCATGCCGTGTCACCGGGTGGTCTACTTTGCTCTCAGCCACAGTTTAATGGTGGCCGTTCATCCTGGTGGACAACTGGTTGGTAGTCATACCAATATAAAAAGCTGTGCAATGATTGCAGCAGAGCTGGTAAATGACATGGCTGCTTTCACAGGTAGCCCAGCCCCTGATGGGGTAGAATATACCTGTGACAGGATTGGAATAGGAAGAGCAGATTTTGCATGTGGGTCTTCCACAGGGATATGATCCTTGTGGCAAGGGATTGGGATTGGGAGTGGCATATGGGTGGACTACTACGTTGTGGAGGTCAAATGGGTGATGAAACACTAATTTAGGAGGGGGTGGGAAGTATCTCAGGTAGGACGTCCATCATTTCAGGGCACAAATTAATCAAAGCCCTGGTGAAGGATGTGGTTCAGTTGCTCCAGTTCGAGGTACTACTGGGCAATGAAAGGGACATTTGGACACTCCTTTGTGGCTGGTTCTTGGGGATGGTGGGAGGATTGGGTGTGTCAGGGGAAATGGCACAGCATATCTGTTTGCGGACTAGATCTGTGATAATGCCTGTCTGTGAAGGGCTTGGTGAGACCCTCAACATACTGAGCAAATTAGTTTTTGTCAATGGGCAGCCAAGCTATATGGGGAGAATTTTTTGCTGTGGAAGGGATGACAGCTCACAAAATGCAGGTACTTTTGATGGTTGGTGGGTTTAATGTGGACATGCAGATGGAGCCATCAGAGAGAAGGTGATCAACTTATAGGAATGTGGCATACTGGGTTGAGGAGGATTATGTGAAGTGGGTGGGAGAGAAGGTGTTGAGGTTGTGAAGGAATGAAGATAGGGTGTATTGGCCGAGTCCAGGTCATGAAGATATCATCAATGAACCTGGACCAGACTAGAGGTTTGGTGTTCTGGGAGGGTAGATGGCCCATCAAAAGGTAGCATAGGAGGGTGCCATTCAGATGGCCAGGGCTGTGCCACTGATTTGTTTAGATTCCATTCCTTCAAATGAGAAGTACTTGTGGGATAGGATAAAGTTTGTAAGGTGTATGAGGAATAAGGTAGTGGATCTGGAGTCTGAAGGATGTTGGGCAAGGTAGTGTTCAATAGTGGTAAGGCAATGGACATGAGGATGTTAGTGTCTCAGGAGGTGGCAACAGATGTGACCAGTACGAAACCAAGAAGAAAATGGGTGGTGATTTTGCTGATTCGGTGAAGGATGCGGTTTGTATCTTTAATGTGGGAGGCTAGATTACGGGCAATTGGTTGGAGGTGTCGGTCAATCAGGGCCACAATTTTTTCAGTGGGGGCACAATAACCAGCCACTATGGGGCGTTCAGAATTGTTAGGGTTGTGGGGAGCATGTAGAAGGTGGGTGTGTGGAGTGTCGTAGGGGTGAAGAGGGAAATGGGTTCAGGAGAGGTGTTCTGGGATGGGTCTCAGATAAGTGGCACAAAGCAACAGCTCTCTGCAGCAAGTGCCACATTGTCTTGTAATATCGTTGTCCATCACCCTGTTTCACAGATATGCTGTATTCTCCCCAGCATGTGGTACACATAAAAAAAAATACACAAGAATTCGACACACAGAAGGCGGGTCGCAAATGTATAGTAAAGTGAAAAGAAAATTCCTTCTAAAAATATAAAAAGGATAGTTGCTACTCTCAGTATAGTGGAGATGCTGAGTGGCAGATAGGCACAAGAAAAAGACTGTCACAAAATAAGCTTTCAGCCAACCAGACCATTGTTAAAAACACACACACACACACACACACACACGCACGCACACAAACACACGCGCACGCACAAATGCAACTCACACACAGATGGCCACAGTCTCTAGCAGCTGATGGCTTTTGCATGTATTTGTTCTTATTATGAAAAGGATATTTGCTATTCACCATATAGAGGAGTTGCTGATTCACAGACAGGCACAACTAAAAGACTGTCAGAAAATGAGCTTTTGGCCAACAAGGCCTTCATCGGAACACACACGCACGCACACATACACACACACTGACCACAGCCTCTGGCTGCAGAGACCAGACTGACCTCAGAGAGACTATGGTCGTGTGTGTGTGTGTGTGTATTTCCGATGAAGGCCTTCTTGGCCGAAAGCTCACTTTCTGACAGTCTTTTAGTTGTGCCTGTCTGTGAATCAGCATCTCCTCTATATGGTGAATAGCAACTATCCTTTACATAATATTGTTAGATTCCATCCCGGATTTTCCATTGCTTGATTCCTTCTAAAAGTCATGGACATCATTCATCAGACTGAAAAAGGAATACATAACTCATCACTTTAAGCCAAAGTGATCTGTTACCTCTCCCTGTCGAGATTCCAAGAGGGGTCAAGTGGTAAGTGGTACTCCCCTCTCCCCCCCCCCCCCCCCCCCCTCCTCATTGTCCCGTTTCACTTGTGGATGCTGGAGTCATTTAGCATAATGATATAGAATATGTCAAACATGTTTAAAATATATTCACATATATATGTATCATGTTTGAAATAGGACTGGACTGGAAAAGAGTGAGACATGATTTCAGCTGTCACTGTTAACAGTCGACCATCTCATCATTCACCTTAGCAATCCTGATAAACCATGGAAAACCTGAGTCAGGCTGGTTGGTTGAGGGCTAAACAATAGTACTCACTAATGCAAGTCCTGACCTTGCTGGATATTTACTTTGTAAACAAACAACAAATAATGCCGTAACATGTTTAGGATCTACAATTACCTTAATCCACACACCAGGTTTTCAATGAGATCACAGACTGCAATGTGTCATTGGCATCACAGTGGCAGGATACTATATTTATAAACTTTGTGAGGTGCACAATGTTATATTTGTTAATGTATAAGCAAGTAGCTACTTTGAAATACTATCAACATCTGACTTAACTATCAGTTGTCTCTGCTGTGAGTGGCTGGTGGGAAACAGACAGACTGCATTTCATTTCATCACAAAAAAGCTAGCTAAACATCCCTAGGTCCACTGTTCCCAATGTGATAGTGAAGTGGCAGTGTAAACGGACACATATAGCAAAAAAGCGTACAGGCCGACCTCGTCTATTGACCGCCAACAGTTGAAGAGGGTCATAATGTGTAATATGCAGATGTCTGTTCAGACCGTCACACAGGAATTCCAAATGGCATCAGGATCCACTGCAAGTACTATGACAGTTAGGTGGGAGGTGAGAAAACTTGGATTTCATGGTCGAGTGGCTGCTCATAAGCCACACATCACGCCAGTAAATGCCAAACTATGCCTTACTTGGTTTAAGGAGCATAACAAGTGGATGATTGAACAGTGGAAAAACGTTGTGTGGAGTGACGAATCATGATACACAATGTGGCGATCCGATGGCATGGTGTGGGCATGGCGAATGCCCAGAGAGCGTCATCTGCCAGCGAGTGTAGTGCCAACAGTAAAATTTGGAGAAGGTGATGTTATGGTGTGGTCATGCTTTTCGTGGAGGGGGCTTGCATCCCTTGTTTTTTTGCATGGCACTATCACAGCATAGGTCTACATTGATGTTTTAAGACCTTCTCGCTTCCCACTGTTGAAGAGCGGTTCGGGGATGGCGATTGCATCTTTCAACACAATAGAGCACCTGTTCATAATGCAAGGCCTGTGGCAGAGTGGTTACACGAAAATAACATCCCTGTAATGGACTGGCCTGCGGAGAGCTCTGACCTGAATCCCATAGAACACCTTTGGGATGTTTTGGAATGCCGACTTCAAACCAGGTCTCACCGACCGACATCAGTACCTCTCCTCAGTGCAGCACTCCGTGAAAAATGTCCCGCCATTCCGCAAGAAACCTTCCAGCACCTGATTGAACGTATGGCTGCAAGACTGGAAGCTGTCATCAAGGCTAAGGGTGGGCCAACACCATATTGAATTCCAGCGTTACTGATGGAGGGTGCCACGAACTTGCAAGTCATTTTCAGCCAGGTGTTTTGGATACTTTTGATCACATAGTGCACCAGTTAATGGCATGACAGTATATGACTTGGAATCCAAGTGTATGCTAAAAAAGTTATAATTACTGCTGTTCGTACAGTTGTTTCTATAGACGTTTTTGTAGATATTCTGTGCTTTTAGATAGTGTAAGAGGTTGTTTTTCTGCTTTTTTCTGAGGCAAGAAAAATATTACTATAAAATAAACTTTGGGATTCTGGAATCTTATTACAGAATGCATCAGGAGTACAGTCAGGCATTTCACTCTGACAAATGCTGCAGATTTTAGAAAATCAGTACAATCACTACTGGAGCCATTGCCTGGAAGGACTGCAGAAGATCTTTACATAATTATCAGAGACTTGTTATATCACCTCATAAGACAACCTTCTTGTGTACAGCATAAAAAGCATATTACTCCCACAATATATTGTGCATCAAGATTAATATAATTCCATCATTGACCAAATATGCATCTCAGACAAAAGCTACAAATTAATAAGCAGAGTGCTGAACATGGACTATAATGATCACGAGTCACAGCTACTGTGTATAGAAATGCCAGCAGGTAGACGCAGTTGCAAACAAGAAAGATAACATTAGAATTTTTAATTTCTTACTGGCTAGGGAAAACGGGTGGATCATTTCCATTTAGAACAATGTACATGGGTTTTCAGAACATCTTGCTTCATCATTTTTATGTAGCATTTGCTGCTGAAGTGAAATATTTAATAATAATGGGACCGAATCTATGGTAGAGTAGTCAGACAAGCAAAAATTATGTGGAAAGACAATTGATAAGAAACTCATACAAAATAATGAGACTCATGTGGAGGATTATAAAGAAAGATACTTGAAGCTCAGTGCAAAAAAGAAAAAATGTAACATTAACAATAGAGGACTCAAAAGTCACAGAACCAAAATCAGTTGTGAAATAATGCAAAGACTACTTCACTTCGCGAGCTGAAGATCACATTCAAATAAAATGTAAAGGAACAGTACCGTGTTTCTCCATTAAGGGGAGGTACTGTTGACATTTGATCCTGGTCATAAAAAATCACAGAGTACTGAAAATTGATTTCAAAATATATCTTGGCATGCTTAGATTTTTTCCAGAAAAGTTGAAGGATAGTTAGTTTTCTATCACTAGATGGATATGGACAGTGCACAAATTTAATTGAAACATTAATTTTATTTGAATATTTCTGTATACGTGCATAACCTGTACATGCACCAGGAATTGTGTATGTATATGTGCCTAATCTAAGTGTAACTATAATTTACTATCCTTTTTTTCCAGACATTCAGATTTACAGGATGGCAGACTCAACTGTGAACTGTAAAGTACACATTTATAAAGGTTTCTGGTCCTGGACAGGTGGTGGCAGATGTGAGGTTCTTAGCACGAGCAGGTGATCCAAACACAGTCCAGTTTGTTTAGATAACTTTATTCATACAGTAATACATACATACATCCACTCTAGCGGTCAACGTCCCTGCAATCTATCGACTCCAACACGGTGCACAAGCACAGTGATCGATGACAGCACGACACCCGGCAGCCAGAAAAGACTCACTTTTGTTCCACCACATGGTCTGCAATACCAGCAGCCAATGACCCACCCATGCAGACGCACCAGGGATGGGAATGTGCTTTCTGCTTTGAAGGCTGAATGTTTGTGTGCATTACTTCATCACTTGCATGCACATTATTCGATATGATGTAATACTGGTGACTAATGGTACCAAACGTGCCCTGACGAGAGAGACACTTGGTAAACTGTAGTGAGATAGTGAAGAAGAGTTGGAAAAATATGAAAAGCAAAGGGAAAAAAAGAGTCAGTGACATTAGTGAAAGTGCCAATGTAAACATATTGTATGAAAAAAACTATACAAACCAAATCTGACAGTATTGGTAGTAACAGCACAGAAAAATCCAGTTTTGCTAATACTTGTGATGAAAAAACACTGAGGAAATGACAGGTGAATCTGAATATATTTTACTGGATTTTTTGCTGTTATCATCATTATTATCAAAAATGAAGTGCTCTGATTGTGACCAAAGTACCTCGAATTTTGTGTTAAATCCAACATCCTGGGGGTTTTCAAGTAGAATCACGTTAAAATGTTCTTTTTGTGAACAGAGTAGAAATGAATCTTTCAAATCACACATTTTATGTCGAGATGATATTTCTAACATAATGCAAGCAGAGCTCCTTTTGATGTAAATACACATCTGCTCATGGCATTAACACTGATCGACCAGGTCATTACGAACACCGACCTACTGCCAATATCAACCCATCCCCGATAGCAGCATCACCGGGCACGGAATAATTGCTAGGCAGACACACACACACAATGCACGTAGTGTCAGAGAGCGTGTTGTCTGTCTGCAGAATGGGGAAGTTTGGCCGAGTGCAGACTGTAACGGCCCAGAGGCTCAGCACAAGCATTTTGAAAATTGCATGACTTTTCGGGTGTTCGAGGAGTTCTGTGGCGAGTGTCTTCAACACATTGCAAAACTGAGGTGAAACCGTGTCCAGTTGTCGCGGGGTCGGGTGGCCACCCCTCATTGCAAATGTCAGACGGTGTAGGCTGCACCGACTGGTAAAATAGTACAGGCTAACTACCATCAGACTTTAAAGCTAGACAGAGAACAAGTGTCTGAACACACAGTGCACCCTGCACTAGTAACACTGGACCTCCGCAGCTGACAACCGACGCACGTGCCAATGTTAAAATCGTGACATTGGCAGCTACGACTGAAATGACCGTGTGTCCATCGGCACTACATGTTGGCACAGTGACAGAGCATTGCACAGTCTGACGAATCTACCTTCCTCATCGTGCCGACGGGAGGGGCCGAATCCGTAGTCTTCCTGAGGAACTGCTCCTCGATACCTGTACGGCAGGACAGAGACGAGCTGGCAACATCTCCATTATGTTCTGGGGAACATTCGTGTGGGCACGTACGGGTCCAACGGAGCTCACGCGAGGCGCCACGACAGCCGAGGAGTACCGTATGCACGTTGCAGACCACGTACACCCCTTTGTGACGATTGTGGCAGTGCATTTTTCAACAAGATAATGCACCATTCGTAAGGCCAGGAGTATCACGGAGTTGTTCGAGGAACCCAGTTGTGAGTTCTAGTCGATGTGCCGGTCCCCCGACTCGCCCGATCTGAACCCGATCGAACATATCTGGGACGTGACTGAATGTCACGTCAGAGCTCATCGGCCCCCCTCCCCGAAATTTACGGGTATAAGGTGACTTGTGTGTGCCAACTCCCTCCAGTGACCTAACGAGGCCTCAATGTGATGCGGTGCCACTGCTATCCGTGCCAAAGGTGGACATACTGGCTAGATGGTCATAATGTTCTGGCTGATCAGTGAATATATGCAGGAAGAGGATAGTCCAGCATTTTCAGCATCAAGCGGTTTACTGCCCACGAGCTTTCGGCAGAGATCTCCTCTGCCATTTTCGAGGAACAATGGCCAAAAGCTCTCTGCCAAAAGCTTGTGGGCAGTAAACCGCTTGATGCGGCTTGAAACCTGAGAACGTTTTATTAATGAATATCGCCATGAAAATATGCATTCGTACAAGCATTCGGCAGTTTGTGACGATTATGAATTTGTGATCTTCCTCCTGTCATGCTTTCCAAGAACACATGGGACGTATAGAAACTATTGTTGTTGAATCTACAAATCTCACTTCTGATGAACATTGCGTAAAAGGTCAGAATTCGACAGTGATTGCGAGGTTATCGAAAGTGACTCTGGTGAAGAATTGAAATTAGATTTTGAGAAAGAGCTTATTCACAATGATCTTGAGGAAACTACAAAACTGATTCTGATAACTAGCTTATTGATAATGAACATGAGGGCAATTTGAAAGTGAATTTTGATTGTGAGCTTAGTGACGATAATATTGGTATCAATGATATAATACAGCAAAGTTGAGATGACAATACAGATTTAGGTGTGAGTTATGATGGCTCTTGGCCAACTAGAGGTTTCCGATCAAAAGTCAGTCTTGGCAGCTTTACCAATTTGATCACAGGATAAATTGTCACCTTTGATATTGTAACCAAGTTTTGTCAAATTTGCATGGGAACTCAAGGGCATATCAATAAGTGTTCATGAATCACTCAGAATCCTACAGTAGTTTCCGTAGGATTGCTGAAAATATATTGGAATGATCTGAAAGCTATGGATTTCGATACATCAAAATGCTTTCAAATGGCGATTCAAAAGCTTTCAATCATGTCACCTCATTGAACAGTTATGTAAATAATCGTGAAATACCAAAGGAAGAATGTGTGAATCTTCTTGCAAAAAGGTATCATATGTCAATATGTCTACATAAAATCTCTTCTATATATACAGATGTGTACACATATCTACTTCACATCCATTTTATTTTCAATATTTATATAAAAAATGCAGATATGATACAATTCATACTTTTTCTGAGTCTATACAGGTACAAAACAATTTGTGAAAACAGAAAGAAGCAGAAAAGTTACATTGGGGGGCAAGGGCCATAGACAAATGAAAAAAAAAGAAAAAAAAAGAAAAACCTGTAGCATTTACAAAAAGCAATACATAGAAATAAAGGTAATATGAAGGTATGTGTAAAATACTTTTCAATATATTTCATTATACAGCTACAATGGAGTCAACTAAATTATTATTAACAGAATATGAAAGATGCAATATATGCATCAATACATTATTGCACGTATACTGAGAAAAATCCATAACATTCTCACTGCCCGAAAGGAGAGTGATCATGGTGTTTTTATCAGTCAGTACCGGCCAGAGAAATTGATCTAATGCTTCTAATATAAAAACAGCAATAAAAAACTCAATTTTGTTTAGATACAATACTGCCTCACAATACTACCTTGACTGATGAATCACTATTAACACAACGTCTAACATAAAAAGTTAATGAGAGTTTACACACCATTATATGAAATAGGTGTCCCAAAGAGACATATGTTTCTGCAAAGAGAGTACAAGTAGCGGATTTTTCTATCAGTGTTTGTAAGTATAATGTTGCGTCTCTCAGAGTTATTTCAGAAATAATGACAAAATCAGGGCTCAAACGTGCTAATCGAACAGCACAAGCACCAGCAAAAAAGAACAAAGTAGCATTGCAGCAAGCTGATGTGAGAAATTCTAAAAAATATAAAGAAGTTTGTCAAAAAATTGATTTTGCCAAATATCAAAGAGAAGTTGCTGTACTCTAAAATTATGGTGTAAGCTATGGTGGTGGGTTGTCTTGATGTAACTATGCATTAATCACACATATACAGTGCACATGCGATGTTTCATGTAAATTGAAAATAAAGAGTACAATTTTCAAACTGTCAAATCATCTTTTATTTACTTTTCTTTCATACTGGGCCATATTTTCTGTAAATTCTTAGTACTTCTATTTTGTGGCTAAATTCTTGTAATGTATTACAAAAACAGAATGTTTATCTACACTTTTCATATGTATATACTGTTAAAAAGATCACTCACTATACTTCTTTTTTTTTAAAAAAAAGTCAAAATGTCTGAGACAAAAAATGCTGCTCCTCTGTCAATTTTACAATTTTTTGGCACAAAACATTTTTGCGAGTACATTCTGTAATGACCAACAACTCCATGTGTGGGTTTGAAAAAATACTGATTTTTTTCAACAGTCTAAAAATTCAGAAGTGTTGAATAAATTGTTTAGCAGGTTGTATTTACCCGCTGAATTCAGCATACCAAGATATGTTATAAAACAAATTTTCAGCCCCACTGCAATTTTTTTGACATAGATTGAAATTTCATTGGAACCTCCCCTTAAGTTGCTGATATTAGATGCCTCTATGAATGTTTATGACATAAATCCTGATTCAGTTATAAGAAAAATTAAATGATTAAGCAATAAAATGTAAAGTCTTTGATGAAATACCTGACTTAATATTAAAAGCATGTGAACACCATATAGCAAAACAATTGGCAAAAATTTTCAACTTTCCTCTAGAAACTGGTGCCTTTCCAGATGTTCTGAAAATAGCAAAAGTTTCACTGCTACTAAAATAAAAAAAAAAAAAGCTCTGCCGATGAAACATCAAACTGATCTGTGCCACAATTAAGTTCCAACTCAAAAACTATACAAAGATGTTTTTATGAAAGACAGGGAGTAAGAGGTGTCACAAATAGCTGGTTGTGTTCGCGCCTAAAAAAAACACAGGCAGAAGGTATCACTTCAGTACGAATTTCATGACTCAGTCCTAGGACCACTGCTCTTCTTGTCTTCTTGCTTTATCAGTGAGCCACCACATGAAAAAACCCTATTTGTCAATGAAACCAGCATATTGCTCACTGGATCCAGCCCGGAAACCTTGCAGTCAACAGAAGAAAGTTCTATAAAAAGACTTACAGAGTGGTCCACAAAAAAGTGTAAATACTGAAAACACTGTGTGTGTTTGTGTGTGTGTCAACTTTCATTTATTTTTGTCATCTAGCCAAATGTCTATTCAAGAACTATTAAAAATAATCTCCTAGAAAATATAAATGTGACAAAATTTTTGGGGCCTGTTGGTTTATCAAGAAAATGGGACATGCATATAAATAACTATTCAAAGAAACTGTCATTCATGAGTCTATTGCCTAAGAAAATTAAAGTACACAACAAACAAACCAAAAGTACTGCTGACAAACTATGCACTGTTCCACTCAGTGCTCTGATGTGGGACCATTTTCTGAGGACACTCTACTCATAGTATAAATGCTTTTTAAAAGCAAAAAGAAAAAAAACAGCTTTAAGACTAATTTGCGATTGAAAAGAATGAAGCCCTGTAAATTTATCTTTACTGAGTTTGGTGTTCCTAATGTTCCATGCTTATTTACTGATGAAACTATCTTGTCGACTAGGAACTACTGCTTTAAAACAGAACTACTGGTTTAAAACGAGTAAACTATTACAGAACAAAAATATACAAAGCTATTGTACTAGAGGGAACTCAATTTTATGCCAAACATTGTGGCAGTACGCCACATAATGTGAAAAAATAATATTGAAGAACTTTGCAAATTTAACAAAACTGATGTAGTAACGAAATAAATATGATCACAGAAAAATAACACAGACTGTAATCAATTAATATGGTCTGTGAATGTTATTGTAATCTCTGTTCCTTTTGAAAAAGGATGGCCACACTTCAATTTTGTTTCTTGCTAGTGTAAGAAGCCATTTTGTGATGAGGCACGAAAATGTGTAAGTTTCATGTAATATTTACACTAAATATAATCAAATATCACTTAAAAGTGTCACTAATGTTTTACTGTAACAACTCCTATATTCATGAAGTGAATCACTTGATTAATTTTTGCAAATTTTATAGGGGAACATTGGTGCAGAGGTCAACACCATTGTTATATATGATAACAGCCCAGAGTTGTAATAAATATCTTAATATTTGCTAATTTTGACAAATAACAGAAATAAATGTAAATGTAGGAGATTTCTCTTGATTAGCAGTTCTTCTTTTGAAGCAGTAATAGTAGTCAGTTTTTCTAATATTGAACCATATTCATACAATGTGATTTCAGTAAGTTTTTTTGATCCCCACTTAACGGACATTGCGGGAATCTCCTCAGCATTGCAATTTAACAAAAGTAATTATGTAGCTGTATATCTGGAATATTGTGTGTTGGTGGTGTCTTCTGATATAAAAACAGCTTGTCCGGCAAACTAACTGCGAGAAGTACCGTTACTGAGTCCAGTTGTGAAGCAGACAGAATAATACTAACTCCAACTTTATATAACAAACAGATTCCAAAACTACCAATACATAAAAAAGAACCACCACAACTTATTCCAGAATAACATCCTGCAGAGTAGCGTAAATAACACTGGTCTCATACGAGTGTCATACGAGTCCTTACAAATTGATAGAAAAACAAATTATTTCAGATTTTATTTTATTTTGCAACATAATCCTCTTTTAGCTCTAAGCACTTATCCACGCATTGCCCCAACTTTTTACACCTTTTAAAAAGTAGGATTTTGGAAGATCTGCAAAACAGGCATCTGTTTGTGCGATGACCACCTCATTTCATCTGAACCGTCATCTGTCAAGTGAGTTTTTCAAGTTCAGAAATAAAAAATAAATAAATAAATAAATAAAAAATCACTGGGGATAAATCCGGTGGATTTTGCAATAATTTCGACTTTAATTCCATAAATTTTGTCCATCAGATCTGTGCAGGTATGCACCCATCCATTGTCCTTATGGAACAGCATCTTTTACTTTTTCAAAAGAGGATCTTTTCCCTTGATTTCTTAACTTAGCTGGTGCAATAATAATGCCTGATACTCTACAGTTATTGTCTGCCCCCTTTTCAAGTAATAGTTGTAAATCGGGGATAGTCAACTTTTTTACCTACTGCCCAGTTCTGTATCTCTGTTAGTATTAAAATTTTCTAACCACCCAATGATTTATAAAGTAGGGAAGTAACTTTCCTTTACAGAATTTATAAAGCAGAGCTACAGTAAGTCAAAGCTTATAACAATAAATAATTAAGAACTACTGTGTGTCAAAATTTTATGAAAACCTTAGGGAACAGTTTACAAAACTCTACTCTCTGCCACGCAAGCAGAAATGGCCAATAGGCAGCATTAGGGACCAGGTTTGATACCATAGATGTAGACGATTGCATGCATCACAAATAAAAATGGCCTACACCTTGCCAGCCGATTTCACCGTTGTCACCTTCAGATCCCATTCACCTCTAAAAATTCCACAGTTTTGATTGTTCCTTAGTCTCTGGAGGATAGTAGTGTATCCATTTTTTGTCCACAATTATGCACTGATGGAGAAACCTGACAGGATTTAGATGAAAAAGTGCTAAAATAGCCCCAGGTCGACTGTAAAGATGCATCTATTCTCCACTGGAGCAAATACGGCATCCATCTTGCGAATATTTTTTTCACACACACTTTTTCACGCAAAATTGAAAACACTGTACCTTGCAATACACATGTAGCTTCAACTGTTTCATGCACTCCGATGTGTCGATTACTCAAAACCATATTGAGGATTTCGTCAGTCATCTCGGGGGTAGTCACTTACATCAGATGCCCCAAATGCTGTTCACCTTTTTGTGGCTAGATGACCACATTTAAACTGTAAACAGTTGCTGATGCAGGAGCAGATGTGCTGCGAACTTCATCCAACTCCACTTTAATCTGTTTTGTGTTAAGCCATTGAAATAGATGTGTTTAATCACTGATCACAACTCACTTTTTTATCTTGCAAAATAAACATGAGCTTTTTGCTTCAATTGACTGGGAAATGAAACCACAGCTGGAACTTTACATGCTGTCTAGCGACAGATGGCACTTACTAACAGCAAACTGTTTTGATATTATGAGCATCATCTCTTGGATTCTCTAAGGACTTAATGAATGACCCTTGTAATACACAAGATACCACAGGGCATAAAAATTGGTGCATATCCAGTACTAATAAAATTAAACGCATATCTAATAAAGCACTGTGTCTATTTTGAAAAATAATGCCTGAATATGTGTAGTAAATGCTACTTAACAATTTAATTGTAAGAATAGGTACCTGATTTTAATTTGCCCACAACTGGTACTATGAATTACTGTAACTTTATTTTGACCTTCCCTTTAACAGTTACTGAAAAACTTAGATTATAAGAGAACCTAACTACACACTTTCATTTCCTTTCCTGATACTACATATAACACTATCCTCAATTGAACTGTCCAATGTCAATTGTACAATTTGTGACGTATGATAAAACTGGACAAATAAGAAATCAATCAAAATCAAAGAACTGACACTTACATTATGACAGCAAAAAGTAAAATTGTGGAGTAACATATTTATACGAAAAGAATTATAATAATTTGGCTGATGGAACCACAGTACTCTTGCCAGGTGACATAAATAATCTAATTAGATTACACAGTGACAGAAATGTGCAGGAAGCTGTGATATTCATAAAGGTTAATATAACTGTTCAGAACTAACAGGCATGGTGTGGGTTCCTGTTGTCATGTCCTAGTTCATGAACCATGGGCAACGTATGAGTGGCCAAGTACGTGGTCCCGACAGTCGGGATACCAGTTACTTTGGAATAAGGCTGGGCATCTCGGACATATTCTGAGTCGTGGTCACCTTTGTGCTCAGACAGCAAAGACTACCAAATCCACTGGTTAGTCCCTCAACTGTTAGAGGTAAAACTCAATGGGACCCGGGGCAAGTAAGGCTAGCAACCTGCTTCCCTGGTACTTTAAATATGATGCTGGCAACAATCAGAGCAAAATGCCTCGGACCTTTGGAGGTGACGGAGTCCCACCTCTAATTGACAAACCAGGGACTCCTAAGATAAGACTTGGCAAATGAATGGTAATGAGATGGGGAGCTACTAATATCAATGGGGGCTACTCGGGGAAGAAGGTAGAGCTGTCAGAGGCTGCAAGTAAGATGGGGTTGGATGTTTTAGCTGTTAGTGACATTCGGGTAATGGGTGAGAAAGAAGAGGAAGTGGGAGAATACAGGGTCTACCTGTCAGGAGTCACAGCAGGAATAGCACAATGGGGTGTAGGGCTTTACATCAGAAAAGAAATGGAACCCAGCATAGTTGCAATAAGGTATGTAAACGAGCGACTGATGTGGATAGATTTGACAGTGTCTAGCAGGAAAATTAGGATTGTGTCAGTATATTCGCATTGTGAAGGGACAGATCAAGATAAGATGGATAGTTTTTATGATGCACTCAGTGATGTAGTTGTTAGAGTAAAGGACAAGGACAGTGTTCTGCTCATGGGTGATTTTAATGCCAGGATTGGAAAACGAACAGAAGGGTATGAAAAGGTGATGGGTAAATTTGGAGAGGATATGGAGGCCAACAGGAACGGGAAACAACTCTTGGATTTCTGTGCCAGTATGGGCTTAGTAACCACAAACTCCTTTTTTAAACATAAGAACATTCACCGGTATACTTGGGAAGGCAGGGGAAACAGATCTGTCATTGACTATATAATAACAGATCAGGAATTCAGGAAGGCTGTGAGGGACACACGTGTATTCAGGGGAATCTTTGATGACACTGATCACTATTTAATCTGCAATGAAATTGGTATTGTGAGGCCGAAAGTACAGGAGGTCAGGTCCATATGTAGGGAGGATAAGAGGGGAGAAACTTCAGGGTAAGGCACAAGTACATAACAGTGATCTCAGAAAGGTACCAGTTAGTTGAATGTAGTCAATTACAGTCACTGGAAAAGGAATGGACAAGGTACAGGGACACAGTACTAGAAGTGGCTAAAGAATGTCTTGGAACAGTAGTGTGTAAAGGTAGGATGAAGCAAACAGCTTGGTGGAATGACACAGTCAAGGCAGCCCGTAAAAGGAAAAAGAAGGCGTATCAGAAATGGCTACATACTAGAACTCAGGTAGACAGAGAAAGTTATGTTGAAGTAAGAAACAAAGCCAAACAGATAATTGCAGCACCCAAGAAGAAATCTTGGGAAGACTTTGGAAACAGGTTGGAGACTTTGGGCCAAGCTGCTGGAAAACCATTCTGGAGTGTAATTAGCAGTCTTCGAAAGGGAGATAGGAAGGAAATGACAAGTATTTTGGACTGGTCAGGAAAACTGCTGGTGAATCCTGTTGATGCCTTGGGCAGATGGAGGGAATGTTTTGAAGAGTTGCTCAATGTAGGTGAAAATATGACCAGTAATGTGTCAGGCTTCGATGTACAATGGGATAGGAATGATGATGGAAATAGGATCACATTTGAGGAAGTGGAGAAAATGGTCAATAGATTGCAATGCAATAAAGCGGCTGGGGTGGATGAAATTAAGTTGGAACTCTTCAAATACAGTGGAATGTAAGGTCTTAAATGGCTACACAGGATAATTGAAATGGTGTGGGAGTCGGGACAGGTTCCATCAGATTGGACGAAATCACACCAATCTTTAAACATGGAAACAGAAAAGATTGTAACAACTACAGAGGTATCTCTTTAATCAGTGTTGTGGGTAAAATCTTCTCAGGTATTGTTGAAAGGAAAGTGCAAGTATTGGTTGAGGACAAACTGAATGAAAATCAGTGTGGGTTTAGGCCTCTTAGAGGTTGACAAGACCAGATCTTTAGCTTACGGCAAATAATGGGGAAGTGTTACGAGTGGAACAGGGAATTGTATTGATGCTTTATAGATCTAGAAAAGGCATATGACTGGGTTCCTAGGAGGAAGTTATTGTCTGTTCTATGAGATTATGGAATAGGAGGCAAACTTTTGCAAGCAATTAAAGGTCTTTACTTAGATAGATAGGCAGCAGTTGGAGTTAACAGTAAATTGGGTTCATGGTTCAGAGTAGTTTCAGGGGTAAGACAAGGCTGCAACCTGTTTCCACTGTTGTTCATATTATTTATGGATCATATGTTGAAAACAATAGACTGGCTGGGTGAGATTAAGATACGTGAACACAAAATAAGCAGTCTCACATATGTGGATGACTTAGTTGTGATGGCAGATTCGATTGAAAGTTTGCAAAGTTAATATTTCAGAGCTAGATCAGAAATGTAAGGACTATGGTATGAAGATTAGCATCTCCAAAAGGAAAGTAATGTCAGTGGGAAAGAGATATAAACAGACTGAGTGCCAAATAGGAGGAACAAAGTTAGAACAGGTGGACGGTTTCAAGTACTTAGTACTTAGTACTAGTTATCTGTGCACCGTTCCATCTTTCGACCAACTTTGTTGTATGGGAGCGAAAGCTGGGTGGATTCAGGTTACCTTATCAATAAGGTTGAGGTTACGGACATGAAAGTAGCTAGGATGATGGCAGGTACTAGTAGATGGGAACAATACCAGGAGGGTGTCCACAATGAGGAAATCAAAGAAAAACTGGGAATGAACTCTATAGATGTAGCAGTCAGGGCGAACAGGCTTAGATGGTGGGGTTATGTTACACGCATGGGAGAAGCAAGGTTACCCACGAGACTCGTGGGTTCAGCAGTAGAGGGTAGGAGGAGTCGGGGCAGACCAAGGAGAAGGTACCTGGATTCGGTTAAGAATGATTTTGAAGTAATAGGCTTAACGTCAGAAGAGGCACCAATGCTAGCACTGAATAGGGGATCGTGGAGGAATTTTATAAGGGGGACTATGCTCCAGACAACACTGAAAGGCATAATCAGTCTTAAATGATGATGATGATGATGATGAGAACTAACAGGCTCATCATAATTTTTAAAAAATCTGTGGCATGTAACTTTTACATTGCATAAAACCTCCATTCTGCAGATCTTTTTTACCCCTACGGTAGGAGAAAAATCTCTTGGCATAACTATTATGGAGGATTTTAAATGAGGACTTCCATCCTAATAATCTAAATCAAAAAGCTCTTCTCCCTCAAAATACAATTTCCTCATCAGCGGAGACAATGTCCAATTACAGTATAGAGCTACTATAGGCGTGCAGAATTATTTTCTGGGGAAATACCACAATTTGCAAAGAGGCATTGAGCATACAGAAAAATACTGTCAAAGTGATAAAGAAAGCTAAATACAAGGGTGGACTGAAAAGTTCTTGGAATCACCACGAGATGTCAGCACAAGTGCAAGTTGTTCACATGATATTCATTGGACTGTTGCCTGTAAACATGAGCCACATCAGTGCTCTTGGAATAGAGCTGTGGCAGTGACGTGACTCTGTTGTTGTTCCCACGTAGTGATTTGCGAAGATGGAAGAAAATCGAGATTCGAGCAGTGATTAAGTACTTCGTAAAGAAAGCTATGAAAGCAAAGGACATTTGTGCCGATTTCTAGAATACACTGGGGGCCTCTGCTCCTTTATATTCAACTGTTACCAAGTGAACAAATGAATTTAAATATGGTCAGGAGAGCTTAGATGATGATCCGCACAGTGGTTGACCAAGATTTATCAATACTCCAGAAATCATTGCAAAAATGCACAAAATGGTCATGGAGGATCACCGATTGAAAGTGCATGAAACTGCTCATGCTTCCACATGTCATCTGAAAGGGTACATCACATTTTAACTGAAGAGTTAGAAATGAAAAAATTATCTGCAAAATGGGTGCTGCGACTCTTGATGCTAGAGCAAAAATGCGCCATCGCCACGGCAAAATTACGCGAACTAAAGTATGAATTGTTGCCACACCCACTAATTCACCTGATATGGCTCCATCAGACTTCCATCTCTTCCAAAAATTGAAAATTTTTCTTGGTGGACGAAGATCCACTTCAAATGAAAAATTGATAGACGGAGTAGACGAGACGTAGGTTGCAGTAAGTACTGGGAGATGAAGAAGCTTGCACAGGATAGAGTAGCATGGAGAGCTGCATCAAACCAGTCTCTGGACTGAACACCACAATGTCAAGTGCAGTAAGGGGATCACACCCTAACCACAAAAGCAGCCTAATACCACATCCTCTGTACTTCACTGTGCCACTACACACGATGGCCGGTAATGTTCTCCGAGCATTCACCGCACCTAAATCCTTCTTTCAGATCGTCACAGAGTATAGCCTGATCCGTAACTCAGATTCACTCACTCCCGGTCATCCACTGTCCAGTGGTTTGGCTCTGTATTCAGTCTCGAGTATCACTTAGCACTGACCACAGAAATCTGGGCTTATAAGAAGCTGCTCTAGCATTGTATCACATTCCTTTATGTCATCTGCATTGCCGGAAGTAGTTTGGAACTTACGAGTGATTCCTTCTGCCATTTTCATGTGATTTTTTACAATCACTCTTCACAATACAATACCCAGTGTGCCCTGTTCATCAGCATACTGGGTCTGCCCGGTTTCAGTTTAGCGGCGATTCTTCCTTCGCGATTTCACTTTGTCATCATATCACTGACAGTTGACTTGGGAAGTTTTAGAAGGGTTGAAACGAGGGCGCCCATATCCTGGGGTGAGGAGGAGCCCCCCCCCCCCCCCCTCCCCCAATCCCTATCTCTCAGGGAAACTGAAGAATATAGTGTAGTCAGGTGTTTTTCTTTCAAAAATTTATTTAAAAGAGGGTTTTATGAAGATTTTTAAGAGGGTTGGAACTGCAACTTTATTATTGCCACTCCCAAGTCACCTTTCATCTTCCAAAATATTACAGGTACTTCATACCCCCCCCCCCCCCCCCCCCCCCCTGCCAGTTTGGCCCCCCACACAGAATATCGCATGAGCAGTCTCGGGTTGAAATGTTACCGACGGATCTGATACTCAGTTGAGATCCAGTTACTTGTGCACATTCGCAGTCACTGACTCTCGTGACAGATCTGCTCTTGGCGTTACTGCTCTTCTGACAACAGAATACTTCCCACCAGATCCGATGGTGCGTCCGCCTCTTATGACATCTAGTGGTCAATTCCACATGATATATGGGTGTCCAGAACAATCATTTAGAGCTGCGTCAAATCAATCTTTAAATGGAAGACAAATAATGGAAAAAAAGAAACAATACCTAGGCATTGAATATAGCACCACAGAGATAAGTATGTTTAGGGTGGGATTTTCTTGGGAAAATTGCGGTAAATAAGCTCAATATTGTGAAAAGGATATTTGCTAGTCACCATATACCAGAGATGCTGAGTCACACACAGGTACAACAGAACGACTGTTGGCGAATAAGCTTTCGGCTAGAAAGGCCTTCATCGCAAATAGAGAACGTACACAAGTGCACACTCAAGAAAAACGCAACTCACACACACATCGCCGGCCAGGGTGCGCGAGCGGTTCTAGGTGCTACAGTCTGGAACCGCGCAACCGCTGCAGTCGCAGGTTCGAATCCTGCCTCGGGCATGGATGTGTGTGATGTCCTTAGATTAGTTAGGTTTAAGTACACTGCTGCCCACCGTAAATGCAACACCCTGAAGGAAGCATCCAAATCAAGTGAAATTTACACCATGGGTTTGCAGCGATGAGATATGCAACTGATTAGAATTTCAGCGCAGACGCACATCACGCGCGCCTGTGGCGCCACCTCATAGCGCCATTTAAGGCTTGGCGATTTTGACGAGTGTACGTTCGGCACGTGTGTTTACCTTGTGGTTATTTCACAAGACAATCAGTTATGCCTCATAGACAACAGCGAACATCTTTTGATCAAGTATCCGAGTTCGACAGAGGAAGGATAGTGGCTTACCGAGATTGTGGATTATCATACAGAGAAATCGCTAGTCGTGTTGGACGAAACTGAACAACTGTAATGCGGATATGTGACCGTTGGATGCAGGAGGGTACGACGGACCGACGTGGTCGATCGCATTCACCTCAGTGCACCACTGCACGTGCTGATAGGCAAATTGTGCGCATGGCAGTGACGGATCGCTCAGTGACATCCCGAAGCATAGCACAGCACATTGCATCTGTAACGCATCGTCCAGTGTCTGCGCGTACCATTCGACGCCGTTTACAGCAGAGTGGTCTGTCCGCAAGACGTCCGTTGCTTCATCTACCATTGACGCAGAACCACAGACGTCTCCGTCGCCAATGGTGCGATGACAGACGGATGTGGACGGCAGAATGGAATGACGTTGTCTTTACTGACGAGGCACACTTCTGTCTGCAGCACCACGATGGTCGGATTCGAGTGTAGAGACACCGTGGAGAGGGGATGCTGGACAGCTGCATTATGCACCGCCACACTGGTCTTGCACCGGGTATTATGGTATGGGGCGGTATTAGATATTACTCTCGCACGCCTCTAGTATGCATTGCCGGTACTTTAAATAGCCGGCGCTACATATCCGAGGTGATGGAGCCAGTTGTCCTTCCTTACCTTCAGGGCTCGGCCACAGCCATGTTTCAACAGGATAATGCACGACCAGACGTGGAACTCATTGTCCAAAGGTTCTTCGTCAATAACCAGATTGAATTGCTTCCCTGGCCGGCTCGCTCTCCGGATCTTTCGCCGATAGAAAACATGTGGTCCACGGTTGCTCAACGAGTGACCCAGATTACATCCACAGCTGCCACACCAGATGATCTTTGGCAACGTGTGGAAGCTGCTTGGGCTGCTGTACGGCAGGAACACATCCAACGTCTCTTTGACTCAATGCCGAGACGTGTGGCAGCGGTGATCTCCAACAATGGCGGCTACTCTGGCTACTGATTCTGGCAGGAACCACATGTCACAGACGTCTGTAAACGTAATCATTTGATACTTGGTCAACATGTTATCTACAAAATAAATTTTGTTGTGCTACCTCTTGTCTTTCTTGGTGTTGCATTTACGGTGGCCAGCAGTGTAGTTCTACCTTAGAAGTTAAGTCCCATAGTGCTCACAGCCATTTGAGCCATTTAAGCCACACCCACGTCCACAGTCTCTAGCTGCCGAGGCTAGTGAGAAGTGGTGGGTGGCAATTATCCTTTTCATAAAATTGTCACTACTCCATCCAGTATTCTCCTTGGTACATAAACTGGAACACTGAACCAAGGCTAAAGTGGTAATCTTTGCGTTTGCAAATTTACATTTGATCGCTTTCCGTTTCTTTGTGGAATAGAAAACAGATCTAGTATGTGATCGATATTATGTGCTGTGACCTGTATCCTAAATGAAAAAGAAGAGTCCGGGCATAGACCTCTTTGTCGAAATGCAAAACACGTTTAATGTTTTAGACTCGGAGGCTCTCAAAATATTTGCTCGGTGTCTCCTTTTGCGCTAGTCTGTCCCTGTGGTATCTAATTTCTAATCAAAGTCTACTCCACATATTAAATTATTAACAGCACATAAATATGCTTCAGTATGACATAAACTGGACATGATAACCTCAAAATGTTGGATGAACTCTGCTATTTTCTGACAGATTTTACTTAACATACAATAGCTTCCAGAGTCACAGATACCAAATTTCTGAGCATTTTAAGATGAATTCTTGTTTTCTTAGAAAAAATACATCAGAAACATTCCTGTTAAAATTCATACATTGCTGTTCCTATTAACTGGATTACATATAAGACTTTTTAGATCACGGAATATGTACAAGGAGTATTTAACCCATTGCATTATATAATCGCATCCCTTTTAGTCGTGAATCCAACACTCAACAGATAGCTCATCAAGTCATTGTGCTCGCTTCTCAACTTCACGCACTGCCTAAATGTCACAAGAAGGAAGTAAATGAATTCATTGAATATATAGTTTTATAAAGGCTTCAGTACAGCAAAAGTCTTTATGATAGTTATTTCTCATATTGCAGAACATTTTTTTTTTTAAACAGAAATATTTTCTATCACAATTTTGGCAGCAATTGTTATATGTTCTTTTCAGAAGTACCATATTGAATTACAGTAGTTCAAAAGAAAAATGCCTTTGTGTGCTATGCATTAAGGTTTTTTATTTATCTTCTGCACAGTATAAATAAAAAAATGTGGGCTGCAGCATGCAGGAGGCAATTTTCTTTTGAACTACTGTAATTTACATAATTTGTATACAGCTGCTATGAAAATGGCCAACACAAGAAACCTGTTCCATATTAAATATAATAGTAATTTTATATTACATTAATGCCTCCCTAGAAAAACTTTGAATACTGTAGATTAAGAACGTCTGTTGTAATACACTGTGTAACTCTCAGAACACCAACTGTTTTTGCAGGACCAAGACAGACAATACTCAAGAACAAGCAGTACTCAAGAGTTCATTAGACCAAATCTTGGATGCCACTGATTCCATGGAGTTACTTATCCTAATTCGAAGGTTTTCAATGTCATCAGTCGCATTCGGGCAGTGAAATGAATCAATGGCAACAGGTGAAAATTTGTGCCGGACTGGGATTCGAACCTAAATCAAGTGGTCCCTGTAACTGCCTTGACCATCTGAGCACATTTCCCATCTGACCTAAATCCCCAGCCTATTATTCAATACGATTAGCTGCATTTAGGTACTGAAATCAATCAATGGCAACGGGTGAAAATTTTTGGCGAACCGAGACTTGAACCCAGATCTCCTGCATAATGCAAACAGTCACATTAACCACCTCGGGCATCTGACCCAAACTCCCAGCCTGTTGCACACTACTAGCATAGTGTCACCTACCTATGAATGCTTCACTTGCCATTTTGGATCCCACAAGAGATCGAGTTTGCTGTGCATCTGCACTGAAACAATGGATCTTTGGTTGTCACACCTTATTGATAATTATCTCTGTACATAAAAGGAAATATCCTGACTGGCTTACTGACTCATCACTGGCCAGCCCAAAACCACTAAAAATATAAACTTGAAATATGGAGGGGGCTGAAACATAACAGATCAGCTTAAAAAGCAAATTGAATGGTCTTATACCACTACTGTTAGCTCAGTTAGGAAATGTAATCAGCCAGATAAGGCTATAGTAATAATTCACAATATAATTATAGTGTAAATAAAATGTCAGTACCCGTAATCACTACCTTGTTAATGTCACGTGATGTATATGACCTTGAATCAGCAATGCAACAAGTCTACAGAACTTGGTTAATTGGTAGGAACATCTGAAATTGGCACGTTCAACTGTAATTCGTAGATCATGAAATTGTGTTTTTACAGTTGTCAGCCAAAATACCTCAGACAATGTTCAGCGGGTAGCTACTATTCATTTTTATGATGTGTACATGTAACGATATTCACTAATTTTCAGAATAATCTTGAAACTTTATGAGTAACTGACAATCAGAAACTATAAACAAATGACTAAAACTACTTCCTGTTTAAATACTTGTGGCGTAAAGCGCCATAAATATCGATATTTGTTCAGTGTATAAGTGTGCTATCTTTGAGGAGAGGGCTTTGGCACGATGTCGGCCGCTAACGGCAGTTAGCCTCTGGACTTGTATCTGTGTAGAAGCGAAGTGCTAATAAATCTGTATCTGAGAGAATTCTAGTTGTTTACCTACAAGTATATACTATTCCCTCACTGGGACCCCATTTTTTGCGTAATACGCGTCCGAGTTACCACCTGAAGGTTATTTACGCGCCTACCACGTCTGGTTTCTTCGCGATCGTGAGGGCCGTTGTTCAGCTTCAGACAATGGCCTTTCAGCACTCACTGCCACCCTGATTTCCACAACATCTCTCCAGCACTCCTACCGTCATAGTGGACATGCCGCAAGACTCTTCGGAATCCTTCAGCCCAAACATGCAGTGGAATTCATCGAGTGTTGCCAGTTTCTTCCAACCGCTAACAGTTGCGGACTCTGGCTTTGTTAGCCTAGACCTTTCCACGTGTTCTCCACAGAGTGTTGTTCAGAACATTCCTACTCCTGTGTTGAACGCACAATTCAATACAGTTCGTGGCGTCGAGCGAAGTTTTGCTACTTTGGAATATCCAGTAGTAAATTAAAACTCGCATCAGTTCCCGCCACGCGTGTATCCTTCCGTGCCGGCTAGTCAACAGGTGCTCAATGCTCGCCAAACAGCAAATATCACACCGATTGTGCAGCCTAGCAGACATGTGTAGGATCCTTGTATTGCTTCTAATCAAGTCAACAATTCTGTGCCAGACAGTAACTACCCGGACATCTACAACCAGCCTCACCACTCACGGTCGAGTGAATACAGTGTGCATAAAGGACATTCACCGGCATACTTAAGTACTTGTGGCTTCTCTCCGAGCTACCACGTCAATGAGAATGCACATTTTGACTACGATCCTCACACTGTTCGAGCATCTGTCGCTTCTCAGCCCCCCCCCCCCCCCCTGCCCCCCCGTCGTCAAGTAAATTTCGTGATACCCGCATGACAGGATGCCAATAATTTGGACTCATTATCTTCTGCACGCTCTACTTCCGTCCGAAGACATACGCGCACCTCCGCCAGTGATGAAACTACCAGACTTCAAACCCGCTCACCTAGAGTTCTGGTTTAACCTGGTCGAGCAAACATCCAATGTCTGTGCTTTGGACGACGACACACGCTTTGCCTGCCTCACGAACCATCTTCACGACCGCATCGATTTAATTTATGATCTGGTCAAAGCACCCCCCCCCCCCCTCTAGCACGGAAGTATGCTGTGGCAAAACAGAAAATACTGGAGCACGTCTCAAAAACCAGGAGAGAAAATGTGCAACAGCTCATCCTACGAAGAGCGTCTCGGCGAGAGGGCTCCGTCCCAGCTGTGGCAGTGCATCCGTCTTCTCGTCGGTGAGCAAGTTATGCCCAATGACACGCTCGCAGAAATCTGGACTGAAAAGCTGCCTTTGCCTGTCCAGACTGCAATCTCTGCGTATGAAGATAGGCCAGTAAATGAACGTTTACGTGCCGCCGACAGAGCATACTCCGCCAGGCAACGTGACCTCCGTGCACTGCATTCTGGACGTGACCGCACTAAGCTTTCTGACACCACGTCCTTGTCCGGTGCTGCTAATAACAAGTTTGTTCAACTAGTCGCCCTGCCCGCACCTTCAACTCCCCACAACGACAGTGCATCGGCCTCTGTGGAAGACTCTGGGTCACATACTCCGTCACCCAGCAACTACCTACAGGAGCACAGGCCCGCCCAACCTTACTGTTTCTTCCACGCAAGATTCGGGGAGCAAGCTCGCAAATGCCAGTCACCGTGTTCTTACCCAAACTCCGACCACAGGTAGGCTGCGGTGCCACCTCCTGCGATGTAAACGGCGGGCACCACCCGACATCGCATTCCGTTTCGGACGACAACAGTAAGTGTGGTCGAGTCTATGTTCGCAATTTACAATCGGGTGTACATTTTCTGGTAGACACTGGCGCAGACGTCTCCTTGCCGCCAGTTCGCCTAGCAACCGATAAAGTGCAACCACACAAAACAGTACTTCGTGCAGTGAACTTGTCTACCCTACAGTGTTCGAGTTCTACTCTGTATACAGTGAAATTTTCACCAGAGTGCGAGCTGGAGTGGACGTTTTTAGTGTCAACAATTGAAGAACCTATTCGCGGAATTCATTTCCTCAAGCACTATCAGTTGTCACTAGATTTTGTGCAAAATACTGTGTTTTACCCCCCACCAAATGAACATATTCCTTTCGCTCCACCGAGTGACAGTTCGGCTAACACCAAACGTGTGTGCTGTGCTAAGAGGTGTTTAAACCCATCCTCGGAGCTGCAACTGTGGACAAACAAGTGGCTAGTGGAGTGCGCCAAGTTTTCGAAGTTGCGGATGGAACGTACGGAAATGCTGCTGCATCTCCGCAACATACACCACGAGTTGGCCTCCACACAACACCACCTCACGGCACTACAAGCAGACGACTCGTCGGTTACAGACGAGGGCAGTCCGTGCCAATCTGGTGTTCCCGTGCCCGCGCACGTTAACGACAATGTTGTGAACTCTGTAAACTGTGTCAGCACCCCCTCTTGCAATGACAGTGTATGCCCGAGTGCTCACGTTCCTCGCGTTCCGAATAGACAATTAACTTCACAAGCTCGTGGCAATGAACTACGGCCATCTGCTGTTCGGCCACGCCCACTCGTGCCTACGGCGCTCGCAGCGGCACGGCTCGCTACCGAGAATCAGTGTACCGACCTCACCCGTGTTAACATGTGTGCGGCCTTTACGCAGCCTACGAGCGGTTGGCACACCTGTACTTCCGTGACCTCAGCACCACAGCTTTGCCCGTCCGCCACCACCTGCTCTGCTTCACGGACATCTGACTGTCGTGCCACGCCACGTATTGCAGTAGTCACTAATGGCACAGTTCATCGGTTACGTCTAACCGATGGGCCGCCCGTATCGCAACGCCCGTGCCGCTTCGAGCCGGAATTTATGAAAATTGCAAAAGAACAATTAGATGATCTATTACAAAAGGGAACAATTGAACCTTTTTCCGGTTGCTGGGCTAGTCCTATCCTGTTTGACCAAAAGAAAGACGGTACGTATGGTTGGAGACTATAGGCATTTAAATGCCCGCACTGACATTGATAAATACCTGGTCCCACACATTGCAGATTCAATTGAGCGCTCACAGGTGCAAAGTACTTCTCTGTTTTGGACTGTAAGCATGCATTTCATCAGATTCCTATGGCTCTGGAGGATATTGAAAAGACTGCCATAACCACTCCCTTAGGGCTCTTTCAATACAAATTTATGCCGTTTGGGTTGAAAAATGCCCCCCAAATGTGGCAGCATTTCATCAATCAAACTTTATCCCATCTAGACTTTTGTTTCGTATACATGGACGACATATTGGTTTTTGCTTCTACTTTGGAACAGAGTGAGGAGCGTGTTCAAGTCGTGACAGATATTTTAGCAGCCACTGGTATTGAACTAAATTATAAAATGACTCAATTGCACCAGTCAGCCGTCACATTCCTAAGTTATGTTGTGTCGTCGGACGGTCTGACACCACCGCAGGACAAGATAGAGCCTGTTCTCGAGATGGCACACCCCTAGACCTGTAGGGAATTATGCAGGCTGATCGGAACAGTTAATTATTACCGTAAACATTTGCCAGCCACTTCTGTGGTGCAGGCTCCTCTCACAGATACTCTCGCTGGCCCACAAACTTCTGGCACCCACCAGGTCCCGTGGACACCAGACACGGACAAGGCATTTAACGAACTCAAACAGCTGTTGGCCTCTGCTGCCACTATTGCTCACCCACGTGCGGACACCACAATGTTTATCACTACTGACGCTAGTGGCAATGCTGTCGGCGCAGTACTGAGTCAGACATACAACGATGTTACGACCCCCCTGCAGTTTTTCTCAAAAAAGCTAAACAACGGACAAAAGAAATACTTGGCATTCGACAGAGAATTACTTGCAGTTTACGAGGCCATAAGACACTTCAGAACTGATGTTGAGGGACAAGATTTCTATGTGCTCACTGATCAAAAGCCGTTGGTTCCTGCCACAAAAATCCTGCAGCTGATCCGCCCCCACGACACTTTCGTCACATCGATTACATCTTGTAATTTACAAATGACATTCGCTCACATCTGAGGAGTGGACAATGTGGTTGCTGATTTTCTCTCGCGTGTTGGTGCTGTCACAACCTTGACTTAACGGACCTACCTCGGTTGCAATTGGCAGACCCCAATACCGTGCAGTTAATTTCGGACCACAGCTCCTCTCTCCAACCGGTACGCTATACTTTCCCCGGCATATCTTGTAGCGGGGCTTTAAATTTCGCCGCGCTACACTCGTTCCCTCAGATAAAAAATATCCCGTCGCAGCGGTATGAGCGCTCGACGGCAGAGAAAATACTAAAATTGTAACACTTTTTTTGTTTTCTATCCGTTTTTTTTTTTGTTTGTCTCTTGATAGCGGTAGCTTAAGGCAGGCGTGATCGGATGCTGACGTAAAAACTTAATGGATAATCTTGATCTGATTGTAATGTGTAGACATTGTGGAAGTTATTAAGAAATTCGGTGGATGGAAGTAGCAAAGTGAATTAAATTGCATACAGTATCAAGATGATTTTAATTGGTATAAATTAGTGATCCCTGGACTATTACAAGATTTCGGAGCAGATTTTTTCACGCTGATATGAAGGAGATTTTTGAAGACGTGGACGCCGCCCGAAAGAAGATAAGTTAATCTGGTAAAAGATGATCTCTCGTCTACGCCACTTCCCCCTGTCAGTTACATTCTGTTATTCTGTTTCTTTTCAATAACTTTTGTAGTGAAAATTGGTTTAACTTTCGCTCAAAAACGCCACAAGGACCACCCCAACAATAGCTTTTCCGAATAACGAAGTCCGATAGCTTTTCTGTAATACAAAGTCCGATCTGCATTTCCTTTTCATTCTTTCCCTTTTTCACGGTCTCTCTTCTCCCATTTTTTTAATTAAATAATACAATCTGACTTAGCGTGGTGTGAGGAATCTACTGGTACATTGCGGCCATTCATTCCTAAGCCCCTTCAACACCAGGTCTTTAACAAATTACACACATTAGCACACCCCGGTGTCAAAGCTTCCACCAGTCTGGTATCTGCACGGTTTGTCTGCAGAGACATGTGCCGCGACTGTCAGTCTGGGGCCAGGGCATGCGTGTTGTGTCAACAGAACAAAGTTTCCAGGCACACTTCCCCACCCCTTGGCTGTTTTGCCCAACCCCAGGCCGGTTTCAGCACGTTCGTGTGGACCTCGTAGGCCCTTTGCCCCCCTCCGAGGGTTTCCGTTACTTGTTTACAGCTTTTGACAGGATGACTCGGCAGGCTGAGGCTGTGCCTATTCTGAACATTACCTCCGAGACAGTAAGTCGAGCATTCTTAGATTCGTGGATCTCTAGATTTGGCTCACCCTGTTTACCTCTCCACTGACAAGGGATGGCAATTCGAGTCTTCAGTTTCCTCAGACTTATGTAAAATGTTTGGTATTGTCAAAATTCATACTTCCGCATACCATCCCCAAAGCAATGGGCTCGTCGAGCGATGGCATCGCACCTTAAAGTCTGCCCTGCGTTGCCACGACTCACTACAGACAGAGGCACTGCCCTTCGTGCTTCTCGGCCTTCGTGCGACTTTCAAGGAAGACCTCAAGGGTTCCGTAGCCGAGTTTTTGTATGGCCAACCTCTGGTTTTGCCGGGAGAATTAGTCACTCCCACTCCACTTCCACGGCCCTCAGAACTCCCTTCACTTCTCGAGCGAGTGCACTTGCACTGCAGCAAAATTCAGCCGCCACCTCCGGCTACTAATACACCTCCGCGCTTGTACATACTGCCCACGCTAGACTCTTGTGAGTACGTGTTTCTCAGAGATGACTCAGTCAAAGCCCCGCTTTAGTCGCCCTACACAGGTCCTTACAAGGTCGTCAAACGCTTTGAGAATAACATGGATCTCCTCATAAAAGGCTCTGTAACCACGGTCTCACTCAACCGAGTGAAACCAGCTTTCATTGAGCCTCAGGTGAACCTCCCTGATTCTGCCCCTATTTCCCCCACTCCTGCTTCGAGCAGCCATCCATCTTCCCACACCATGCATTCGGGTATTGATTCTCCACAGCGTGCTTCTCTGCCAAGCGTTGCTCATTCTCCACGTACATCTAATTTGAGTGGCCAATCTTCTTGAGGTTTCACTCCTCGCAGTCGAACTGCCAACCACTTGGATTCAACCATTGTGCTACCATCTACGTGTGACAGCTCTTTGTCACGCTGTTCAATCCACGCTGGCTTCTCATCGCCTTCGGTCACGCTCCATCGTCTGTCAGCTGATCGCCCGAGGTTGTTGCCTGCGCAGTCCACTGCACCTGCCACCCCCCCCCCCCCCCCACCCCCCTCTATGCAGATGCTTCCCCCTCCGTGGCTTTCCCACACCTCCCTACCATTGCTCGTACAGGTGCCACCCGAGAATTCACAACACATGTACACCCTGATGACATACATAAATTATCTGTTGTCGTAGATGGCGATACGGTGTGTGTGGTACTCACGTGTGACAACGTTGAGGGAGGAAGTGCAGAAACTCGTGTGGTGTGCCGCTTTAAATTGAGCACAAATGCTGCGTGTGGTAATTTACGTGCCTTTGTTAGGCCTTCTGGCAAGGTGATTCTCCGCCTCCTGCTGACGAAGTGCTACACCTCCACTCCAGGACGGGATGTCGTCTTCAGCCGCCGGCGTCGCTTGCTGACTTCGCCGTCGACGTACCGGGTTTCACCCCCCCGGTCTCCTACCAGTCGATTCACAGGGACGTACTCCATACTGCAGGGGGGGGGGGGGGGAGGGGGGGGGGTATGTGGCATAGAGCGCCAATAAATATCGATATTTGTTCAGTGTATAAGTGTGCTATCTTTGAGGAGAGGGCTTTGGGAGGATGTCGGCCGCTAACGGCAGTTAGCCTCTGGACTTGTATCTGCGTAGAAGCTAAGTGTGAATAAATCTGTATCTGAGAGAATTCTAGTTGTTTACCTACGACTATATCCTACTCCCTCATACTGATAAAAAGGTCTACTCAATCAAGTGCCTAATATATGGTAGGAATCCTGTACCTAATTTATTTATTGCGTAATTAACAAAACTGTTAAATGTGTTGTTTGTGTTGCATATTTCATGTAAATTCCTGAGATAACTTTGTTTCTGGACTGAATTGTGTGTATTGATCGAATGACAAAACTCTATGTTAAATCAACAAAATGTGATGACTTTTAATTGTAGCTTGTAACATCAATTCTATCAACAATGTTCTAAGTCGTGAAATGTATATAAGCATATGAATTGTGAGACGTGGGGCTTACTGTTGTAGCACAAGATCTGTGTTGCATTGTGAAATAAAATATTCTAAAAAGTTTCTTGGTGTATTGAAATGATACAATGATTAGTAAAACTGTATATATTTTGTATTACAAATGCTACTGAAATTACTATTGAATGACCTTTTATATGCATGGCCAGAAAAAGCAAACGTAATATCAGTAATTACAATAAAAATCAACAAAATGTTATCTCTGCATTTTTGCACTTCGTTCATTTCTACACACTTTTTTTTCCTTCTTCTTCTTGTGCTATCCTGCTTTCTCCTGTCTTGGCCATTGCTTATGTAAGTATTTGTACTTCTTAATTAATAATAATTGCATTAACTGGAAATGGCGTACCTGTGTTTATTTCGAGACTAATGATTACGATTTTCACAGCCGATGGACCAGTTGCTCCAATTTATGTTAAGTATTTGCAATGCTTTCCAGAATAACAGCTTGCTGATGAACATTTATCAACCATCTTCTACATCTCGTGCATATCATTACTAACAGTAAATAATTAACACGGTCATGAGTAAGACATTGTGATCCTCTTATCCTGGCAGTGGAGTATGAGTCTACATATCTTCATTCTCAAATAAGTTCCTTTGCCAATGTAACTCTTCTTCACAGCCGAAGAGCGAGAGTTATAGATCCTGAGCTTATTTCACATTACGAACTGTATAAACCCTTGGCAAGACCTCCAGGACAATGAGCAGAGCTCAAGCTAAGTATTATTCATAACTGTTTTATTTCATCAAGCACGTTATGACGCAAAGTCAATGGAATATTTAAGTGCCATGCAAAAGCAAAGAGAAATGTAACAACATGGTAGAGAGAGCTGGAATCTGAGGTAATGATAGACAAAGTGCTAATGTTGTTTTGAGTTTCAGTTACGCAGAATGTAGAAAAATGAGAAAATAAAATAAAAAATGGGACTCAACAATCACAAATTAAATCACTGGGACAAAATGCCAAAGCCAAGCCAACTGGAGAGAAATCGAAATTTTGGAACCAAAATTAGATGTGTGACAAACAACAATGAGGACTTCACAACAAACAAGACAAGTACTCTTGAAAAACAGTTTTATTTGCTTTATTCAGTGTAGTGTGGTTAGGTCTTGAGAAAAACTTTTTGTTTCGGCTAGCTGTAACATACTGAAAATGAAAGCATCTGAAGAAATTGTTGAACAGGGATAGGAAGCAGATGAGAATGCACATTCAGAAAATGACAGTGATGACTTGCAGGTTTTAGTGATAATGACAATTTACATGAAGAAAGTCGCAACGAGGGTACTGTAGACAGGGCTTGAAGTTGCCTTTGCTCTCCTTTTCGAGGATTCGACCCCTGAGAACTGTTAGGTAATAGCAGTGGCTTATTTCAACAGGTTGTTAAGTTCTTAGGGAAGAAGTTAGACAAAGAGGAAAGTGCATAGGCGAAAATTTTCAGCACATGGAGAAAAACTTTCAACAGTGTAAAAAATTTTGAAAAGCAAAACAATGTTCTTAGTTGGATAAGGAAGGAGTTATCAAAAGTGAAAAGACAAGTTAACTAACAGTTAAATAATACAGTCACACAGATCGATGACAAAGGAGTAAGTAGACAGTTTCAAAAGTTTTTTCATGACCGAGCACCAGGAGATTGACACTCATATTACAGCAGTAGAAGACAAAGTGAGTATGGTAGAAAATTAATGACTTGATGAAATAGGGAGAAATGATAGCAGTCTTAAAAGTATGGCATGGCATGATTAAATATGAAATGGAAATGTCTGAATAGGAATTAATGAAAAGTCAAGAGTCTATTGACAGAAAATTAGCAAATGTAAATAGTAATCTTGATGCATGTCAAAGTGACATGTTAGATGTTAACAGTAAAATTGTGTAATTTACAAGATGTGCTTTTTACTAACAGTTTTGGCAGTGGTTGTGGTAATGTTTGTGGAAACATAAATATGAATAATTTTCCAGAAGAAAATGGGTTACACCTAGTTGCCTTTATCTTTCAATGTAAAGACAATTTTGTATCAGGGATGCCTGAAAGTTTAAAAATTAAATTTGAAAAAAGCTTATGGATGTGGAAGCGTTACCTCTGGCCAAACAAAATATTAGTACAGATATGGCTGTCAAAGAGTCTGAGAAATATTGTTAAATGCATTTTGGTCAGAAACCAAACAAGCAAAATAAAAATTGAATTCTTAAATGGACCTGATTTCGGGGAAGGTAGTGGTAGAATGAAGGATATTTATGAGCAACAGTTAAAGACATTAGTGCATTTGGAAAAGCCACTTGATGAATTAATCCAGCTTGATGCCTTAATGAGGAATGTACGAAAGTTCAATGGGGATTAGTATATGGGCCAGATGATTCTATTTGACCATTTCTAAGATCTGTAGACAAGTTAGACAAGGAGTGAGAAAGGAATGAAAAACACAGGGATCATAACCAGAATGGCCAGTGGTCTCAAAACAATTATGAGGTTATGAATATAATAGAGGGAAACATTCCACGTGGGAAAAATATATCTGAAAACAAAGATGATGTGACTTACCAAACGAAAGCGCTGGCATGTTGATAGAAACACAAACATACAAACAAAATTAAAGCTTTCACAGCCAATGGTTGCTTCATCAGGAAAGAGGGAAGGAGAGGGAAAGACGAAAGGACGTGGGTTTTAAGGGAGAGGGTAAGGAGTCATTCCAATCCCGGGAGCGGAAAGACTTACCTTAGGGGCAAAAAAGGACAGGTATACACTCGCACACACACACACACATATCCATCCACACATATACAGACACAAGCAGACATTTGTGTGTATGTTTGTGTTTGTTTGTGTGTCTATCAACCTGCCAGCCCTTTCGTTTGGTAAGTCACATCATCTTTGTTTTTAGATACAATTATGAGGTTAGAGTGTTTCCCGGGATAAGGAAACGCCCCCTATCAAGTGCCAACGGTCTCAAAGAGAGCGGATGAGCGGATAGAGGCAGGGCACTCTCTTGTCCTTGGAGTGAGAAATTGCTCCTAAAGGCGGAAGAACTTCACAGTCAACGGCATAGGATGGAGAAGGCAACGGGAAACCACTCCATTAAAGATCACTCAAGATATCCCAAGAATCAGTAGCGCACCATGCCAGAATCTTCTGTTAAACATAAATCCGGAGTAATAGTCCCCCAATCGGATCTCCGGGTGGGGACAATGGAAGGTCAGGCAAAGTTGAAGAATACACTAAAAATAGCAACATGGAATGTAAGAACACTCCTCCAATGCGGGAAATTAGAGAACCTCAAACTAGAGATGGACAGAATGGGAACAGACATAATAGGAATATCTGAGATGCGATGGCCTGAACCAGGAGACTTCAGATCAGGAAATTATCGTATCATTCACACAGGTACTAACCAAGGAACAACTGGAATCGGTGGAGTTGGAATAATTCTAAAAGGAAAACTCGGGAATCTAGTCACAGGATATGTGCAATTTAACTCTAGGATAATACTAGTCAAAATTGGAACCAAACCAAAGAACACGGTAATAGTACAAGTCTATATGCCGACATCGGCAGAAGAAGACGATGTAATAGAAACAGTGTATGAAGACATCAACAAAGTTATAAATTATGTTAAAGGTGAAGAGAACTTAATTATAATGGGAGATTGGAATGCTAGTGTTGGAGAAGAGAAAGTTGACGGAATTGTAGGGAAATATGGTCTAGGAGATAGAAACGAAAGAGGAAGCCGGCTAATTGAATTTTGTGCCAAAAACAAGTTGGTCATAGCGAACTCCCTTTTCAACCACCATAAAAGAAGAAGGTACACGTGGAAAGCCCCAGGAGATACTAGAAGATACCAAATCGACTATATATTAGTAAAATCGCGTTTTAAAAACCAAATCAAGGATTGCAGAAGCTACCCGTCTGCGGATATTAATAGTGATCACAACCTTGTAATGATGAAATGCTTACTCAAACTCAAGCGATTAGAGAGAAAAACGAACAAAGTATGGAACAGAGATAACCTAAAGTCTGAAGAACTAGTGATCCCTTATGCACGGAAAACTGATGAGATGGCATCAAACATTATTCCCGGGAGTACTAACGAGGAGTGGAAACAAATCAAAGAAGGCATACATAAAGCAGCAGAAGAATTTATTGGGAAAGCCAAACCTGTAAACAGGAAAGAGTGGATAACACCTGAAATAATTTGTCTAATGGAAGAAAGAAGACTATACAAAAATGCCTCTGACGAGCAAAGCGAAAACAAATATAGAAAGCTTAGAAACCAAATAAACAGAGAATCTAGGAAAGCAAAAGAAAATTACCTCAACAGCATTTGTAAAGAGGTGGAGGAAAACATGGTTAAAGGAAAAACTGACTTGGCCTACAGAACAATAAAACAAAACTTTGCTAAACGGAAAGTAAAATCTTCAGGAACTATAAAGAACAAAGAGGGCAAGGTACTATTTGGATATGACACGCTGAAGAGATGGCAAGAATACATTGAAGAGCTATATCAAGGAGACCCTCTAACAGATAATATGATAGAATTAAGCGAAGAAGTAGAGAAAGAAGAACTAGGGGACACAATTCTGAAAGATGAATTTGAAAAAGCACTAAAAGAACTACCAGATAAGAAAGCGGCAGGTGTTGATGATATACCTTCTGAACTAATTAAGAAATCAGGAGACAAAATGAAAGCTACATTACTGCAACTCATACAGAAAATATACAAAACAGGTGAAGTTCCTGAAGACTATCAGAAATGCATCATATTCCCCATACCTAAGAAAGCATCTACTATGGACTGTGAAAACCATCGAACACTCAGTCTTCTTTCACACGCATCAAAAATTCTAATAAGAATAATTTTGAAAAGAGTTGAAAACCAATTGAATAGCACTCTAAGTGAAGACCAATTCGGTTTTAGAAGCGGTGTAGGGACGAGGGAAGCAATCTTATCTTTAAGACTAATAATTGAGAAACAAATTTCCAAAAACAAACAAGTATTTATAGCCTTCGTAGACCTCGAAAAGGCATTTGACAATGTTGTATGGCCAGAAATGTTTAGAATTCTGAAGAAGGCTGGTCTGAAATATAATGATAGAAGGATAATCTTTAAAATATACCAAAATGAAACAGCCTTAGTTAAGAAGGAAAACAAAGAAGAAACAGCAAGAATAAGGAAAGGAGTGAGACAGGGATGCCCACTATCTCCAGTAATTTTCAACGCATATATCCAAGAAGCAATAGACAAAATAAGAGAGAATATTGAAGTAGGAATAAAACTTAACGGAATGAAAATAGATATGTTGCGATATGCAGATGATATCGCCATAATTACAGAAAGGAAAGAAGATTTAGAAGCCGCACTCAATGAAATGGAAAACACCTTAAAAGAACAGTATGGAATGAAAATAAATAAGAAAAAGACTAAAGTGATGGTGAGTGGCGCCCTGAACTACAATGAACCCATACGAATAACAATAAAGGGAGAGAAACTAGGGCAGGTTACAGAATTTAACTACTTAGGTAGCAAAATAACAGCAGATGGAAGGAGCAAAAGTGACATTAAAAACAGAATACAACTTGCCAAAATAGCATTCAATGGAAAAAGAAACTTACTGACGAGTAGAAATGTTAGTTTAGACGTAAGAAAGAGAGTCATGAAAACCTATGTGTGGAGTACAGCCCTTTACGGATGTGAAACTTGGACTAGTGGAAAAGAAGAAAAGAGAAGATTAGAGGCATTCGAAATGTGGTGCTACCGGAGAATGGAAAAAATCAGCTGGCGAGACAAGGCTACAAACGAAGATGTCCTCAGAAGAGTGAAAGAAAACAGATCTCTTTGGCGAAATATACAGAAAAGAAGAATAACCTTCATAGGTCACATTTTACGGCATAACAATTTCATTAAGAGAATATTAGAAGGAATCATTGAAGGAAGAACTCGCCGAGGACGACCTAGATTAAGCTACATTCAACAAGTAATAAATGACATCGGGTGCCAGACCTATGCAGATATGAAGAAGAAAGTTGACAAAAGAACGGAATGGCGTGCTGCTGCCAACCAACCTGTGGGTTGATAACCGAAGAAGAGAGAAGAAGATGAGGTTAGATATAGAAGGAGAGAACCAAGATATTATAGGAATGATTACCAGGAAAATAATAATAGGAGGGAAAATCTCCTACAAGAGGTAGCTTCAAAAGCAGGCCTACATAACAGAGTACATGACAGATGTGAAGGAGGCACCGAAATATGTAGAAACTGATTATAGCAGGAAAAAATGGTTGGTTGGGTGAGGCGAAAGGGGAGAAAGGGGGGGGGGGGGGAGGGTCACCAAACTGCTGGGTCATTGATCCCTTGTTTCTATAAAAGAAGTCCACAGGGAAAGAATAATGCAAACAAGATTAACTGCAAACAACTTGGAGAAAAGAAAAATGTCAAGAACAATACAGAAGTTCAACAAACACTACAATGGACAAAACAGGACAAGAAAACCACAGAGAGGCACAAGAAACAGATAGAAGGGATTAAAACAAGAAAGCTGACAACCATGGCTGGCTGATCACAAGAATAAAAAGTGATAAGCCAGCCACTCTGCAACACATTAAAACCTCCAGCCTAGAAGCACTAGGGTAGAGAACACAGACTGACAAAGGACATGAGCTAAAACTTAGATGGAGTGATTAACCCCCCCCCCCCCCCCCCCCCCCACATGCATAAAATGTAAAACAAAATTAGCTGATGAGGTGTTGTCTGTTAGAACTAAGGGTACCAAGTCCAGGGGAAAATATGTGCCTTATGCTGGATAGCAAACAAATAGAAAAAGTGTGCACCAAAAAGTTTCTGGGAATGCGAATTGACCAAGATTTAAACTGGAATGAACACAGTGTATATCTTACTCAACAACTTAGCTCAGCATGTTTTGCCTTAAGAATAATATCCAAGGTATGCAGCAAAGAATGTATCAGAGCAGTGTATTTCAGTTATTTCCAATCAGTTGCAAGCTATGGCATAAGTTTTTGGGGAAAAACCAGGTCAAGACTAAATGACATTTTTATTATGCAAAAAAGAGCTATTCGTATCATGACACACAGCCCACCACAAACTCACTGTAGACCCTTATTCAGACAACTAAAGATACTTACAATACCATCAATATATATTTTTAAATACCTGGAAATGATAAGTAAAAATAACTGCGATCTCCAAACCAATTCAAGCTACCATGATCACAATACAAGGCATTGTAAAGACTTCCACATTCCCTATGTAGCAAAAACTAGAAGTCAGAAACATGTTAGCCACTTAGGAATAAAGCTTTTAAATGCACTTCCATCTCAAATTAAAGAATTGAAAGGCAAAAGTAATTTCAAGCATGAAGTAAAAAAATACTTGGTGGAAAAATGCTACTACAGTGTAAATTAATACCTGTCTCAGACTGTGGATTAAAACCTGTAGCCTACTTATGTTTTAAAAATTCAGACTAATTAAATGATGTTTCCAACTTTGTAATTATGATACTCAGGAAAAATCTGTTAAATATCCATAATACGTTTTGTGTATATCCGTAACACGTTTTGTGTATAAAACATAGTTCATTATCTAAAATTGTTTATCGTGAGCACGTACTTTTGTTTTTTGGGTAATAAGTTCTTGTACACTACTTATGTACTATGTGTATGTAATTTGTTTGCTGTTTGTACATGTTTGTCAATTTATTATGTGTATGTGTTGCGTGTAATCAAATGACAAATCCTATATCACATGTGTGATCTATTGGATGCTAAATAAATAAATAAAAGTAACTGATAATGCCATTACAGGGCAGCTAAAGTGGGACAGTGCAGCAGAATGTCGGCCACCTTCAACTGGCCGCCGCATCGACACTGGGGTCGGTCTTCACGGCACAGGAGGTAGCCGTGGGTCATCCACGTGTGGCCAATGTGGAGCCGGCAGAGGAGCACAGAGCTCCTGCGAGAGGCCCGCACGGAGTACTTCCAAACATTCTAGTCTCCTTTACAGCACACAGTTTATTGTGCATACCGAAGTTAAGCTATTCGGTAGCCCAAATCTGAAAAACTTTGCAGCGTAATACCGAGCACACGCCAGTTTCAGAGATGCCGATCTCCAGAAGCGGTTTCCGAGTAGCCTGTTTGGTCAGGCTGTCAGGAAGTTCATTTCCTGGGATTCTGACATGTCCCGGCATCCAGACAAACACCACCGAATGACCGGATCTTTCCAGGGCACAGACGGCCTCCTGGACGGTCGCTACCGAAGGATGGCGAGGGTAGCACCGGTCAGTAGCTTGTAAGCCGCTCAAGGAGTCACTACAGACAAGGAAGGACTCACTGGAGCATGAATGCATATGCTCAAGAGCACGAGATAAGGTCATCTGCTCTGCAGTAAAACACTGTACCCATCTGTAAAGGAATGTCGTTCAATAGTCCTGTGTGAACATAGGTGAAGCCAATGTGACTGTCAACCGTAGAGCTGTCGGTGTAGACGACTTCAGAGCCCCAGCACACACCGAGATTCGACAGCAAGTAACAGCGTAAAACCTGTAATGGTACTCGAATTACGTAACCGTTACAGAACCTCACCTCAACCTCTCGATACCAGCAATAGTCTACTGTGTTTTTGTAAAATTGTTAACATATTTCTGCGACAACATTCAGATTTGATTTCATTAATGTGGAGGTACTTTGATACATTGATATGTTTATGTTACAATGATATTATTCGTACGTGTATTCTTTCTTTTGTCACTATGATCTTTGTCGTACTTATAACTCTGATTTTTGGGCACGTAAGCGGTTATTAGAGAGTCAAGCCTTGGACGTCGTGTTGGAAAGACACATATTGTAGTCAGTTTATAAAATGTGAACTTTAACAGTGAGGAAGATATTTTCAAGTATGTTTTATTTTGTGAAGTGAAGTGATATTGCAAAAAAAAGTAATAAAGAAGAAGTGTAACTTAAATTCGGAGTGCTGACTACTTTTTTCATCGCCATTGTCTTAACTTGCAAAAGTTTAATCTTCAAGAATGGTTTATGAAACACATCTATAAAACTTTTGAATATCGCAGAATAACACCGAGGCTTCTTTGCATCCGAGTTTAGAATCATCACCACCTATATTTTCGACGATAGAGCCGTGAATTCACAATGAGACCGGCGTGGGAAACACGAAAAGATGAGTGCCGTTCATCCATTATTTCATGAAATGACTTTATTAACTGTGCTCTAATGACACCTGCCACATAATGTAACTTTGTTGTTGTCCGAAACTGCAATATTTAGCAGCATGAGCAACACTACAATCGTAATTAAATTTTACCTTTGTTGCGGTAGGGTTGTTAGAAATCTCAGGAGGGACTGAGTCCTCAGGGCCTAGGTATAAACCGTGGAGGGGTATATGAATGGACCTGGACAATAGGTGGTAATGCAAATGAGTCTAGTTCAGACAGAAGAGGTCAGGTGTGAACCGTGATCGTAATCCCCGACCTGGGTTGTGACACAGGAGATGGACTGCCGTGGTTGGGAAAAGGAAACAGTAATTTGGATGCTCAGGAGAGCTACAAATGCAGTTGTTGGCACCCGATCTGCAACGAAGGGACCCCAATCTTTACCAGTAGGCCGATCACCTGACTCGTCCTAAGTGTTCCCGTCACTAGTCGAACCCGCAGAGGCGCAACGGGTCTAGTAACTGCAATGCCGAGGGAGCCCCCGGACCCTAAAATAGACTCCCATAGTCGAGGTGGGATCGAACAAGACAGCCACGGCAGTGTAGAGTGATCTGCATCCCAGTCGGTGTTGCTCAGGCAACGGAGGGCATTGAGGTGCTGCCAGCACTTCCGCTCAAGCTGACGAGGATGAGGAAGCCGAGTCAATCGGGCGTCCGAAACCAGTCCTAAAAATAAACGTGTCTGCACTACAACGAATGGGTCATCATCGAGGTAAAGTTCCGGTTCCGGACGAACGGTGCGATGCCGACAACGTGCACGGCACGCAACTTCGCAGATGAAAACTGGAAGTCGTGGGCTAGAGACCGTGACTGCGCCTCGTGGCTGGCTCCCTGTAGGCACCGCTCAGCGATGCCAGTACTGGGGGAGCAGTACGAAACGCAAAAGTCGTCCGCATACAGATAAGGTGTGACGGACGGCCCCACAGCTACTGCTAGACCGTTAATGCCCACTAAAAACAAGTAGACACTCACTACTGAGACCTCATTCTCCTGGACATGGGGGGAACTACGGGAGGCACCGACTCGGACACGGAAAGTGTGGTGCGACAGGAAGGTTCGGATAAAAATAAGGAGTGGGCCGCGGAGAACCCACTCGTATAATGCGCCAGGTCGTGTTGTATGCTTTTCTTACATCAAAAAGACAGCAACCGGGTGTTGGTATCTGGAAAAGGCCATTCGGATGGCAGACTTGAGGGACACTAGATCATCAGTGGCAGAGTGACCATGGCAGAAACCACCCTGGCACGGAGCCAGTAGATACTGTGACTCCCGGATCCGACACAACTGCCGACTCACCGCACATTTCAGCAGCTTACAAAGAATGTCGGTGACGTTGATGGGCTGATACACAGCCACAGCAAATGGGTTTTTAGCACGTTTGAGCAATGGAACAATGACGCTGTCTTGCCATTGCAATGGGAATACGCCGTTGCTCCAGATGCAGCTGAAGATATTTAATCATCTTAATGTGCATCCAATTTGGCCATAGAGCTGTGTCAGAGCAATGTGCAAGGGGCACTGAGGAGCTCCCACTCAGTAAATAGAGTATTATATGATTCACTGTGGCATGTAGTGAATGGGAGGAGTTCCCTTTCATCCACCAATTTAGGGTACAAAAGGCTGGGGGTAATTCTCCAACGCAGAGGCCCGAGCATAGTGCTCCACAGAGTGCTCGGAAATTGTGTTTGCACCGGTAGATAGCACTCCACTGATATTAATTCTAGGGACACCTGTCACGGTCTGGTGCCAATAGATATGTCCGATTTTCTTCCGGACTTGTGAAGGCGACATATGGTACTCAGTGGTTGAGATGTACCTCTCCTAACGCCCCTGTTTCCGTCCTTTTACGAGCTGGAGAACGTGGGCACAGAGCCATTTAAAAGCTATTCGGCACTCCAGTGATAGGTGCCACTTATGTCGCTGTAGAGCCTGCCTACACTATTTAACAGCCTCGACGATTTCCGGCAAACACCGAGGCACTTTCTTTCGCCAGAGGCACGCTAAGGTACAAGAAATCGTGTTTCCCACTGCAGAAACGATCGTTGCGGTTACTCGCTCAACCACCACATTGGTGTTACCGTAAGGGGGAGATTATTGGTGACGGCAGAGGTGAAAGTTTTCCAGTCTGCCTCGTTTAAAGCCCACCTGGGTAGGCATCCAGAGGGATGACGCTGGGGGAGCGACAGGAAGATGGGGGAAGTGTTCACTACCGCACAAGTCATTGTGGGCTCTGCAGTGGATAGATGGGAAAAGTCCTGGGCTGCAGAGGGATAAATCAATGGCCGAGTAAGTGCTGAGAGTCACACTGAAATGTGAGGGGGCCCTGTATTTAAGAGGCAGAGGTCAAGTTGAGACAGTACATTTTTGGTATCTCTATTATGGAAATGGAAGAGGATGTAGATGAAGATGAAATGGGAGATACGATACTGCGTGAAGAATTTGACAGAGCACTGAAAGACCTGAGTCGAAACAAGGCCCCAGGAGTAGACAACATTCCATTAGAACTAATGACGGCCTTGGGAGAGCCAGTCCTGACAAAACTCTACCATCTGGTGAGCAAGATGTATGCAACAGGCGGAATATCCTCAGACTTCAAGAAGAATATAATAATTCCAATCCCAAAGAAAGCAGGTGTTGACAGATGTGAAAATTACCGAACTATCAGTTTAATAAGTCACAGCTGCAAAATACTAATGCGCATTCTTTACAGTCGAATGGAAAAACTGGTAGAAGCCAACCTCGGCGAAGATCAGTTTGGATTCCGCAGAAATGTTGGAACACTTGAGGCAATACTGACCCTACGACTTATCTTAGAAAATAGATTAAGGAAAGGCAAACCTACATTTCTAGCATTTGTGAACTTAGAGAAAGCTTTTGACAATGTTGACTGGAATATTCTCTTTCAAATTCTGAAGGTGGCAGGGGTAAAATACAGGGAGCAAAAGGCTATTTACAATTTGTACAGAAAGCAGATTGCAGTTATAAGAGTCGAGGGGCATGAAAGGTAAACAGTGGTTGGGAAGGGAGTGAGACAGGGCTGTAGCCTCTCCTCGATGTTATTCAATCTGTATATTGAGCAAGCAGTAAAGGAAACAAAAGAAAAATTCGGAGTAGGTATTAAAGTCCATGGAGAAGAAATAAAAACTTTGAGGTTCGCCGATGACATTGTAATTCTGTCAGAGACAGCAAAGGACTTGGAAGAGCAGTTGAACGGAATGGACAGTGTCTTGAAAGGAGGATATAAGATGAACATCAACAAAAGAAAAACAAGGATAATGGAATGTAGTCGAATTAAGTCGGTTGATGCTGAGGGAATTAGATTAGGAAATGAGACACTTAAAGTAGTAAAGGAGTTTTGCTATTCGGAGAGCAAAATAACTGATGATGGTCGAAGTAGAGAGGATATAAAATGTAGACTAGCAATGGCAAGGAATGCGTTTCTGAAGAAGAGAAATTTGTTAACATAGAGTATAGATTTTAGTGCCAGGAAGTCGTTTCTGAAAGTATTTGTATGGAGTGTAGCCATGTATGGAATGAAACATGGACAATAAATAGTTTGGACAAGAAGAGAATGGAAGCTTTCGAAATGTGGTGCTACAGAAGAATGTTGAAGATTAGGTGGGTAGATCACGTAACTAATGAGGAGGTATTGAATAGGATTGGGGAGAAGAGAAGTTTGTGGCACAACTTGACTAGAAGAAGGGATCGGTTGGTAGGACATGTTCTGAGACATCAGGGGATCACCAATTTAGTACTGGAGGGCAGCATGGAGGGTAAAAATCGTAGAAGGAGACCAAGAGATGAATACACTAAGCAGATATAAGGATGTAGGTTGCAGTAGGTACTGGGAGATGAAGAAGCTTGCACAGGACAGAGTAGCATGGAGAGCTGCATGAAACCAGTCTCAGGACTGAAGAAAACAACAACAACAACAACAACCTTGGCCAGTGAGCACGGTGCCACCACATCAGGTGTTATTGGCTTTAAAAGTCCCAGAAGTATGTAAGGTTTAGGGAGTTGATTAATCAGTGCAGCCAATATGTTCAGGAGTACTGCACCACCCGGAGGAAGATATACATTGCAGACAGTTATTTCCTGCGTTGTCCTTATCCTGACAGCTACAGCTTCAAGAGGAGTTTGGAGGGGTGCCGGTCTGCTACATACAGAGTTCAGGACACAGACGCATATTCCACCTGACACACTATGATATTCGCTACGGTTTTTGTAATATCCTCTATAGCCACGGAGAGCAGGGGTCTGCATTGTCGGGACCAGGTTTCCTGGAGGGCAAGGCAGAAAGCAAGTGTAGAACTTAACAGCTGTCGTAGCTATGCCAGATGGTAGAAAAAACCACAGAAATTCCACTGGAGGATGACGTTATATTTGAGGCTGGGAAGGCATCAAGCGCTCAAGGAGGCAGTTTACGTCTCAGGGTCACGTGATGCCACCGACTGAGTACGTGTGAGGCTCATATCCATTGTGTCTGAGGGTCCGACAAGGTCGAGGTCCTCAGGGGACACCAGAATCTCCACCTCATCCTCAGACGCTGAGCTTGTAGGGAGTGGTGGTGTGGGTGCCACTGCAATGTCTTTGTTCTCGGGAGTCTTTCTCTCACTGCTCCTTATGTTTCTCCGGCTGGAAGTGCTTCACTGATTCAGTCTGAGGGACTAACGAGGACACAAAATTTAAATAGCTAGGTGAAATTATATGACCAAATGCTTTAGAGAAAGAAGCTAACTTAGCAAGGGCAAGGAAAATGGAGGCGGCTAACAAAAAAACTGTATAACATGAAATCTATTTCCATAAATGCAGAACTTCAGCATTGAAATACTGTCATTAAACCGGAATGCCTTTATGCATCAAAATGCCTTTCGTTATATACAGCCAAATAATCAGGTGGAATAGAAACGAAGGAAAGGAAAATAATCAGGAAAATCTTGGGATCAAAATATGAAAATGAGAAATTGAAATTAAGAAGTAATAAAGAAGTTTATGAAAAATAAGAGTGAATATCAGACTCAATGAGGAAGAGAAGAGTTGCATTCTATGGACACCTAAAAGTCTGGATGAAAACAGGATAACAAAAAGAATTTTTAACTTCTTTGACAAAAAACCACAAAACATCAATGACAAGAATATAAGAAGTTAAAGCAGACCCAAGGAAAATGGAAATAATAGAGAAAGAAATAAGAGAAAGAGAAAGGTTAACAGCAAAAGTAGAAGATTTAAAGGGCTTCCAGGAGAAAACAAAGAAAAAGATAGTTGCAAAATGGACAGCAGAAAAAAAGATAAAAACATAGGGAAAGAATGAAAAAATTATTCAAAAGAAAGGAAAAAAGAAAGCTTTATATGGAAGACTATTGTAAATTTGTATAGTGTTGTTTACTATGGAGGTTTTATAGGCTGATGTCCTTATTGACTGGACATGAAACTTTTCCTTTTGTCTTTTATCATGTTCATGGATATCAAAATTTTCATTTACATCTTTTAAATTCTTTCTTATATATTTACAGATTTCTAGCATATACGTACAGGGAAGAGGGATTATTGATGATTTTTGAAAGAGGGATTTGCAAGAATCTGTTTGTTGAGCATGTTACATTGCTCTTACAGTTCAATTTTGAGTTAAGAAGATGACTGAATGAGGTAGTGTATTATCCCAGAATATAATTCAGTACAGTAGGATGCTGTGGAATCGGGTAAAGTAGGCAGTTCGGACAGTGCTATAACTTGCTTTGACAGAGAGAAAATGCAGACTGTAATATATTTTATTAAGTGTTCCACTAATTTTGTTTATACGTGTGTGCCATTTGAAGTTATTATGAAGCCATAAGCCTAAAAACTTTGTTTCTGGAGAAGATGAAATTTTGTTGAGTTTATTGTCATACTGGTGTCACCTTTTAAACAGAAATTTAGGAATGTTGTGTTTTTGGTGTTTGTCATACATTTCTTCTCCTCAAACCATCTATTTAGCTGTTCTGTAGTCTTATTAACAGCCGTTTGAAGCTGACTTAGGGTATTTCCTGTAATTAGGATGTCATCTGCAAAAAAAGTGTTTGTTTGTAACTCAATGTTCAAGTCTAGATCATTTATGTACAGGAGAAAGAGGATTGGCCCAAGAATTAATCCCTGAGGGACTCGACTCCTTTATTTAGAACTTCTGCATCTGAGAAGCATGTCCTGTTGTTTTTCCTTTAGTTCACATTTTATTTGTATTTTTTATTTCCTGTTTGTTAAGTATGAAGTGAAACATTTTAGTACAGTGCCTCTAATGCCATATACCTGGAGCTTCTTGTGGTCCAGTATGTCAAAGGCTTTACTACTTAAGTCTTAAAAAAATGTCCATGGCTCTTTGTTTTTTGTCTATTGCTTGCAGGGCATTTTCTATAAAATCATAGATTGCACTGGTTGTTGATTTATTTTTCCTGAATCCATGCTGAGAATCAGTGAGAATTTTGTTTTTCTCTGAGAATTTCATTAACCTATTATACATTACTTTTTCTATGATTTTACTAAAGCCTGATAATAATGAAACTGGTCTATAGTTTTCTATATTTGTTTTGTCTCCTTTCTTACGGATAGGGACCACTTGTGCAGTTTGTAAACTGTCTGAAAATGTGCCTGTCAGAAAGGACGAATTTACTATATCTGCAAGAGGAAGTGAAATGTTTTTAGTACATTGCTTTATGATTTAATCACGAATACCATCAATCCCTGACGACATTTTCCTATAAGCTGATGCAACACTGATGATTTCATCTGAGGTTGTTCCATCAATGTAGATTGAAAAGGAACACGAGTGCACTTTGTTTTTCCGTTTCATTTTAGTATCTGTTTTGTCACTGACTATCAAATTATTTGCGATCTCTGCAAAGTAACATTTAAAAAGATCTGTGATGTGTTGGGAATCAGTTATACTCTTGTTCTCATGGTTAAGAGTGATATTTTTCATTTTATTTTTCTTATATCCACTCTGTTATTACCTATGGAATAATATTTTGGGGAGTCAACAGTAAAAATATTCAAATAGTTTTCAAATTACAGAAAAGAGCAATTCGTATAATAACCAAGAGTGGCAGTAGGGCTCACTGCCTTGAACATTTCCAAAAGCTGGAAATCCTAACTGTCCCCTGTGAATACATTTTTCAAAGTGTTATGTTTGTAAAAAAAAAAATATTGACTGCTATATGAAAAATTCTTTAGTACACAGCTATGAAACTAGAAACCAATACAATCCGCATCTAGAGAGGAAAAATAAAGTTAAAGCTCAGCAGAGCTTGTTGTACAATGCTGTTAAATTATATAATAAATTACCCCAAAAAATACACTCCTGGAAATTGAAATAAGAACACCGTGAATTCATTGTCCCAGGAAGGGGAAACTTTATTGACACATTCCTGGGGTCAGATACATCACATGATCACACTGACAGAACCACAGGCACATAGACACAGGCAACAGAGCATGCACAATGTCGGCACTAGTACAATGTATATCCAGCTTTCGCAGCAATGCAGGCTGCTATTCTCCCATGGAGACGATCGTAGAGATGCTGGATGTAGTCCTGTGGAACGGCTTGCCATGCCATTTCCACCTGGCGCCTCAGTTGGACCAGCGTTCGTGCTGGACGTGCAGACCGCGTGAGACGACGCTTCATCCAGTCCCAAACATGCTCAATGGGGGACAGATCTGGAGATCTTGCTGGCCAGGGTAGTTGACTTACACCTTCTAGAGCACGTTGGGTGGCACGGGATACATGCGGACGTGCATTGTCCTGTTGGAACAGCAAGTTCCCTTGCCGGTCTAGGAATGGTAGAACGATAGGTTCGATGACGGTTTGGATGTACCGTGCACTATTCAGTGTCCCCTCGACGATCACCAGTGGTGTACGGCCAGTGTAGGAGATCGCTCCCCACACCATGATGCCGGGTGTTGGCCCTGTGTGCCTCGGTCGTATGCAGTCCTGATTGTGGCGCTCACCTGCATGGCGCCAAACACGCATACGACCATCATTGGCACCAAGGCAGAAGCGACTCTCATCGCTGAAGACGACACGTCTTCATTCGTCCCTCCATTCACGCCTGTCGCGACACCACTGGAGGCGGGCTGCACGATGTTGGGGCCTGAGCGGAAGACGGCCTAACGGTGTGCGGGACCGTAGCCCAGCTTCATGGAGACGGTTGCGAATGGTCCTCGCCGATACCCCAGGACCAACAGTGTCCCTAATTTGCTGGGAAGTGGCGGTGCGGTCCCCTACGGCACTGCGTAGGATCCTACGGTCTTGGCGTGCATCCGTGCGTCGCTGCGGTCCGGTCCCAGGTCGACGGGCACGTGCACCTTCCGCCGACCACTGGCGAGAACATCGATGTACTGTGGAGACCTCACGCCCCACGTGTTGAGCAATTCGGCGGTACGTCCACCCGGCCTCCCGCATGCCCACTATACGCCCTCGCTCAAAGTCCGTCAACTGCACATACGGTTCACGTCCACGCTGTCGCGGCATGCTACCAGTGTTAAAGACTGCGATGGAGCTCCGTATGCCACGGCAAACTGGCTGACACTGACGGCGGCGGTGCACAAATGCTGCGCAGCTAGCGCCATTCGACGGCCAACACCGCGGTTCCTGGTGTGTCCGCTGTGCCGTGCGTGTGATCATTGCTTGTACAGCCCTCTCGCAGTGTCCGGAGCAAGTATGGTGGGTCTGACACACAGGTGTCAATGTGTTCTTTTTTCCATTTCCAGGAGTGTAAAAGATATTGACACAATGGGACAGTTCAAAACAAAACTAAAATTTTTTTTATTAAATAAAAGTTATTACGCAGTAATGGACTATCTGAATTAAAACATGTAGTGTAATTAAAGTAGCCTGCATTGTAATACATGAGGAAATCAAAAATTGTACAGTAATATAAGAAAATTTCAAATTACACAAGGATATAAAACTAATTTAAGATACCTCAAAAATGTGTGTAAATACAAATTTTATGTGTATAATTGTAGGTATATTGTATTGTATATGATTTTGCTGATGAAATCCACACAATGTAAATTGTTACATGGATTAATAAAGAAATCAATCAATCAATCAAACTTTATATGCTTCCTTCTTTAAGACTTTGCATACTGCTTGGCTTTTATTTGCCGATTCTGGTATGAAGTTACCATTGGTGATTTTTTTGTTTGTCGTATCACTATTCTGTAGATTTGAATGTATTCCTGTATGATCAATATAAGATTAATGGAAGATGAAAATGTAGAGGGGGCTTGTGAACCTATTACTGCTCAGGTTCGAGGTGCAGAGATTGAAAATTGTGTACTAGATGGGGAAGATAGCAGGATATGTAATAACTGTAAGGAGGATATTGAGATGTGGTGTTGGTATTCAAGTTAATGAAAAGATACTGACAGATGATAATATTATATACAGTGATGGTAAAAGTGAGGTTTCTGGCAATGAAGAACGAGAACATGTTTTACTTTGTCACGACTTAGACGGAATGATTTATGTTGAAGTGAAGGAAGAACAATTAGTGAAAAATGATACTACGAATATAGCTGTCTGCGGTATGAATGAACAGGGGAACATGGTAATCAGCTTGTACCTGTTAGCAAATCAGTGAAATAGTGTTGACTCATAAAGATGTCAAAAAACAAGGTGAGCTTATTGGAGTCAAAATATCAAGAGTAACATATTACAATTATATGGGTAATGCTAATGAAGTTCCTGGTGTTCTGAACGACATTTGTCAGATTATGCATCCAGATTTGGTGGTTGAGGGAAGGGGGGGGGGGTTGATTCTTTGGGGGCATTAGAAGCATCAATAAAAGAGGAAAAAGGATTAGAATTTGAAGAAATTGAAAGGGATTTGTTACCTGCAGGGGTCCGGGAGGGAGATATAGGTGAATATGATGTGCACAGGAGTTCATGTGTTTATGCACAAACAGAAATTTGGAAGGGGGAATGACACTGAAACTATGTAAGTGTTAGTTTTTTGTAAGACAACTAATTTTTTTTACTACAGCATAAGTGAAAAGGGAATTTTGCCTGACAGTGACAATGTTTTTGAATAGAAAAATTTCCAAAATCAAAATCAAAGAAAGGATGAAGACCATTTTTTCAGTTAGCCAATTATTATAGAAAATATGTACAAACACAGGCACTGAATGCACCATGATTGAACAGCCTCTTAAGAAAAATTACTATGTGGGAGTGGAGTGAGGCAGCTTTTGACAAGATAAAAGAACAACTGTGTAAGGGTGAAATAGCACCTGATCTTTCATTACCATTTTGTCTGATAACAGACAGTAGCTTATTTTGGATTAGGGTTTTATTCATTCCAAGAGAAGGTAGTTAATGGGTGTATCTAAGGTTATACCTATTTGGCTGCAAATGGAGTAGAAATCCTGTAAAATATTCTATTACGAAACTTTCTGTGTTACAACAGGAAAAATAGAAGTAAATTACATATTTATCATAAAATTTATGAGGTATAGAAGTAGAAGGCTTATTTATGGATGGCTGTAGACAAAACTGCGAAATATATCTCTACACGGTGATGTCGCTATGTCTACAGGTGATCTGGAACTCATATCCTGCACATCTTTGCTCGCTCCAGCCATCAGCAGTGTTCTTACTGCTTCGATGCGGTTTGTGGAAGCAGCCCAGTGGAGTGGCGTCTTCCCCCAAAGATCCTGAACATCTAGCTCCGCTGACGCCGTCAGCAGTGCCCACATGATCTTCAAGTTACCTCGGTATGCAGCCACGTGCAGAGGTGTCTGCTCACTCGAGTCCTTCACGTTGACATTTGCCCCCGCATTCAGGAGACACTTGACGGCGTCTACACTGGCTTTCATCACTGCGAGGTGCAGGGCGGAATTTCCGCTGCCGTCCTTCGCGTCGACCGGTGCGCCTGCGGCCAGCAGATTCTGCAGTTCGTCCACTTCACCGGTTCTAGCTGCCTCTGTCAGCCTTTCGCCCAAGTCCTCCGGCTGCTCCACAGATGAAGTCCTGCAAAGTAAACCGTTGTTCGCACAACTCTCTGTGCCAAAAACAATGTGACAAGTGTAACTCTCAAAACTGATGCAGGTGGTCGCTGCTGTTCGGAGTGACAATGTTGTACCAGGAAAGTAGTGTAAGAAAATGTACATGAAACTGCAGTAGCAGTAAGGTGGAAGGTCAGTAACAGCAGTAAGGTGGAAGGTCAGTAACAATGAAGTAAACGAAAGTTGCTGCTTTCCTAGAAATCTAGGGACAGAAGTAAACTCAATGACAAGGCAATATTATCATCTCTCTCCATCCTATATCACTACCTACTCCTGCTCACTGTCTTAGCAATTTCTACATCACAACAATAATTTTACTGCTCGAAACTTCCTAGCAGATTAAAACTGTGTGCTGGACCGTGATGCAAACTCAAAACCTTCGCCTTTCCTGGGCAAATGGTCTAACAACTGAACTTTCCAGGCACGACTTGTGACTCGCTCTCACGACTTTACTTCCCCTGGTAGCTTTTCTAGCTGCCAAACTTCAGAAAAGTTCTCACGCATACCTTACAGGACTAGCACTTGTGGAAAAAGGATACAAATGGCTTAGCCACAACTGTGGATTGTTACCACAATGAATTTTCACTCTACGATGGAGTGTGCACTCCCCTGAAGCTTCTTGGCAGATTAAAACTGTTAAAACTGCTCGAGTCAGTCACGTGTCATGCTTCGATAACTCATTCACAAAGAGCAATTGCTCAGAAAAAGCTGTCCAGCTAACTACTTTATTCTTTTATTAAGCTTCAAATCAGCAAACCCTCCACTGTAGGGTGAAAATTTATTCTAGTCCTATTGCTTTATCTACATAATTTGTACCGGAAGTGAATGCTACAAATGTCTAATTCTATAAAATTGAATGACAGTATGTTAAAACAAAGCACTAACTTATTATGCTAGTACTGTGTGCAGCAAAATTTCAATGGCTCATTCCCAGATTTTGAAGAACACATTTTGTTTAACGAGTCGAGCACAAGAATCACTGATTTATTAGACAAAGCGCATACAGTGCCACTATTAAGAAACATTGAGAGTCGAGTTGGCAACAGTCGTTAGGGAGAGCTCGTGCTCTTAGCGTCATATTTGGGCATGAGACTAACTGAAGTCATTCTCAATGGACAGACCAACATTTGCCTAAAGTGGTTTTGGTAATGGCCAGGCAGGGATTTGAACCCACTGCCCTGAGTCCATTGCCTTAAGAGCACTGCCCTCTCACTCAGTCAAAGTTTATTTTAAAGATAAGGGATAAAATCTGAACATTATTGAGAACAAACTGTGTACAGCATTTGTGGCAGCCCTGCAGAACCCTGCATGTGGAACAGTAGTGCCTTCCTGCTGCACGGTGTCCTTCGATAATACAGGGTCCGGCAGAATGAACAGTACGACCTGAGTCACGTAGTTCAGAGACACTGCTGAGCCAGCACAAAGAAAGTATGCGTGTGTTGCCTCAGGAAGGTCAGACGTATGTAATTATGGTAGGGTGTCCATTTCATTTTCATTGAAAAAGGGGACATTTAAAATAAATTACAGAAAAACCTGGGACAATGAAGAAAAAACCAGGACATAAATATTGTACTGACTAAATTTAATACACATACAAGTTTACCTTTACAACGTGCACTCAGATGATACCAAATCACTTTTTACAATTATTCTGCCACACTATCACCATACTTTTAACTTTTATGTACTTTATCAAGAAGTGCATTTTCGTTTGAAATTATATCATAAAAGTCAGTACACGATACACCATTAAAGTGTGTTTTGACAATGAGCAAGGCCCTCACTGTTTCAACTTTCATTCTGTTTTTTCCATCTGACCACAAAGAGTTCACTAACGAAAACACACGTTCCACAGCAGCATTTGACCCAGGAATTGCCAGACAAAACTCCACCAAATGAATTATGTTTTTCATGTTAATGTTTTTACTTTTGAAATAAGCAAATATTTTACACCATGTTGCACTAACACTTTCTTTGTCTCCTTCTTCACTTTTTATGAAGTTCTGTGTACATGAAAATTCATCAAACAGTTCGTCTTCATCAACAGGAAAATTTGGTACAATACTTTTAACAAAAACACAACAGTCCTGAATACCCTTCCACTGTGGCTGCTCCTTTTCAGTATTAACCCAGTCAAATGCTTTAAAAGGTGTGATAAATGGTAAACACCGTACTTTAATATACTCAATGTAAGAGTCACAGAAGATGTCAGCAAAAATATGAAATTGTTCTACAGTAATTTCACCCTCTTCTTCCAGCTTTCTTAGTCTCATGTACAAAGGATGTGAGAAATCTTTTAGATTTTCTACATTGTAATTTGCCCAATAATTTGTTTATTTCTTGATAAATTTCCACTATTGTGATTTCTTGTTTCTCAATACATTTAATTGTTGTGGAGAAAGGTTTTAGCTGGCTAACAAGAAAATGTAGGAGAACAATAGACACAGGGTTGTCAAAGAACTGTTTAAGGATAACAGGACACTTATCAAGGGAAATGAAATATGATTTCAAAGCAGGAAATATCTCTACAATTCTTTCCAATGCTGGTAGCAGAGATAGCCATCTTGTCATGCTGTGCCCAAGTACAGTTTTGTATTCAGTTTCAGTAAACTTACAGAATGACTTCAGAGATTCAACCCTTACTGTATATATGTGGAAATGCCGGTAGATTTTTTTTACAATTAATTGGCAGTCAATGGGTAGGCAATTTGAGCCATTTTGTAAGGAATTGGGCACCACATGTGCTGGACAGCCAACACCTACTATATTATTCACTGTGTTCTGTTGCAGTTTATATAACAAACTGTTTTTTCCTTTCCTCTGCTTACCACCAAAATTGGTGTTAGTGTTGTCTGCAAAACTGCAATTACCTTTCCCTCAAGATCATATTTCTTTAAAACCTCCAGCACATAATTCTGAAGTAAATCTGAAGTTTCTCCAGCTAAATTAACCAATTCGAGCACTTTCACCGTGATGCCATTTTCAGGGTGAAAATATCTGATAAGCAGAGGAACCAACTTCAAATCCAGATGATTCGATGTATCGGTGATTACAGAAATGAATCGAGCACTTTTCAGTTCATTTAAAACCTGCTGAGCTGCATACGGTGCAATAACATTTGAAATGATTGCATTACATTTTGTGTGTCCACATGTGAATTTAGGATTGAAAACTTTTTTAGCAAATGCTGTAGTACAGTCCATTGACTTAAAGCTATGGTTATGCATTGCACTGTGGTATGCAAACGTAGCTTCTTGTGCTGCCAGCTGCCTATCCATTTCTGTTACTGATTTTAAGTTTACACAGTAGTCACTCACATATTTATTTGCTCTTTTCGTTTGATCACTCACGTGATGTTTCTTCGTCTTAATGTGATTCACAATGTCAGACCTTCCACCGTGACCAATAGCAAATTTTGATCTGCACTACGTACATTCTACAGTTTCTCCACTACCTGTGGTAAAAGGAAACTCGCTTTTTATATTGCTGTTAAAATTACACTTTCGTTTTGGCATAATGAAACAGTGATTGCACAGTGCAAAACATTAACAGCATGGTGACAAAAGCCAGAGAGCACGTATCAGTTGTGTAGAATATCTCCGGACCGAAAGGACGGATTCAGTGGATCGATTTAGAAGAGAAGAATCTCCGCTGTTATTCGTAACCTACAGTGCGTTTAAAATTACTTGCGATTTTTGACAGTTCGGTACATATTAGGGGTACACTGAAAGTCATCACACACTTCCTAGTGTAAATAACTGCGCAGTTAATAGCAAGTCAAACAACCAGCAGCGTAAAATACTCTAGCCAAGCGGAATCATAAGAAACGGGACATTTGAGCGTCCCCAAAAAAACTTTCGGGACAGTGGGACATTTTGGCAAAAAACGGGACTGTCCCGGGAAAAACGGGACGAATGGACACCCTAAATTATGCTTTCACGGAGTTCAGAGCATCATTTGCTGTCGAGGTGTATTTAAAAAATAGCAAGTCTCCCATCACAGTTCAGTGAACCTTTCGTCATCATTTCGAGTTGAACCAACACGATTAAGTCCCGGATCACTGTTCGATTGAATGGTGGATGCAACAATTCAGGACTACTGCATCTTTTGCAAAGAAGAAAAGTCCAGGCAAAGGAGGACACGTGGGCGCAGTGCACCGGAGAGTGAGTGGAGCCGGCACGTCAAGCACTCTTCCGAAATCCTCACCATTCCACTGCCAGACACGCCTCGGTACTAACAATATCAGAGTATTCCCTGCAGTGCATCATACACAGAGACTGCTTGTTATACAGAGACTAAATGAACAAGATAAAGCTGCCCGATGAACCTTTGCCTCGCGTTTCCTGGAACTTGTAGCAGCAGACCCATAGAAGTGAAACAACATACTGACGCCAGATAAGGCCCATTATCATTTGGACAGTCACATAAATAAACAGAATTACAGGTACAGGACACCACATAACCGAGATCCTCGTCAGCTGCGTCAGAAAACCTTGCCACTGCGTAGTGTAGCATTGCTTTGTTTGGTCTCCTTAGCTCATATTTTTTTGTGTATCTTCAAGGCCATGCATTAACAGAGACCAGTGATTGCTATGTCCAAATTTTAACCATTTGTGCGTCATATTTAGAAAATAATTGGGGGAAATTTTTTTTGTGATGAATATTTACTGTATATATGTTGAACATATGCCATCATCATCATCAGTTATCTGCTATATTAGCAGGTCATTTGCCTCTCCATTTTCTGCGATCCACTGCTTCCTTCTTAAGGCTGCTGTATGTTGTACCGTCCATCATGTCATCCAGTATCTGGAATCTCTTCCTTCCTCGCTTCCTTTTCCCTTCTACATAACCTTCTAAAGCTGTTTTTATCAGTCCGTCATTCTTTCTTAATATATGCGCAATCCAATTTCTTTTTCTTCTCTTTATTACATCTAGTAACTATCTTTTCCCTCCCAATCTTCTCAGTACCTCTTCATTTTTTACTCTGTCCATCCAACTTATTCTTTCCATCCTCCGCCATGTCCACATCTCAAAAGCCTCCAGCCTTTCTCTGTCTTTCTTCCTCATAGTCCAAGTTTCAACGCCACATAGAAGAACACTCCATACGAGACATTTTATGAGTCTCTTTCTGAGTTCTCTGTCCAGACCGCTGCAGAAGATTCTCCTTTTCTTATAAAACGCCTCTTTTGCCATTGCTATCCTTGTTTTAATTTCTGTGGTGCACTTCCAGTCGGTGTCTATCCTGCTTCCAAGATACTTAAAATTTTGCACCTGTTCTAGTGTTTCTCCATTCAGCACAATTTTTATTTCCTTATTTCCTCCTATTGCCAATACTTTTGTTTTATTTGTGTTAATTTTCATTCCATATTTTTTTCCGTTAGTTGCAATGGTGTCCACCAAATCCTGTAATTCTTTTTACCCTGTGGCTAGAAGGACCATGTCATCAGCAAATCTCAAGCATCCTACTCTTCTTCCTCCAATTTCTACTCCTTTGTCATCTAATGAGCATTGGTCAATCATATTTTCCAAGTACAGGTTGAAAAGAGTAGGTGATAAACAGCATCCTTGTCTTAGTCCTTTCCCTAGTCTGATCCAGTTTGTACTTTCTCCTTTCACTTTAACTGAAACTTTTTGATTAAGGTATAATGAGTTTATAAGTCTTCTGGTTTTCCAGTCCACTCTCTTTTCCCTCATAATAGTCGCCAGCTTGTCCCAAACCACATTGTCAAATGCCTTTTCTAAATCGATGAAGCACATATATAGGTCTCTTCCTTTTTCAATAAACCTTTCTCCCAAGATTCGTAGGAGCCCTATTGCATCTCTGGTGCCCGTATTCCGTCTAAAGCCAAACTGCTCCTCGCCGAGATTCTCCTCTATTACTTTTTCAAGTCTATTATTAATTATTCTTAACATCACTTTGGCTGCATGTGAAATGAGGCTGATTGTCCTGTGCTCGCTGCATTTCTTGGTTCCTTGTTTTTTCGGTAATGGAATCATTACTGTTGTCAAAAAATCCTCAGGCCATTCACCACTGTCATATATTTTATTACATAACCTCAATATTTCTCTTATTCCATTGCGGTTCAAGCATTTTAGTATTTCTCCCGGTATTGTATCTGTACCTACTGCTTTGCCATTTTTCATTGCAGCAATGGCAGACTTTACTTCTTCCATTATGATGGTCGGTCCTTTCTCTTAATCACTTACACTGTTGTGTGATTCAAGTTCCAGAGTTTCTGGTTTGCTATTTGTGTCATATAGCTCTTTTATATATTCTTCCCATCTCTGGAGGACATCGTCATGATCTTTGTACACTATCTCTTTGTCTTTACTCAAAATTTCCATAGTAGCACTTCCTGCTCTGTTTTGTTCCCATGTCATAGTCTTTACTCTGTTGTATAGTAAGTCGTATCTTCCCTTCCTGTCCAGTTCTTCAATTTCATCACATTCCTCTTTTAGCCATTTTTTCCTAGCCTGCTCTGTTTCTCTTCGCAGTTCGTTATTTAACCTTCGGTATATCTTTCTTGCATCTTCAGTATTCTTGTTTTTCAATTTTCTTCTCTCCTCCATATTGGAAATCATTTCTTGTGTGACCCATGGTTTTTTTGACCTTTTCCCTTTTACATATCCTATATTTTGCTGTCCTGCTTTAATGATTCCTTCTTTCAGCATGTTCCAGTACTCGTTGGCATTATCAGGTGCTTCTTTGTCACGTAATGTGTTTAGAAAGTCCCGAGACAGCATTTCTGTAATTTGTTCTTTGTTGGACCTTATCCTCTCTAAATCCCACTTCTTCACCATTGTCGCCATTTTCAATTTTTTCATTCTTATTTCTATTTCTGCCATAAGTAAGTTGTGGTCACTATTAATATCTGCACCTGGTAATGTGTGCACCTTCTTGATTCCATTCCTGTATCTTTCTTCTACCAGTATAAAATCGATTTGGTTTCTGTATTTATCCCCTGGTGATTTCCAAGTGTAGAGCCTCCTCTTATGGTTCTTGAACCATGTGTTTGCCGCTATCAGCTGCCTTTCCCTGCAGTAGTCAATTAACCACTCACCTCTGTCATTTCTCTTTCCAAGACCATGACTGCCTACTATGTTTCCCACTTTCCCTTCTCCCACAATGGCGTTCCAGTCTCCCATTACTATTTTGCAGCATTTTTTATTTTCGTCCATTATTCTCTCTATTACATTGTACGTTTCCTCTACAATTTGGTCATCATGTTCTGAAGTTGGCATATACACCTGGACAATCAGTAAATCTTTTTGTGCTCCTTTCAGCCTTACACCAATAACCCGGTCATTTGCATAGTCCACATATTCCACTCATTTAGCCAATTACTTTGTCATAATCATTCCTACTCCATTAATTCCTTTTACTTCTCCTCCTGAGTAGCAGAATACATATTCATCTGACTGCAACTCTCCATGTCCATTCCATCTTACCTCAGCAACTCCTACGAGGTCCATATGATTCTTTTCCATCTCTCTTTTAAGGTTTTCTAGTTTTCTTGCTTGTAGCAGAGTTCTGACATTCCAGGTACCAATTCTCATTTTGATTTTTTGCCTCCTTTCAAGTAATGTATATAAAAGGAGGCAATGATTTACTTATTTTAGTCAGCAAAATGTCGTGGGTAAATCAGTATTTAAGTACGGGCAACCATGGCTCTATACAATACGATGGAGGTGTTTTATATCCGGGACCAGAGGAAGACATTGAAATGGCGGAAAGAATTCTATTAACAAATGTTAATTGTTCTCGTAGCAGTAATGATATTCGAACAGTGCAAAGAGAGGATGCTGCTAATCATATACGGTATGGAGATAATCCAGCATACGACGATTTGGATACGAGTGGCGAAACAGTTGAATTTGAACGCGTGCCCAGAAGAAAGTAATCTTGGAGTGCGACGGCGCCGCCCAAATAGACCACGACATCGTGGCCGAGGTCACCAAAGTTCCGATATAGCAACTACTAGCGAAACAGTGCCCTTGTTATCTGAGAGTGTAACAGACGGGGCCGCAATCAACACAGTTCAGGGCAGATAGCAATAGCGGCTGGCGCGACAACTGCTGCCGTCGCAGGTGCTGCTTACGGCGTTAAAAAAGTAATTGAACGTGTACAGAACAAAGGATATACTTTACCTGGCAGTGATTACGTAGGACCGGGAAATCCTATAAATATAGACGCACCGCACAGTGGAGCAGATGCCACTGCTAAAGAGCACGACGTAGGATACGATAACTTGTTAAAGGAAGCAAGAGAACGACCATTTACAGAAGAAGAGTTTAGACAACGAGTTCAACAATCGGATGCAAAAGCTATAATTGATTTTGCAATTGACTGGAGTCATACACGAAATTGGCATTCATTTGTGGGAAAGTACGGCCTGAAATTGAAGACAGCTGTTGAACCACGTATCGGAAAAACTTTGTACCCGAAACAACCGAATGCCGAAAAAACAGGTATGTAAATATAATTTTTGTTGTTTATGATAATTTTTTGGTTACATTTTTTAATTGTAACGTTTCTTGCCTTCAGAATTATGAAATTCCACCGTGGGAACGGTCTAATTGGGAGTTTATGCATGAAGGCCAGAAACGGTATGCCTATGAACAATGGCTAATGTCTCGTCTTTGCCATGGTTTGCCTATAGATCACGACCGTCCATCAACATCTGGTTCAGCCACTGGAACAAGTTCTGTAGACAAACATCACGTCGACCACGAAGTATCAGATAGCGAAGAAGACGAAGACGAACAAGGACCAGAAGAAACACAACAACATTCTGAACCACAACGTTTAGTACCATATTCTGACAGTGACGAAGGTATGAGTTCGCCAATGCAGGTAGATTCAGGTAAACGACAGGCTGCAGCAGGTCAATCTGGTGGATCTAAGAAAAAAAAAAAAAGCATTAACAGGCACTGCAGCACCATCTGCTAACGTACTGGGTGATTCTCCTAATACTCGTGTTGATCCATTACCTTCTCCTTCTATATTAGATACCGGTAATACACATAACTGTATTGTAAACTTACCGTATTTCTTTCCTTTCCTAGCACTCCTGAAAGAAAGGATATTGCCATTATCTACAATATCCTTTCTTTCAGGAGTGCTAGTTCTGCATGGTTCGCAGGAGAGCTTCTGTAAAGTTTGGAAGGTAGGAGACGAGGTACTGGCAGAAGTAAAGCTGTGAGTACTTGGCGTGAGTCGTGCTTTGGTAGCTCAGTTGGTAGAGCACTTGCCCGCGAAAGGCAAAGGTCCCGAGTTCGAGTCTCGGTCGGGCACACAGACACAGTTTTAATCTGCCAGGAAGTTTCATATCAGCGCACATTCCGCTGCAGAGTGAAAATCTCATTCTGACAACAGTTATTGTTTACTCGCAAATGCAGTAGCACAACTCACAACACTTCTCTGTTCTGCACTTCAAACAAACAGCGAGTCACGAAAGCATAAGCCACTGTGATCTGTTGGCCAAACTTGGAACTACGTGAAGCAATGCCAAACGGTATCGTTGAAGCATTGGGAAGCTCAAAAAAGCTGGGAATACTTAATGATGTCATTTAGAATCACAGAAACAGAAAGGGTTAAATGGCTTACTCCTTCCACAGTTGAACAACGATACGTGGTTCGAACAGGAAGGAGCAATAGGGCATACTGCCCACCAGTCCACAGCTATCTTACGGTGCCTTTTTCTTGGTGAACTGTTTTTTCAGATCTGGAGGCATTCACTGGCCAGCACGGTTGCCTAGTCCGACTGCTCCTGACTTCTTCTAGTGGGGATAATTGAAGAGGCAAGTGTATGCTACATGTCCTCACTTGACTCAACTTGAGGAAAGGACATCTACACGATTTTCAAATCTCATCCAGTTCAGTTCCCAACAATCAGTCTTTCCTTCTCATCCCGTCCAGTAAGTATCCACCGACCCGTGATTCTGGTTGACTTTCCCGAAATATACCCCTTTTCCTAGACCTGTCCAAGTCCTTTTCCTTCACACCTCTTCCTTCCCCTTCAACCCTTCGGCCTGAAGATGGAGCCAGTGGCTCCGAAAGCTTGCCTAATTATAACTTTCTTTTATGTGTGTTTTCTACCACTGCTTGGTGAGTAGATTTTTTATCTGTCCAATTAAAATATTTTGTCAAATACACGATTACTCTGCATTTCATAATCGAGTGCCTCGCAGAGGGTTCATCGAACCACCTTCTAGTTATTTCTCTAGTGTTCCACTCTTGAACAGCACGAGCATGGCAAAAACGAATACTTAAATCTTTCCGTGCAAGCCCCGATTTCTCTTATCTTATTACAATGACCATTTCTCCCTATGTAGGCAGGCGTTAACAAAACATTTTCACACTCTGAGTAGAAAGTTGGTGACCGAAATTTCACGAGAAGATCCTGTCATAACGAAAAACACATTTGTTTTAATGATTGCCACCCCAATTCACAATCACAACAGTAGCACTCTCTCCGCTACTTTACAATAATACAGTCCTATCTGACGGAGATCCTACACTGTACAACAATATTCCAGAAGATGGCGGATAAGCGTAGTGTATGCAGTCTCTTTAGTAAACCTGTTGCACTTTCTAAATGTTCTGCCAATAAACCACAGTTTTTGATTTGCTTTCCCCACAACGTTACTTATGTGACTGTCCCAGTTTAAGATATTCGTATCTGCAAGTATTTAACTGAAGTTACAGCCTGTAGACTTGTGTGTTTTATCCTACAACTTAAATATAGGATTACTTTTAGTATTCATACGGATGACTTTACTCTTTTCATTATTTAGAGTCAGCTGCCACTTTTTGCGCTGTGGTATTGGCCGCCATCTGGTTGGTCACTGTTTCAAATATATGTGCGACCAGTGATGGCAACGTGCTTCGTACAGCCGCAACCACAGCACGAAGGTGCTGCCCTCAACACAAACTGCTGCCAACAGTGCGTCTGCTGAAGTTCAAATATTGACGCACAGGGACCCATTTTTTGGTGTTTGCCATTTTGTGACATTTACGGACTTTCACAGCAGTCAGGGCTCATCATCTACAGAATCGTCATTCTATTGAAGGCCTACTAAATTGTAAACCTTTTAAATTATATGTATTTCAACATTCAAATCTAGAGACTGCAACTACAGCAAACAAAGTTATCTATCACATTTACTATTTGAAATTAGATGTAGAATAAATTAATATCTGAATTCTCTGTCCACCATCCACACCTTTTCGTCATTTCTGTTTCCACATAAGAACCACAAAGTGTGAAAAGTAAGTTACAACGTGTGTCGTATAGATATCTTGTCTAAATTACATACAGCTGTGGAGGAAATCCTATTGAACAATCTGAATTGGGTGACACGAGCTTTCGTTCACCACTCGGAGAAATGCACAGAATGTGATGGCAATCATCTGTGTTACATTCAAAATACTTAATACGTAATCGCATATGTTTTTCTTCTTTTCAATGTGTGTTTCAATAAATTTGTCAATTTGTTTGGAAGTTTGGTAGTTTTCATATTGTACTATTCATTCTGCTGTACCCTGTAATTCCACAGCTATACGTGAATACAACTTGAGAGATCTGAAACACACGACGTTTTCAGGTGATTAACTAATGCCAACGTGCAACTACGAGGGCACGCCAATAAGTGTCTGCAATTTTGCTCTCATTGTCTTTAGGTTGATTGTACGGCTTTGTGCTGCCACCCACCACTAGATGGCACTGTTGTCTTCAGCATTATTAGATCAGTCCAGTTTGCACTGCTGTGTCACACCCCTGCCAGTTTGCACTATAGAAGAACAGCATTCCACGGTCCATCTTTACGGTGCCAGGAATGGTAGTTCCTCGAAGACCTTCTGCACAATACAGCGATAATTTTTCGTCACAATCATGTGTTTACTGGCAAATCGAACAGTTCAAAAGTCGTTGAATGAGTGTGAAGGATGAGGAAAGAGAGCACCATTTAGCTACATCCATAATTCGTGCCAATCTTGAGCACGTCTGTGCCTAGATTCCAAATAACAAATCAGTGACTGCTGGTGACTTGGCAAACCCCAATCACATCAGTCCCTGCTCTGCACATGAAATCACGCGCAACAGGCATTCTTTTGTCAGACAAGAAAGCACGTCCACATACGAACAACCGTACTCTTCAGACGCTGTGTTTCAATGTGTAGGAACATTACTGCGTGCAGTTCCTATCTCATTTCATTGGATTGCCACCCGTTTGGCCCACTTAATGATGTTCTAAGAGGCCATCAATTCAACACTGATAGACAGATGAAGGAAGCAGTGGATATGTCGCTTGCTGCACAAGCAAAAGCCTTTTTTCCAAATGGTACCAGGAAGCCCCTGCAACAGCGGACCACGAGCACCGAAAAGCTCAGTGACTATGTTGCTAAATGGTTGTTGTTGTTGTTGTTGTTGTTGTTGTTGTTGTCTTCAGTCCTGAGACTGGTTTGATGCAGCTCTCCATGCTACTCTATCCTGTGCAAGCCTCTTCATCTCCAGTGGCTACCGCAACCTACATCCTCCTGAATCTGCTTAGTGTATTCATCTCTTGGTCTCCCTCTACGATTTTTACCCTCCACACTGCCCTCCAATACTAAATTGGTGATCCCTTGATGAATTAAATTCAATATATCTCCTGTTACCCAAGGATTTCTACTAGCCCTCGTCTTTTTACCTACTTGATCCTCCGCTGCCTTCACTACTTCATCCCGCAAAGCTACCCATTCTTCTTCTACTGTATTTCTTTCCCCCATTCCTGTCAATTGTTCCCTCATGCTCTCCCTGAAACTCTGTACAACCTCTGGTTCTTTCAATTTATCCAGGTCCCACCACCTTAAATTCCCATCTTTTTGCAGTTTCTTCAGTTTTAATTTACAGGTCATAAGCAATAGATTGTGGTCAGAGTCCACATCTGCCCCTGGAAATGTCTTACAATTTAAAACCTGTTTCCTAAATCTCTGTCTTACCATTAGATAATCTATCTGAAACCTGCCAGTATCTCCAGGGTTCTTCCATGTATACAACCTTCTTTTATGATTCTTGAACGAAGTGTTAGCTATGATTAAGTTGTGCTCTGTGCAAAATTCTACCAGGCGGCTTCCTCTTTCATTTCTTAGCCCCAATCCATATTCACCCACTACGTTTCCTTCGCTCTCTTTTCCTACTACCGAATTCCAGTCACCCATGACTATTAAATTTTCATCTCCCTTCACTACCTGAATGATTTCTTTTATCTCATCATACATTTCATCAATTTCATCACCACCTGCAGAGCTAGTTGGCATATAAACTTGTACTACTGTAGTAGGTGTGGGCTTCGTATCTATCTCGGCCACAATAATGCGTTCACTATGCTGTTTGTAGTAGCTTACCCGCATTCCTATTTTCCCATTCATTATTAAACCTACTCCTGCATCACCCATATTTGATTTTGTATTTATAACCCTGTAGTCACCTGACCAGAAGTCTTGTTCCTCCTGCCACCAAACTTCACTAATTCCCACTATATCTAAATGGTATCAACAAAAATTGTGAACTCTTGCTGTAATAAAGCATAAAAAAAAATTGACTACAGATACTTACTGACTTGCCCCTGTACATCATATGACATAGAAACACGACTTCTGCAGCAATTGTCTTTGGAAGAAACAGAATAAAAGCTAATTACGTCATATACGCTTTTCTTAGAGAAAAACGGCTGCTCAGACCTGATTTTTGGTGTTGCTGCTGCCACCAGCCTGCAGATTCGTACTGCAGCCTCCGGATTGCCCCGCAAAACATCTATCCAGCCGTCAGAGATCATCACTTCTGGGTGTCTCGCTATGAAGTCCACGGCGGCGCTCTCGAGTCCCGAACAGGAGTGCAGCACGGCGAGGAGCGCAGTGGCGGCGGCGTTGTCCACACTCAGGCCCTTTACCATCTCTTCCTCGCACTTCCTTTTGAGCAGCGGCAGGTCGTACTTATCAGAGGCAGCCAGCAACTCGGCCGCCACGCTCTCTAGGCCCGGAGCTGTGTCAGTATACATAAAACACAGTAGTTGGTGTAGCACATCCTCCTGCACATCAGTTATCTCAATTCGGCGGTTGCTGGCTTCTTTCATGTTAGTCCGCAACATGGCGGCAAAGACGCGGCTCCTAGCTGACAAAATGAAACTGTGGGCCGGCATTTGTGAGGGACCCACCACCAGGGTCACGTCCGCACCCTCGCCGGATTCCAAAAGCACGCGCAGGTCACTCGCGAAACTGCCGTCCTTAGTGTCTGTTGCCGCCATTGTAGTCACTCCTGAAACAGAACGCAACTTGAATTTTAAAATGTTACTGAATTCTTCATCTTTCATCTTATCTAACATATACTTATTTCACCTCCTAATATTCATCCTCGTTTAGTAGAATTGTAGTTTGCGTGTTAGTCACGGCTAATTGTTTTCTGTATTTACTTTGGAAATCGTGAAATGTCCTATTGACTGTGTTATTCAGTGATTGTACAGAGTCATCTCATTCTACTGTTTCATTGCTTTTACAACTATATGAAATGATTATCCTACAGAATGATGGCCAGAACCACTTCTTCATTCCTGGAAAAACCTTAGTCTCAAACACTGCAGAATGAAAGACTGTTTACCATTTTAGAAACAAAAAGCACAGCAGAAGTCATCTTTGGTGCAAACGTGACAGGACCGTTTGGGCGCATTATGTTGAGGTCCTCTGTATCTGTTCAAAAATCTGATCAGACATATGGTTGAATGTCTAAAAGGTAAAAAATTGACACTAGTATAAAAAATAAAACATTTTTCTACAGTTTCATGTGAATGCACACATCAAAACAGAAATTTCTTCCCATTAAATCATTTTATCTGCTTTGAGACTGCTTCACAGTAAGTACTCTGCACTTATTGAAAAGTTCAAACCTGCAGATACATACTATGTGACCAAAAGTATCCAGACACCTGGCTGAAAACGACTTACAAGTTCATCGCACCCTCCATCAGTATTGCTCGAATTCGATATGGTGTTGGCCCACCCTTAGCCTTGATTACAGCTTCCACTCTCACAGGCATACATTCAATCAAGTGCTGGAAGGTTTCTTGGGGAATGGCAGCCCATTCTTCACCGAGTGCTGTACTGAGGAGAGGTATCGATGTCAGTCAATGAAGCCCGGCAGGAAGTCAGCGATTCAAAACAACCCGAAGGTGTTCTATAGGTTTCAGGTCAGAACTCTATGCAGGCCAGTCCATTACAGGGACATTATTGTCGTGTAACCACTCCACCACAGGCCGTGCATTATGAACATGTGCTCGATCACGTTGAAAGACGCCATCGCCATCCAAGAGTGGGAAGCAAGAAGGTGCTTAAAACATCAGTGTAGGCCTGTGCTGTGATAGGGCCATCAGATTGCCACACTGTGCACCGCGATTTGTCACTCCCCACAATGTTTTTCCACTGTTCAATCATTCAATGTTTACGCTCCTTACACCAAGCGAGGCGTCGTTCGGCATTTACCGGCGTGATGTGTGCAGCCGCTCGACCACGAAGTCTAAGTTTTCTCACCTCCCGCCTAACTGTAATAGTACTTGCAGTGTATCCTGATGCAGTTTGGAACTCCTGTGTGATGGCCCGGATAGATGTCTGCCTATTACACATTACAGCCCTCTTCAACAGTCGGTGGTCTCTGTCGGTCAACAGATTAGGTCGGCCTGTACGCTTTTGTGCTGTCCGTGTCCCTTCACGTTTCCACTTCACTATCACATCATAAACAATGGACTTAGGGATGTTTAGGAGTGTGGAAATCTCGCATACAGACATATGACACCTGTGACACCCAATCACCTGACCACGTTCGAAGTTCGCGAGTACCGCGGAGTGCCCGATTCTGCTCTCTCACAATGTCTAATGACTACTGAGGTCGCTGATATGGAGTATCTAGCAGTAGGTGGCAGCACAATGCACCTAATATGAAAAACTGTTTCTGGGGTGTCCAGAGACACTATGTGCTCAGAAGTATCAGGGAAGGCTACTGGACAGCCAAGCGCATCCCCTTGTTTCGAGCTGTCCATATAAGCTGCAGTAAAACTGTGGTGCTTATATAAAAACTTATTTAATTTGATCCATTAGAAATGGCTCATGAAAGCTTGTGCCTGCTAAAACGTGTCTGTGTGCTATGCCATTTATTCATGATGCTTTCAAAATGTGAGGTGCTGTGTTGTTCCCTTTATTGTAATACATCCTGCTGGGAAAAAAAAAGAAATTAGTACACCCTTATCAAGGTTTCCAATTCACTCAAGATTTATTGTTGCAATGGTGCATATGAAGTAAATGAAATGATTAAATTTACAGATCAATAGTAAAAGTGGTTCTCAGATACCAGGTATCGGCCCATGCTGAAATATCCATATTAGTATGTGGTAATGCTTCCATTGGTGGCAATGCAGGCGATTCTGGCATCCAGTCGATTGCACAGATGGCAAATACTGACCTGGGAAACACTGTGCAACACCTGCTCGACCTGTTCACGTAGTTCCGCAAGAGTTGTCGGTTAACGAGTCCGACACACTCCTCGGCCCAACGTATCCCTCGTGTGCTGATTGGAGACAAGTATGGACGATGAATGCTGGCCAGGAAATTTGTTGCACATCGTGCAGAGCACGTTGACATTCACAGGCAGTGTGTGGACGAGTATTATCCTGTTAGAAATACACATCGCCTTCCTCTTGCAAGAACGGCAAAAGAACAGGCCTAAAAATATTCTGCACGTACCGAGTGCTGTATAGCATCCCGCCCACAAACACCAAAGGCGAATAAAGTTGCAGCTCATTGCACACCAGATCACAAGACTTGGGGTGGGTCAGTGTGTCTTGTACAAATGCACTCTGTGACACTGAGGCGTAGCGCTGGATAATGATCCTGCCTTGGAGGAGGTTAAGTGGGAGATGTGTCTCAGAGCTGAATAGTGACAGATGGTGACACGAGACTGGGCGCACTGTAGTTTATGTATCAGCCGATAGAGGACAATATTGGATAGGGGGACTGTGATTTTAGTTTCGATTGTGCCCCCTAGAGTGCACTAAAGTAATAGAATGTTTTTCATAAACTGTTCTATTATTTTCATAAAGTGTTATTATGTCTTTTTGTGTATGTAAAATGTTATAAATGTGTTTTAGCAGTATGAATGATGCGTGAGTGTGGTTTAAGGTTAATATGAAAATAATTGTTTAACGAGTTATGTAGTAGGAGTTAGAGTGAGAACATTTTGAAGAAGTATGGATATGTAGAATAGATTTGTAAAGTAAGTTTATGGTAAAGGGAAAGTTAATTCAGGTATAAATAACAATAGTAAATAACTTTATGCATAAACAAAACTTCAGCATATTAGATAATTATGTCGGTAAAAAGTGCAGTCGTGAGGTTTACTATTTTGCGATCGGTTACGAATGAAAAGTGTGGATTGACACGGGAGAATGTTGTTTTGTTATTGGCTGTCGAGTAAACTGACCAATGGTAAAGCAATATTCTTTGCGTGCCTTTCTCTGCTGGTAGAAAAGACTTAAGAGTATTCTAAAGAAGAGTCGAAGCCTAGCCACGAAACAGATCGGATGTAAAAGTGTTGGAAGTGGCGGCATCATTATTCCGATGTGTGTGTAGGAATTTCGGAATTTTTAAGTGAATTTTGTGACGAGAAAAGACATATATTCCGTGCAGCGTATTGAGCAGGTCAGTGGCTAAAAACTGTGACTGCATTTGGTACAGACAGACTTTAATATTTGGCGAGCATTCTCAATCAAAAATAATAAGTATTTTTGTAGCTATTATGTTTTCGGGAAATGCAACACCGTAAACTTGCTAAAGTGAGTGAAAGGGATTGTGAGTGACTGTGTTAAGACTAGCACGGACTTGGCAGTGATACTTGTTCACCTAAGTTTCAGAATATATTAATTGAGGACAAAATTTCCAACCTTTCATTTCTTGTGGAAACTTTCTCCTGAAACGTAGATTAGTGACTTTAATTGTAGCCGGGTTCACGTTGAAGTACAGTAGGTTTCGCTCGGCTTCCCTACTGATGAAATGCTGAGACAATGTACACAGGTAGGTGCGGGTTCGTCGTAAAGGGACAGAAAGAAGTGCGCCGCCGCAACACACGGCTCGCCCGGTCCACATCTTACGTGTAAACGGCCATCGCCTGCATGCTGGCAGAATCTGCTTTCATTGCAGACGACCACAGCATACCATTCCATCTTCCAAGTGATCATCCGATGCCACCAGTTGATCCGTGCACGAGTGGAAGATGGGCTAGTGGTGTGTGTGCTCGCAGTCGCACTGTTAATAACCGTTTCACGACAGTTCGTGTTGACACATCTGGGCTCACAAGCCATCTTACCCGTAAGGAACTTCCTGGCAGATTAAAACTGTGTGCCGGACCGAGACTCGAACTCGGGACCTTTGCCTTTCGCGGGCAAGTGCTCTACCAACTGAGCCACCCGAGCACGACTCACGGCCCATCCTCACAGCTCTACTTCTGCCAGTACTTCGCCTCCTACCTTCCAAAGTTAACAGAAGCTCTCCTGTGAACCGTACAGAACTAGCACTTCCGAAAGAAAGGATACTGCAGAGACATGTCTTAGCCACAGCCTGGGGGATGGAAGGTAGGAGACGAGGTACTGGCAGCAGTAGAGCTGTGAGTACTGGGCGTGAGTTGTGCTTCGGTAGCTCAGATGGTAGAGCACTTGCCCGCGAAAGGCAAAGGTCCCGAGTTCGAGTCTCGGTCGGGCACACAGTTTTAATGTGCCAGGAAGTTTCATATCAGCGCACACTCCACTGCAGAGTGAAAATCTCATTCTGGAAACATCCCCCAGGCTGTGGCTAAGCCATGCTCCGCAGTATCCTTTCTTTCGGGAGTGTTAGTTCTGCAAGGTTCGCAGGAGAGCTTGTGTAAAGTTTGGAAGGTAGGAGACGAGGTACTGGCAGCAGTAAAGCTGTGAGGACGGGGCGTGAGTCGTGCTTGGGTAGCTCAGTTGGTACAGCACTTGCCCGCGAAAGATAAAGGTCCCGAGTTCGAATCTCGTTCCGACACACAGTTTTAAGCTGCCAGGAAGTTTCATATCAGCGCACACTCCGCTGCAGAGTGAAAATCTCATTCTGGCATCTTACCTGTGCTGTGGTAGCTGTACGCTCTGCCACTGCTGCCCTGACAATGATCATAGCGGGCACCAGTGCTGTGTGGATGTCCTGAACCTCGTCTACGGGTGTGAGAATGTTCACGTGACCACTTATATGAGAATTGTCGCACAAATGACACAGTATGTCCAAATTGTGTGACAAGTCTCCAAAAGGACTGTCCCACCACTCAGAAGACCACAATTTGACCCCTTTCAAACGCGCTCGGTCGGCTGAAGTGAGCACAAGCGCATCTCCGTGGCGCGGTTGCATATTTTGCTACACACATTTGCACCACACTGAGCCTGCCGGCTAAGAGAATTCCCTATTAAAGGGTAGAAAAAGACGGCACTCCGATACGTGTGCCGCTATACTACCTGTCGGCAGACGATAATGAAACCGTTATTTGTACGAGTACTATCCCCAGGAGGCATATGCCGTCATTGGTAAAAAATCAAAGTCATCTTTCTAGGTGTACTATTTTCTTCCAGTACTGTACGAAATTATAACTACCGATTGATCTTTATCTAAAGATAGCAGCAAAATTTGGGAGGAACTTCCACTTAGGGTCTTTCCATAGACCACTTGTACGGCAACTCACAAATATAAAAAATTTTCTGAGCACAGAACACAATTAAAATAGTAAACACACATAAACAGTTACAGAGTTGTTTTTACATGTAATCGACAGAAATAAAGCCACAGGTTGTCCACACAGTATTATGTACTTTTGTACAGAAAGTATGCATCTTAATAATCTCGAACATTATTCGGTTACACATATTACTGTGCTACTTATTTTCTATGTTTCAGTATTTTTACTAAAGTATGATGTGGTAGCATCTGAGAAATGTACTGATTAACTTTCCAGGTTTTCATTCAATATTTTATTTCATACATCTCTAGTTCTTCCAACATCTCCATTTTATAACCTTTATGTAAGCGGTGGAATGCACCAACATTTTGCTCTATTTTCCCAATTAGGTGTCCTGTATTGTGTGTGTGTGTGTGTGTGTGTGTGTGTGTGTGTGTGTGTGTGTGTGTGTTCGGGGTGAATTCTAGAGACACTTGTATTTCACCATCTCGAACACACGATATTTTAAGGATGAGTGTGTGAGAGTGGAAATGTGTCTACTGCACCACGGCTTGTACGTGTGTAGGACGGGCATGTGTTACGCGAAGACTAAAGTTGTGGCGGTAATTCGGCGCTGACCAGTGATGGCCGCGCACGCCTCGGAAGCCGTATGTCTAGTTGTTTGTTGTTGTTGTGGTCTTCAGTCCAGAGACTGGCTTGATGCAGCTCTCCATGCTACTCTATCCTGTGCAAGCTTCTCCATCTCCCAGTACCTACTGCAGCCTACATCCTTCTGAATCTGCTTAGTGTATTCATCTCTGGTCTCCCTCTACGATTTTTACCCTCCACGCTGCCCTCCGATACTAAATTGGTGATCCCTTGATGCCTCAGAACGTGTCCTACCAACCGATCCCTTCTTCTAGTCAAGTTGTGCCAAAAATTTCTCTTCTCTCCTACCCTATTCAATATCTCCTCATTAGTTATGTGATCTACCCAACTAATCTTCAGCATTCTTCTGTAGCACCATATTTCGAATGCTTCTATTCTCTTCTTGTCCAAACTATTTACTGTCCATGTTTCACTTCCATACATGGCTACACTCCGTACAAATACTTTCAGAAACGACTTCCTGACACTTAAATCTATACTCGATGTTAACAAGTTTCTCTTCTTCAGAAATGCTTTCCTTGCTATTGCCAGTCTACATTTTATATCCTCTCTACTTCGACCATCATCAGTTATTTTGCTCCCCAAATAGCAAAACTCCTTTACTACTTTAAGCCTCTCATTCCCTAATCTAATTCCCTCAGCATCACCCGACATAATTCGACTACATTCCATTATCCTCGTTTTGCTTTTGTTGGTGTTCATCTCATGCCCTCCTTTCAAGACACTGTCCATTCCGTTCAACTGCTCTTCCAAGTCCTTTGCTGTCTCTGACAGAATTACAATGTCATCGGCGAACCTGAAAGTGTTTTACTTCTTCTTCATGAATTTTAATACCTACTCCGAATTTTTCTTTTGTTTCCTTTACTGCTTGCTCAATATACAGATTGAATAACATCGGGGAGCGGCTACAACCCTGTCTCACTCCCTTCCCAACCACTGCTTCCCTTTCGTGTCCCTCGACTCTTTATAATTGCCATCTGGTTTCTGTACATATTTTAAATAGCCTTTCGTTCCCTGTATTTTACCCCAGCCACCTTCAGAATACCGACCCTACGACTTATCTTAGAAGCTAGATTAAGGAAAGGCAAACCTATGTTTCTAGCATTTGTAGACTTAGAGAAAGCATTTGACAATGTTGACTGATATGTTCAGTACAAGGAGTAATTGAGGGCAGAGAATAGTATTACTAAGAAGATTTGGTGTGGGGAAGTAAGCAGTCCCCAAACATACGTCGATCCAGCCGACGCCAACACAGTTTCCTGCCAATGACACTGGCGCAATAACCAGCCACCGTCACTGACTGCAATTGCCTTTCTCCGTTGCCGGCTTTGCGTCCACTCGCCGATGCCGCAACCGACGTTCGACGCTGCCGACACCCGTGCTGTTCACCCCCTGCTCACCGACCCAGCCTAGACCTCTACGACAGGTGAGCGAAAATCGATAACTGTTTGGTACAGTTGAAAGAACTACGGGACAATAAACTGTTGGTGTAGTTATTGTACACAATATTGTATTTTAGGCTGGATGATTCCTAGGTCGAAAAAAAATAGAGAAATGGATAATATTCAGTAATTTGGAGAAACTTCAGAACCAGCCACGTCCATGACGGTGAATAAGGAAATGCCACACTTGTCTGAAGTAATAAATTCAACCAAAGCTCAGAGTATACAATTAAATACTACATTAGATGAACAGAGAGCAGACTCAGCTTCTTTAAGACGAGAACTAAATGCTCAAAATGCTTCGCTAAGACAGGAACTGAGTGTTTCTTTAAGAAAGGAATGAAACTTTAAGTGCTCAAAGTCTTAAGTTAGATTCAGTAAATACACAAGTGAACATCAAACTAGATGCGCAGAGTGAGGTTCTAAGTAGACAAAGCAAAATCTTAAACAGTCAAGCAACAAATGTAAGTCTGCTAAAGACTTAATTTGACTCTCTGAATAATAAAGTCAAGAATCTGAAGTTAGATTTAAAGAGTGAACTAACCAGTTCTTTAAATACTCATGTTAATCAACTATTTACTGAATTTAACCAGACAGAGGAAGTGCAATTTCAAGATTTAATTAAGAAATTATAATTTGACGTTGAAGGTAAGTACAACAATGTAGAATTGGAGTTTAATGAAAAATCTGGATCACTTCAGAATGTACGCAATGCTACATTCGATGCTACACACCTTAAAAGATAATATAGAAAGACAGGATAAGACGATCCCTATTGTCCAATCGCAAATTACAGGCGTCAACACTCGAGCTGATGATGTAGACAGAAATTTTAATGAAAAACTAGCCAACTTTGACATGATAAATGTAAGTAGTCTGGTGGAACCTTAGGAGATAATTATAGATTGAGAAATTACTGAGAGTATAATCTCCGGAAACATTTCGACTGTTCAATTTTCCAAACTTAATGATAATACCAGTGTTAGAGATGACTCATGGAAAGAACTCAAACTTGTCCAAGACAGATTAGAACATAGAATAACTTTACTAAATGTCATGCTTCCTAGTAAAATGGTAACTGTTTTTCTATGGGGAGACTTCCACGTAAAATTTAATGAGAAGTATTGGTCCGTAAGCAATCGAGTGAGGTTAATGTAAGATCCATGGGATCCGAGCAGAGGCACATCTGTTCCCCAGGGACATTAACATTCTGCGTTAACGGGCGGAGCGTCGACTGTCAGATCCTGAGCTGTTTTCAGTGTTGCTTCCACATTAGTTTTCCTACACCGAATTCCCGTCAAATCTTCAACTATTCTGTAATCTATTCATAACCTCCTAAACTATCCTATCATGTTAGTATTTAAGTAACCAAATATGACTACAACATTGTGACTAATTTAAGAGAATCACAAATAAACAGTGATCTCTAAACATAAAATGAAACAAACAGAATAATAATTCAGTGGAAAATTAGTATGATGGTACTAGATAAGCAGAATGATATTGAGACATGGACCAAACACAGTATTTTATGTGGGTATAAAAGATAATATGAAGTGACTAATTAGATGACTATTTTATACAATAGTGTATAATTTTCTGATTTTATAGAATATTTTATACCTTTTATGAGATGTGATGTAGATGGGAGGGTTTGTATTGACCTTGAAAAGGGTGGGTGGTGTAGGTAAATACATGACTAACGATATACACACATACCACATATTTCAGATGCCTCTCGCAAACAAGTGTGACTAATTCTTCACAATTTGCCATTCCATAGGTGTTGCTAAGATTCTTCTATGGAGACTTCAAAGGAGAAGCTGAGAATGTCCATTCTGCAGGAGATGTTTAACATCATATCTCCTCCGGCTTCTCACTCAAGTACCGGAAGTAGGGATCCTGGGGGGCGGGGGGAGGGGGGGGGGGGATATGTATGAAAGTCCTAACTTCAATATTAAGCGCAATTCTCAGATAATAATTATTGAAACCAAAACAAAAAGAAGAGTTATCTATTAGGTATATGATTGCTAGAAAAAATGATATATAAACTGAAAGAAATGTAAATTAGCGTTATGTGAATATAATCTTTATGTACATAATGAACATGTATAAAATATCATGTGTTCCAGCTAAGGGGAGGGATATATAGTGCCTTGAGAATTTCAGGGTAAATTCTAGAACACACAATATTTTAAGGACGAGTGTGTGAGAGTGGAAATGTGTCTACTGCGCCACGGTTTGTATGTGTGCAGGATGGGTGCGCGTTATGAGAAGAGTAAAGTTGTGGCGGTCTATCAGCCTGACAAGTGGTGGCCGTGCACGCCTCGGAAGCCATATGTCCAGTACGAGGAGTAATCGAGGGCTACTCTTTGGCGGTTAAATAGCAGTGACGGTTGGGGACAAATGAAATATGTTTTATCTAGAGACTCTTATACTCTATTGTCTGACTTGCTAGGAGGAAACCAAAAGGGTCTGTAATGATATATGTTAAGTACTAAGATTTTGCAGACGGGGTCGATTTGTGAGACTTGACAGCACGTGTGAAACTTGTGTAGTTGTTTTATTGTGAAGAAGAAAATATAGTGAAGTTGATATGAAAATATTCCGAGAGTAAGAAATCACTTCAAAAGTAGAGCACAATACGCAAATCTCCTGTGAGAGACATCCGAGTCTTGCACCCCAGTACACAGTCTCCGGTCATCAGGAAAACGTTAGAGAGAGAGAGAGAGACAGTGTGTGTGTGTGTGTGTGTGTGTGTGTGTGTGTGCGTGTGTGTGTGTGTATTGCTGATGTTATGCATAAGCTTGAGGCGCCGATGAGGTCATGAGGTCGACACCAGTATCGATCTAAGTATCGTCTTTGAACTAAGCTAAACATTTATCTTTGCGCAGTTAAGCCATTCAGTTCTGTGTAAGCCTTGTTTGTGTAAAGAGGTGAATAAATGAACTACTGTAAAATGGGAGTGGTGTTTGGTGAAATCGACTCGAACTTCCTCCTCACTGGTGACCCCGACACGATCACACGCTCCCAACGTCGAGCTTACCTACGATCACGCCCTCGCCGCCGGTCCCTTCGACCTCTCCCCCTTCACCTGCCTCGCCTGTCGAGGTTTCTCACGCCCATCTCGAATGTGCCCTCGCTCGAGGTGCCTGTGCCTGTTCCCCCGGACATAATCCACGACATCTCTATAATACTACGCAATGATACACTGTTTGTCGCGTGTTTCCCTTCGTCCGGCGCCCGTGACATGACCTCCGCCATTCCCTGCCACCTGGTGAAATGTGTTCCCCTCTCACCCGACGTCGACCCGGACGTGCTTCGTGTGTTCGCCACGCCCACTGGAGACATCGTCGTCGTCGCTGTGTTCCTCCTGCAAACCATCGGCCTACCAGTCGCCGCTCGACCGGCACGCCCGGCACACTTCGACGACTTCCAGGTTCGGTGGCCGTACCTTCCGTCACGACACCTACCCACTGAGCTCCCCGACGACGCTGTCGAGCTGACTGTGGTCCAGCTCCTGCGGACCACCCCTGCCGACGCCATAGAGTGGAGAGTGCTACGGGAGAACCAGTTGTTTCCGTGCCGTGTACAGCGTGTGCAGGCACTATCGGCAGCTGATTGGCCTCCACGGGTACACTTCTATGTATGGTTCATCCGACAGTGTGTCAGTCCTAATTTCAGTGCAAACGTTCTCTTTACAGATGAGGCTTCATTCCCACGTGATCAAATTGTAAATTTTCACAATCGACACGTGTGGGCTGACGAGAATCCGCACGCAATTGTGCAATCACGTCATCGTCACAGATTTTCTGTGAACGTTTGGGCAGGCATTGTCGGTTATGTCTCGATTGGGCCCCACGTTCTTCCACCTACACTCAATGGAGCACGTTATCACGATTTCGTACGGGATACTCTACCTGTGCTGCTAAAACATGTGCCTTTACAAGTACGACACAACATATGGTTCATGCACGATGGAGCTCCTGCACATTTCAGTCGAAGTGTTCGTACGCTTCTCGACAACAGATTCGGTGACCGACGGATTGGTAGAGGCAGACCAATTCCGTGACCTCCACGCTCTCCTGAACTCGACCCTCTTGACTTTCATTTATGGGGGCATTTGAAAGCTCTCGTCTATGCAACCCCGGTACCAAATGTAGAGACTCTTCGTGCTCGTATTGTGGACGGCTGTGACACAATACGCCACTCTCCAGGGCTGCATCAGCGCATCAGGGATTTTAAGATATGGAGGGTGGATGCGTGTATCCTCGCTAACGGAGGACATTTTGAACATTTCCTGTAACAACTTGTTTGAAGTCACGCTGGTACGTTCTGTTGCTGTGTGTTTCCATTCCATGATTAATGTGATTTGAAGAGAAGTAATGAAATGAGCTCTAACATGGAAAGTAAGCGTTTCCGGACACGTGTCCACATAACATATTTTCTTTCTTTGTGTGTGAGGAATGTTTCCTGAAAGTTTGGCCGTACCTTTTTGTAACACCCTGTATACTGGAGTCACCTGTGCTTTTTTCCAGTCACTTGGGACTTTGAGCTGGGCAAGAGATTCATGACAAATGCAAGTTACTTAAGGGGCCAATGCTGTAGAGTACTCTTTGTAAAAGAGTGAAGTGTGAATCATCAATCTGCCAACAGTCTTGTCAAAAGTGAGTGGAGCAACCACAAAGAGTGCTTAAGGAGCTTCCTCATTTTCTAGCAACTAAGATCACTGGAGCAACAAAGCAATCTGATTGATTGGAAATGGATGAAAATCATAGCCACTTCGAAGAAGGGTCGTTTAACAAATGGTTGAATATATCATAGAGCTGTATCACTGACATCATTCTGTTATAGAAATTAGTAACATTTTCTGTTGTTGAGGTTTTATGACTTTTCTGCAGACCAAAAGTATCCTCTGTAGGGATCAATATGAAATCAGCAAACAATGCTCGCATGAAACCCAGGTCACCCTGTTCATCCACAATACCCGGGCCACAACGGACACCAGTAACTAGGTCGATGCCGTGCCCCTAGACTTCCGGAAAGTTTTCAATACGATTCCATCCTGTCACCCAATGAACAAAATATGAGTATACAAGCTATCAAACCAGCCTTGAAACTGGACTTTTAGTGTGACAAAATTTTCAATTACACTGCTACCTTCACCGCATGAGCAACATAAACTACATATTACTTTTAAAAAGTAATTATGGAGATTTTAGACAGTTTGATTTTATGGAATAATTACAGAATGTTTATTTTTATGTTTTTTAATGAACAAGCAGGAATTGAAGCAACACAGCCACATACATTTTACTCAAGGAGGACCATCGTCACTGCTAGTCAGAGCAATGTCTTTCGCTGACAGCCAGCGACTGTGGAAAGATACTGCCATTGTGTTCCAGTCCGCTGTGACTATTCTTATTGTAACTGTAAAAAGTAAGGTATGAGAAACTTGGATGAATTTATCTTTTGTAATGCCCAGTGCTTGACGTAGTGACGAAAGGCTGCCTGTATTGTAACTTACAAAAGAGTATGTGGGAGTGAGTACACCAGTAACACTCCTGTTAATGATGATACTCTACTGCTATGGAGAGTGGCAATAATTCTATTGAAAGAGAATAAAAAATAAACTTTGCTGTCTGAAAACTGCATATAAAAAATAAATAAATTACAATGTATTTTTAGGAGCACAAAAGAATAATGAATACAATGAAATTTTTTATGTAGTTATGAAAAATGAAGCATTTAGAGTTAATATACACTGAACTGAAAAATGTCATGGGATACCTCATAATACAGAGGGGTCCAAAAAAATGTATCCATTGTTTAAAAGTCCATAACTGGCAAAGTAATTGACGGAGTTGTTTCACCTTTGGTAGTGTAATAGTTTGTAGTTCCAGTAACCGCCACAAAAGCATTGTATTGTGTTGTTTTGTTTGGTTAGATGACAGTCACCAGACAGTCAGTGTTTTGTTCTTAGTTGCACCTAGTTACTCGAGTAAACATGGCTGGCACAAAGCTTACATTCAATGAAAGGAAGTCAGTTTTGAAGTGGTATTTTAAGTATGAAAACATTAATGAGGTTCAATGGCAACGGCGAAATGAGTATCAAACAGAGCCAGCGACACATTTAATGATTTGTTACATTCGAGACAAATTTGAAGCCGAAGGCTGTGTTAAAGATGTACACAAACAATGATTTGGACAATCCGTAACAGTAACAACTCCAGCTAACTCCCGTCGTGTGTTACAACAATTCACTCGCTCACCACAGAAGTCCGTGAGACAGTGTGCCCGTGAAACTGGAGTGAGTCGCTCGAGTGTTCGGCCAATGTTGAAGACAGCAAAGTGGAAGTGCTACGTCCCACGATCGCTACACGCAATTAATGAGGACGACCCAGATCGTAGAATGGAGTACTGCGAGTGGTTTACTAACATGGTGCGCAATGATGAAGAGTTCGCAGAAATGATTGTGTGATCTGATGCAGCACAGTTCAAACTTAATGGTACAGTAAATCGCCACAATTGCATCTACTAGGCTGCCGAAAATCCGAACGTCCGTGTAGACAAAGCCGTGAATTTGCCAGGAGTAAATGTGTGGTGTGGGTTGTCTTACTGGGGCTCGATTGGGTTATTCTTCTTTGACGGCACAGTTACCGGTGAGGTGTACCTTCAGAAGCTTCAGACATGCATTTTACCTGCCATCCGAGACTTCTACGGAGAACGGAAGAGTTTACTTTCAACAAGATGGTGCCCCAGTCCACTACCAAAATCGTGTTAGGGTGTACCTCGATGAAAATTTACCATGAAGATGGATAGGCCGTAGAAGTGCTGTGGAGTATCCACCACGTTCCCCAGACCTAACCCCTCTGGACTTTCACCTATGGGGAACGCTAAAGGACTCCGTTTATCGACAAAAGCCACGCACAGTGGATGAACTTTGAGAATCCGTCGTACATTCATGTGCAAATATCCAACTGAACACATTGCAGTCAGTAGTTCGTGCTGCAGTTCAGCAGCATCGTTCGTGTGTGGCTGTTAGTGGTGACCATTTCGAACACCTACAGTGATATCTTTAAGTTGGACTTTAAGCTACACTATCATCAAAAATGAGACAACTCTCTCAATTCGTTTGCAAGTTATGGACTTTTAAACAGTGGATGCATTTTTTGGACCCCTCTGTATAGTTTCAAACCTCCTTTTGCCCAGCACCTCGACACGGTATGTACTCAACAAGCTGTTGGAAGTCCTCTGCAAAAATATTGAGCCACGTTGCCCCTATAGCCATCCATAATTGCAGAAGTGTTGCCGATGCAAGATTTTGTACACAAACTGACCTCTTCATAAATGTTCAATGGGGTCCATGTCAGGCGATGCAGGTGGCAAACCATTCACTTGAAAAGTCCAGAATGTTCTTCAAACTAGTCACGAACAACTGTGACCCGGTGACATTGCGGATTGTCATCCATAAAAACACCATCATTTGGGAACGTGAAGTCCACAAATGGCTGCAAATGGTCTTCAAGTAGCTGAACATTCAGTCGGACCAGACGACCCAGTACATCGCATGTAAACACAGAGTGCACCTTTACAGAGACACCATCAGCTTGCACAGCACCTTGTTGACAACCTGGGTCCACGGCTGCGTGGGGTCTGTGGCACATTCGAATCCTACCATCAAACAGGCACTTTGATCGGTTGCCTGTTGCCGTAGCCCACCGATGCCAAATTTCGCCAAACTGTCCTAATGAATACATTCGTTGTACGTCCCACATTGATTTGCACGATTATTTCACATATTGTTGCTTGTCTGTTAGCACTGACAGTTCTATGCAAACACTGCTGCATGGCTGTCTTTAGTACAGCGCATCACGTTGTGCAAGGCGGGTGACCTTGAAAGGGACTTAGTCACTGACGAGGCTGCCGCGCAGGATCGCGCTCTAGTTTTAACAGAGCGCGATCTGCTGCGAAAGGGTCTTTCCGGTCACCTTATCGCTTATCGCCATGAAGTTGCAGTTGATATGACGTCACTCCGGGCTATAAATAGCACACTGCAGCTGTGTGCTGAGGCCACTGCATGTTCACTTGTTCACGAAGCAGCAGCACGTAAGAGACAGCCATGCCTTACTGTTGCAGAAGATACAGAAGGAGGGTGAGACTACCAGTTTACAAGAATGTAGATACCTTTGATCTTACACCAAAGCCAACTGGACAACAGCAACTACTTGGAGGACCAATAACCATTGTAGGATGTAAACTTAACTTTTCCTGTACAACTACAGAGGTTGTGAGTGGTAATTCTTGGTTGATAATCACTATACTAAGGGGAGGTGAGACATCACTTGGAGGACTCGAGAGCTATAATGAGAGGGATATTATAGCCTTCCGTACGTTCTCTCTAGGTGTAATTCCAAATAAGAGTTATGGTACTTGTGTTGTAACAACAGATTTTATTCTCATTGTATACTAAGAACAGGAGGAAGATTAAGTGAAGGCTGTTGGCCACTGGTAATGGCTGAAATGTGGTATCCTCAGCACACTCTTGATACTGTGGATCTTGGAGTACTGAATTACTTAATTTCTGAAAGGGAATGTCCCATGCACCTAGCTTCATCTACCAATCTGGGTTCAAAGTCTGTTAATTCCAAGGGTGTGGCCATAATCACGTTGGACACCTTTTCACATGAATCACCCGAGTACAAATGACGGCTCCGCCAACACAGCCCTTTTATACCTTGTTTACATGATACTACTGCCACCTGTATATAAGCATATCACTATCCCACGAGTTTTGTCACCTCATTGAATTGCTGTACCATTAATATCGAAAGATGTGATGTACCCAAGAATTACTGGCTTTTGAAACATTAAAAGGTTGGTGCCAGAAAAGTTATAAAAGTAACGAAAATTTACATAAAAACTACAGAATCAAAAAAATGGACATCTGAGTTGAACGGTATGTAGAGCATCTAGTAGAGTGGGGGTAATTTCCCTGTGAAGAACAAAATGAAATTTTTTTGAGGCATAAAAAACAAAGGGATTGTAGTGTGTTTTGGTCATGAAACTAAATTATTTATGAGAGATCATTACTATTTTCTTGATTTTGTGAGAGTGCAGTACTAATTACATACACTGTCCATATTACTTCTTGTTAAGAATGCTAGCATTAATGCATGACATGACATGGTAGAATTCAATTCAATTTACTGCTCGTAACATGTTAATATTACATGCATATGTGTTTTCAACTAAGTATAAACTTTTTACAATTACAATTTTTTTAGTTTATATTATTTCTTATTACATTGTAATTTATAAGAGTATTTTTGGATAAGCCAGTGCCTGACTCGCTTTTTAGAAGTATCCCCTGTCAATATCTTAACTTCATTTCGTAACAAGTTATTAAAAACAGCTCCTTTGACATAGGAGCATTTCGCTGTTAATCTTCTGTTAACCATATGAAAATTTTCTCTATGCCTTCTTTCATAGTTATGAATATCAATGTTTCTTTTTGTGATCTTGGTGTCTTCTTGGGGAGAAGAGAAGTTTGTGGCACAACTTGACTAGAAGAAGGGATCGGTTGGTAGGACATGTTCTGAGGCATCAAGGGATCACCAATTTAGTATTGGAGGGCAGCGTAGAGGGTAAAAATCGTAGAGGGAGACCAAGAGATGAATACACTAAGCAGATTCAGAAGGATGTAAGTTGCAGAAGGTACTGGGAGATGAAGAAACTTGCACAGGATAGAGTAGCATGGAGAGCTGCATCAAACCAGTCTCAGGACTGAAGACCACAACAACAACAACAACAACAACAACAGTGTCTTCTTTCAGTAGCATTATAGTTTCTAGTATGGACACGGCATAAACTGTGAGAATATTGTGTCTAATAAATAGGGGTTTGCAAGAAGTTCATGGTTTTACTTCTGCTATGATCCTCAAGGCTCGCTTCTGCAGTATAAAAACTGTTTTCATGTTAGTTTGGCATGTGACACCCCACAGCACTACTCCATAAGGCAAGAAAGGGTACACTAGTCCATAACATACAGTCCTTAGGGTTTCAGAATTAAGATATGGTGATAACCTTCTTAATGCATATAGACTGAGTGTTATTTTTTTTTTACAGACATAATCAGCTTGATGCTTCCATGAAAGTCGATCATCTATGCATAAACCCAAGAATTTACAATCTGTACAGGTTTTTGACAGAATTTCATCTATCACAGTATTTTGTCTGTTTGGACAAACACCAAAATGTATATTCCTTGTACTTCACCTTCTCCTCTCCAGTATTGCTCCCTTGGAGTACATTATCTCCATGCACTGTTGTCTAGCCTTTGAATATGTTTCTAGCAATTGCACGAGTTTTCCAGTGGCACCACTCTTTGCAATTTTTGATAAGAGCACGTCATGATGTACTCTATCAAAAGCCCTTGAGAGGTCCAGGAATACTCCTGCTGCTTCGGATTTTTTATTTATTTTTTCAAGTACATTATGGACAATTGCACTGCTGCCGACATGGTACTTCGACACCTTCTCAATCCCTGCTGGAAATCACTTAATGTGTCAGCACTGTTGTAGTGTTCTAAGATTTTTTTTAACACTTTGCCGTCCGCATGTCTCGTACAAATTTATTTGCTTGGCGCCGGCAGTGCTAATTCGGATTACTTGGCTTGTCGCTGGCCCCTTGTCACCTTTCCGATGATGACAAGCTTCAAACACATTGACTTTTGCACGCATTAATTTTTCCGGAAATCCTCAATTTTGCCATATTGTTCCACAAACTCGAATTTTTTTCTTCGAGTAACTTCTGTGCAAGTTCTATACAGTAATAATAATTATCCATGTAGAGGTGTGATGCTTTCCATAAAAAGGTGTCAGTAGTTCCATCACTGTTTTTGCTGAAGGTTGTCCAGCGCCAGAATATATCTTGAATGAGGAAATGTATCCCGTACTCGAATCACACAGCATCTGAATGAATATGCCATATTTCGTAATTTTCAATGGATTGTAAACTTTAAAATTTAACTTTCCACGCCTCGGTGTCATTCCTTTATCAATTGATATGTTTGGACTTGGATTAAACGTTTCTTTAAACTTTTTGGAAAAATAATCAATTACGAATTGCACTTCGAAAAGCCAGTCGGCATTATCCAGTTTATTGATATTGTCGGAAAAATGTAAAAACGATAATATTTGTCTGAATCGGTTGTGGGACATCGTTTTGCGAAATGTCGGTGTGTTTATCAACAGATTCGTTGATCAGCAATCATTGTTCCTTGCTTTTTTTACAATTCCCATAAGGATAGCAAGCCCAGACCATTTTCTAAGTTCGGGTCCCGTAATGTTAACAAATTTGGCTTTTTTTTAATCCAGTTTCCTTCTATTGCAATTTTGACTGTAATACTTGTTGGTTTCATCCCTAATATATTCAAATGGGTCGTTCCCATTATGTCATTCTACGATATGTACGATGTTCTGTGTATCTTTGGGAAATATGTGTGGACCCGGAAATCCTCCAAATTTATTATTGGTCCACAGTAGATCACAGTCTGTCTTCTTTGTCTGATTCATCCGCATCAGCTGGCAAAAGTAGCATCCACCGGATTCTTCTTGGACGTACTTCACTATCTTCCGATGATTCTGCTTCACTTTCATTTTTTTTATATCCAGTGTCTTCTTCCCAATCGGCCAAGTCATCTGGAACGTCAGACAAGACGTTCGCGCATTCATCGTAAATAATCGTATCATCTCTTTCATCTGCCGTGATGAAAGTGCATGAGTACTTATAAAAACAAAAAACTTGTTGACGTGTGTAACTTATTGTTACCTAAACAAAACAACAACAGAATGCAAAAGATACTAAAGTGCTGTCACCGCCCACTGCGCGATACTTTGCACACGACACCACCGTCGCTAGATGGCAAAGTGTTAATATTATTTTCTGCATCAGTTTGCTGACAGTTGAGATTAGGGCAATGGGTCTGTAGTTCTGTACATGCTTTATTTCCCCCTTTTTGTGTATTGGTTTCACTACAGACAGTTTCAACTTGTCAGGCAACACAGCTCCTTTGAGAGCACAGTTTATTAGATGAACTAGTGATTTCATTAGTTCATGTTTACATTTCTTCAATAGATATGGAGAAACATCATCTAATCCTGCTGATCTTTTGTTTCTGAGGTAATCAATAAGCTGCTGAATGTCATATGTGCTTACTGTGGGCAGTGTACCGCAGTTCTGTTTGTTACAGGACTCAAATGAGTGCTGTATATCCTGTTTCATAGAGACATCGATTTTGACAGTATCTATGAAGTAATTATAAAAAATAATGCTGACTAGAAGAAGATCAGGGATATCATCATTATTCACAGTTAATTGTAGATTACTAATTTTAGTTTCTGTTTCATTGTTTCTGATTTTATTTACAACTGACCAGGAAGTATTTGAAATGTTATCTGAATGTCGTATCTGTTGGCTGATTCTTTCTGATTTTAATCTCCTGACCTCTTTGTGGTACTTATATTTGTACTGCTCGTCGAGTTCTTTATGTAACTGAGTTAGTCAGTCTATGTAAGCTACACATTTCCCATTTTTTTCTTTTAGATCTTTTGCTTTAAAATCTAATGGCGCAGGTTTTGATTTTGAAGGCCGATTTTTCTGGATACTCACTTTTTTTAATGGCATGGCTCTATTTATGTGCTCAGTCATAATTCCTGTGAACATGTTCCATTTATTGTTGACATCAATGGTAGTCATAACTAATTCCCATTATTCCTGGCTTAAACTGTGTCTTAGTGTAGCAATGTCGTTTGCAGATAATATTCATCTGTTCTCATACATTTTTATTGGTTTGAATTTGATATTACAATTTAGCACTAGTGTTGGCCCTAAATGATCTGAGAGGTGACCATTTATTACATCTGTTGATATGATGTGGTCATAATTTGTGAGGACATGATCAATTAAACTACTATGTGTGTTAGATATTTTATGGGTACTAGTCCAAGAAGATCTTTAGCCCCATAAGACAGGATAGAATCTGTAAACCATTTGCTTTCCTGACCATCATGTAAAGTGCTGATGTTCAAATCTTCCAGTAAGACAAGATTTACACTTCTACAGCCTGATATTCATTTACTTAAAACTCCCATCAAGTGATTTCAGAAATGCATCGAAGTTTCCACATGGGGATCTGTATACACCTATGACATGGAAAGGAACAGTGCGAAATGTGATTTTAAGAATTGCTATTTAGAAATCTTTGTCAACACAGAAATTGTTTTCCCAGAGCACTTTTTCCATGGTGGTTCTTGAGTAGATGGCAACATCACCACCTTTACTGTGTGTTCTGCAGTGGAACATAGCTAGGTTTTAGCCTTCTAATTTGCAATATTGAATGTTGTTCACTGCTTTCTAGTGTTCTGCAACTATTACTACATGTGGAGATAGCTATGCGATAAATGTTTCAAAAGCATGTGTTTTGTTTCCTGAACCTTGTACATTATAATGAAAAAGTGATAAATCATTCTCATGTGGACTGGTGTCAGCTCGAGGCACATATGAAACACACACACACACACACACACACACACACACACACACACACACACTTGCATCTGGTGTTGGGCTGGTGGAAGGTTTTACTGTCTTAAAAAAACAAGTTGCAGCTTGGGAAATGAATGCATGTATGACCTCATCCTCACACGGTCCACCCTCTAAACATGTGCTGTGTACTTTGTACCATGCATCTGAACAGTAAAACTGAGACATGTACATCAGTATTATGAAAAGGGTAGATATAGTGGAGATGCTGAGTCACAGACAGGTACAACAAAAAGACTGATTAAATAAGCTTTCAGTCAAAAGGCCTTCTTCTGAATTACAAAACATATACGTGCATATTCACACAGATGCAACTCGCACACACATGGCTAGTTTCTCCAGCTGCCGAGGCTGTGGTCACGTGTGAGCAAGTTACGTTTGCATGAGTGTGTGTGTATATGTTTTCTAATTCAGAAGAGCACCTTTTGGCCAAAAGCTTACTTGTTTAGTATGCGTCTCAACATTCTGCTATACGGTGAATCACAATCTATCGCTTTCACAAAGTTGGCATTATTCCAGCCTGGATTTTTCATTGTTCGATTTAGACATTTACATCACATACACTTAAATATCTCAAGAAAATGCCGTCTCAGAGTTGTAGGTACTTCCTGCAATAGACCAGAAATTACTTCATTATTCACTTTGTAACAATAAATGAACTAATGGCCACCTCAGCAAAACATTAACTATGTAACGGTTACTGTGAGGAGTCCCACAGTCAAGTGGTTTACAAACAGTAAGTATAGTGTGCACATTTTAATTTGGTCGATTTTAAATATGGGTGCAGGATGTGGGATAACAAAGTGTCACTGGGCAGACGAGTGGTGCAGAGCAAGCATTTTTATAAGAAATTTCTATACTTAATGATGCATAATTAGCTTTCTTTCCTGTGAGAAGGAGTTGTAGGTCGTGCAGTGGTACAATATCTCAGATCTGCAGTTGCACTGCTGAGTGTACCTATATCATGAAGTGATTTGCCACACTGATGGTGTTCATAATACTGGTTACCCAGAATATCTTCTTACGGTCACCTTTTCGTCAATTCTTGTAGCTGTGGACCTGCCTGTCAGTGCCACTAATTGTACCATGGAACCCTACCCCCATCTGCAGAGGGTCGAGGCCATAAGACTGCTCGTATTCTCTAGCGACTAGCTACGAGATCGTGTAACAAGTCGTTAAAGAACTCTCCGGTATTTAACATTTATCATAAACTATTACAATATCAATTGAACAGTTCACTCATTTATAACATGTTCGCAGCCAACCTGGACACGGTAACTCATCAAATGATGGTATTACATAATAGGGGCTATACCTGTAGCTGCTTTTGTTCTGAGCCTACACCACTGTCACCAGACTCCTTCTTCTCTCGAGTCCACAACATCCCCAAAGCATGACCGCAAAGTGTAAATAAGCGTCATGTCGATGCACTGTGCTCACATTTCACCCTTTGTGCCTCAATATACACTGACAGAAAAAAAATCGTAGAACTGAGAAGGAATTATGCGACATAAATGAAAGTTGGTAGGTGTGTTTCTACATCTGAAAGATTACGTCAGTTCAAATTTTGTGCCAGTCACATACGAGTAGCATTAACCCATTACTGGCCAAAACTCTATCGGATCATTTTTTGCAAACTTTTATACATAAATACGTTACATTGAGTGATTAACTGAATAAAAAGTTGTTTTGAAAATTTTCAGTTTATTAGAACAAAAACTACAGACCGTCCCATTTTTGGGACATTGGCCACATGCGCTATCCAAATTCACAACCTTATTCTCCATGCATAATAATGTAAGAAACACCACAAACAATAAATAAAGACTGTTTTAATATTTTTGAATGTCTATTCACTATGAAATGAAGCAAAACACTTGTTGTGTACACCAACATTGCACCTATCACAATTTTTTTTTTTTTTTTTCAGAAGGCACATCTCTTCTGTGTTCCGGCACAATGAAATGATTTCCAGGATCTAGTTGTACATCTGTGGTCACCTGCCCTCCCATCAATTTGCTTCCTTGTGGTCCTCAGCATTTTGGTACTGATTCTGTTTTCTTTGATAGGTAAAACATCACTATTCTCCGTCGGACATCCAAACGTGAGAGCTTCTCATTAGAGTTAGCAATTTGGTATGCATGCCATGTGTTTACTACGCAGATATCTATCATCTGTGTGAATAATGGCCACCACCATTTCTTTGACCTTATCCTCACCCTATAAAGTGATATCTGCTTGTCCAGTAGATCTATGCCACCCATATGGGCATTGTATTCTTCAATGAGATGTGGCTTTGTAACAGATATTTCCTTTTCCTTTGCCCGTGAGTATCTTTTAGTTTAACTCAGAGGAGTAATAGTACTGTAATTTGTCGCTACACATACTGGTTTGTTGTCACTCCATTTCACAAACGGAACTTCGTTCTCTTTGTCAAATGTGTAGTCATAGAATCCTCGTTCCTTTTCTTTTGCCATTCTTTCCGAGTCAATCAAAGGACATGCATTAGTTCAGATCTCTCTTATTGTTCCTGTAGCTTTCATTTTACTCTTTCAGAGTGTGATCAGTGTGTCAACACTGGTGAAAAAGTTGTCAAAGAAAAGCTTATAATTTGGATACTCTGATTCTGGAATCATGCTGGTTAGTTCATTTATTACCCTTGCACCTAAAGGCTCCTGTTTGTTGTCAGTCTTGCCACAGTATGGCGAAAAATTATGAAGAAAGCCATTGGAACTTGTAAGACACCGGTCCCAGCAGAGGTTCAAGTCCTCCCTCGGGCATGGGTGTTTGTCCTTAGGATAATTTAGGTTAAGTAGTGTGTAAGCTTAGGGACTGATGACCTTAGCAGTTAAGTCCCATAAGATTTCACACACATTTGAACATTTTGTAATACACCAAATTTTATATCCAAATTTGATAGGCTTTCCCCTCAGAAACATTTTAGCTTAATGTTTACCATAATAACGTACCATCATTTCATCAATTGAGAGTTCTGAATGAAATATGCCAAATTTACCAAATTCCTTTTTCGGCATTTCAAAGTACAACCTCAGTTTGAACATCTTGTCATTTCTGTATATTTTGGAGCTGTCATTGAGATGAATGAGTCTCTTTATTTCCCGAAACCTATTTCTTGACGTGGAGTTGAAGACTAAAGGAACACTGACATCAGGAGCCTGTTCCCAGTACATATTCTCATGGGGAAGCTTATGATAACCACTCAGAAGTAGTATGCCAATAAATGATTTTAGTTCTTCTTTGGTTAACAGAAAAATTTATTTTGTTATGTTGGCAAGCATAGATTTCGCTTTGTTCAATAATAGTATCCATTAGTTTCTCACAAAAAAAGTCCTCAAACACCTGGGGCACTGTCTTATTTGCTAGACATACCGCAAAATAATATTCATTGCTCTTCCCTGGTTCACTAGTGTCTGTGTACGTCGGTTGACATTTATACCACATACATTTATATTTTTTTGTCGATAACATACCACTTTCTGCTCCATCTCCAAACGCTTTCCTTCTTTTGGCTTCTGTAGGTACAACTGTAGCATTAGCTTCATCTCGGCTGGTTATGAACCCTGGAGTACCAGCTACATCTTGTGCAACAGACTCATTGTTCAGTACATTTTCGTCAATGCCTTCTTCATCTGTTATTACATCTGCATCTGGTGGAATAATTGCCAATTCTACGTCATCATCTTCATCGTCACTCTCTTGATGGTTCTCTAGTTCTGCAAGAATTTCTTCAGGTTTAAGTCCATGCGGCATGTTTTTATCCTGTTGGAATTGTAAAATTTGAATAGAATATGAAAAAAAGCAGATATAAAGAATGTAAAATGCAATCCTTCTCTGCATAATATGTGCATATAAGAATACGGCACACCAACAATAAATTATAGTGTAACATGCCATTGTCCCATTATTGGGACGCATAAAATGTATCGATATTGCACTAACTTGAAAAAATCTGAAGTATACTTAATCTTACACGGACATCCATATGTTCATAACAAACACGCCCAGACAACTTAATCACAGCTCACTGTCGTCCAGGTACTACCAGCAGACATACAGTGCTGTCAAGCGCCAGAACAAAAAATCGGCAAGTTTATAATTTTCCTGACGTGAAGTACTTAGAGAAAAGTTATTTATTTTACATTTACAGGCATCGTAGCAGTTAGCTGAACCTACAGGCGCAACAATGAAGGCTAAAAGCTCCATTGCTTACGTGGAAATAAGTAAAATATATGCGTCCCAAAAAAGGGACAATGGCCAGTAATGGGTTAAGAACACAACTACAATGATGCACATCAGATTTGCTTTAAATACACACTGTAATGATTGTGAGTATTAGTTCTCTTTGAGAGTGGATGTGGTGAGTTGACGTTTGTCAAGAATGCCTTTACGATGACAAAGGTGCCATTGCCACCCGTCATCACCTGCGACTTCAGTGGTGTCAAGTGAGACCTCACTGGAGAGCAGGTTGGAGGTCTGTTGTGTTTCCTGATGCAAGATGGTTCCACATCAGTGCCAGCGATGGTTAGAATGAGGCCAGCTGAGGAAGCAGGATGTAAAACTGGAGCGCCGCTTGCTGGAACTCCCAGTGGGCAGGGCAAAGTCCCGAGGGCGTGCAACCAACCTGTCTGCATGCCAAACACACTGGCCCTACACCTAGAGTTATTGTCTGGGGTGTGATTTCGTATGACAGCAGGAGCACTCTTGTGGTTATCACACACACACACACACACACACACACACACACACACACACACACACACTGACTGCAAATTTGTACATCAATCTGGTGATGTGGCCTGTTGTCCTGACATTCACCAACAGCATTCCAAGGGATGTTTTCCAGCAGGATAACGTTTGCCCACATACTGTTGTTGTAACTCTACATGCTCTACAGTCTGTCAACATGCTGCCCTTTTCTGCTCAATCACCGTATCTGTCTCCAATTGAGCACATATGCGACATCACTGTTACGACAACTCCGGCGTCATTCACAAACAGCATTAACCATTCCTGTATTGACCGACCAAATACGACAGGCGTAGAACTACATCCCACAAACTGACATCTGGCACCTGTACAACACAATGTATGCTTGTTTGCATGCTTGCATTCAACATTCTGGCAGTTACATCAGTTACCAATGTAACAGCATTTCATACTGCAATGGCTTATCTTGCGCTTACATTAATCTGTGATCTTACAATGTTAATCACTTAAATATGATACCTAGACAAATGTATTGCAAAAATTTCATTACTCTACATTAACTATTTCTTGGTTTTGCAATTTTTTTCTGTCAGTTTAAATCTAAAAAATGTGAGGACAATTGGCAATCCCTTTTACACTACCAATTAAAATAATGTTTCTCAAGAACATTTTTCATTGGTACAGTAGAAAGAAGTGAGACGTGTTGCTGTATCAAATAATAACATGTACCGCTGCACGAACATCTGCAATGCTCTGAGAATTGCTTCGTCATTCTATATAAAAATAAATAAATAAATAAGAAAAAATAAAAATGTTGGAAAGAAGCAGTGTCATTGACATATTGATTCATGGTTTACTAAACCAACTATAAAAACTAAATATCATTTATCTTTCAACACTTTAAAAATGAAAGTGTTCAAACAAATAGTGTTTCGTTCTAAAGTTCAGTTAGGCACTAAAGTTTACAACCCTGTGGAAAGCAAGGGGGGCAGGGGGGGGGGGGGGGGGTTCTACCTATTACCTGCCTGCACTCACAAGTAACAGTCTCACGAAGATTGGGAACCTCTGGTCCAGTGAAAGAAAAATTCAAGTCTTGCTATTGCTCTAGAAATGCGGTCTGGTTATGAGCGAATAAAAGTTAAACACGGTCAGCTGCTATCATAGCGAAATATAAACAACTGTCTGATGCTGTTATTTTAAACTGTAGGCCAAACTGCAAAAGTTATCTTGATGCTACCAATAAACATTCCCAGCAAGAATCTGCACACAAAGAGGAGCCTACTTATATACAAGTATCTAATTTAAAATGTTGCATTGCGCATATGTTTGTAGCATCTTTCTTTTACATTTGGTACTTCAGTTGCTATGGGTTTATTTATCAATTGCCAGTTTTTATCTGTAGTTCACTGTTGCTATTTCAATTTACATATGGTCATTCTGTCATTTGGAGATAGTAAGAGGGGCTGTGAATGTTAGAAAATGGAGTGCCACGTGGTGAAATTGAAACATTTTCGACATATTATTCTGTTCGAGTTCAATACAGGGATGACAGCAGCAGAGGCATCCAGAAAGAACACTGGACACAGCATGGCAAGAAAATGGTTTTCTCATTTCAAGGAGGATTGTTTTGACATTAGTGACTCATCACATTCAGGAAGATTTTTTATAAACGTCAATTCCAGTAGCATCCACATTAGCGTATTCAAGAACTGGCAAACATGATGATCTGTGATCATTCCACCTTCTTACAACATTTGCACGCAATGGGAAAGGTTAAAAAACTAGGTGCACAGGTACCGCACGTTCTCAGCCAAAATCACAAAAATCAGCAGGTGCCCATATGTGCATCTCTGCTGACTTGTCATCAACTGGCTCGTGAACAGCACTGACCATTCATATTCTGTATCATTACTGGTGACCTGAAACAGTATCGTTATGCTAACATAAGGAACAGAAAAGAATGTTTGAGGTCAAACACTGCAGGGGCTCCCCTTGCAAAGACCCGCACACACCCACAAAAGATAATGATGTGCATCTGGTGAAACAGCAACAGTGTGGTGTACTACGGATTGCTTCCCCGATGTGTAACCATCACCGCTGACATTTACTGTCAACAACTGAGATATCTTAAAGATGCAATCCGAGAACAGTGATCAGGGCGGCCCCATGAACTGATACTACTCCATCGTAACACCCACCTGCATTCTACTACACTGATAAAAAACATTAAACAGCATTTGGATTGGGAAGACATTTACCATGTGCCTCATTCATGATACAGCTGCAGACTGTAGATTAAAACTGAAGAAACGGCAAAAAGGTGGAAATTTAAGGAGATGGGACCTGGATAAACTGAAAGAACCAGAGGTTGTACAGAGTTTCAGCGAGAGCATAAGGGAACACCTGACAGGAATGGGGGAAAGAAATACAGTAGAAGAAGAATGGGTAGCTCTGAGGGATGAAGTAGTGAAGGAAGCAGAGGATCAAGTAGGTAAAAAGACGAGGATTAGTAGAAACCCTTGGGTGACAGAAGAGATACTGAATTTAATTGATGAAAGGAGAAAATACAAAAATGCAGTAAATGAAGCAGGCAAAAAGGAAAACAAACGTCTCAAAAATGAGATCGACAAGATGTGCAAAATGGCTAAGCAGGGATGGCTAGAGAACAGATGTAAGGATGTAGAGGCTTATCTCACTAGGGGTAAGATAGATACTGCCTACAGGAAAATTAAAGAGACCTTTGGAGAAAAACGAGAACCACTTGTGTGAATATCAAGAGCTCAGATGGAAACCCAGTTCTAAGCAAAGAAGGGAAAGCAGAAAGGTGGAAGGAGTATATAGAGGGTCTATACAAGGCAATGTTCTTGAGGACAATATTATGGAAATGGAAGAGGATGTAGATGACAATGAAGATGAAATGGGAGATATGATACTGCATGAAGAGTTTGACAAAGCACTGAAAGACCTGAGTCGAAAAAAGGCCCCGGGAGTAGACAACATTCCATTAGAACTAATGACAGCCTTGGGAGAGCCAGTCCTGACAAAACTCTGCCATCTGGTGAGCAAGATGTATGACACAAGCAAAATACCCTCAGACTTCAAGAAGAATATAATAATTCCAATCCCAAAGAAAGCAGGTGTTGACAGATGTGAAAATTACTGAACTATCAGTTTAATAAGCCACAGCAGGAAAATACTAACGCGGATTCTTTACAGACGAATGGAAAAACTGGTAGGAGCCGACCTCGGGGAAGATCAGTTTGGCTTCCATAGAAATGTTGGAACACATGAGGCAATACTGACCCTACGACTTATCTTACAAGAAAGATTAAGGAAAGGCAAACCTACGTTTCTAGCATTTCTAGACTTAGAGAAAGCTTTTGACAATGTTGACTGGAATACTCTCTTTCAAATTCTGAAGGTGGCAGGGGTAAAACACAGGGAGCGAAAGGCTATTTACAATTTGTTCAGAAAGCAGATGGCAGTTACAAGAGTCGAGGACATGAAAGGGAAGCAGTGGTTGGGAAGGGAGTGAGGCAGGGTTGTAGCCTCTCCCTGATGCTAATCAATCTGTATATTGAGCAGGCAGTGAAGGAAACAAAAGAAAAATTCAGAGTAAGTATTAAAATCAAAGGAGAAGAAATAAAAACTTTGAGGTTCACCGATGACATTGTAATTCTGTCAGAGACAGCAAAGGACTTGGAAGAGCAGTTGAACGGAATGGACAGTGTCTTGAAAGGAGGATATAAGATGAACATCAACAAAAGCAAAACCAGGATAATGGAATGTAGTCAAATTAAATCGGGTGATGCTGAGGGAATTAGATTAGGAAATGAGACACTTACAAAGTAGTAAAGGAGTTTTGCTATTTAGGGAGTAAAATAACTGATGATGGTCGAAGTAGAGAGGATATAAAATGTAGACTGGCAATGGCAAGGAAATCGTTTCTGAAGAAGAGAAATTCGTTAACATCGAGTATAGATTTAAGTGTCAGGAAGTCGTTTCTGAAAGTATTTGTATGGAGTGTAGCCATGTATGGAAGTGAAACATGGACGATACATAGTGTGGACAAGAAGAGAATAGAAGCTTTCGAAATGTGGTGAATGCTGAAGATAAGGTGGGTAGATCACGTAACTAATGAGGAGGTATTGAATAGGATTGGGGAGGAGAGAAGTTTGTGGCACAACTTGACTAGAAGAAGGGATCGGTTGGTAGGACATGTTCTGAGGCATCAAGGGATCACCAATTTAGTATTGGAGGGCAGCGCAGAGGGTAAAAATCGTAGAGGGAGACCAAGAGATGAATACACTAAGCAGATTAAGAAGGACATTGGATGCAGTAAGTACTGGAAGATGAAGAAGCTTGCACAGGATAGAGTAGCATGGAGAGCTGTATCAAACCAGTCTCAGAACTGAAGACCACAACAACAACACATCAAAAACCTTCAAGGAACTTCCTTTCCACATGAAAATGCGCTCTGAACACGGCTCAACAGGTTCATCGCTTCAAAAAAAAGTTCGTTGCAAGCCAGTTCCTAACCAATACAGCACAGAATGACACTTTTAATAGAGATACAGCTGCAGACATAAACAAGCTTGCTAAAGAATTTCGACTAAATTATACACCTGTGACAGAAACAAGTTACACTATGAACTTCCTGGCAGATTAAAACTGTGTGCCATACCGAGACTTGAACTGCGGACCTTTGCCTTTCGCGGGCAAGTGCTCTACCAACTAAGCTACCCAAGCACGACTCACGCCCCGTCCTCAAAAATGGCTCTGAGCACTATGGGTCTTAACTTCTGAGGTCATCAGTCCCCTAGAATTTAGAACGACTTAAACCTAACTAACCTAAGTACATCACACACATCCATGCCCGAGGTAGGATTCGAACCTACGACCATAGCGGTCACGCGGTTCCAGACTGTAGCGTCTAGAACCGCTCGGCCTCTTCAGCCAGCCCCCGTCCTTACAGCTTTACTTCTGCCAGTACCTCGTCTCCTACTTTCCAAACTTTACAGAAGCTCTTCTGCAAAGTTCGCAGGAGAGCTTCTGTAAAGTTTGGAAAGTAGGAGACGAGGTACTGGCAGAAGTAAAGCTGTGAGGACGGGGCGTGAGTCGTGCTTGGGTAGCTCAGTTAGTGGAGCACTTGCCCGTGAAAAGCAAAGGTCCCGAGTTCGTGTCTTGGTCGGGCACACAGTTTTAATCTGCCATGAAGTTTCGTATCAGCGCACACTCCGCTGCAGAGTGAAAATCTCATTCTGGAAGTTACACTATATTAGTCTTACAAACAGTGAAACTGCAGTACTTTCCTCAATCAAACGTATGACAAGTGTAATACCTAATACCCAACTCAACAGGCATGACAAATGAGAGCTAAATCCTAGTATTACTTTATTTAATAGTATACTTGTCTCTGTGAACTTCAATAGGAACAAATGCATGACAGCTTTTAATACTGCAGCTGAGACATGAAAAGGTTCCTCTGAGTTTTCCACAATTAATAAAAAATATGACAAATCTCTGAAAGGACAAAGCTCACATCACCTGATATCTGTGAAAAGAAACAAGTGCCACTGCCAAGAAATCTGACCAATACACACTAAATTTATTGATATTTTCTTTGTACAGAGCTATCAAAATTATGGCTTTTTCAAACACCAGAAACAACAGTGCTACAAAAATTACACTTGCAAAATATGTTACACACTAAAACTGTTGCATCTTGTATCCCCTTTATAATTTATTACTTTACAGCTGTTACACTACTGCATCATATCACAAGCAGTGTCATAAAATTCACTGAATGAATATAAATTTTTTTTCTATCACACAAGATTTTAATTTTGTATAAAACCAACCCTCTTGCATGTCCTTCAAGAATTTGATGAACCAAATCAAACCACTGATGTACATGCTATGATCTGTCCTTTTTAATTTTGTTCTGTGCTGGAAGTAGTTACATTTTGTCCTGGTATTGTGACCATATACTTCACTGCACTTGATAACATCAGTTAACTGATTCAAAAATGTAAGTACACTAGTTTAAATAAATACAACAAAGACACTCCCGTGCAAAATTATGCACAGGAATGACTTTTGCTCAATGTGTCATTGCCATGTAACATAGCTCAATGAAACTTGGACCATATATATAGAAGACAACTGACAGAAATATGCAATGAGACAAATAGAAATAACCATTTTATTCAAAAATAATAATTACACTGAAGTCACTGTGATTTATGATGGTCCCCTGGACATTACAAAAGACAGAACATGGTTCTTAATATGGTCTTTGACCACCACAGACAGCAATGTGTGCTTTGCAATAAGCTGCGTAGGGGTCTCAATGTTGGTAAGGAGTTCTTGTGGTAGGATGTAGACTGAACATTTAAAAAATATGGTAAATCATGGGCATCTTTCATAAATTATATTTTAGTTTCTGTTGTTGCATTCAGCAGTGAAAATGAGTTTTACCGTTTGGCTGTGAGGATTGTTCATATAATAATAAAAAAGACTCGGGTAGTCACTGAAACAGATGATACCTTACAGAGACAGGATAAAAAACTGGTAAGTAGAGACGATTGACAGCAGCTTCTGTAAGGAGTGCAATCGGCTGGCATTTGATGAAAGAGTGCACAAAACCACTGTACCTGGTGAATTAGTTTATGCAGATGTTTGCTGACCAATAAAGAAATTTATTTGCAGGCTTACTGATACTTTGATGTTCTTAGAGACAATTTTTCCAGTTTCAAGGTAAAGTAGCTTTTGCAACACAAAGATCAAATTAAAAGTTACCAATGTTTATTAAAATGACAGATTCAAGCTGAAGTCACTGTCAGAGAATTAAGATGGTGGCGAGTGTAGCGGGACTTTGAATTTCGCCGCGCTACACTCGTTCCCTCAGATATAAATTATACCGTCGCAGTGGTATGAGCGCTCGACGGCAGAGAAAATACTAAAATTGTAACTCTTTTTTTTTCCCTATCCGTCTATTGTCTCTCGAGAGCGGAAGCTTAATGCAGACGTAAAAAACTTATTAGCTAGTCTTGATATGATTAAAACGAAAAAACTTATTAATGTGTAGACATATTGTGGATGTTGTTATGAAATTCGTAGGATGGAAGTAGTAACGTAAAATAAATTGCATTCAGTATCAAGATGATTCTGAGTTTTATAAATTAGTGACTCCTAGACGGCTGCAAGATTTCGGAGCAGACTTTTCACGCAGAAATGAAGTAGGAGATTTTTGAAGACCTGGACACCGCACGAAAGAAGACATGTTAACTTGGTAAAGGATGAACTCTTATCTATGCCATTTCCCCCTGTCAGTTACATTTTCAAATAATTTTTGTAGTGGAAATTGGTTTGACTTTTGCTCAGAAACACTACAAGGACCACCCCAAACAATAGCTTTTCTGAATCACGAAGTCCGATAACTATTCTGTAATACGAAGTCCAATTTGCATTTCATTCTTTCACTTTTTTTCACGGTCATTAACGATTTTATAACCCCCTTTTTATTCACCTTTTCTTCCCATATTTTCAACCTTTTCTTTTCTTCTCTTTTTCTTTTTTATTAACCACTACATGAGGAGTCCCATAATAAAGATATAAATAAATTTGCTTACTCAGTTGGGCTATAACATCCAACTACTACACTGTACACTATATAGCAGAATGGAACTGGTGAGTGCAAAATGTGATCCTATGTGAGATGGCACATTCTTGGCTTTGCTGTGCCAAACGTCTACCACACGCATTGTGGGGTGAGGCAGTTTCGGATGCAACACACACACTGAATCAGACTGGTCCTACAAAAATTAAAGGTAATGTTCCAATTGCTCTAACCTCTCCTGAAGAGCATCAACAGATTAAAGATATATGAGGTTTGGTGTTAAATCTTGAGAAGGATTTGTTGTTGGTTATGATAATTATGAGTAACATTTTCTATTTTCCTGAAATGAATTGTATCTGCATATGCAAAGGTGTAGCCCGCAGCTCGTGGTCGTGTGGTAGCGTTCTTGCTTCCCAAGCCCGGGTTCCCGGGTTCGATTCCCGGCGGGGTCAGAGATTTTCTCTGCCTCGTGATGGCTGGGTGTTGTGTGATGTCCTTAGGTTAGTTAGGTTTAAGTAGTTCTAAGTTCTAGGGGACTGATGACCATAGATGTTAAGTCCCATAGTGCTCAGAGCCATTGCAAAGGTGTAAAATCAATTGTAAGCAATTACAGGGTTGTCAGTATATCAGAGATGGGTGAAAAGGAAGCAGTTATAGAAACTGAATGTGAAAAATGTTGATTTTTAAGAGGATAGTCAACAAGACTGTATGAACTACAATGCAGTTGTAAGTAACAAAAAGATTAGCAACCATTTGTATGAGAAAGTGGGACAAGTTGAGAGCAACTAAGAAGCAAGGACTGAAGACAAGGCATACCACAATTTATGTGAACAGCGAAATTAGAAGAAACCCTAATGTTCCTGTGAAGTTTCAGCCAAACAACCAAGGATGGTGCTTCATCGCGAGATAACAAGAATTACAAAGAAGCCGTGCAGACAGAAAAATCTGAAGAATGGAAGAAAGCGATGGAGGAAGAACTGAATTCTGTGGGGGGGAAAAAAACATGGAAACTAGTTTACAACACTAAAACAAATACTGATTGAAAATTAATGGGTTTTGCTAGAAAATTAAATGCAGTTAACGAAGTGGTTTGATGTAAAGCTCCACAGGTGGCAAATAGATAAAATCAATGATTAGGAATAGATTATGTTTATACATTTAGCCCTGTAGCAAGATTTGAGAGGATGAGAGTCATGTCGAGTGCTGCAGTTCAACATGACTGGTGTCTAAGACAATTTGTTGTAAGAACAGTATTTCTCAATGGTATTTCGAAGGAGGAAATTTACATGTATCAACCAGAGTGCTACGATGGTTGTACCGGACTTGTATGTCAATTCCTGGAGTCTGTATGATTTGAAGTAAGCCTCAAAATGCAGTTTATAGGATAGCTGTTCAGATCCAGGTATGTCCCATAGTAAAACCCTGGTACTGATGTTTTTAATGTTAATGGTGGAATGGGTATGGGCTCTACTGACACAAAAACTAAATTAATGGAACAATTGGGTGAATTTTTTTAGATCACCACTGAAAATATTGATTACTTCCTGGGCTTACAAACCAAGAAATCTGACAGCTGGATTTAAATAAATCATACAAAGAAAATTTTAGAAAAACATCTTTACCAACTGAAACAGGCTGGATACCGGGAGGGTCATCTCCTTTTAATAATGCTGTATTCTATTGAGAAATAGTTGAAAATTTGATGTTTTTAACAGAAGGTACAAGAACAGATTTATCAATGCTGTTAAACATGCTTCTGGAGTTACAAGACTCACCAACAAAGGCACATTTTGCATTGCTGGAACAAATTCTTAGAAATCTTATTTTTAACAATCACAGATGGCATTAAGCTTCAGAAGAGTGAAGACAGTAGTACTGAAGCATATAGTGAGGCTGTTCAGGGTGGGAACAAACATACAAGGATCAACAAGTAGCGTCCTACCCAAGTTTCAAGGAAGTCCAATTGTGCTGAAGAGTAAATTATAGCAGTGTGTTGCTCCTTCTTCAATGGAGGCAGAATGTGTGGCTGCAGGGGAAGCCTCTAAATCACCTGTTTGGTTGGATAACTTTTAAAAGGAACTGCAGCTGATGATACGTCCTCAGTTCCCATTCACAAATAGAAACAGTAACCAAAGCATTACCAAATTTGTTAATGGATCAGGATTTTATAAATGATCACAACACATACAGACACAATATCATTATATTAGTCAACTAGTTGATGAAGGGAAGCTTTAGAGTGAACTGCACACCAACCAGCAGACATTATGATCACAGGATTAGCATAATAAACACTGAAAAAACTGTAGCTATGGATATACACACAGCACAAACAAAAAATCTGATGAAGATACTGGCAGAAGTAAAGCTGTGAGTACCGGGCGTGAGTCGTGCTTCGGTAGCTCAGTTGGTAGAGCACTTGCCCGCGAAAGGCAAAGGTCCCGAGTTCGAGTCGCGGTTGGGCACACAGTTTTAATCTGCCAGGAAGTTTCATATCAGCGCACACTCTGCTGCAGAGCGAAAACCTCATTCTGGAAACATCCCCCAGGCTGTGGCTAAGCCATGTCTCCGCAATATCCTTTCTTTCAGGAGTGCTAGTTCTGCAAGTTTCGCAGGAGAGCTTCTGTAAAGTTTGGAATGTAGGAGACGAGATACTGGCAGAAGTAAAGCTGTGAGTACCGGGCGTGAGTCGTGCTTTGGTAGCTCAGTTGGTAGAGCACTTGCCCGCGAAAGGCAAAGGTCCCGAGTTCGAGTCTCGGTCGGGCACACAGTTTTAATCTGCCAGGAAGTTTCATATCAGCGCACACTCCGCTGCAGAGTGAAAATCTCATTCTGGAAAAAATCTGATATCACCCAATCTAGAGCTACACAGACAGACAATTGCCAAAACAGCCCGTACCAAATTTCTTGGACTTCATCTACAAGACAACTTGTAATGAAAAGCACATATTGAGCAAATGAACAAAAAATTAAGTACTTCTTGTTTTGTGCTGCATACATTAAAAAATTGTACCAGCTACAACACCCTTCAGTGTGTATATTATGCAGTTGTACACTCTCACCTCCGGTATGGGGTTATGTTCTGGGGAAATTCTGGAGATGCCATCAAAACATTCAATATTAAAAAAAAAATTATAAGAATAATGAAAGGGGTAGATAATCGCAAATCATGTAGACCATTGTTTCAAAAAAGGATGATCCTGCCACTTCCTTGAATATATATACTTGAAAATATAATGTATTTAAAGCAAAACTTACACACAAAAAGACCACTCATCACTCAAAATCACACAATACACAGCTATGATACGAGACAAAAATTGGATGTACATGTTCAAAGCACCAACACAAAGTTATTTCAAAACAGCCTTATCCATCCTAGTATCAAACTATACAATGCCTTACCAGATACCATTAAACACATACAATACATTGGTCACTTCAAATCTAAACTGAAGTCGTACTTGGTTGATCACTTAAATGAATACCTACAAAACTAAATTTTTGTGTGTTTACCCAATGTAGTCTCATTCAGAAGAACATTTGTATTTTATCTCTCTGTATATAGCGTAACAACATTTATTTAAGTATTCATCATTAATTGATATATTAATGTGTGTTGTTATGTACAAAGGTATATTATATGTAAAACTGTTAATTTAACAAAAAAATCCAAATATCTCTTGCCCATTGTGCAGCTGTAGATGAAATGGATCAATAAATCAATCAAACTTGCAAAGGTATGGATAACGACGGGACTTGGTATTGTGATACGTTGTGGAAGAATGTGAAAGTACTTGCATTTTCTGTGTTATTATATGTCTAGTATTATTTTCAAGTTATAACTTGACATCACAGATACTCTTAGTTGATTCTGCTTTGGTTGGTCGATGGACTTTTTAGGTAAAGTGCACTTGTGGTGTACCATGCTCTTCTGCTGCAGCTCCTGTTAATGACTTGTTTCCATCAGTCATAGTCAGTCGAGTGACAGTGTATGGTTCCTAATAAGAATAAATAAAACTAACAATTACCTTTGGCAGAATAAATGAATTGTTTTGTTTTCAATATTGACACTTGGAAGTACACTAGATGTGCTGGTGGACTGGCTAGTAGTGTAGCATGAGCCCTAGATTAGGTTAGAATGTGAGAAAAATACCAATGGTGTTTTACCGTAATACAACAAAATACCAGTAAACTTTATTTAATAACTGCAGGATAATTATGAAAGAGCATTCTGATTGGCTAGAGAACTTTTTACTAGACAGGGTATCTTTGTACAACTTACTTCTTTTGTTTCAAATGGCTGCTGCTCCATCTACCTGCATTATTTTGTACGAAAAGAAACAGCTTTATTACCTCTGTGTTTTATTGTTAGTATTTCAGTTCTATTCCTCCTGCTTACAATCTCTCAAGCTTGTGATATGCTTGAAATGCACCGGCTGTGAAGAGAGCTTCTGGAAACAGTGATTTAAGTTGAACAATGCCAGGTATACAAATATATTGATATTTCAAAGTAAACCTGTAATACTGAATAACATAATTTGTTTTTACTTCTTATTAGCACTTGATTTACTTCTGGCATTATCTAAATTGACCCAGAGCGTTAGATACAGGAAAAATACTATGTTTTTTTAAGACTAGTCTAAAGTTACCCCAAATACCAGTGTAACTTTGTACCAGTATTAAAACAGAAATTTCACTCTAATAGGTGACAGTGTGCATTTTCAGCTTCCTAAGCACTCAATTGATACAGATACACTATGTTACAACATCTATTGTGATGTGCAACTCATCTTTTGTCTATTATTTTCAAAATACAGAGAACAGTGATACAAAATTATTCCAACTGACTGTACCAACAGACGACTTGTGCTTCGTCTTTCACTTCCCATCATTCATCCTGCCAACCATTACCAACAGCAGCATGCAATGGAAATAACCCTGTACACTGAACGTGTACTTTTATTGGCTTTTCAATACTGTATAACTTTTGAGGTTTAAAATATATGTTTCATTTTAACAGTGGCTTATGGTATTTTACCAACAAAAACAGGTCACTCTCAGTGTGATCTCTATTGCTAAAGCCAAGAGGGGGTTTGTAACATCTAAGTAGACTTGACCATCTGTTTCATTTGGCAATTAATTACTGGAGTTTATATTAACTTGACATCTGCACAGAAGAAAAATCTTTAGTCCCAAAAGTTCTCTCTTAACTATCCCGAGGCGTTACTCATTAATAAACGTCACAAAATGTTTGTACATATCGTGAATGGTCAAACTTTAATACATTTATTCCCAATTTTCTTGCATTATTTATTTTTCAGTTACAATACATGTTTCCCACACTTGTGTAAATATTGTGTGCTCAGTACCGCTACGAAAACGTCTAACAAAAATTTAGCAAATCCGGTACATGTGGGCCAGTAAAACAAAGCAACTGCTAATTTAGAAAGTGGATAACTTTCCTGTACTGATGGGACACGAAACACGTAGATTTGAAAAATACGGTTACATAGCAGGGCGCACTAGAAAACATAGTGGCAGATTTTGAGCCAACTGAGGTCGAGGAATCGAGAGGGAGGAAAAAAAAAAGAAAAAAAAAATCACAAATTGCTAACTCCATATGGGCAAGCAATTATTACACTGTTTCTTCAAAACTTGGATTTGTATGCATTTCTTAGCTCAAAAACTTCTTTTTCACTGTTTTTTTGTCTCGATTTTAATTTAATAAGAACAACGCTACAGCGATAGTAGTTGCTCATAATTTTTTGCGTGATATTGCAAACTTCCATTTGCCTATCTCATGAAGCGACTCTCTTAGAAATCTGAAAACAATACTGGAAGACTTGCAGAAAGTTCCTAAAATTAACTTGGCGTTGCGACTAGCGGGCGTTAACTTCCGCAACTTTAGGCGACTGCGTCTCTATGGCAACGACCTTGTTGTCGCAACCGACAGGCATCTGTCTTCGCCTGCAGCGGCGGAAAGCTGGCAGCAGCGCTGTTACCTGTCACGGACGCGCAGTCGAGTTCCATTGGAAATCAATTCCTGGTGGACACGCCTTAAGCTGCAGATATTATCGCAATAAAGGCAACGACTTGCATGTTGATAGAAAAACTTGAGCCTAGTACAAATGTGGGTACACCACTGAAGCCTAAAGGTGTTTTAAGGCACTCTCATCGGACATAAAAATCTTACCAGCGTAATGCCACAATTTAAAAGTAAATTGAAGGTTATCTTCTGGGAAACTCTTTTTACTCTCTTAATGGATTCTACAATGTAAACATTTCTAATTTAAATATGATGCATTGTACTTGAAATATTTACTATTACCACGTTGTAATGCAACACGATAACCTGCGTCATCACGGAAATTTGTTACAGCAAATTATTAACTTGTAATGTGGAATAATTATGGTTTATTATTTGACTGTTTTATACCTCTGTTCTGTACAGAATGCCTTAGATTAAAATTATTAGCATACTACAATTTGCGTCTATTACAATGTATAAGTACTGTTCTCATATATAACTCGTTCCATTTCCATGCAATTCTCTTGTATACTGGAGCAACGTAACACGAATAAATAAATAAAATGGCTTCTACGACAGGCAAAACATTTAAATAAAATTTTCGGGAATAGTTTTAGAGCGTAATAACCGACACCAGACTAGTTTTTATCACACTGGCATCGATGCCGAAAATTTGACAACGTAAATGTACCATCGCCACGTCTGAAGTGTATTAAAAACAAGGACACTAATGAATAAGTGTTTACCTTTCTATAGCGATGAATGTTGCTGAAAAAAGCGTCCGTATAACGGCAGGATGCGCCGCCTACAATCTCCAACTCGAGTCACAATTCGCAACTACGACGCAGAATGGAAGTTACTGGATGTAATCACCCTGCCAGTGCTGCCAGTAGCTGCATGGTTGGCGATACCAAGTGTACAGGGCAAGTGTTCGAGAGAACAAGTGATGTGGTAGTAGTAGTAGTAGTAGTAGTAGTAGTAGTAGTAGTTTATTCATCCAGAGACAATTTACATTGCATGGATTTCGTCAAAAAATACATAGTATATATATATATACACACACATATAGGGTGAACAATACTATTCAAAATACATATGTGCATAGTGGACTACATAACATCAGACCACATTGAAATAGCATGTACAACTTTGATTATTTACATTGATGTATGAGAAAGACTTTTTACATGGAATACACAGTTGACATTTAGATATAACACATACAATTCTAGCACTTTTGTACATATTATTTATTTAGATCATAGCAACAGTCAGATAAAAATTACTATTGGCACAGAGTACATCACTATAATTGTTTAGTATGAAGCTATTCCAGGTATTCTTTTACACTATAATAGCAGTTGGTCATTAAAAATATGAATACTGCTTCTTTAAATGAAGACAATTTTTTTATTTCTTTTATCTTTACCGGTAGTTTGTTATACAATCTGCTTCCTTGTATGTTTGTTTGTTTCTGCGCCAAAGCCTTGTTAACTCTTTTTATATGAATGTCATTGCACTTTCTTGTGTTGTAAGTATGTAGATCCGAGTTGGATTGGAAATTGTTAATATTTCGTTTTACATTAATTACGCTTTTCTGTATATAGAGGCATGGTAGGGGTAGAATATTCAGCTGTTTAAATAATTGCTTTGAAGGAGTTAGCCTTGAACTGTTGGTAATTATTCTAACAGCTCGTTTTTGTAGAGTGAAGATGGTTTTGAGATTTTTCTTACTATGACCCCAGAAGATGAGGCCATAGGTAATAGCAGAATGTATATAAGCAAAGTAAACAGCTCTGCTACATTCCCTACTACATACAAAGCTAATAACGCGTAAAGCAAAGCAAGCAGAGCTTAACTTATGTCAGTTACTACAATGTTTGTGTCATCCGCAAACAGGGTTATATGAGTACCATTTACTGGAATCTTGATATCATTTATGTAAAGAAGAAATAAGAGAGGTCCTAGAACACTCCCCTGTGGTACCCCTATTGGCACAGTCTGAATATCCGATCTGTAAACAATACTTTGGTTTTTACTGTTTGTTGTTGCAATTTCTACTACCTGTTTCCTATTATGGAGATATGACTGAAACCACTTTTTAGCTACTCCTCGTATACCGACATATTCTACGAGGGTTATTCCAAAAGTAAGGTCCGATTGATTGCCAAATTGAAACCACAGTGAACATCAGAAATGTTTTACTTGTAACAATTAGCTACACCTTTCAGCTACTTCTCTACGCAGTCGCCGTTCTGACTTAGACTTTTGTCATAGCGTTGTACCAACTTTTCAATAGCCTCATCATAGAAGGCAGCCGCCAGTGCTTTCCGCCAATTCTCCACGCTGGCCTACACCTCGTTGTCTGTGTCAAAATGTTGTCTTCAAAGACAGCGGTTCATGTGACCAGAGATGAAACTCAGGGGGAGACAATTGCGGACTGTATTGTGGGTAATCTAACATTTCCATTTGAAAACGATGCAGGAGCATCTTCATTGCCCCTGTAGAATGCGGCTAAGAATTGTCGTGAAGACGAAACAGCACGACAGTTATGTAATGTTGGCTGCATAGCTTCAGGCGAAATTTCTCACCAGGCCCTCGTACTTGGCGGCAGACACTATTTTCTAGACATCTTTACGCACTCACTGCGAGCTCAGAAATGAGAAGAGCGACGTGATGCTAACTGGGGTTATACTAGAGACACTACCCAACACATCTGTGCAAAGCTTTATCGGATTTTCATAGTCGTTTCCATTTCGCGACCGATCGGACCTTACTTTTGGAATAACCCTCGTAATTTGTCTAGCAGGATATGATGTTGGACAGTATCGAATGCCTTTGAGAGGTCAAAATTTATTCCTATTGTACTGTTGTTCTTATCTACCCCCGTTACAATATTTTCAATGAATTGGGTGATGGCTGACTCTGTACTCATTCCTCTGCGAAAGCCGTGTTGGTTTACAGACAATAGATTGAATTTCTCGAGGTAATTTGTAATTCTGTTTTTCATGACTGTCTCTATTACTTTTGAAAATACCGATAATAAAGCTATTGGTCTATAGTTTCCCACTTCATGTATATTGCCCTTTTTATACAATGGTTTTACTTTTGCAATTTTTAATCGTTGTGGAAAGACACCTTCTGAAAATGATATGTTTATGATGTGTGAGAGTGGGTCTGATATGACACTAGCACATCTCATCATGACTGAGCAAGGTATCTCGTCAATCCCTGAGGACATTTTATTCTTCATTGTTTTTATTATTCGATTAACTTCCAATTTGTTTGTGGGAGGTAACAATAATGAATTAACACTTTGTTCTTCTGGGATTGATGTTCTACTAATCTTAGAACAATTTTTATGCAGATTGATGGGACTATTTATGAAGTAGTCATTAATGTAATTTGCTAGAGTACGATTTCTGACTAGCACACCTTGATCATCTTTTAAAACAAAGTCCTCTGGATTTCTAATATTTTTGCTTGTGCCTATTTCTTTTTTTACTTCATTCCATATAGCTTTTGATTTGTTTGCTGACCCAGCAATTACACTGTCATTGTGCATTGTCTTGGCTTTTTTGATCACCTTCCTGTAAATTTTCTTGTATGTCTTAACATAATCTGTGAAGTGTTCATCTTTGTTATCTTTTTTGAGTTGACTGATATGTTTTAGTGTTTGACTAGATACTCTGATAGCAGGTGTTATCCACTGGCTTGTGTTCCTAGGCATGACATTGATCTTTGTGAGCTTTTTTGGGAAGCACATCTCAAATAGGGACATGAATGTACTAGAAAAAGCATTGAAAGATTCCTCGGTTGTTGTTTGTGCAAAGACATCTTCCCAGGTTTCATTAGCTAACAACTGGATGAAACTATTTACTTTTTCTGTATAGAAGTGCCTTTTGTATCCCCACTTATAATTTACTGCCTTGGGGATAGAGTAATTTATGTATGTTAATAGTGTATTGTGATCCGAAAGACCTAAGTTTACGTTTAGTGTCTCAGTGATACCATTCTCCATATTTGAGAAAATATTGTCTATAAGAGAAGATGACAGTTCTGTTATTCTGGTGGCATCTGTAAAGAGTGGTTTCATGTGGAAGCTGCTGAGTATACTCAAAAGCTGTCTTTTTTCATCACTTTCAATTAACAAGTTAATATTAAAATCTCCACATAAAAATAATTTCACTTCATTACTATAAAAGGTGTTTAATGCTGCTTCTATTTTTTTGAAGAATATGTTTTTGTCACCCAGTGGAGATCTATATACTGTAATGACAACTAGTTTTTCACTCTTCTCCTCAGTTTTTAACTCTATGGCACATGATTCAAAATGTTTTTCTATATTTAGATGGTCCAATTCTGTTTTCACTTTGAACTGCAGTCCTACTCTAGAGTAAATGCATACCCCACCATTTTTAAAAACACTTCGGCAATAATGTGTTGCTAAATTAAACTTGCTTATATTTATGAGACTTAATTCACTAGCCTTGCTCCAGTGTTCAGATAAACAAATACAAGAGACATCAGCAAGACTATTTAAAGCTACTTCTAGATCTAGTACTTTGTTTCTGAGGCACTGAATATTCTGACTCATTATCCTGACTGTTTTGCAAGTATTTTTTGTTTTGTCATTACCTGGTAATGTGCTGCTTTTTCCATAGTATTTGTGACTTATCTGCAAATTTTCATGCTGATTTGTCACAATCTTTTCCATTTCTTTGTCTGAAGCCATAAAAAATCCTTATTTAATGATGTAGATTTACCTTGTCTTTGACTCCTCCTTAGGCAGTGTTGTGTTGCTGCAACTGTTGTTGATGGTTTTGTTGCTGCTGCTACTGTTGTTGTTGGTTCAGTTGCTGCTGCTGTTGTTGCTTAATCACGGATCTGCTGTGTGATCCGATTAGGAAAATTATCTGTAACAGGATACGTCCAGTAACGATAGAGGTAAGACTTGAGTAGTGTTGTTCTTAATGAGACTGGAGTGGCAAAGATCGATCGCGTAATCTACGCAGTGGGGTGGGAATTATTAAGTGTTTACACTCAACAACCATTGGGAAATTTTCTCGATCCCTTCAATAACGATGTTTTGCCGAACGGACCTTGCTGGCTGAAAAAAAAAGCCTATTGGGTTGGTGCATAAGTTTGTTGGGTTTTTCCATAACCTCAATAAACACAACAGATACACATAACAGAAACTTTAGCCATCAATAATATATTCTCATTGACTATTTACAACAGTCTGCCAAGCTGGGATTTTATTTATTTATTTATTTATTTATTCTTTGCCCATGGACTCCAGCTGAAAATCCAGCTGAGAGTATTGGGTGTGTCATACAATAGCCTATTAACATCAAACTTGATTTCAATATATATATAAATGAAACAAATGATTAAACAGAAATAGTCCATAATCATACAAAGGTTTTACATGTTTCACATTATACGTACACACAAATCAAAAAAACATACAGAAATGATAATTTTTACAGGTACATTTCAGTAATGATATATTTAAACACCATCTTAGTATTCACTCAAACTGTATATACATTTCTCTGTGAGATATAGTTTCAAATGATTTTTAAAACATTTTAGATCTGTTTCTTTTTTAATGATTTTGGGGAGTTTATTAAAAGCCTTTTGCCTGCTTCTTCTGGGGCAGTCATAGACAGTTTTAGATTTCTGTTTATCATGTAGTAATTTTCATTTCCTCTTGTACCGTGTTTGTGTACATCTTTATTTAGGAGGTGTTTATCACTTGACCTTACCACCATTATGCTTTGGTATATATACAGTGAATATACTGTCATAATATTATAGTGTACAAAAGCTTGCCTACAGGTCTGTCTTGGTGGTATTTTTGCAATGCATCTCACTGCCCTTTTCTGAATTGTGAATATTCTTTTTAGGTAGCCAGCTTGTGCATTTCCCCATATATGAACTGAATAAGACAAATGTGGGAAGACAAGTCCATAATACATTGATCTGAGGACTTTATCATCCACAGTGTTAGCTGTTTTATGCATGATGAAGATCTGTTTGTTTATCTTTTTACACAGTGCATCTATGTGCTCCCCCCATGCCAAATGTTTGGCTATTATAGTTCCTAGAAAATTTGTGCTGGTTACTTCTTTAATAGTCTTTCCATTTATATTAACATTTATATTATAATTTTCACTATGCTTGGTCTGAAGTACTACATTCATTGTTTTAGACTGATTCATAAACAGGTTGTTTTGTGTTAAATATTTATTTGCATTTTCAATAGTCAGGAGTGCTTCCTTCTCAAGCTCCTCCTTTGTGTCAGCTGTGCAAATGATTGTTGTGTCATCAGCATACATTATAAGTTTCTGATTTATATAGCTAGGGAAGTCATTTACGTAGAGTATAAATAGTATTGGCCCAAGCACAGACCCTTGCGGCACACCGTGTTTAACTGTTTGTAATTCTGATACGTAGTTTGTTATATTTCCCCCACTAGTATGTCTGATTTCTGTGCATTGTTTCCTATTTGTAATGTATGATTTAAGTATGTCATATTATTTTCCTCTAATTCCATACTGATATAATGTCATCATTAATTTTGAGTGGTTCACACAATCAAATGCCTTAGATAGGTCCATAAAAATCCCACAAGTCTTTTTGTTGCCTGTCAAGTAAATTAAGAATGTGCTCAATTATATCTGTTGATGCTGTTTTTGTTGACTTCCCTTCTCTGAAACCATGTTGTGATGAATGCAGTATACTGTACTTTGTTATAAAACTTACAATTCTATTCTTTATTATCATTTCATAGATTTTAGCAAATGTTGAGATCAATGATATTGACCTGTAATTTCCTAATTCATCCCTGTTCCCTTTCTTAAATATTGGCTTCACTTTACTTACTTTCAGTGAATCTGGAAATATACCTTCTTCTATCGCAGCATTCAGCATGTGTGTCAATGGTTTTAATATACATTCTCTGCATTCCTTTATGAGATGTGATGTGACACCATCCAAGCCAGAAGAGTGTTTAATTTTAAGTTGTTTTATTAGGTTTGACACTTCTGCATCTGTTGTAGGTATGAAAACCATAGTATGATTTGTATGTGGGGGGTTTAACAATTTACTTACTGCATTTGTTTTATTTTGACTTATTAATTCGTCTGCTACAGTAATATAATATCTGTTAAAAGTATTGGCTACTTCTAGAGGGTTTGCGTTGCTTTTCCCAATCGTCAGTGGGCAGATGTCCTCTGCCCGATTTGTTACTTTTCCTCTCTCTCCATTAATGAACGACCATAAACCTTTTGAGGAGTTCTTTCCCTTATCTATAGACATCCTGATGAATGATGCTTTAGTTTCTCTGATAAAACTACAGTACTCTTTCTTTTTTATTTTATACAGTGTGTTGTAGGCCTCACTATTTTTTTTGTTTGGAGAGGTCATAATACACTCTCAGATTATTTCTGGCATGGATTACTTCTCCAGTCAGCCAGCTTTTCTTTTTTTGTTGCTGTTTGACAAGCCTTTTACTAACAGGCCTGACTGTAGAAATCAACTGATTTTGAGGTGAAGAACTCGTTGAGCCATGTTCAGAGTGCGTTTTCATATGGCAAGGAACTTCTTTGAAGGCTGTTCAATAGAGTGGAGAAAGGGTGCAAATCTGATGGCACAACTTAAAGTGATAAGGTGAGTGCGATGTGACTTCCCAACTCAGCTCTTGTGGAAAGTTCTTTCTCAGTCTAGCAAACAGTGGGTGGGCATTTCGTGGAGTAGCATCACTTCACGCAGCCTTCCTGTCGTCGTTCTTGGACTACGTCTGCAAGACATCTCGGTTGCTGACAATCTACATCTACATCTACATTGATACTCTGCAAGCCACCCAACGGTGTGTGGCGGAGGGCACTTTACGTGCCACTGTCATTACCTCCCTTTCCTGTTCCAGTCGCGTATGGTTCGCGGGAAGAACGACTGTCTGAAAGCCTCCGTGCGCGCTCTAATCTCTCTAATTTTACATTCGTGATCTCCTCGGGAAGTATAAGTAGGGGGAAGCAATATATTCGATACCTCATCCAGAAACGCACCCTCTCGAAACCTGGCGAGCAAGCTACACCGCGATGCAGAGCGCCTCTCTTGCAGAGTCTGCCACTTGAGTTTATTAAACATCTCCGTAACGCTATCACGGTTACCAAATAACCCAGTGACGAAACGCGCCGCTCTTCTTTGGATCTTCTCTATCTCCTCCGTCAACCCAACCTGGTACGGATCCCACACTGATGAGCAATACTCAAGTATAGGTCGAACGAGTGTTTTGTAAGGCACCTCCTTTGTTGATGGACTACATTTTCTAAGCACTCTCCCAATGAATCTCAACCTGGTACCCGCCTTACCAACAATTAGTTTTATATGATCATTCCACTTCAAATCGTTCCGTACGCATACTCCCAGATATTTTACAGAAGTAACTGCTACCAGTGTTTGTTCCGCTATCATATAATCATACAATAAAGGATCCTTCTTTCTATGTATTCGCAATACATTACATTTGTCTATGTTAAGGGTCAGTTGCCATTCCCTGCACCAAGTGTCTATCCGCTGCAGATCTTCCTGTATTTCGCTACAATTTTCTAATGCAGCAACTTCTCTGTATACTACAGCATCATCCGCGAAAAGCCGCATGGAACTTCCGACACTATCTACTAAGTCGTTTATATATATTGTGAAAAGCAATGGTCCCATAACACTCCCCTGTGGCACGCCAGAGGTTACTTTAACGTCTGTAGACGTCTCTCCATTGATAACAACATGCTGTGTTCTGTTTGCTAAAAACTCTTCAATCCAGCCACACAGCTGGTCTGATATTCCGTAGGCTCTTACTTTGTTTATCAGGCGACAGTGCGGAACTGTATCGAACGCCTTCCGGAAGTCAAGAAAAATGTCAGCAATGATGGTTACACCTTGGGGAATCAATTTGTTGTACACCACACTGCTGTTCTACAACATGCAGAACATTCTCTCTTATGGATAGGTGCAGATCTTCCTGTGAGGACCTGCTGCTATGTTTGGACTGAACCATACCTTTTTACTCCTTCCGTTAGCTTAAAGACTCCACACATTTCTCATCAATAGTAACGGTACAGGATAGGAATGGTCAGTGTTGTTTACAAGACAATTGGTGAGGAGCAAGCAGACAATGTATGGCCCACCTGCAGATTTTTGTGATTTTGGCTTAGGGCATGTGGCATCCATACACTCAATTTTTGAACCTTTATCATTGCATGCAAATGTCGTGCAATGGTGGAATGATCACAATTCATCACATTTGCCAGTTCTCAAGTATAGTCATCTGAATCACTGTGGATTAATGCATTTAAACGATTTTCATCAGACTCTGAAGGTCTTCCTGAATGTGGAGAGAGCCAGCCGTTGTGGTCGAGCGGTTCTAGGCGCTTCAGTCCTGCTTCGGGCATGGATGTGTGTGATGTCCTTAGGTCTGTTAGGTTTAAGTAGTTCTAAGTCTAGGAGACTGACGACTTCAGACGTTAAGTCCCATAGTGCCCAGAGCAATTTGAACCATTTGAATATGGAGAGTCTCTGATGTCGCAATGATCCTCGTTAAAACGAGAAAACCGTTTTCTTGGCATTCTCTGCCCAATGGCATTATCCACAAACGCGTGCAAATATTTCTGTCTCCCCTGTTGTCACCCCTCGACTGAAGTCAGTCAGAAGAATATGTCAGAAATGTTCCAATTTCTCCACTTGGCACTTGTAATATTATTGGGCTTTCCGTCGTATGAAAGCTGTGAGTACACTTGGAAAGGCATTCACCTAGCTGTATATTAATTGATCAACTTATGAGATGAGACCTATTCTTCGAGAGACATTTGTTTTATATAATATACGTAACTGTAAAGATGCGCATCTACCACGGACGCTAATACATCGATTGCGCAGTCAGAGAAATATTTTAACAGAAGCTGAACTGAACTTTCCGCTTCGATCTAAGTAAAAGATGACAGTAAAAACCTTTGTAGATATTCAGATTTTATCGTACTTCTGCTTGTAATGTGAAAACGTAAAGAAGGTCGTCTTTAAGCCATAAAAGTGAGTGGTCTTGCCAGCGTATAGACAACAGTAATTAATTAATAAAATTCAAGTAATTTATGTTCTATACTGTAAACCGGCAAGTTATTGTTATGAAGGTGTTGAATGGTGCAAGAATTGTCTCGAAGGAAGGAGAAAAGTAAGGACTGTAATTTGTGACAAAAAAAACGTTAACCAAGAAGCTAGCACAGGACAGGCCGAAATCTGATCACACCATACAGTTAGAAAATTACATATGTAAGTTATAGTGTTTATAAATAAGCCCTAATTGCTTGTGAGAATTATTTGAATATATTTACTGTTTACCAGATTTCTTATTCTATTCTTTTCCTTTATTTTTTTTACCTCCATGTCATATTATTTTTATAATTGTCAAACAGCCTTTACTACAGTAGAAAATACTGCGGCATCCTTGTTGTAGACAGAAGGCCACTCCTTATCTTCTATACAACTCATAGCTGCCCCATTTATTAATGATTTCATTTGCAAATGCAATTTTTTTTATTGTTCATTGTTAAAGGTTCCTTAGGTAATCATCAAATTCATACTGATTACGTAAAGATAACAGAAACCTTTGCGTAATCAAAAATAGCCTCTTTCTGACATCGATCAGGAGCCATTGATGCCCACCTGGCAGATTCATTGAGAGAGCTGAGTATCTACTATTCTAATAATAAAATTCGTCCAAATCCTGCTAAAACACAACTGTGTCCATTTCGTGTTAAACCTAATCAGATACCTCACAAACTCAATATCACACATCAGGGGATACAATTAGTAAAAATGACTAATCCAAAATATCTAGGGGTCACTTGGATAATGGCTCTGATGTACAAGCAGTATTGCTTGCTTTACCCATGACTGAGCCTGTGTGATCATTCCATTTCATATGACGGTGACTGAAATGAAAATCTTGGTACAATAGCGTTCTGTTATTTGGTTTTTGCCTGGTGAAGGTATGAAACCTATTGAAATTCATCGACAAATGAAGGTTCAGTACGGTGATGCATGTTTGTCACAGCAGCAAGTCTACGAATGGAGTAGGAAGTTCACAAATGGTGTGACTTTAGTGGAAGATGCTCCTCATCCAGGTCAGGCACAACGAGTTGTGACTCCACAGAACACTGCAGCAGTTGAAGCCATAGTGAAGGAAAACCGCCGAGTGTCACTGAATGACATTGCAGCATGTTTAAAGATCAGTCACGGGTCAGCCCACCACAATGTGCTCCAGTTTCACAAAGTGTCTGCAAGATGGGTGCCACGGCAGCTGACTCCTGAAATGAGAGAACGGTGTGTTGATGCTTGGGAAGAACTTCGGTGCTTTGAACGAGAAGGTGATGGCTGCCTTGCAAGAATCGTTACTGGGGACGAAACCTGGGTTCATTTCCACCAACCGGAAATGAAGAGAGCGAGCAAGGAATGGCGTCATTCCTCATCACCAAAACCAAAGAAGTTTCGAACAGAACCATCAGCAGGGAAGGTTATTCTGACTCTTTTGGGACGAAAAAGGCGTCATTTTGGAGCATTACATGCCTAGAGGGACCACTGTCACCAGTGCATCGTACACAGATCTCCTAAAAAATCATCTGCTGCCTGCAATCAAATCAAAGCGACGTGGATTGCTGTCAGCAGGTGTCCTTTCGCAACATGACAATGCAAGGTCCCACACTGCCCGTACAACAGTAGCAACAATGACAGACCTGCATTTTGAGTGTCTTCCTCATCCACCATACTCACCAGACCTTGCCCCAAGTGATTTCCATATGTTTGGACGACTCAAAGATGCAATGGGAGGAAAGAAGTTCCGTTCTGATGAAGAGGTACAAGACGCGGTGCACGAGTGGTTTGTGTGGACTACCAAAAGAATTTTTTTCTAAAGGAATTTATGCACTTTGTAAGCGCTAGAGGACTTGCATTGAGCAGGGGGGAGATTATGTTGAAAAGTGAAACAGCTTTGTACCACTTCTGCACAATAAATAATATTTAAAAAAAAAATTTTAAGTTTTCGTCTGACTCACCCTCGTATATCCCTAGAGTAATCATTTAAAGCCTGTTCTTGAAACTTTGTTAACAGACTTTCTAGGTTAGTTTGTGTGTATCTTGAGGAGTATTCCAGTTCAGTTCCTTTAGTATTTCCGCAACTCTTCCACAGGTGAAACAAATCTGTGACCATTCATGCTGCCATTCTCTATATACGTTCAATATTCCCTGTTAGTCCTATGTGATACGGGCCACACACACTTTAGTAATATTCTACGACTGGTTCCACAAGTGATTTGCAAGCAATATCCTTTGTAGACTGATTGGAGTTCCCCATATTCTACCAGTAAACCGAAGTTTACCAGCTGCTTTACCCACGACCAAACCTATGTGATCATTCCATTTCATATCCCTACTAAGTGTTATTCCCAAGTATTTAGATGAGTTGGCCAATTTCAACAGTGACTCATTGATATTATGGTCATAGGATCCTATGTTTTTTTGTGTTGTGAAGTGCAAAATTTTCCATTTCTGAACATTTACAGCAAGTTGCCAATCTCTACACAACTTTGAAATCTTATCAATATCTGACTGAATATTTGTGCAGCTTTTATCAGATAGCACTTCATTACCAGTAATTGCATCCTCCGCAGAAAGCCTGATTTTTTCTGTTCACGTTGTCTGCAAGGACATTGATATTGAACATGGACAGCCAGGGTGCTAACACACTTCCCTGGAGCACACCCGAAGTTACTTCTACATCTGATGATGGCTCTCCATTCAAGATACCTTGTTGTGTCCTTCCTACCAAAAAGTTCTCCGTCCAGTCACAAATTTGATTTGATACCCCATATGATAGAACTTTTGACAGTAAGTATAGGTGTGGTACTGGATCAAATGCTTTTCAGAAATCCAGAAATACAGCATCAACTTGATTGCGCTGATAAAAAGCTTTCAGTAGGTCATGTGAGAAAATTGCGAGTTCGGTTTCACGTTATCGATATTTTCGAAAACTGTGCTGGTTGGCATTAAGGTCATTCTATTCAGATATGTCATGTTTGAGCTCAGAATATGTTCCAAGATTCTACAACAAATTGCTGTCAAAGATACTGGACAGTGGATCTGTGGACGACTATTTCTACCATTCTTGTAGTTGGGTGTAACCTGTGCGCTTTTCCAATAACTGTGCATGGTTTCTTGTTTGAGGGACCTACAACAAATTATAGCTAGGAGAGGGGCTAACTCAGCTACAAATTCAGCAGAGAATCTGACAGATATTCCATCAGGACATGGAGCCTTTTTCAATTATAACAATTTGAGCCATTTCTCAACATGACTAAGACTAATACTTATTTCATTCATCTTTTCAGTGGCATGAGGATTAAATTGGGGCAATTCTCCTGGGTTTTCCTTTGTAAAGGAACATTTGAAAATGGAATTAAGTATTTCAGCTTTTGCTTTGCTACCCTCAGTTTCAGTTGCTGTCTCACTAGGGACTGGACACTAACGTTGCTGCCACTAACAGCCATTACATATGATCAGAACGACTTTGGGTTCTGTGCAAGATCACTTTACAATATTCTGTCACAGTAGTTATTGAAGGCTTCATGCATTGGTCTCTTGACTGACAAATGTGTTTCATCCAGCATCTCTCTATCTATAGACTTATGCTTTGTTTTACATCAGTTATGGAGTAGTCTCTATTTCTTTACAGAAACTTTATTCCCTGCAGGGTCCCTCCCACTAAGTGAACCTATCCTGTGCTAAATGTTGCAAGTTCCTCATTCAGATTTGACACTACTGACTTTTTATCTAGTTTACAACATATATGTCGTCCTGCTTGTTTTACTTGTTCTTTGTACTTTGGTAATGATTGTTGGCACATCTGTGTCATGATCACTGATACCAGTTTCGATGTGGACATCCTCAAAAAGGTCAGGTCTATTTGTTGCCATTAGATCCAATATATTTCCATAACGAGTGGGCATTTCTAAATATCTGTTCTAGGTAGTCTTCAGAGGAAGGATTTAGTAATGTTTCACAGGATGTCTTATCATGCTCCCCACTAACAAAGCTGTACTTTTTCACAGTTAATTGTTGGATGATTAAACTCTACACTGATTATTACAGTATCTCACTGAAATGTGTTATTTTATGCTGTATGTGTGATACATCACAATTCACACAGAAAAAAATGTGGTTTTCTGGTGTAATGTAAATCATGATGATATGCAACAGATGTAAATAAATTCATCTCAAGTTATGGTAAGAGCCAGGATGGTGTCATGATACCATGTCAGATTTTATTTTTTGAAGGGTATGTAAAAGGAAATTCCTATTTGGGCAACTTGTAACGCGGTTCATACCGCAGCTGAAAGACAATGGAATCGTGTGTCATGTATTGTTACAATGGGGCGCAGTTCCAGCACATTTTGCTGTTAAGGTGGACGAGTTCCTAACAAATGATCTCGCAAATCACTGGATCGGGCACGGTTTAGTGACGTCTGCAGTGCCACGGAAATGGCCACTACCGAGCACAGAACATGCCACACTAGTCAATGCCTTACTGAGAAAAATTGAGTCCCATGCTGCTCGGCACTGCTACATGACTGTTGAAGGATAGTGCACAAGTGTTGAGCAAGCCTGTCTAGGAGACACATACGGAAAATCCCTGTGTAAGACACAATTGTGCTCATGTGAGTTCACAGGATAGATAGCTTTTGTGTGCAAGTTCTCCAGGATAGAATATGCCAGTTTGACCAAGTAGAGGGGCTTCCGAAACACACCATATACTCACTGTCTTTGGCATAAACTGAATGCTATGTATGTCAAATCTGTAGCATTATGTGGCTAAATTGTTTGAGACCACCAACGTGTCCTCTACCTGTTCAAAAAGTTCCGAGGCTATTTTATTGCGGTAACTGAAGTGGCAGCTTGAACTAACAACTGTAGACAACAGATGTGCATTTGACCAGTTAGCTGTGAGCAAGCAATATTAAGTAATGCATGTACAACTGTGGTGTGCCAACTTCGTTGTGTCACAAATTGCAATGGAGCTACACCACTATAACAAATACTTCAGACATTCTCCAGAATGTTTTGATGAAGAGCGAATTATGGTCAAAGCTCGTCCCACACACCTTGGCTCCTGAACAAAAAACAATGACGCATGGACGTCTGCCCTGACTTCACTGAAAAATGCTGACAATTACTTAACGTTTTTTTGTTTATCAAACAAAAAAAAAAAAAAAATTTCAGGGAAAAGAAGACATTCTGTGGAAAGAATAATGGAGTCTCATGCTGCTTAGCATTAGTACAAGACTGGTGATGAAATGTGTGAAAGTGTTGAGAGTCTTTCAAAAAAATAAATCCTCAGGTGCTCGGCACAATAGTTTGCCACGACCGAAGAGGGTGCATATATGATGCGAGTTTAACAACATCGCAAAGAAGTACTTTGACAGTTTCACATGATTCTTTGAATGTTCTGCACGTTGCATTGAAGTGGGCAAGACTATGTAGAACATCAGATGCATTAGAACCTCCATCTTATCGCTTCTCTATTATTTACTAACCTAGTCTTAAAATTTTTTAGACTGATGGGTTATCACCTGTGTATAATCCAGGGTGCCCTACATAAAACCAGTATGTCTCATGTACCATTCATTTGTGTCTAGTGCTTGTGAAATGGCAACACCGTCTCGAAAGTTGGCAACATTGCATTTTATTGGAGTGTTAAGGTCAGCTGTATGTTCGGGCGTCAGTTGTTGTGAAAAGCTCAAACTGTCAAGTTGTTACAGAAATAGGGCAGTTTACACTAGAGCAGTGAATTGATAATGTGGAATGTTACATAAAGACATGCTCCATCAAGGACTGTAAAGAAATGTTTCAAGCGAAGTATACTGGTAGAAAATACCCAACTAACAGCACTATTCCCAAGATCAGTACAAGAAATGGAGGACTGTAGGTTCCATTCAGAATGTGCAGGGAAATAGGCAACTGACAGTGAGGACTCCTGAAACTACAGATAGAATAAGCACAGACATTATGAGAACTCCACGTAAGTCAGTGAGGCAGGTCGGTGTACCTCGTACATCATGTACTGGAAGATATGAAATTAAAAGCTTATTGTGTGAGTGAGGTGCAAAAGTTGAAATTTGAGGATCAGAAAAATAAAGAGTTCATTATTGTAACTGGCTGTCAACATCAACAGAATTGCAGATATTGGTCGCAGGACAAGCCACATATTCTGCACGAAGAACCTCTGCCCTCAGAGAACATAGGTGCATGATTCAGCATGCACATTACTGGCCGCATATTTTTCGATTACACCTTAAACAGTGCCAGATATGTAGAGATCTTTGACTGTTTCTATGCACAGATAACAAATGCAGAGAAGCTGCATGCAATATTCCAACAAGATCGAGCAAACGCTCGCACATCAAACCAAAATATGGCCCACATCATCAACGTGTTCCCTGAAGCCAGACTTACCAGTAGATGCCTCTGGCCTCCAAGGTCCTTGGACTTAACATTGTGTGATTTTTATTTATGTAGCACACTACAAAGCAAAGTGCATGTCGACAATCCTCGCACAATAGACACCCTCAGATGTAACATTTCTAAAGAAATTAAGAACATTACATCAGCATGTTGCTGGTAACATCATCATACAAAGTCAGTGATGCCTGGATGACCGTGGCCACCACTTCCAGCACCTTTTATAAACAGGTAATTACATGAAACTTCCTGGCAGATTAAAACTGTGTGCCGGACCGAGACTCGAACTCGGGACCTTTCCCTTTCGCGGGTAAGTGCTCTACCAACTGAACTACCCAAGCACGACTCACGCCCGGTACTCACAGCTTTACTTCTGCCAGTACCTCATCTCCTACCTTCCAAACTTTACAGAAGTTCTCCTGCGAACCTTGCAGAACTAGCACTCCCGAAAGAAAGGATATTGCGGAGACATGGCTTAGCCACAGCCTGGGGGATGTTTCCAGAATGAGTTAATTACATATTTTCTAATGTTACTGTTATTGATTCTTTTTAGTTAGTTCATTGTTACTTGAGTTTCAGGCATAAAATGTACTGGTTTTATGCGGGGCACCCTGCATGTCCTTGATGCTGAAGCCACGACATATTTGTGCGGAAAGTCAAGCTGCACAAGATATTCACCATCTTCTCTATCCAGTGTCAACTAACGGTCAGGAACAACGCGCATCTCTTGCATGGTAGTTGTCTGGCTTACTATCGGTGGACTACTTCCAACCAGGTTGAAATTTCCATGCACAAATGCGAGGAAATGGACAGTAAATTTTTACTGATTTTCGTCACATATATAAATCAAAATGGCAGAGCAGTAATAACCTTCAGCAGATGAAATGTTAAATACTGGTGACCTACACATATAAACATAAAAGTACACAACATTATCCTAGCTTTTGGATGATTAGTTCCTTCCTCAACATGGGCACACAAGACGGGCTGGGGGCTATCCTGCTCTGACCTTACTTTGTTGCCAATAATTCCTGTGCGTACATTAACAGAATCTTAGCACTGATGCCTCACCTCTTCAACTTCGTGTGGATTTGCATTAGCCTACACACATTGTTAAGAAAACTGACTAGTCTATCTTGCATGAAAGTGGCCTCGTCTGTGAACAGTATCTTTGTTGTGAGAAGTGGATCTTAACAACACCCTTGCAACAGCCTTTGGCAGAACTGCATTCGATCGGGCCGATCTTGTGGCCAAAGGGCAAAGACACACTGTATGATATGGATAGAGCAACTCGTCATGTAGGACGGCCCAGTAACCCTGATAGATGCTTAAATGCTACATACACTAGTTCCATGTTTCCAGAATGAGATTTTCACTCTGCAGCAGAGTGTGCACTGATATGAAACTTCCTGGCAGATTAAAACTTTGTGCCGGACTGAGACTCGAACTCAGGACCTTTGCCTTTTGTGGGCGAGTGCTCTACCAACTGAGCTACCCAAGCACGACTCACGCCCCGTCCTCACAGCCTTACTTCTGCCAGTTTTAGTTCCATGTTGTTCTTCCACTTGTTGCAATGCTCGGTAATCCACAACAGGAGTATGAATGGTGCAAGATCTGCTACAACATGCCACTGTTGAAGCTAAGGAGCCAGAGTCCTTTAGTTTCTAGAAAAGATGGCATAATACTGTAGTTGTGCAGATGGAAATCTGCGTGCTGGATATTTTTCAGCACACAGGACATCAGCTCGACAGTTGCTTCGATTTTCCATACCCTACAAGAAGATCATGTCTGCCATTTCCTAAGTGGAATAATATGCTTAAATTACACTGGTAAGTGCAAGGATAAAACTATAATGTAAAAGCATTTTACAAACTTATCGAAACATAAGCTGGCCACATTAGAACTAATGTAAGCACAGCCCTTACCCAGAACTGTGGATACAATTTACAGTAACAACACTAACAGATGTTTACTGCATGCTGAATCCATGGACAGTAACAGAAAAATCCGTTCTTGTTTGTTTACTGCGTTTCTGTAGGTTGTCTGTAATAGCAAACTGCTTTCAGTAGAATAGATGTATTTCACATTAGCAAAGATGAGTAACTGCTTATAGCTTTTAAAGTATGCACTTTTAGAGCCCATGTTTACATGGCATTTTTGTCCCCCCCACCCAACACCCTGCACACATGTTGGGTGTTTATAATCAAGATGCTGAGAACCAGAAAAGCTTAAAGCACACTGTCATCAGTTTTATGACCGTAGCATGTAAATGGACATCTGTTGATGTTATTGTGAACCAGCTTTATCTATCTCTAGCCCCCACATTGTATATATGAAAATTCACAAAAAAATCTGCCTCTCAGGTTTTTCAGATATTCATTTCCTTGCGGGCCTAAAGCACAAAGCACTATTTTGTTGCTCTGCAATGCTCGATTGTTATCCAGAGTTGACAATATAATTTAGTGTTTACATCATGCACATAGTAGTACCTGCCAGGGTAACCGAGAGCGCTAATGCGCTGCTTCCTGGACTCAGGTAGATGTGCTGGCCCCGGGCCGTATCCACCCAGCAGATTAACGACGTGGGTCAGTATGCCGGCCAGCCTGGATGGATGTGGTTTTTAGGCGGTTTTCCACATCCTGCTAGGCGAATACTGAGCTGGTCCCCATGTTCCGCCTCAATTCCACGACTCTCAGACATTTGAAAGCGTTTGCACTATTTCATGGCTTACACCAGACACAGACAGCTTCGGGTACATAACTTACGTCGTGGGGGGTTCCGGGTGGCGGCAGGAAGGGCATCCGGCCACCCTCTGCAACTAACACTGCTAAATCCGTAATAATATGGCCGACCCTGGATGCAAGTGGGACCAAGGCCCAAAACAAGAAAGAATCATGTACATAGTAGTAATATTTCACAATCTGAGGTGTATTGGCAGTTTTACATGAACCTGAAGCCAAACAATGTGCTCAATAAAAAATATTACAATAAGGACCAAGAAGTGTTGGAATATGTCACACTTGTGTGAGTGGGGCATCTATTATCTGTTCATTATCTCCTGATTCTAGTTTTGCATTATTTATAAACTTTACATCTATCATAAGACACTAACGTCACTAGCCTATATATATGCAAATTTTGTGAATTAATATTGATGGTAAATATAATCATCAATATTAATTGATATTTTGTAATATAAAGTGGATATATTATTTATCTGTAGGAAGTATGGGGTGTCAAGACTTGGTTAAAAAACAATTTAGGTCTGTGCGGTGGTGGTTTGTCTGTAAATTTGATTTTCACAAACGTCTATTTTTCTCAAAACTTCGTTTCTATACTTGAGGCCCTTATTGTTCTCAGTGTTTCAAAGTGAAGCTACTCACAGAGGTCCAGTATGGGCTGCAATATCGTACGAAAGCAAATCTTGATAGATATTCTAATGCATCAACGCTGGAAAAAAATTAGTTTCAATTTTAGCGACCAGATGCAAATCCAGCACTGTGAATGCAAGAAAGATATATAGAAATGTTTCCATATGTAATGGATTAGGGACGGGACATGGGCAGATAAGGCCAAATAAGTGAGAAAGTCATAATGTTGATTTTATTATTAATTGCATCTGACACAACTTGTTCAATATGAACATTGGAGAAGTCGAAGAAATGCTGTATAGTGTCATATCTACACCTGGTGATTAAAATTGGAACTACTTTTATCCAGGTTATATCGGTTCCACATTAATGGTTTAGCACATCTGCCGAGTTTCACTGCCATACGAGAAATAAAGCTCACACTGTACCACTGCAAGTAGCTGCACTTCAATTAAACTGCCCAGTAAATAAATGATAAATTCATTTAGTAAATGAAACTCTTTATATCTCTAATTATTTAATTGTATATCTAAAAACAAAGATGATGTGACTTACCGAACGAAAGCGCTGGCAGGTCGATAGACACACAAACAAACACAAACATACACACAAAATTCTAGCTTTCGCAACAAACGGTTGCTTCGTCAGGAAAGAGGGAAGGAGAGGGAAAGACGAAAGGAAGTGGGTTTTAAGGGAGAGGGTAAGGAGTCATTCCAATCCCGAGAGCGGAAAGACTTACCTTAGGGGGAAAAAAGGACGGGTATACACTCGCGCACACACACACATATCCATCCACACATATACAGACACAAGCAGACATATTTAAAGGTCTTTAAATATGTCTGCTTGTGTCTGTATATTTGTGTGTGTGTGTGTGTGTGTGTGTGTGTGTGTGTGTGTGTGCGCACGCGCGAGTGTATACCCGTCCTTTTTCCCCCTAAGGTAAGTCTTTCAGCTCCCGGGATTGGAATGACTCCTTACCCTCTCCCTTAAAACCCACTTCCTTTCGTCTTTCCCTCTCCTTCCCTCTTTCCTGACAAGCAACCTTTTGTTGCGAAAGCTAGAATTTTGTGTGTATGTTTGTGTGTCTATCGACCTGCCAGCGCTTTCGTTCGGTAAGTCACATCATCTTTGTTTTTAGATATAATTATTTAATTGGATAGATAAAAAATCTACTCACCTAGTGATGGCACAACACACATATAAAAGACTGTTGTGACTGGCAAGCTTTTGGAGCCAGTGGCTCCTTCTTCAGGCAGAATGGTTGAAGGGGAAGGAAGAAGGGTGATGGAAAAGGACTGGAGAGGTCTAGGAAAAGGGGAAGATTTTGGGAAAGTCACCCAGAACTGCGTGTCAGGGGAGACTTACGGTACGGGATGAGAAAGAAAGGCTGATAGTTGGGGACTGCATTGGATGAGATTTGAAAACCTAAGAGGCTATATTTTCTTTGTACCTCTAACAATTCAATGGCAAATATACCGTAGTGAATGAAAGTATTCAATCTCAATAATTCAATCCTTACTTCATACGTGGAAATGGAACGCAATGCCTCAAAATTTTCCACTTTTTTGATGACAGCACTAGAATACTATCAAGCTGTCAGTTATAAGCTATTCGTGACTGACGATGATTTTAACGCTGAGGGAAATAAGGGAAGGATCGAAAAATCAAACACTATATTTTACTTCCCATTTGCAGCTTCATATAAATATTTGTATATCTTTAGTAATAAATGCTCACAGTATAAGTGCACAATGCAATATAAAGAATTTACATTTCAAATAATGTAGCAATATATATTATATAAATGCATATAAGGAATCACATTTCCTGTAAGGCACACACATGAAAACTGCAAACTAAGTGAACAGAAAACGTAAAAAGTGACACATACTCTTAAGTTCAGAATTATGCAAAAAAACCACTGCTTAGTACTAATCTGCATAAAAACACAGACTGCAACAAAGCTATTAATGAATACATGTGGGGTACAATATGCAGGAATTTGCTACCAATAATTCACACCTGGGTAAGAACGCAGGCAGTGGTATCAGTCTCCCCACGGGGAAAGTAGACTTGCTTACATTGCACAGTTTGAAAATGACATCACTTGTAAAATAAGCAGGCAACACTTATTCTTCTTTTGCTGCTGCTGAAACTTTACATCAGACTTTGGTTCTCAGAAACATATGCAGCATAATAAATATGCCATTAAGTACACACCTTCTGTAGTCCTAAAGTCACAGGTGCTAAACGTGTGTGAGTAATGAGAAATCTACAGGCATGTTTGCAGGTTCCTCTGTGCTCTCCAAACACAAATGCCCTACCAACTACAAGATAGGCAGCAAAGAGATACAGCAGCATCTCTACTGAGAATGTCCCCACTTTTTTATGTATAATTCTCTAGCTGCAATAGTTTAACACCTTAACTCACAATATTGATCTCAAGAGACAGTGATTTCCAGCAGTCACTGTACTAGCACTGAGAGTGCTAATGCCTTTAACTAGCAGCGTTTCTTGCACTCTTCCACTGGTTCTATGCAGCAGTTGCAGACCTATCTTTGTAGAGCAGAATTTTGTCACATACACAAGGCCTGTGAGCTGGGAGTGTCTTAGCATTTTATGAAGCAAACAGCTCCTGTTGCAAATGGCAGCAGTAATTGTAGCCGCAGGCCGAATGGGTGAACATTAGAAACAGATGGGAGACATTCGAAAAAATGCAGAAGAACACCATGTGTCACACGGAGGCTGTGTTGACAAATGTTGTTCTTGCTGCTGCACAGAACCCCTGAACAAAATTCATAAAATATTTTTCTCGTTCAAACTAGGGGACCCTAATATCAAGCTGTTTTCTTTGCATTTTTGCTGGTATGAAATTATAACTTATATAGAGGGAAATGTGTTTCCTTCTCCCTTGTTTCATTTCTTGTATCAGAGAGGATAAATGCATGCTTTAAAGGTATTGTGCCTCTCTCTCTCTCTCTCTCTCTCTCTCTCTCTCTCTCTCTCTCTCTCCCCCCCCCCCCCCCCCCCCTCTCCCTCTCCCTCTCTCTCTTTCTCTCTAATTCATCAAACTCTCTCGAGAGGCTATTTTTCATGATTTTTTTTACACATACTGAACAAAGCCTTACAGTTCATATTGGCACGTACAATTGAACTGATATTACCAATGCTTAATGTTATATTTTATTTATGTACCCAAATGGTCGCCAATGTTAACTGAGCCTATTATCTCGAACTGAAATCTTTAAGTACAATGTGCAGTTTAAAGTAACATAAAACTGTGAAACACACATCCTTCACATATCTAGTGAACAATAAGTACATATATTGCAGAATTCCTTTCCACAAAAAATTAAACTAAAACTAGGTGTACAAAGGAGAATGATTTAAAAAAAAAAAAGAAACAGCTGAAACACAAACACTTCAGTCTAACAATGATATAATATGTTGACAAGTGCAATCTATGTTCAATGTTGAATATCAACCCTTGCATTTCTGTATTAACCAACAGATAGGGAAGTAAAGAAAATGGAGGTGCCAAGTTAGAGCTTGATATCTTCATTCACCAATTTTTAAATGTCAAACTGTACAAAAGACTTGCCAATATTCACTATGCATATACCATTAAGTACACAACCATTTTTGCATTTTTAAGAAGCTTTTAAGTAAGAAATACAATACATTCAGTGGAGGGCACGATACATTTACCTACTGATTACACCAACAGAAGTGCAGACAGCAACTGAAAAGGTACCCACACAACCACTTAGTTGCAATACACAATATTTTTCAAGAATCCTGAATATTAAAAGGTTGAGCAATCACAAATTCTGAAAATGAGTTATCTTACTGCCTACAGAGTACTTGCTACAGTGAAAAGTTAAAAATATGAGCTGGGCTGTGACCTGAATGCAGATTCCCAGTGTGCTCAGATGGCGTGACTGATATTGCACAGTCCATGCTAGGCACATACACAGGTCGTATGTCCAGTTTTAACTTTTCACGGATGACTGTTGCAAGTCCTGTTATTGCCTATTATCTCTATAACTAAGCAGTGGGTGTTTTTATTCAATTCCACACTTTCCACAGCCACTAATATATATTTTATCTCCTTTTTCTTCGGCTCTTCTGGAGTGAATGATACCACTGACTGCACATTACCCATTACACACACAGTAACACTCGACTGTCCCTATTGCTTGTACTGCTAGAATATATGCAGAAAAAAATATATAAATATATACACATAACATTAGAGAACAAAGACATACTTTGTATGAAGAGGCTAAAATTGCAAAACAAAAGGCTTCTGACTGTAATTTTCAGTTTCTTCTCCTCTGCTTTTTACATAAGACCATTGTCTTGGACACCAGAGGGAGAATGATGTGAAATTTATTCCTGTTAGGCACTGTTGACCAAGAATCACAGAGGACAGTCACTGTATACACAAAACACTATGTAGATTGCTTTTATTAGTCACTCAGAGCAATCGAGGCCATTCACATACACACATTTGTTTGAGCCCAAAAGATTCTGAACACAAAGACATACAAAAATGACTCAAAGATACCTCAACACTAGAACGACTGAAAGTCTGACTCTAATGCAAAATCAATCTCTCACTCTCTCTCTCTCGTGCACACACGATACCGTTCAACACGTCTTTAACATCTTTAAGAACAATGTAAGCTGTACAGTAACAGAAATAGCAGTTGCTTAAATGTTCTGATACAAACAAAAACTTATGAGAACTAATGATTCAGGACAACACTTGTTCAAAATTTCACTTTGATGTTTTAAACCATCTACAAAATATAGGAGTTCCTACATTGTACTGGATAATCTAACAATAAGAGTGAGGTGGGGAGGTTAAGAAAATATCTTACACTGGACAGGTTCCACAACAGTGCCATAAACACTATCTCTTTTTTTAACCATAAAGTAGCTTACACAGAAGTAAGACTGAAGCAGTGTGCAGTTAAATATACCAGAGATTCAAGGGTACTTGTGTTCCTTAATAAAAGGTGGCAATCTCAATTCAAGATTGGTTGTTAACCAATCACAATGTAAGAAAGGGATAGTATCACAAAAATGGTTCTAGTTAGAAGACATGCTGAAAAGGTGGAGACCCCACAGTTCAACAGTGTCATTTACTGAGTGATGAAGATCAATACGAATTGCAACAAGAGGTAGAAGATTGGTGTTTGATGCTCTGTTGGCACAAGGTCGACATATCCGAACTCTCGTAGGATCTGTGGGATCTGTGCCTTGCAGCCAAAAGAAATCATTCAAATAACAATCTCTTCTGAAACCATTTTGTAACAGAAAATATTATTCTCTAGGTGAAAGAAAAAAGTAAACAACTCATAAAGCAATAAATGTCGTAAAATTAATATAAAGTAGTAAAAGTGACTTTGATGAACTCTGTAATAATGTAAAGTTACACTCTAACTGTTACAAACATATAGATGTATATCTGTCTGAGGCCACGGGGGACTTGTTATGTAGTGCAATTGACGAACAGACTGTGCATTTTCATATTGCAAAATTATAACGTAGATCAAAGTTAGATGTTAGTGTCAAGTTTATTACAAAAAACTTAGACCAAGCCATCCTTTCATCAATATATCCAAAGGGATTTGAAAATTGAATTTAATATTGCTGTCACCATTGTTGCCATGAGGTGCTGTGTCATAAGTCACAAACCATAAAAACACACCATCTCATTGTGATAACATCAAAATGACCATTTTTGGATAAATTAGATGGGAAGGGAAAGTTATGGTAACTGTGATTCATTGCATTTGAAGCTGAGAGACAATCAGACAACTTGATGTACGTTTTTATTTTTGCTCCTGCTTTCACTCACTCAATATTATGTTGAATGCTGCCCCCTTTTCAAAACATTCATCAGTTTGACATACATGGAGCTCTCCTTGCTACAAGGCTGCCAAATGTGTGTACTTGTGATACAAGGTCACTGAACTAATACGGGTGTTTGTACTTTTATTGTGTCAGGACGACTGCCAAAAATCTGATGCGACTGAAAATATACTCAGTGTGCGAAATAGGAGTTCACCAGTTTCTGGAAGCTCTCAGTATTTCTGTCTTACATGAGCAGTACAGCTGAGGTACAAACTTACCAGTTGCTCCTGGGAGCGGGAGGTCTACCTAAGTGAAGTGATGCCAACAGAAAGTAGCTAGCCACCGTATGTGACACCAACTCGGATATGATAAATGCCACAGTAAGATTCCCGACAATTGCATAGCCCCAAAGATTGGTCGAATAATAAATTATTTGCACCTTAAAAGCACTGTTCTGAAATATGTTGTTTATAAAAGTTTATAATAAAGCAACTAGTTTCTGAATTTGGTGTTCTTTAAACAATGTCAAAGGAGATTGTAAACAGGCAAAGACTGGACACAAGAGCCTTGTGGAAGGAACAGTGTCAGCATTTTCCCCAATTTATTTAGGGAAAGCAGAGAAAACTTTAATGTGGGAAATCAGACTGGGACCCGAACCTCGCCTCTTCCAAGTACGAGTCTACCAACTTTTCTTAGCCCATTGTGCTCCACAATCGTGTCTGAGACCACCTGTTCTACAACGAAGAACACGGCTGACCCTCTTGTGGCTCCAATAGCACGGTCATTCCCATTACCTGGTAGTCGAAATGCATATGCTCGAGCACTGCTTTGTTCTGTAACTTGGCACACAATTTTCTGCAAGAAAAGTGTGCAAGGCAATTCAATGCAAACAGCAGTGTTAACTCTGGCTACCACACACAGAATGTGAAAGAATCAGGAGAAAACGATAAGAATGGAAGACCAAAAGAGAAGTAATCAGATTAATGAGGGTGTAAGCACGGATGCTGTATTCCCCTCTACTGTTCAACTAGATATTTAAGATGCAATGGAAGGGAAGAAAAAACAAACATCCAGAAGTGGGTCTAAAACTCAGGGCGAAAAAATATCAATATGATACAGCTAATTGCATTGCTGCCATCTGTGGAGGAATTGCAATACCAGTCAAATGGAATGGACACCTTGCCAATTACAGAATATGGAGAGAGAGAGAGAGAGAGAGAGAGAGAGAGAGAGAGAGAGAGAGAGAGAGAACCAAAGGGACACAAAAGTAATGAGAAGCGGCAGACTTGAGATTACCGATAAGCTTACACACGGAAATCTGGGACAACACAGTAGATGAAGTGAAACATTTCTGCTAGCTCGGAAGCAAAATAATGGGCGATGAAGGTAATAGTGAGGACAAAAGAAGCAGATTAATACAGACAAATGGAGCATCTTCACAAAAAGACATCGCTATCATCAAACTTCTTAATTAGAGAAATAAATGTCTGAGAATGTACATTTGGTGCACAGCGCTGTATTGAAGTGAATCCCACACTGTGGGAAAACCAGAAAAAAGAGAGTTGAAGTAAGTGTGATGTAGTGCTGTGAAAGATGTTGAGAATTGAGTGGAATGATAAGAAATGAGAAAGACTCCTGTAGAACTGTTGAGGAAAGGAATTTGTGGAAAGAAGGGACAAGATGGCAGAACATGCATTGAGATAGCAGGCAATAACTTCCTTACTACTAGATGGAGCGATGGAGAGTAAAAACTACACAGGAAGACAGAGATCAGAAAATACAGTATGTTTCAAAATTACTGTTTCAGGATTTTAGGGATTGTAGAGGAATTTAGCAGATAAAGTTGCGACAATGAACCTACATTCATAAATGTACCATTTGGACGTAAAATAAGTGTGACTTCCAGATAACTTTCAAATCCTCCGCTACACAGTCTCGTATGTAAGGAAAAGCCACACAATGCCTGCATCGAGAACATTTTCTGGATCGCCCCAGTCCGTAACATACTATCTTTTTGTGACTGTAACAACAGCTGCAAGAGACTGGTAGGGTGGGTTCGTGGACTGTGTGTCTCAAAGCACACACAGCAAATACGCCTCATTGCCATGTGGATGATGATGATTATGTTTGATTTGTGGGGCACTCAACTGCGTGGTCATCAGCGCTCATAGAAAGTCCCAATTTTTACACAGTCCAATCTAGCCACTGTCACATATGATGATGATGATGATGATGATGATGATGATGATGAAATAACGATGACAACACAAACACCCAGTCTCTGGCAAAGAAAAATTTCAATGTGGCAGGAGTCGAACCCGGGACTCCGTGATGCAGCGGGAGCAATGCTAGCCACAAGACCACGAGCTCTGAACTCGCCACACGGAGCAGCTACTGTCGAGCGCACAGGTCAGAGATTGTCATCTCTGGTCTCTGCGAACCGCAAAGCAGGAAATATGAGTCATCTGACCTTCAAACTTATTTTACATCCAAACAGTACATTCCAGAAATGGGCTAATTATGAAAACGTAATAAGGGAATGTAGGCAATAGGAGTGGACTGGAGTACAAACGGATTGTAACTTCGATTGTCTCACATATTGAGATGACGTAGTACTAGGTTGAGCGAATCACACCGCGAGTTGAAATAAATTTACCAGAAAATGGACAACTACACGCAGAAGGTTTGGCTAAAAGTGAACAGAGACACAAAACGGAGTTTATGCAATTAGGAAGAAGACGAGAGCAGGAAGAATTTCACGTGAGTTCAGCAGTCCAGATACATGGATATTGGTTAACCAGTGAAAACTGCATAGGAATTGATATTATGTACAGAATAGCAGTGGGAATGGAATGCAAGTATTCCCTTGGGTAAACGCCGAGTTCAAAATCGAGATCAACAAACACTGAGGTAAGAATCTACAATGCATGGATAGGCCCAGCAATCTTGTAGTGCTCAGGAATCTGGAGCATGACTAAATGAGAGATGGAAAAATTATTATACTTGAAAGAAGAGCAATGAGGAAGACACGGGGACCCAACTTAGATAAAGAATAATGGAGGAGGAGGAGGAGGAGGAGGAGGAAGAAGAATGAGCAATTCTACCTCTTGATACAAGAAACAGCAATCCTACAGAAGCTGAAGAGCAAAAGACTCCAGTAGGACAGACCATATAGCCCGTATGCCAGAAGAAAGACAGGCAAAGAAAGCACTCGAGTGGAAACCGAACACCAGACGCCCCACAGGATGACCGAGGCGGCGAGGGACGGGTGACTTGGAGGAGGATGTGCTAGCGCTGGGTATTGGAGACTGATCAGAAGACAGAAAGGAATGGAGGCAGCTTGTGGAAGCAGGTCAAGGTCTGCAGGGCCTGTGATCGCTGGATATGTACAGGCATTACCTGCTAAGTCTCTTCTGCAACTCGCAGAAACCTGTAATACGAACTGTGAAACACCCTGTATACATCAAATAACTGACAAAGCTGAGTGCGAGTGCTATTCTGAGAGGGTGGTACAGGAGAGGCAATCGTGGTGGGTTGCAAAAAAGAGCCACAAATAATATACCAGTACTAGAAAACTGGATGGTAATCTGCAAAAGTTGTAAAACAGGAACAAAAAGCGTGGCATTGGGTCCTAATGGAGCAATTCTTATTTCCGTATGTCATTTCTACTCTGGCAGACACACTATACAAATCACAAGAGGCAGGAGGTGGGCAATACTCTCTCTGGTTCCATGCCACACTCTACCAGAGCTCAGGAAAATCAGGGCAAAGAGTAGTGTGCTCAGGGGTGCAAATTTTTGTAAAAGTACAGCAAAGGAAATGCATCTCAAAGCGTCTCAGGAACAGATACCTTGTGATGGGAGTGCCAAAAATATGCTTGCAAAGTTGGCAAAATTGTGGTTTGTGATGTTAAGAAAAGCAGCTTTCTAGTACTGTTGGTCAAGTCATGCAGTGGGCTTAGGTAGCACTTCGTCTTTTTTTATTATTTCGTGACCAGTTTCTTTCTCTCTTTTCCTTTAACTACAAGCAAAACCACATAAAACCTTCAAAATTCTGTGTGAGCTTAACAAGTTTTAATCAGAAGATTTAAAAGAGCCTCCTGGAACACAATGCATCCAGCACAAAAGCCTTTAACCAGTTTCTGGCAGTAGTTCCTGTGTTGCCCTTCTCTGGCTCATTTGAGCAAAGTTTGAGACCCTATAGGTTGCAGCTTTATTACTCAATGCTTTATAACTACGCAGAAGTGCATTTGCTATTTTATCTGATGTTATTCGATGAAGTGTTATACAGTATAACACTTTCAATGAACAAATGCGTAATTTACTGAACTGTGGCAACTAAAGCTTAATACACGACTACTGATGACCAGTTTCTTTCTCTCTTTTCCTTTAACTACAAGCAAAACCATATAGAACCTTCAAAATTCTGTGTGAGCTGAACAAGTTTTAATCAGAAGATTTAAAAGAGCCTCCTGGAACACAATGCATCCATCACAAAAGCCTTTAACCAGTTTCTGGCAGTAGCTTCTGTGTTGCCCTTCTCTGGTTCATTCGAGCAAAGTTTGAGACCCTATAGGTCGCAGCTTTATTACTCAATGCTTTGTAAGTATGCAGAAGCGCATTTGCTATTTTATCTGATGTTATTCGATGAAGTGTTATACAGTATAACGCTTTCAATGAACAAATGCGTAATTTACTGAACTGTGACAACTAAAGCTTAATACACGACTACTGATGAACAATTGACTATTGCATGACAAAATCTCAACGAATTTGTGATAGCAGTAACTTATGAATATTACTGTAAAGCACATGTTCAAAAGTGCACGGTTTTGGCTTCTGAACGGTACCGTCAAACGGGGTGATTTTGGACACCAGGGCGAATTCGGACAGTATGGCTTATTTGCTCTTTGTTACTGCATAGAAACAAAGAGCTACTTATTTTAACGTCTGTGTGCCAGTTATTTTAAACACAAGATTGCATTTATCACTTTCCACAACTTTTATTTTGCGTCAATTGTTTCACTAGGTGAATAATTGACGAACAGTCTCAGTGTTAAAAATCCGTGCATTATCGTAAAGTGGAAACTTTCTATTGTTGGGCCGAGCGGGAAGTTATTGTAACCGTAATTGTCGACGTGCTCAATAGCTAACAGCAAGGTTTCTCGTGCAAGGTTATAAAATAACGACGGTTTTTGTAAAACTGTGTACTGTGTGGGTTGATTTCGGACTATGTCAAGAACGTATAAGAGCAGGAGAGATGCTACAGTATGGTGTAATTATGACCTGGAATTTTTAGATAAAGCTGTTCGTGATATTCAGAGTGGTAAATAATCGTACAGAAAAGCATGCGATTCGTATGGTATACCTAAATCAACCCTACAAAATAAAGTGCAGGAAGCATATCCGAAAAAAATGGGAGAACAGCCAGTGCTAAATAAAGAAGAAGGTATCTTGAGGGCTGCATATTGGGGATTTCCCTTCACTAAATTGGATATTAGATATTTAGTTAAAGGCTACCTTGATAAATCTAGCCGAAAAGAGAAGAAATTTCATAATAATTTGCCAGGAGAAGAATGGGTGCATTTATTCCTCAAACAACAGTCAGAAGATCTTCCCATTCGCTTAAGCGAAAATATTAAATGAGCTCGTGCAGAAGTGAACAAAGAGACTGTTTATTTAAATTCTTGCAAAATAAAAACTTATGTGTAACATATAAAATCCATTATATCATTCCATATCACTTATTCGTAACAAAGGGCTGCCTTAAAATGTCACCAAAATCAAATAAAAAGAATGTAGAATTTAAAAAAAAAAAGGCAGTAACTGTCCAAATTTGCCGTCTATAACTGTAACTTCGGACAGAGATTTAAAAAACACACGTGTCCGAAATCACCCCAATTCATGGGGGTGACATCGGACACTTTATTTAACTGCCTCAAATATACCTACACATACACTTTCTGGTTCTGCGATATTTTATTTGTTACACATATACCCTACCACTTCCATTACAATCAATTTAATTTAACGATATATATGAAAGTTACAATCAAAATAACAACAAAACCGTCCGAAATCACCCCGTTTGATGGTATTTTAACTATCGTTGTATTGGTTCAAATGGCTCTGAGCACTATGGGACTTAACATCTATGGTCATCAGTCCCCTAGAACTTAGAACTACTTAAACCTAACTAACCTAAGGACAGCACACAACACCCAGTCATCACGAGGCAGAGAAAATACCTGACCCCACCGGGAATCGAACCCGGGAACCCGGGCGTGGGAAGCGAGAACGCTACCGCACGACCACGAGCTGCGGACTATCGTTGTATTCACAGGGTCTGTATAGTAGCACTAGTCAGAATGTTGGGATGCTAACACAATTGAAGACTTGAAATAAACAAGGCTCTAAGTGGTATAACAGGGAATTTTGAAGTTTTGTGTTAAATGTGATTGACGTGTGAAGCCCACTAATGTGTAAAAGGCTCAAACTGCCACAAACAAAATGTAATAACAAATGCAACCAATAGATGGGATGCAGTTTAACAGCCACTGCTGTTAAGACATTTAAGGCTCTATGTTCCACACGCTTACTCCTCAGTGTTAGATAAAATGGTGGAGGCAGCAGGTGTTTGTAACAGTTTGAATGGAAAGAAGTGACAAATTAAAGGAGAAGGTACTGTGGCTGCAATAAGGGAAAAGCTGAAAAATGGAGGGGATGAATACACTATTCAAGCAATAAATCCATTCTGTAAAATCTCATCTAGCACAAGAAATAAGTCTCATTACTGATCGTTAATCTGCACATAACTGTACATAATGTTAATTCTTGAATTACCAGATGTATTGTTCCACAAGATGTAAAAGACATGATACAGCCATTTATAATCAGTAACATGAATGCATCTACCTTGTTGGATTTCAAGAAAGCAGCAGATTGTAATACAGCAAATCTAAACATATCAAAAGTACAGTGGCTCTGGTTGGATAAACTTAAGCCTCATGTAGTTAAGACCAGGAGGCTTGGGAAGGTGTCCCTATTTTTCAGAAAAGGTGTACGAGTAAGGGGCATCACGAAAATGCAACCTTTTTGCCGAGTACTGAGCTACGCCACGTAGAGTTTTTCATTGAATTTCCATTTTCAGTAAGTTTTTCATACTATTAAAATAGAATGTTCGTAATTTCCTTTGGAAACTAGATCCATACTACTCTTAACTTTCAAATAAAACATATTAATAGTGCAATTATAGACATTAATTATCCAGTACACTTAAAACTCATTTTCCTCAAATTCACGATTTTGGCACTTAGAGCCTTTTTCATTTCAAGTCTTAAATTGATATCACTTGCTTCTAGGCTAAACTAGTGCTCTGCACATATTTACCTGTCTGTATTGTGTGCATCTGATACAAATGCCGAAAGTTTACTTGTCTGTTCAACACCCATAACTTTGACTTGCTTCTTTTTGCTCTTTATTTGTAGTCTGATGTTTCTGATTCGAACAAACCATTAAAAATAGTGAGAGAGATTAGACTATTAGGACCACATTCAATACATGTTTGAGTAATGCTTATAGGTTGCTAATTTCTCTGGAGAACTGTTATTGAGAATGAAATACTGCTCCCCCAAGCTAACTCAACTCGGACAAGTGACGAGTATTAAGTGGGATATATTTGTTTCCAGAAACAAAAGGTGACACTCCTAATTCTCAGTGATGCTACTAACAGAGATACTTCTAGAATTGACCTCAAGGAGAGGCAATTTGAAGTACTGCCAATGTACACACAGAAAAGTGGGTCTGAGTGGTGAATGAGCTCCTGCTCCTTTGCAATCTTTCATAGCCTGTCCTATCTTCTTCCTGAGAGAGAGGAACCAACAGTTCTGAAAGTGAAGTAAAGTTTTTTCCGTACTGGTAAAAGTGTTTATAATACTTGTTGGACACCACTCCGGCAACTTGTATGTCTACAACATACCCCAGTTACCCAACCGCAAGAGAGGTAACCTGCAGTGTAATGGAGAATATGAACCTCACATCACTCTTAGCCACTGTCCACATCACTGACAGGTGAAGACCAGATTAAATGCAGACTGCAAATTTTCATGGCTCAGTCAGGCTTCAATCCCACAACCTCTCTGTTTACCACTACACTACCAGGCCTGACAAGTGTCTATAGGCCGTACTTGAAATGTTGTCTCCTGAATGTTAAGTACTGGTCAGCCATTCAGCCAGACTGTAATGTTACACTTTTTTTGAAGTGAATTTTCCTTTTCATAAAGAGGTAT